>NC_133024.1:102190416-102795000 GCF_048771995.1 Taeniopygia guttata | reverse complement strand
ACCTGATTCTGGCAGAGACATTCCAGCAAATTCTAGTTTGCTGACCAAATGCTCATCAGCTGGAAAGTTTCCAAACACAGCAGCTGCATGGCATGCTCTCTTCACAGCAATGAGGATGCAGCTTAAATGTGGAGTAAGAAAAGCATCAACAGACCTCTTTAAAGTAATAAACTAATTAAAAATTCCTGCTTAATCCTGCTACCTTTGAAAGGCAGTGTTGACCACCAGGTAAGCTTCAGGAGGATCCCACTCCACTTGTGCCAAAGCTCTGTCCCAAGCACTCACCTCTGGTTTCAGAACAGCCTTCCTGCAGGCCTGGCACACAGGGCCGCTCCGGGAGAAACTCAGCGGAAGCCGACGGGTTCGATTCTGGCAAGTTGGTTCCTCGCATATTAACCAACCCTGCAGAAAGGCAGAACAGAGAAAAAAATCTTTTTTTTTATCCTAAATGTAAGTTATTGATTGCTTTATTCCACCTAAAAAATGCATCATAGTCAAGGAAGAAAAATATCCCAACCATAACATCCTCTGTGAAGCTGATACTGTAATATGTATGAAGAGATTAAGTCCTTCAAGGACTTTGTTTAAACACAATTAATGGCAGACAACAAAGCTGGAGTCTTCTTGCTTCAAAATCCCACACTCTGCATACTGCAGTTATGCCTTCTTTGAAATATACCAAAGCCTCTGCTTTTCTCTTCTCCAGTTACAACACTAACATACACCAGAAGAATTTTATCCAGCTATGTACACTATTCAGCAAGACACTCCACTCCATTCAGCAAGACTTGTAATAAATTAAATATTTAAGTAAAATGTCATCTCTTTGCTTCCACTTTAGAGGGAAGAAACAGTTTTCTGTTTTCTGATGACAGACAGAAGCTTTCCTTTCTTCTTCTTTTTTAAGTTTTTGTTGGGTTTTTTTGTCAGTTTTTTTTTCCAGGAAGTTCCAAGACTTCAACATAAACTGATTCATTTAGGAAAATCTAACATTTTGCTGAATTAAAATGAAATAAAATCTGAGCCAATTTGCTCTATGTCAGCTCAGGGAGACAATGCAAAAGGCTTCTCTTAAGAGTATGCAAGAAGGAATAATTCCAGAATTGGTAAGGATGAACTTTTTGTGCCAGGTTCAACCATAGGCTAAAAACAATGCCACACCTCATCCCTAAGAGCCACCAAGAGAAGATACTTAAGGAATGACAAAAGACAAAGGACACAGTAAAACTCTTCCAAAAATTTTCCCAGCTTTTAGAAATACCTCAAGGGCTGCCTGAATCCCTGTCTCTGTATTCAGTAGTGACCGAATTAATGCATTCATAAGCCAAATGAACTTCAATTGCTTTTCAAACCCATGTAAAGTTTATAATCTGCAACATCCCTGCAGCACAACTATAAACTACATGGAAAAAGTACTTTATTTTTCTTGAAAACACACACACATGCACACAGCTTCTCTTTTAATATTTTCTAGTTCTTGCATCAGGAGAGACTAAGAATAATCATTCTGCATTCACCTTCTTTGTGCCACTCATGATTTTACAGACCTCCATCACATCACCTTCAATCAAAGTCTTTTCCAAACCACAGTCCTAATTTACTTAGTTGTTCCTTGCCTGGAAACCACTCCAAATCTTGGTTGCTCTCCTCTGAATCTCTCTCAGGTCTTTTTGGAAATGAGGGAGTGGTGGAAAATTGGACAAGCGAGAGGGAGATGAAACCAGTACTGCACACTGTATTCCAGACACAGATGAACATTAATTTATACAGGAACAAAATGGTATTTACCATCTTGTTCTCTGCTCCTCTCTCTCCTCAATGTCTGTCTGCCTAGAGCACTCTACCAAGCATTTGGGCATTGAGCAGTCATATCCAGAAAGATATTTATTATTTTTCAATAATTTTAATTTTTTTCTTCCCTACTAGGTCAATACATATATTGGACAATTAAGATAGGGTTTTTAGCATTTCCTCACTTCACCTTACTTGGCAGAGCATTTAAGCTTCTGTTGTTAACTGAGAAGTCTACTTAGTCTTCCTGCCACTCTTCTCAAGAATTTCCTGCTTTTACCACCCTGAGGAGCTCAGCCCTGTAAAACTGCATTTCAGATTATTGGCTGGTGATGTCTGTGCTGGAAATTGTGACTGGTTATTTTTGCCCATTTCCAAAATTTTTGTTGCTTCTGCACCAAAGTTAAATCCAACCATACTTGGATTCCTAGTACTTTGACAGAAATTTTATGAATCAGAGGACAACTCAAAACATTGCTTGCTTCCATTCTCACTAGCTCTTTGACAAGCTGGCCCAATGTTATGCTCTGGCAACAACTTCTACCTAATTTCCACTTGGATTTCAACTAAAAAATATATTCTATAATAATTTCACAAGTGCTCCAAGACTATTTGAGTTTTTCTTTATCTTTTTAATATGAAATCTCAATTCCTTTCCAAATGACTCCATTTATTCCAGAGACTTCTCCTTTCACCATTTTTACAGCCATGTCATATACTCAATATTATCCTACTTGGTGCCAAATCTATCAGAACGCTTCCTGTTGCCCTTGCAGAGCAGAGCTTTTATGTCCATGTGGGCAGACCAGAAAATCTGTATGGAGAACATCACAGCAATGTATGCAGTACTTCCTGAAGTAAGTGTTTAAGCCATAGTGCAGGAATGGAAAGAGTGTATTTACACATGCAGTTAGAGTCATTTCACCCAACTCTGACATCTAAAGTCTGATACCCGGTTTAAGCTTATCCATTATTATCCATTACCTTACCCTATGATCCACTTATAGTACATTGAGGAAGAAAAAAGCTATCTCTAAAAGCAATTCACCTAACAGATTTTGGGATGAGGAAATCATCCCTGTTCCAGACCCTCTTAATAAAGTAAGGGATTTTGGAAACAGTATGATCAGTGCATCTGATCACTAAGTGTGAACTTTATTGTTATATAGATCAGTAATGTAAATCATGACATTTAAAACCGCACAGTGAGAAAATGTCAAGAATTCAAACACCAGTGTTTTGGTCTCTTGCACAACTGTTGCCCTAGCAGTCCTAGTACCACTTTCTTTGATATATACAATTTATTTATGACAAATACTTCAGAACTGACGTTAGCAACACAAGACACTGCTCACCAAGACTGAGCTACTTCATCAACACATGGTTCACCGTGAGAAATCCTGACTTAGGGCCTGACCTAACACACACACCTGACCTGTGTCTTCTGAAGTCAACAGGCACAAATGAGCCTCAAGTGAAAAAGACAGGCCTTGGCTTTGGTTTTGCAAATGAACCCAAGATTTCCTCTAAAAGAGGTAGGTGTTTATTATGTTGTGTCACACTGATTAAATAACTCAGTTTAAACAGACACGGAATAACTTTCTACCAAAAAAAAGGTACTAAAGAATAGCATTGAGATCTTCAGGCACTCACCTGAGTACCAAGAATATAGTTAGAGCCATTGTGAGGGAAAACAAAAACAGTTTTGTAAGGACAATGAATTCTCACAGATCTTGGATAAAGTTAATTTTTTAGAGACAAAAGACTGTTTGGAAATTTGTTTATTCTGTGGCATCTCTACCTCCTATGAAACATCTGGCAGCAATCTGATATAAACAGCATCTTAAAATACACAGGCAGGCAGGGGGAGGTGTGGAGAGTGTCCTCACCCATTCCAAAATCCTCCTGTTGAAGAGCATAATTTTTTCAGCTGTAACTATGAAAAGATTCTGTGTGCACAAAGAGAACATTCATGACTCAAAACATATTAATTGACTACATCTGAACTTTGAAGCAATTTGTTATATTAGAAAAACAAATAATGGAAACTGCCAGATAGTAAGATATTTTGTAAGGGAATGCAAGTGCAACTGAAAAACACAAAGCCTGGAATGGGAGCAGCATCCCAGCTTCAGCTGAACAGAATACTCAAAAACAGACAACCATGAAAATAATGTATGATAAAAGTAACTGTGTTTTCTGCCACCTATTGGCCTTTTTAGCTAACAATTATGAAACAAAGGACTCACAAGATACAGTTTCCACTGTCTTATAAAGGAATGCATAGAAGGTCCTCTCAAACTACCACTGAATAATGACATTTGAAGCAAGTTTCTTTATGCAATTGTTTCAGTCTAATGCAGTCACTGTTGAAGAAAGCACTGGGAGGTTCTGCTGGTCACAAAAAACAGGTGAAAAAAGACTGAAAACCCCTTGATTAAACTCAAAAGCATAGCTTAAGATAAAAATAACTACTTAACAGCTTACTATTATGCTTGTTTTCAGCTAAGAAATCATGATCAAAACATATAAATTTTTACTGAGCAGTACATTTCTCAATAAAAACTATATTCAAAACATGAAGATTTAAGTTACTGTCTAAATAAAATGCCCAAATGTGTTGAGTAGATACTAACAAACTGGATGCCACTTCAATTCATACAGAAAACAGTTAATGTCATTTATATAGACTTCCCACCAGTTATAATTAACAGTAAAGAGGTCTTTTCTTCTTTGTCACCTTTCTATTCAGGCCTTATTTGCGTTTGTTTGTACTTGCTATCTGTTAATCTCCTGTAACAAATGACAACAATAACTGTTGCTATTATGCATGGAAATTAAACATGTAGATAACTGTGTGAAGGGAGCTATTTTTGAAAAAAGCAGTATCAGAAACGTGTAGCTCTTTATGTCTCCTGTTTTGCTTTGATAATTAAGCCACAGCCTTGATTTCTTTTAAACAAAAAACTTTTCCATGGTCATGCATGTTGCAATCAAATTCAATACATGCATTATGTTCTGATTCAATCTGCTCAAGTGCATTATTGTTAACCCTTATTTGATCCATGCCTGTCATCTTCACTGACCAAACAAAACCAATCCTTCATTTCCCAGCAGCTATCTCTGAGTCTGTAAATTAATTTGTAGTACATCAAACAAAATCATAATAGGGAACTTTCTGCTTTGTTCTACTTGGTATCTGCAACACCGTGGGAAATGAAATAAAAGTTGACAGAGGGAAAAAAAAGCAACTAGCGTTTCCAAACACCCTGCCCACAAATACTTAGTTCATTTTAAAATATAAAAAAGTATGTGAAAAAACCCTGAAATACATGCACAATATGAAAGAAAATCCCTGAAGAGTATTAAGTCCATGAACTGTAGCTAATAGGGAGAAATTTGCAAGTCAAAAGTAATTTTTGTTTCTTTGTAAGTCTGTTCTTGAGAATTAGCCTCTCCCATTCTAATGATCAAAAAGCATTGGAAATATTACCCCAAAATACAGAGGCAAGTGGTATTGCAACAGCCTTTCAAACAGAAGTTGCAGGGGTCAACAACATGTATTTACTGAGCTTTATCTTAATAATTTTTACAAATTACATTTGACAATGTGGCTTAGTTGCCTGCTACAGCAGAGGACTGAATGTGCTTCCCTAAGACACTTCAGTTCTGCATCTGTTCTTGCATTCAGACAGTCTGGATGCTGAGGCACTACAACACCTTAAAAGTTCACGTGGAATGAAAAAATGTGCTGGTAAAAAGCAGAAAGTTGCAAGCACTGAAAATTATTCTGAAGTCACTGTCAGTTACTTTGGAGTTGAATTTACTTGTCATCCATGCTTGCTTCTTTGCAACCTTCCTCGCCATTGAAGACAATATTAACATGGATTCTTGAAAACAGGATCTTGGTGGGTGATGCCCAGTCTCAGATGGGTGGCATATCTGAGCACATTACAGCCCAAACCCATGTCTCCAGCACTGCAGAGGTGAAGTTGTCACCTTACACCATCAAAAACCCACCAGAAGGGAAGCACAGGAATCCAGCCTGAACACGCTATCCTAGTCAGCCAGCTGAAGCCTGCTGCTCATGTCACTGATCAGCAAACCAGTTTTTGGAAGGCTGAATTTGAGAGACAATGCAATGAAGATTTTCTGATCCAGGTACCATTCTGAGTTGCTAATCAGGACACTTCCACTTCACACTGGCCTTTCTTTTCATGCTACTCTTACAGAAGGATATTATTTCCACTCATTCCAAGACCAGAATTTTCAAAACCTGCTTTCCTGACAGCATCCTTTATTATGGACTATATTGCCTAACAGGGCAATTCTGGCTGAACTGGCCTGAAATCCTCTGGAAGGATGAGGTTCCACCAATACTGTAGAAGTGCATGCATTATCAAATCTATTGATCCCCCCAAGCAATATTAAAAGACAGATGATTTTATGAAGTTAAATCAGGCAACATCATGGCAACAGAGAACTTAACTCAGTGACCTGAAAGCTATCAGCTCCAATTGCAATATTTTGTTCCACATGCGTAATGTGTTCTCCCTGTCTGTGTCTTCTGAGTGCTTGGGGGAACAGACACATTCTCCTAGGAACTAGAACCACAACTTCTGTTTGGCCAATGGTTTCACTATCAGTAATAACTACATCTTGTGAGAATTACATCATGATTTTACACTTCCAGATTTTACATCTTCATGAAAGATGATATGAATATTGACTTAAAGATGAGTTGTTGTAAAGTCAGGAAAGATTTTCTGCTGGGTACCAGAAACCAAATTACCTCAAAGTAACCTAAATTTCTAATATCCTTTCTTGCCTGTTCAGAACAAAGAAACACTCTAGTAACAATGCATCTGCCCCACCTTGGTGAGATCCCAGGAGCAATGAAAGCCTGAATGACAGGGTGAGAATTAGTGTCATGCACTGGAATTTCAGCAGACAAACCAGACCGGAGTGACACCCACCTGCCACTGCTACAATGCCAAGAAGAAATCCCTTCAGGTCAGGAATGCTATCATAAGTAGTGAAATAAGACTCTACTAGTAAACTTTACTCACTTAGTAATGTGAATCATAGAATCATTAGCGTTGGAAAAGACCTCTAAGCTCAGAGTCCAACCATCACCCCAGAAGCCCAGCTGCCACATCCATACATGTTTTGAACACTTCCAGGGATAGTGATTCCACCCACCCCTTCAGTGAATTTCAATATAGCTTAGATTCCTCAAGCAACACCCCATATTTTCATGGGGAAATACACCTGATGAAAACCTCAGAGGCACTTCTCTCCTGCAGAGCCCTGGTGCCTGCCTGCTCTGTGCACTTCCCATAGCTGCTTCATCCTCAATGTCCCACCAGAGCAAGCACAAAGACACATCAGAGAGCTGCTTGAATGATCTTATGGATAGAGGACCTGACCTGTGAGAATACCAAAGCGCACTCTGATCAGGAGGGCTCCTCACAGGTGACACTTTAAGACATCTGTCTTTGTCAAGTCTGTGTGTCCCCCCACAGCCTGAGCAGACATAGCCACTCCTCTGGAACTTGCAGCTACTAATGGAAACAACCTGAAGATGAGATTATCTGAATTTATGTTAAGGCTGGATGAACATATGAAAGGAACACCTCCTGATGTTTAAAAACACGCCTCATGGTCCCCCCTGATTTTGGGCGCAGGAAAGAAAACACTAAGCAAATTCTTCATAAAGGCAAAATTCTAAGATAATTTTGTCAGAAAAAAAAAATAAATTGAGGGAAACAAAAAGAATTTGCTGCCACAGAAGAGCATAATATATCTGGAAAATGAACCATCAAGCTTCCCTTCTTCCCTCCCCCTGTAGAAAAATGACCACCATCAGAAATTAAGCCTTTATAAGGAACATCTTACCTGCTTTGGCATTTTTCTTATCAAGGAATATCTCCTTGATAAATAATAAACAGGCACACTATTTACAAGAATCATGAAAACTAACTCTAATAAATGGAGTAATGAAGTTAAAAGCAATCACTGATGCAGAATTCTGGGTCAGCAAATTTTTCAGGACTCTTCAAAGCTTGATATTTTTCCAAGCAAATCAGTTACCAAGCACTAATGAAAACATGAATCTGTGAAACCATGAGAAAGATCTCAATTTATCTGCGAAGGAAATCCAGGGGACTTGCAAAGCCTCTTCCATTAGAGAGCACAGACATTTGAGATCTCAAAGTAGTATATGGAGAGACACTGTTATTGATATATCAGGCAATCCAGCTTTCTTTTCACATCAACAAAAAAAATGACAGAGAAGCTCTCTCCACTTCTTTAATATGTTACTACAAGGAGATGAAATCGTATTAAACCAAAAGCCCTAATGTTATGTTAAAGAGATCCTGTGTTAGAGAAGAGATATGTCTGAACTCCACCTGAGAATTTTAAAATGTAAAAGAATTTCACAGCAAAGAGCATGTGCAAAGTCTCTCTGTCAAGCGTAACTGAAACTTCAAAGTCAAAAACATCTTAGAACTAAGTTGAAATATTTGTACTTCAATTTGAGTATATAAGACAAAGATGATTTTCAAGAATATTTTAGGGTTTTATACCAGTGTAACATTTAATCATCTCTGAATAACAAATTCCTTTGATATTTTACAGACTCTTCAAATAAATTGTTTTATAAAAGGAACTGGGTCAAGAGTCCACTATTGATGCTAGCTGACTGGAGCTTTTCTCTTTTTAAGTGGAATAGGTACCATGTTAAATATACTGCCAAGCTTCTTGCAGCTGAAAGATATTGCAGCATATGTTTAGAATAGTGAAACATCTTAGGTTAGCATGTATTCTTTATACATTTACCCTACAGCTTCAATCCCTTACCCAGGGAATGCTGATTCTATGTTCTCTGATATTTTCTTAGGTATTGTGTACATTTTGGCAGTGCAAATAGTTTTAGCAACTATTATAGTAAAAACAACTGAAATTAGTTCCCAAAAATTATACATAAAGCTAAATATAATGCATTAAGAAACCTGATCCAGCATGGTATATGACTATTCAGATCACAAGAAAAGGACCTATTTTATCAGCTCACTCTTGGCCATTGACTTCATATTAACTTTTCTTTTTCTGTACTACAAATACTGTAGCTAGCTTCTCATCCAGAAAAAAATAGGTTACATTTCCCAGTAAGAGTATTTTTAGTTTGATGCTACCTGATCATCCAATTTAGGGAAAATGTAAACAGTGACCACAGCATTTCACACTCCATTTCATGCTGCCTGACTTCAATGGAAGTTGGATGATACGAATTCAATTGCTTTTATAAGTATTTCCTTATTTTCAGAGCTTCTTGAGTTTTGGCCTATATAACTGGTCAGAATTCAGCTGTGGGATGGAGTGGATAACAAAAACTCATATAAAGAAAGGAAATTCCTGTCCTGGAGGTTCATTCTCTTCCTCTAGAATTCCACATTATCAAGGCGGACTGAACAGACACTCTTAGGAAAAATACAAAACTGTCTGTTAAATGAAAGATGAAACATGCTTTAGAAAGTGAAAGCAGTACAGGTCCTGGAGAAGACCGGTTATATATCCAGTATTACCACATGACCCACATTAAAGGATGCTATCAGTGGAAGGCAAATGATCACATTAACACTCAGTGCTAGCAAAAGAGAAGGACTCCCACTCCAAAATACTCCTGTTCTCAGAGACACTCGTGTCTGCTGTCCCAGCTCCCCACTGGAAAACTGCCACCCCAAAGGCACCTGGCACCAATGGGAACTACACCTTCACAGGACCAGATAGAAGGTCCAAAGCAACTACACAAACTGCAGATGAAGACAATGTAGCTACACTGACTTGCTACCTTAAAGAAAGCCTGAATGGGGACAGAAACACTACCTGAAATTCTCAGAACACAAAATGTTCTTCTATCTTAAAAATGCTGGTGATACTAGAATGGTAAAAGCTCTGATAGAGATTCCAGGTGGCCATTTGAGAAGTGAAGCTGCCATGTGCACTGATCTAAAATATCCAAAATACTCCCTTTCAGATTTTATGGAAAATGGCCATAAATTTGAGAGGATTTAACTCACAACAAAATTCGATCCCATAGCATACTTTTTAGGAGTTCCTTCAGATCTTGTACATCTCACAGTCCAACCTGCAATGAATCGCTCTTGTGAACAAAAGTCAGCCACAGAACATCAAATGCTGTTTAGAGGCTACCAAAAATGAAAGTCTGTAGAGTTTCAAGAATGGTATTTTTTAACTCTGAATATTTCAAAATAATAGAATTTAATGGCATTCTAATCCATAACTGGAAAAAAATTTAAAAGGAGGAAACCATCTAAGAAGAAAAGAAAACTTCATTATTTTCAAGAAAATATTATTCTCAGCATTGTCATACCAGTTTTATCACTACAAGTCTTGGAGGTGTGTGCATGTGATCAAAGCAAGAGATAACTGAAGAAGCGAGAAATGCACTCTAGCCTCCCCCCTCCCCCAAGGACTGAAACACTCAAGCTAACATAAAAATGTTTTAAACAAAATTATCAAACGAGATAAGTGCAAAATATCTTGTAGGTCAATGTAAGAGTTTTACATGTTATTAAAAATTGATTTTTTAAAGATACCTTTAGATGTACAGTCACATGTCATTTCATAAAAGTTATTTGAAACTTATTGATCTCATTTGTGCAAAGCCCAGGCTCCATCATCAGCCTGCTGAAATGATAACAGAGCACTCCAAACCCTTGTGATAGATTGATACAAACAGTGGCTCTCATTTTAGCACATGTAATAGCACCACAAGTGGACAAATTCCAACTTTAACAGTTGTACATTACAAACTAAATTAGCAAATATTTTCTGCTTTACTTCACATCAAATCCAATACCTTGGTCTTCTTACCTTCACTAAAATAAGGTTCTAGGCCAAAACAAGCCACAAAAGATTAAAAAGTCTTCTCAGGCTAACACACCACTCACAAAGAGACCCAGCTATTACCAACAATTTTATTTCACTTAAGACAAACTGAAAACAGCTAAAATGGACTTTGAGCAAGCAACTGAGAGAAGACATACTTAAAATGACTACACATGGAAAACTAAATTGAGAAAAGGATCAGTGAAAGAAGCCTTATGGATTTCTGCACCGAGTGAAAACCTCTAGAAGGATATTTAAGTCCAATCTGCCAAAATACTCTCCCTATTCACACAACTCAAAGGAAGCCATATTCTTAGGCTACCACAGGTCACAACTAAGTACAGTACCTTGCTTCAGAAAGAATTTTGCTTTGTCTGTCAACTATCAACAAAGCACAAAGAGCTCATACAGCCCATCCATGTATTGCTTCTCAAAGAGTCTAGCAACATACAAACAGCAAGAACTCAAAAGATTTCTTAAAAACTATGCCTCTAGTTTGGTTAGAAAGCTTAAAACACTCTACTGCCCGCCCCCCCCCAATCACTACACAATTCTGTTATCTTCCT
Organism: Taeniopygia guttata; assembly: GCF_048771995.1. Lineage (NCBI taxonomy): Eukaryota > Metazoa > Chordata > Aves > Passeriformes > Estrildidae > Taeniopygia > Taeniopygia guttata. Next base: position 102,783,727 of record NC_133024.1, on the reverse strand, counting down.
TCTCCCCTGAAATTTTTGTACAGTCCTTGAATTTTTCAGATTTCTCATGTTGAACTTCCTGCAAGACAGCAGATGTAAGAACACACAAAGGTTTTGCTGATATACCTGGCACCTACAGTAAAGTTCATCAACTCTAGTATATATATCATGCTGGTAAAGAGACAAAAATATTGTTTATGTGAAGCATTTTTCTTCGCAATATGCTTACAAACATCTCTGAATACTGAAGGAGTTAACAGAGTTCCAAAAACTTTAGAAGTGGTAATGCATATACATGCGTATGTAAGTCCAGAGGAGCTCAAAAGAGTTAAAGGTAATGGCAGAGAAAGGGGTCTCAAGAGTCTGGTCACCTTAAACTAGAGAACTTTAAAGAATCACTAAGCAGTGTTTGTTCATTTAAGTTTAATTATTTTCTCCTTGAGAATGGCACTAATGAAACTGAATATCTCTCATGGTTTCGAAGAGTATTCTGAATGGTCTGTAAACAGGACTGGGGGCAGACGAGAGAACTGGCTGAGCCAGGGGGTTGCTAGGTGATGCAGAATGTAAACCCACAAACTTGTTCAGGTTTACTTTGCTTTCATGCTGCTCTCACACAGGCTCTCCAAAGTTTTAAGAATTAATTTCCAGGTAGCTATTTAAAAAACAAGAAGTAGAAATAATTAAAAAAGAAAACTCCTTAATCCTCCTCACCTCTTCCCTCCCTTCCCCTGCCACCCCCTCAAGAATGATAAAGGAAAGACAAAGGAAATTCACAGAACTAAAGTGCAGGAAACCATTCCCTCTATATACTTGTATTTAACTGCTGAAGACTGGTCATTATGAAAAACTTTTAATATTTTCTGCTTGATTTTTGCTTCTGTAAATGTAAATAAAAATGAATTCTGGAACAATATATTGGGCCTTAAAAATACTTAAACCGAATACACAGTCTTATTTACTAACATTTCCACCACAGATTACAAAAGCAAACTTTTCAGTCCAGCCATGTGTTTCTACCTCCACCCTTTTCAGAGCTGTGGTTATTTTTTTTTTTTTCCCCTAAAGTATCTGATCAGAGATTGTCCGGTAAGAGCACTTTATTAGATCATCAGTCAGAGGGTTTTACAAGCACCAAGAGCTATGGGCTCAAATGCAGCACATCAGTTTTAATAGCCCAAGGTCTAATAGTAAACTGCAGATACTGCTGAGAACTTTCCATGCACTGAACTCTTGAAAAAGCACCATCTCTCAAGCTTAAATGCAGCTGCCTCTTTCAATGCCGCAAATGGGTAAATTTGACAAAAAAGCCACCATTAAGACTACATGAAAGGCTCAAGACAACATCCTTTCAATGCTTTGTACTTCAGTAATCAGATGTACTTACTCACCCCCTCCCCCAAACCCGATCAAGAACTATTTCTGAATGGTAGGAAATAATTCCACTTTGTACATCTTTTAGTTAATCAAGACTTTCTATTCAGCAATTTGACCTTTTGTTCAAAACAGGATTATCAGTTTTTTCGCCAGTTACCAAGGGCGACTCGCATGGTGAACATAATTGCAATAATTTGCAAAACACCATGGCAACCCACATTACAACTAGGTAAATACTGGTCTTTTGTGCTACATTGTTATTTTCAGAGATGCTGAAGTCAAAGAACGAATGACAAATGAACACAAAATTTATATTTGCTTTGTCTCAAAAGAGAAGAAAATTGATAACAAGAATTGGGGGGAAACCGACTACAGCTGTAATTTCTAACTTGATTAATTAGGATGGTAACAGTCCTTAACAGTATATTCAACAAACAGCCCTGACTTAGTCTCTCCACCCACCTCTCTCTCTTTCTACACTACTACCACTAACCCCCACCCCAGACAAATTTTTTCAGCTAGGAGAACAAACAACTCCATTTGCTCTTTTCTTCAACTTAATGGAATCCTTAATTACAGAATATTGTTCTCCTGCTCTTCATTACACTGAAAACTGAAAGTGAGAGAGAGAGAGGAGGAGGAGGAGGAGGAGGAAGACGGTGCCAAGCAGACAGGGTAGCTACAGTCATCCTCCCTGCCTTTGCTTTTTTTGTCCATAGCAGACCTAAAGATGAGATGGCATTTTTTGGGTTTTTTTTTTTTCCTCTTTTTAATATTAGCAGCTGTTGTACAGCAAATAATTAAGTAAACTAGTGCTCAAGTTCTCTCCTGGCAGCATAAATAAGACATGAAAGCTTAAGTCAAGTCATGATTAAAATCCAAATCAGAGAGGAAACAGCTGCTTAAAAAGAAAAGAAAAAAATATCTTAAAATTATCAGACTGGGTGGCTTTTAACAGAATACCTACAGTAGTAAAACATTTTCCAATGGATAGAATTATAATATACAATAAAGTAATATTTTTAAACTTTCTTTACAATTGTAAAGAACTTATTGTTACAGTATAGTTTACAGTGTAGGCTTCTAGTAAGACTCCAAGAAATCATATTAAAACCAAATTTTGAGAAATATCTTGGAAATATAGAGAAATAATTTTGCCTAAGAAGAAAAAAAATGCTGAAAAGCGTGTAATACATGTTACCAATGGATGTCACATTGAATTTGCTATATTTTATTGGAACACAAGTTCTGTGCTGATACATTTATTATGCCACAGTGTGCTGATTGAATAGTTGAGAGCTTAATTTCCATGATATCATTAATAAAAACAAGTTTTGCCTTTATACAGACCAAATCCTGTCATGAGATGTATGCATATGTTCCTTGTGAAATGCAATGGCACCCTTTAGCAATAGATTTTCACATACAGAGTGGATGAGAAATACATTAAGCTCAAGAAGCCTGCAATCAGAAGCCAGGGTAATCCTCATCTCAGTTCACTGTATGTACAAATCATGTGTCAATTTAAAGGGCCATATCTATATTTTAATTCTTTTTAAAGTGCTGGATTGCCTTTACAATAAAACAGGCTTTCCAAGTGAAAAAGAGCTACTGCTGCATCCCTATGTGCTGGGAACACTGGAGAGAGTATGCAGTAAAATGAAAGAAATGAAAACAAAATGCTGAAGTCAATTGAACATGGCCCCAGGGTGCTGAAATGCACCACTGCCACCAGACAGATCCTCTGTGCTGCTGGACCAGTCACTTCCAGTTCATTGAACAGACCCACAAGCAACAAGCACCTCAGGAATCAGTTTAGACCCAACTGCAACCTGAAAGTCCTTCAGGGAGTTACTCAGTACTATACACTGAAAAAACAGGTCCTTTGATCCACAAACCGGGCGCCCAAACTTATGAACACATTCGATGCTCATTCCTCCATGCCTCATCTCTTTGACAAACAGAAATAATAATTGGCCTGTCGCTTAACACACAGCTCTTGTAAGGATGATTTTTAAGAGCCACTTGATCCTGCAGTAAGTGTGCCACAGGAAACTCCATGAGAAAATAAATAATCCTAGGCAAAGTTTCAGAGAGCACATTCAATAAGGTAAAAGCATCCACTATGCAATGGAGAGAAACAAATACAGACCAGCTGCTTATCTAACCGGTGCTGTCCCACCTGTACATACTGAAAAGGGATAACACCATATATAAATGACCTGAATAACTTAAGTAAGCAGCAGTCATTCTGTATCTTCAACTTTCAAATGTCCAACTGTGTAGTATCAGGATCTCTCTTCTATTTTTAATTTAAAAAAAAAATCCATTCATCTTCAAAACAGGGCTTAAAGGAATACACACATTTTTCTTCTTGAAATAAACAGAGTGGCCCATAAAACTTTCTATCTTCTCTGAAAGCCCATTTTGCCCAGTGTTCCCCAACAGTACAGGCAGAAAAATATTTATGAATTTTCTCATGCTTTTCTTTTTCTATTCAACCAATCACATTCCAGTATAACTGCTTGGTTTTTGTGCCCAAATTTTCACAGGCAATCTCCACTCACACCTGCCTCCTCATGCTATTTCAAGCCCATCTGCCCAGTCAGGTGCTTATCCAGCAGATACCATATTTGAGTATTCTAATTCAACCAACTCCAGTCGATTCAGCTTCTTTGCTTTTAGTTTCATCCACAGTCACTCAGGTCCAGCTCCAGTCTCATATACCATGTTCTAGTCTCTTCTCCTCATCTACAGTCAATTCTTGCAATCAGTTTTGGGTTGGTTTCTTGGTTTTGTAGGGCTTTTTTTTTTGTTTTTAATTATTAATCATGCCTAGGCCCCTGCTCCACACTACAGTTTTTTCTTAAAGTTTTGTAAAATTATCAAATCTAGATGGATTTTCTTACGATGACAAAAGCCAACCATAAGAAAGGAAGAAAGAAGGATAAAGTATCTACTCTTCCTCATAGCTAAATGTTAAAGACTTCAAAGCCATAGCACCTACATTTTGGGTGTGCAAGGTCACCTAAACAACATTAACACTGCTTTTACTGCAATTTCTTTTACTGTCTTAAAATAAGCAAGTGATTATAAATTTAAGCATGACTGTGGGCTTCAATTGAACTGATTTATATTACATCAGATTTCTCCTCTCAGGATCTCACCAGGCAGGTTTATATACCAAGATGTCTACATTTAAACTCCAACTTACTTTTCTTGGAGCTTTGATTTGGAATAGTTAAACCAAATCAGTAACACACTTTATTCTGAGATAATAAAAATACACTGCCCTACTTAAATCCACCTTAAATGAGACTTTTCTTCCTGCTACCATTAATTAAACTAAGCATCAAGCTTAGTTTAAAAAAACTCAAAAAAACTTTTGTAAAGTATTATGGGATGGTCAGGCTTCCTCCTTGGTTTCTCCTGAGGTTTCCATTTTTGTAATCCCTCTCAACACTTGCCCAGAACTCTCTCCTCCAGTCTCCTTAGGTTGCTCTCGAACTTTGCCATAGACCTGCCTATTATTTTTGAAGAATAGAGCTCTTGTTCTGCCTCCTTACTGACTTTGACTTAATTTGCCTTTCCCACTAGTGTCAGACTGCATAGTTTTTCACTTCTTCAGAAGGGACTGGTGCTCATATCACCTCAATGTTAATAACAAATGCTTTCTGAGGAATATCTCCATACATGGCACACCATCTGCTCCACGTGCAGTCTGGAGATGGAGACAAGAGGTCAAAGGGAGATGGAATTTTGAGAAAGTTTATATCCTTTCTATTAATAATTATGAATTCCAAAGGATTATAAACTGAGTGTATCTGTTACTTGCTATAAAGAACTGATCTCCTGCAGCCAAGTGAAGTCAGGAAGAAACAACAGCATCTCTGAAGAGCTTCTGTGGATTAGTTGATGACAGAAAAAACATGTTTCATTTTATTTTGAAAAAATCTTAATCCATTTTAAGTTAAAATTTCAGGCAAGATTCAACTTAAGACAAATTTGGCATTCAAAATAGCAAGGCAGACACCTAAAATGTGGCAATACTTCAAAATTTTAAAACTTAATTTTTCAGACCTTATACTCACGTAATACATGGTAAATTTTATTAAAATCTGCTTTGAGGCTAGTATGAAGAATATTAGAAGGACAAGGATTCAGGGAGAACACAGTAGGAAGGGGGGGGGATTGTGTTGTTTTTTTGAAAACCTCCTAAACTATTCTGGACACCAACTGAAGTAACCAGATGGACCTTCAAAATTGACACTCCTGTGTAAGCATTAAAAAAAAAGCCAACTCAATAGAAATAAAGGCCTGTCATAAACTCACTGAACTAAAAAACATGAGCATGGAGAAGAGACTGACTGTTTTCTGTTGCTTCTGGTGACAGACACAGAAAGCAAAATAACACAACATTTCTGTTGTGTTTGTTTTTAACCTAACACTCAAAATTTTTATTTAGTAAATCACATTCAGTAAGAACAAGCTGTATAAATTCATCATTTAAAGGATGATCCTTCAAATGCATTTTGCTTCTGATTTTTATAAAGGTTAGCTCCCACCAAGACCTACAAGGCTCTTAAAACCAACAGTTCAATACTGAAATTGTATGGCCCAGGAGAGCTTTCCAACTGCAAACTCTTGAGAGCAGAACAGGTTACTTGTTACATGCTGCCTGCTAGAAAAAAAAAACTTGCTGTTATGGTGTAGGTTCTTTGAGTTTGTAGTAGACATACTACACATATTGCCTCAAGTCTCTAGACTTTCTAAAATCTAGAGAATATTTTATTTTAAATAAATCAGAATTTCATTATGACAGGTAAAGAAAAATTAAATATCTGGAGTAGAAGACTGTGACTACTTAGAAACTAATGTTATGACCCATATTTTATATGGGCAAAAGAATGGTTCTAAACAACTTGAAAGTCCTTTCTCTTAAGGTAAGGAAAATTACAAGCATATTTTAACTTGTACCTATAAAATATAAGTAAAAAAAAAGAAGACTGAAAGTTGACAGCTGCTGACATAAATCAGAAGTTTCCCAAAGTAGAACATTAATAAGGAAAATTAGGTATTACCTAAGAATGTAGAAACAAAGCAATAATGTAATGGAAACAAAAAAGAGTTTACAGCAGAAAAAAACAGAAATGCAACATTTCTCTGTATTTTGGAAAAGCACAGTAACAGCATAGTAGCAAATAAGGATGAAAAACTATGTTCTGCTTTGCTAACAAGAAAATACTTAATAGGCCCTCAAAATTCAGCATATTCATAGAACAAATGCTGGAACTCAACAATCCTGTTAGAGTCAAGACGATGTTACCTGCTGAACTTGCCAACCCTCAAATGCTGCCTCAAATGACTGAGACCCAATATCAACCAAAATGACAAATTTCCTTGAAGTAGTCACAAATCAGAACAATCCATGTAACCATTTCTATGTATCAGTCTAACAATAACCTGAGGAAAAACAATAGAAATATTGATACTTTAAGTGATCAAGAATTTAAGAACAGGACTGGAATTAACAACAGTCAATGTTTTATATAGAAAAACCTCAAACAAACATGGCAGTTCATTTTTTTGGCAAGACTACGGGTTTGGTCAAGAAAGGCAGAGATGCTACAAATAATCTCTCGAATGACATTTGATTTACTTTCAAAGGACACTGCATTAAATTAGCATTGCACAGTGTTAATGAAGTACACATTAAATGGATTAAGAGGTGCAAAGTTGAAGCATCTCAAAAAATCAATTGTCCATGAGACACAAGGTGATGACAGTCAAGAAAGCATTTGTCAGCATGGAATGCAGCAGGATTGTTGCAGGTGTATCAGAACAAAAAGGTTCCACTCTTTTTACACCACTGATTAGTAGAAGAAAAATCAATTTAGATAAAATTTACACATGACAAAAGCAGAACAGCAAATAATGATAAGCATGAAGAAATTGTTTTGGAAAACTTTGTTCATCTGACACAAAATTAGTTCGGTGAAACAAAAGCAACACACTGGGAACAAAGACTACAATTCACCCCTAAGGAATGGAAATACACTATGCCAGAAATTACCACCTGAAAAGGAGTCATGGCAGACAAGTTATTCAACATCAGCTTTAAAGTCAGACCTAGCAAGATGTGGAGATTGAATAGTGAAGAACTGAATATGAGAAATTAGCCGAATTTCTTCAAACACATGGGTGAGAATGATACTGGAGCACACACAGTCCTCGTGGCAAGAGTCAAAAAGAAAAACCAAAAAACCTGCTATGCTGGAGAGCCATAAACCATGTCTGAAGGTGCTGAAAAAAGTATAAACTATTGAAGCAACAGACCTTGAAGAGCATTCTCTAACCATCACAGAAGGGGACTGAGGGGTCACCTGAGAAAAACAAGTAGGTATATTCATGGGAGAAAAGCAACAGCCAGTATAGTGTACTTGAATTTAGAGAAGAAAGGAGTAACACCAGCCAGTGCTAGGAAAAGCCTGATGGACTGAAAACTGACTCAGTGTGTGGGCCCAGCATGGTGACCAGTGGAACAGAATCTAGTTGGAGACCAGTAAATGGCAGTGTAGCTCTGGGGTCCAGTCCCACTCAGATCTTCTTCTCAGTGATGGAGCACAGAGCATGCCTGGTGAGCCTGCTGATGGCACAGCTGATGAACCTGAACTGAACTTGATCCAGCAAAATGCTTTTGCCTCTCTCATCACATCCCATGGTACCAGCAGCAAGGCCTTTGGTGTGGCTGGCACCATTAGGCCTAGAGATGTCCAGCAGGGGAACATGGAGAAGGTTTTGGTAGAACCTCTCTTCTCACCCTGCATTACAAGAAATATGTAGGTGTGAAGTCCACCTAAGCCGGTCCAGATGTTCAAGTACTGCAGGGAAAGGCTGATAGACCCTCTGCATGGGCTGATGCTTGGCTCAGGGAAGACCATTACCTTTAGAAAGAGTAACCTGCAGCAGAATGAAGACACCTACGCCACTCCCTCATCACCCAGATATTTGTTAACCAGAACAATTTACCTTGACTTCTCTGATTAGTTACCTCTGACCTTTTTTAATTAAATCTTTCTCTCCTCAAACCCATCTTTAAGGGATTTTTTTGCCTTTTAAATTGGCTTTAGCACAACTCAGGTGTTATTAATTTCTCAAAAATTCAAGAAGACAGGAATAGAGACAAATGAGAGAGGTCAGAGGATGGGAAATGTGGGCAAACAAATTCAAACACTAGCAGCAATTCAGATTATTTAGCCTACATTTTCATGGAAAAAACATTCCAATTACTTCCCAAATTTCATCACATGGAATCAGTGTGTGAATACATATATCTGTATGTAGTTACATATGTGACATATATCCACAAACACCCACATAAAATTAAAACTTCCTATTTTTTGAATTTCTTTGGATGGAAAGTCAAGTCAGGTAACACATCCTTAGAAAAACAGTGTGTGAAACTTTAGGCTGATACTCCAAATAGTTTTGTTTCATTTGGTGATTTTTGTTTGGTTGGTTTTGGTTGGGTTTTTTTCTTCAGCTGTGAGGGGTTTTGTAAATGGAATTAAAGATCACATACACACATAATGTACGGGTGTAATATGTACAGAATACTTTATGTATATTTTAGAAATATTTAAATACATTAAGCTAATAGGCCCCCTCTGTTACTATGGTAATAAGCATTTTGTAAGAGGATATAAACACATAAAAGGTGTTTTTACTTCATATTGATACTAATCCACTCTCATATGTAATAAAACATACAAAGTAAAAGAAACTGAAAAAGATAAGCTAAGATTCTAACAATGAATCTGACTTCTTACAAGAAACTTTTTGGAGATTAAAAACACAGAATTTTCCATTTTGCTCTAAAGCTGCTGATTTTTAAGGCAGAATTTTCATATAACCCATACCTGAAAAACATAATTCTGGGCAGGTAGCATATTAAAATATTACAGAAATAGTAAAACTAGAAGATATAATGCATTTGTTATTATAAAGATCTTGGTTTAACTAGCAAACACAACAACAAAAAAGTTCCCCTAAAGTACACTTACAGTTAGAACACAACCATTCATAAATATAATTACTAGTTAAGCAAAGAAAATATATATTGAGAAAATACATAGAGATGCTCCCAGAAAAAAAGACGTGGCTATCTTAACCTTCAGACCACTCCTGAAGGGCTCTGATGGCCTTTCTATCCCAGTGCAGTGAATTCAATGCCGAGCTCACCCATCTGCTACTGCATTTCATGTGGAGACTAGTCCTTAATCTGCCACCAAGATAATTCAACCCAGAATTTTCATTTCCTGCCTGTGGATCCAGAATTTTTTTCCACAACCTATAAATCATAATGCATTTATTCTACAACTCTATCACAGCAGCAAAACACAAAAAGCAGAGCCTCAATTATGTGCATAAACTTTAACTGGTTCTTTGCAAAAGATGGCACACTTGGGAGTTTAACAAGACTCTAGTCTTATACTCAGCTATCAAATTTCATTTGTCTGTTTTCTATCCTCTGTTAATATATAAAAACTGTGCTGCACAGTTTTCTTAATGAAATAATTTTGTCTGAGCCCTCTATTTGCATGATGAAAATATTCAAGATAAAAATTGCAAGATGACAAAATCTTAATATGCAGTTTGGTAAAGTTCTAGTCAGTCCCTGAACAACACGTTTATCTATCCAGTAAAGCTTGTGTTAATGCGATGTAAGAGTTTGGCAAATTCAACTCTAATGGAGCATAAAAGTGCTTTTGCTTGAAAGTGAGATCATTTTTAAAAATTCAAGGCATGATCACTTTTCGCTTTTTTTGCAGGAACAATCTGATACAAGAAGCAAAGCTTAAATAAACTAGAAACATTTCAAATGATCCATAAAGGATTAATAAGCACTGCAGGAAGTCCTATAGGCTCAGCGTATACATTTTCCATCTTTTTCTCCTGCCACAGGCATGACGTGAAATTCTAAACAGAACTCAAGTTTCAAAGTCACTGAATGTGAAGGTCTGCAGCTTTGATACCAGGGTAGAGTGGGGTCACCATCTTGGAATATTTAATTTAAATATATAACAAAAATATTGATTTTATTAGCATAATAAAGCCCCCAAATTATGGCCCTTCACAAAATTATTTTTTTACTCACAAATAGACGAATGGACAAAAGCAAGGCAAAAGGGGTAGTAGTAAGCTACAGGCCACTAATATAACAAGAACAAAATGACAGCTATTATTTTGGCAGAGATAATCTATGCTGAAACACAAAACACACACGCACACAATTTCTTTCAATACAATTTTCTTGTCTTCCCACTGACTTCTATGATTACCACAGAAAGCAGGGTTCTAAACACATTTCTCAATTGAATCTTCAATCAATAACAGTAAAAATTTGAGAAGGGAGATATGGGAAAACATATTATAGCATTAGTACGTGTTTGCAAAACAGACTGAACTTCCCAATATGCATAAAAGTTGAAGGGGAAAAAGCAAAATAAAAATATATAAGTAACAATGTACCCTATACCTTTAGTTTACTGAAATAAGCAAAAGAAAAACCTGAAATTCCAAAATTCAATCAGTAGTACAAATTGTCTCAAATCTGGTCCAAGTGATCAAATTATGTATTTACACTTTATTTTTGCTTGTACCTCAGCAAAAATAAGTACCACACTTTCAATTAAGGAATACTTCTCATTATGAAAATTATCAGAAAACCTTCAGATATTCATAGGTACTTTTGAAACAGTAGAAAAGGGTGATAATTTAAAGAATTTACAGGAAGTAATAAAACTTATCTAAGTGGAATCTATGTACTAGTTTAAGTAGCATGGTATAAAAGAAATGTTAGAAAAGTAAGAATGAGATCCCTGCAGAAATCCAAAATAACAAAACTTCTGGGGGAGGTCAGCTTGACCCAAACAGACTCAATTTGCCAGCAAGAATCCAGACTAACTCTAACACTGACATAGGAGAAAAGACAAATAATTCATATCAGAATTGAGAGTTCCTCATGTTGAAAGATGGAAAAGTTTAGCCTCTGCTAAGCTTATAAGGCTGTTTACCACCCAGGCTTTCTGTTCAGAGCCAAAACAATCAACAGTAGAAACTGTTTAGGTGACAGTTACATACAAATTGGAATAACTTCTTGCGGGAGTGGAAAATAGAAAAGATTCAGAAATGCACAGACAAATAGAAAGTCATAAAAGAGCATAAATATAAAAAACCAGCACAGATAATACTGGCCATATTGGGGAGGGGAGGATGGAGAAGAGATGTGAGAATGATAAACGTTAGCTCACAGTAAGAGACTGATGCTGAAAGGCAAAAATTATGCTAAAATAATACATTAATCAAAAGGAAAAGTGAATGAAAAGAAAAAAGCAGAGGGGAAAAAAAACTGAACAAAGGACTAAAAGAAATCATTTGTCTGTATAAAGGCAGCAGAGAGGCCTTGCTTGAAATGATGTCTACAATTCTGGGCACGTTACTAAAGCCAGACAGAAGAAACCAGTGTAAAGAAGAGCTACAAAACCAGCTCTATAAATAAAAAAAAAGTATGATAGAGTAAATTTTTCCATGGTTATAAACATAACAGACACAGTGAAATAACATCACTTTTTGCTAACATTTGAAAATAAAGAAGAGCAGCTTGAGAGGAACAAGCATGGCACAAGAGTATCAGAAAAAAAGGGCAAATTTTGACTTATGGAAAGATTTCTATTACAAATTCTTAGGATTAACAGAATAATAGAAGATTAATATCAGAAACTGAAAAATGTTTAATACAGTAGCTGCCCTATGTCTGATCATGTGCAGCACTAAAAACAATCTACAAGCAATTCTATACTTGAATATTGAGAAAACAGAAGATGAAAAGGATTTTGATAGTTATGGCCTTTGTGTACCCATGAAAACCATGGCTCATCTAAGAGAACATCAGTACTTGATGATATTCACCCACCACTATCCTGGCAAAAGAGGAACAAAAGGAGTGCAAAAGACAGTCCCCGAAAACAGAATCTGACAAAGGAAAGCCTACAAATGTGAACAATACAGTATACAGATGATAAACTTGTTGTTTTGTTTACCTTTCTTTGCAATTCAAAATAGAATTGCAGTGAAGCTGAAAAGATGACAAAACCACAGCAGTGAAAAACAGAAAACATTTTTCAACCTTCTCAAATAGCCTTTGGAACTCCTTGACATGAAGTGCCAGACAGAAGCTGTATCTGCAGAGACTTGCCGAGTCATACAGATGAAAACATTTCAGCTTTATCAGAAAAGTAATCTGCTAACTAGGCAGTTGCATCTCTTATCAAAAGTTTAACTGGAAAAGTAGTCTTGGAGGAAGTTCCTTCAATCATTAAACATCTAGCTAATGTTAGAGACCAATACTACACTGAGCAAATCCCTTCATTGAATAAAAGCCATAGTTTAGTATTTAGCCACTCTATGCCATTGGCCTGCAATGACCGAACAAACATTCAAAAATTAACCATTTTCTCAGTATGTAAACCAAATTTGAATACTTTATTTCTCAAGACTTTCAAACTTGTTTCATCTTCAAAATACATTCATTTAGGATTGTGGCAGTGCTACGGGAAGCAAGGATTACTGCTGAAAGAAAGCTTTGCCTGCTGCACAGTTTGCAACTGTACTTGCGACACCAGGGGAAAATGTCAGGCAAAACTATGAAATCTGCATAGGTATGTTTTTGTACCTGCAACCACCCTCACAATTCCTGTCCAAATTAACTGCTCATTCAAACTTACCATCCAGTATTATATTATACAAAGAAAATGAATTTTTATTTGCATGGTTTAATTTAATAATGGAACCTTCATGTTTCCCATTTCAACTACTTTCCTGCAAATTATCCTGTCTTACAGTCACATGATAAATATTTACAATTGACCGAAAGAGAGTTAAGTTTAAAAGGTACATGGATGAGGCTAAAGGAAAGGGCAACAGAATTCAGATTTAAACACTTTAAAAAACACTTTAAAAAAACCCCAACTGCTTCAAAGGATAACGATGACTCAAAAAATGACTCTTCATCACATAGGATGAGACAGAAACAGCTTCTAGGACTACCTTATGAGGGAACAAGTTATCTTTAAATTAATTTATTCATTTATTTAAGGAATGAATGATAACACATTTTTTTGATTTTCATTGTGGAACTTTCACACGTAACTGTAGAATGTACTTTTATTTTTCAGAACAGTATCCTTCCCACTACTCAGATAAAATTAATAAGCAATTACAGAGGTGAGGTCTTTTATCTTTTTCAACAGTAGACCAATCTGACTGTTTCATATAACTAAAAATGCAAAGCTGTTAGGTGTTCAAAGCAGAAATGTGTTTTGCCAAAGGCATTATTAACAATTAATAATCATTACAGAGTGCCTTGTTTACCTGACCTTGTGTAAATTCAGCAGCCTTGTAATTAGACCCATATTTTGCATATTTGTATACTTCCATGCATAGAATTTGACTCACTCACTCATCCATTAAAATTTGCTTGACAGACATAGATGGATAACCAGGGTACAATTTGTATTTACTGGATTATAGAAAATTGGCCAAACAACATGTGAAGTTCAATGAAAGCATATTCTTGTCTTTTTCTTCTGAAAACGTAAAAGCAATAAAATATCTGAGGCTGGCCCCAAGGTTCTCTGAAGAAGTAGCAGAATTTTGTAATCTGATAGTTTTAATACAGTTTTGCTCTAAAAACAGGATGTTGTATTCAAAAACAGAACTAAGAAGAATTAATATTAGGCCTACATCTTCCTTTAGGCAATGCAACAAAAAAAAATTCTTCAGTAGAAAGACCTCCTATAAAAGTCAACATATCCCTCCCATTTAATGACTTCCCAGTAAGCAGGAAGAATTATCTCACTACTCTCCTGTTCAGAAAAAGTCTTAAAACTTATTTTTAAAGCACTAACCATAATAATTAAATATTTCTATTAGATATGCTTACATGTTTGAGAATAACAGAAAGGCATGGAAGATCTCAACTGAGCAGTAAGTATGGAAAGCAACAATACAGAACAGATTGGGGAATGAAGGAATTTGTTTACCTCTGTGTGCGTGCTGGTATCTCATAAGGTTAGACAACCTTGTCCAGGAAGACATTTTACAGATTTCTTGTAAAGAAAATTACTTTTGTCCAAAAAGTCAAATTGGATGTACTCATTAAATTGTAACACTTATTTTTTTTTTTCAAACAAATTTTATAATCCAAAGAGAATCTTTCCTAAGTGTTCCAAAACACTTAAGAGACATAAAAAGCAAAACTCCTTTGGTAGTGCCTATTCAGGCACAGCTGGAATGTCCTAGTAACTAATGAAGCCTGCTAGAATTAATCTGAAGAAACCACGAAGACAGTAGGAGAGCTACATCCCTGACAGTGTTCAAGGCTGGCTGGATGGAGCCCTGAGCAACCTTATCTAGTGGGTGACATCCCAGTCCATGGCAGGGGGGCTGCAACTGGATGATCTTTAGGATCCCTTCCAACCCAAGCTTTTCAATGATTCCATGAGCCTGCATTTTCTTTCACTAATTATTTATTTTAAGGATGTTGTGCTGCCTCTGAAGGTCTTTCCCATCGAAACACAGTTTTTAGCAGTCTCCTAAGTCTGTGTCATGTTTGTTACAGATCAGTGACTCACCACGAGGGAAAGGCTGGAAACCTTGCAGCTAAGGAGATACCTACAATTAAAAGTAGGGTGAAAAGAATGGGAAGGAAAGAGATGGCATCTGTCTAGAGGTCTTTTGTTTAAAAAAACCAAAACTGGCCAGTAATCACACATTGACCCCATCAATACAGGAGACTAAGCCTCGGTTATGATGCTGGTTTCTCATGCACAAATCTGTGTCTGGAAAGACCCAGTTTAATTTATATACAAACTAAATGTACTTCTCATTATGAAAACTTGTAATCACTATCTAGATAAATTTCCTTATTTTCACTACAGTCCCAGATGCTCCTCAAACAGGTATTTGCTATTCAAGCCTTTTTCTGAATGACATCTGATTGCCGGGTGGTACACTGCCACAAGCCTCATGAAGCCCTTCAGAAATGGACACAGGGCAAATACTGACAATACGACTTTGGAGAAATCCCTGACCATTTCTTAGCAGATAACTACAGCCTTATTTTCTAAGTCTTAGTGTGCCTGACTCACTCTTGTTGGGAAGCCTCCAAAGACAAACCAGTATATACAGAATTTAAATTAAATCATGAATTCTCTACAAGGTATTTCAGCACCTTTGACTTGTGGGGTTGGGGAGGGAGAAAGGATGTTGGATCCTAAAGCAAATTACACCTTATGTGTAATTATACACAAAACTCTCTCAAGGATCATATCACAGTTCAGTTTATTTCTGCTACTTAACTGATGGGGTTAAAAAAAGAAAATTCTAATAAGGTGATCCCCAAAAGATGCCCCATTAAAGGAACAACTCAGTACAAATGGTGATCTCTTATCACAGAAAGAAACACAAAAAGCAGTAGGAGGAAGGGGGGATTTGATTAATTGCTTCCTTCAAGAAAGCATAAAAACCACATGCAAATACTAAAGAATGGTGTGAGAAAGCATCATCAACACTGCATGAACTACTGGAATACTATCTAATATTTCTAAATAGTTGTATTAATCTCAATTACATTATTCATACTCAGATAGATAGATGGATGCACAGGTAGATACACAAAGAGAATTTCTACCAAATTCAAATTCTACATTCAATCTTTGTGCTTGATAGGTGGTCAGTAACGGGTAGCTTGGTATCTGCTAGCTCTACTGCAAGATCATCCAGAATGAACTGCCCCAGTATGAGAAAAAATATATTATCCAGTAAAAAATTATTACAGCAATTACTTGTTGCAGAAATCCAACATCTTATTCTGCAACAGAACCCAGCAGATGCAATTTAGTGCCTCTGTATTTTGGGGGGCCAGGGGGTTCTGTTTTTAAACAATTCTGGCCCCTTTGTAGTATAGTCAAATGTTGCTTTGGATATTAAATTGAGAATTTATCTTAAATGGAAACAAACAACTTCGCTAAAAATTAGACATTTATGACTTGCAAATTACAGATACTAATTATTTTCAGTATATACAATTATGATATTCTCAAGAGGTATTAATTTTGGGACAGATGTGCTTTCATCATGTAATTTGGAAATTAAGTTACACACTCACGTATGGGAACTCAGAAGTCTGAATTTGTGTAAAGACAGGATTGATAGAAAGGAATTTTGTCTTGCTAATTTTCTCTCTCTCCCCACCCCCCACCTCTTTCTCTCTCTTGATGAGAGTGAGTGTGGCCAGCAATCCTCACAGCTGGGTTGCCTTGCACTCAAAGGAATGGGGGCTGACTGCAGAGCTGATGAGGATACAACTCCACTTGACTCCACCTCCTGTTTTGTCCTTTCAGATAATTCTTCCAAATCCAGTAAATTCTAAAAATTTAAACAATTAAAACATACCAACTATAAAATATGCATAATGTTAAATACTTCACATTCTAGTCAGAGTGCAGAAATTAAGTGCTGCTAATGCAAACGTCTTAAGAAAGACACTATAAATACACATAATCCAAAATGAAGGTATTAATAGAGGAGCTTCCATGAAATGAGGGTAAAAGGAATAGCATTGTTAGGTTGACCAAATTTTTATTAGGAAAGGACAGCTTATTGTTACAAAAATGCTCTCCCACATGTGCATGTATACAATCTTCTAAGACAGGTGGTTATAAATGATAAATGAAAAAAGAATACAAGAAAAATGCCAGATACATCAATGTCTGGGATGATATTGCTGTAGACTAGATGTATTAATTAGATAAATCCATTTGGGAGTTCATACTTTCTTATCGTCCACATTTGACCTGGAGACACCAACACAGAACGGGAAAAGACAAGACAAAGAAATGTTGTTTCTGGTCCAGCATAAAAAACAAACCCATCTTCAAACATCAACATTTGGTTTGTACTGTTCCATCAGAGGTGGAAGCCACACATGCAAGGCATTCCGAGTACCTGCTACAATTCTGAAACAGAGATTCTTATTTTTGGATGTAATAATTTCGGCCACTGCATAAACATTCCTATCTGGAGACCTTTACTGATAGTCATAGATGTCTGATGTCTCTTGCAGATGCCACTTACAAAGCTAATGACTTTGTTCAGGAAAAAGGGAAAACATCTACTTGTCAAATTCTGCAGAGCCTTAATTTTCACGTAGAAATCTGGCACACCTTTAGAAGACTTCTGAAACGTTTCTCTGTTACATTTATGGATTCAAAGCCCAACACACTCACCCCTAGACTGGAGACAGATGAATAGCTGAAAGTCTCCATACAGAGGAAAGTGAACAAGACTGTCATTAAGCTGTTCTAAGACTTTCAGCAGGACTACAGACCAACACAACACATGCTACGTATGGGCCAACAACTGTTTTGAAGCACAGTTTTACTATCTGGCTACACATACTGGAATAAGGTTCTGCATTCAAACCACACTATCTCCCAAAGCAGGCATACAAAGCAGTCATTTCCTTAATGCCTGGACATTAAAAAAAATACTCCACTTGTACATATCCTCTGCAGGAAACACTGATACTCTGCAGAAAACAGATTCTGTGCAGCTTGACTTGACTTCTAAACAAGACATTGAAGTAAATCCAAAACCCTTCTATGAAGCCATGTCTAATGTAACAATATATGTCATTTCTACCTGCAGATGGGAACAGTCTAAATTAAGACCAAGTAAACATCACTTCTTAATCTCAGATGATCCAAAACTTTACTGGCTCTTAAAACTATTCCTTTCAAACAAACCTGTAGAACTACAGGTTTAACAAGTCAGGAAGAGGAACAAATGTCAGCTCAAACACAGCACAGGCTACTAAAACTGACCATGGTGTTTCCTAGGATACAGGATAACTTATAGAAAATTTGTTGCATTATAGCTGGTTCTGCTTCTCTTGACCACCATAAATGAAAAATGAGTAATTCCCCACAAGTCTCACCCAGCTCAAGGGTCACTTTCACCCTCCTATAGTGCATGAATGAGCACATGAAGGCAGAAGAGTTTAGCTAAATGGTGCTGCCCAGATTCATTGTTCAGAGGCTTTTTCACATATATAAACTTAATTCCACGAACCAAGCTGAAAGGTCTGAAGTGCTCCCCACTTGATGAGCAGAATTCTAAAATACTGATGTACTCACCCATTTTTCCCTCACTGCACCAAATACTGAACATCTACAAGAACTAAACAGCTGCTTAGACAAAGTTAAATCAAAGTTTGTAAAATTATCTTCTAACTAAAAAGCTTCCTTATGATGAGATTTTGAATACTGAAATAACTTCTGTTGAGGAACACCTTATTTAATTTTTCTAAGAGCATTTTATCAAGAAATAGAATAGTGACTGAACATTGTTATAATTATTTTTGGCAACAGTAACTGTTTGAAACCAGAAAAAATGAAAGTAATTCTTTTAACATCTAAGAGCAGATGTATAATAAACACCTGAAAAAGCCATTCCCAATATGCCAAAAGGAAAAGCATTTTAGGGCAAACATAGATGAAGTTTTTCATATATGCCCTCCATTGCCTCCAAACCCCACGATTTTCTTATTCAATTATCTTTAGGAATGTAGGCTGCAAAAGACAGCATCAAACAACTGTTTACAAAAAGAAGGCGACTGAATGAGAAACACTTTCGATTCCCAAACACCATAAAATTTATTTTAAGCTTACTTTTGAAGCTGAAGGAAAAATAATCATGATAAAGACTGAGAAACTTTAGGATAGGTAAGAGAGATTTACTTCAGTTATTACAAAACAATCCATATTTTTTCCTTTTATATGCCCATTCAATTCTGAATTACCACAGATGGTGCCACTTGACGTTTTGGGTGGTTTAAAAACGGGTTAAAGCAAGCAATTTTCACTTTCTAAAATCAGCATTGGACCATGAATCTCCATATCAACAGTGACTTCTAAGAAAACACTTCTGATAAGAACATCACTTTTAGGTCATGAACATCAAGCAAATTTATTCTTACAGAAGAAACAATGTCCAGAGAAAACCAGATTTTAACTCTGGTTGTCCTGATGGATGCAAGGTGCTTGGGCACTGTAAGAATTCCTGGTTACACACAAATAACAGCATTAAGCATTCAAAACCAACAGAACTTGTGCACTTGTATCATCTCCTGGCAAGCTGCCTCTACTAAAAGTTCTGTAGACTAATACAGACTCAGTCTGGTTTGGTATTTCAGTAATTTGGTGGTCCACATTACTACAGCATAAGGCATTAACTACATCAGAATTCTATGAGAACCGGTGGTTTTAAACGTACTTTATTCCTTATTTAGATTACCTGGACTTTTCGTTCTTGTAATGTCTTTAATTATAGACTAGTGGGATAATTTTCCATCAAACTTTAAACTGAACATAAAAACCTAAAATAATTTAAAACAGCTCTCTAAAACTCCTGTAAAAAGAAGAAAGATGAACAACGATCTGTTCAAGACCAGTGATTTTTTTATACACCCTCTCGCGAGTCATAATTTGTTATTAAAATAGACTCAAAAGCAGCAAATCTTCCAAATCCATATAGTATCTATAGCATTTCTGTCAATCCAAGGTATCCAAAGGAGGACACATTTGCTCACTCACTCTTAAGCACCATCACTAATGCCACTGTAGCAGATCTCTCCACAGGATGCACAGATCTGCCCAAGATTTTAAATTCTTGGCTATAGAATCCTGTAGCAGATCTCTCCACAGGATGCACAGATCTGCCCAAGATTTTAAATTCTTGGCTATAGAATCCTGTAACAAATGCTGCTACTAGTACACCAAAGCTACACACTTCGTGCTCAGTTTAAAACCAGATCAGATACACTGAGCAACAACTGCATCCCTCTACTGTAGCACAAACCTGCTCTCCAAGTGTTGCTGAAATTCATCATTGCTTTGACCGGGGCAACAGATCAGTTCCAACAGAGTACCTTCAAAGACTGTGCTTTCTGTAATCCTCTGAAGACAGCAACATCTTGTTATTAGATGAGTGATTCAATCACCTAGGTAAGCATTACACACTTGGTGGCAATCATAACCACGACCATATTTACCTCTGGGCACACTTCCTGTAACACGGTGTTCACAATACTGCCATTTATAAGCCTAAGCAGACAAATTATTTTGATAATAAGTCCTTACATTCCTGCATTCTACCTACAGAGGAAATTACAAAGTTAGTTTTACTCTATTGAAGCAATCCACATTTCTTAGAACCTGATCCATGCAGTGGCCAGCCTGGGGAGCCTTTTCTACAAAGAGCTGACAGAGATATCTAGTGTCATTAAGCCTTCCCTGGCAAGGTACCAGACTGAGGACTAAGTACAGATACTGCTTCTTATGTTAACTCCTTCTCAGTGGCTAAAATTTAGAGTACATAGAGTCATACTCAGCCTCTCTCAAGCACCAGCGAGATGGATGCATGTCCATCATGGCTGGTAAAATCCAGTGAGGAGAGTAAAACCCTTTGTAAAGACACATCGATCATTACTTTGAAACACTTCACTAAAAATTGTATTGATGCTGCAAGTCTGAACCAAACAATTCCTTTCCAGGGCAGATCATGGAGAAGTTGCAGTAATAGTGAATCAATTCCAGTTAACAGACTCAATGAGTGCTGTGACATATAACTGCTCACTCATCCCCAAAATGCACTACACACCATGACCAAAAGGGTTACCTTTTATTATTCAATAAACATTAATTATGACAGATGTCTTACACTTTCATATGGTAGAATACTGACTGCCCAGTTCAATAACCAAGGTATTTCTAACTTCCTCCTGGTTAACCAAAACTTAATTCCAAACAAAACTCATCTGTCATCCTCAATCAAGGAGAGGGTCACAAAATACTGCTGTGGAGGGGAGGAAGAAATTCCTGATAATCTGGTGGCAAACTCCCTTCTCTCTCTCAGGTTCCCAGTAAATTGTGAATGGAATCACATCAATATTTTCTCTCTTATTCCAATCGCTCTCAATTCTGCCTTGACTTGGAAGCTTTCAGTACTAAAAATAAACATCTGTGTTTCCATATGTATAAAGCACAATGACACTGATACAAGTTCAAACTTGGGAAAGACTCAGAAACTTATTTCCATACATACAGAAAGGATTGAAAATAATCACTGGAGTTAATCTGAAGGTAGAGTCTAGCCATCTGATTCTGCCTACTACGTCAGCTGGTGTCACAATTCTAGCCCTAACTACTCCTCATCACATGCTCATATAATTCTAGTACTCTTAGCACAGCAATAAATAAAATACTGTACTATTACCACTACAAGACACCTTTCCCTCACACCAAAGAGACTTCTTACCCCTACCCACCCACCAAACAAAAACACTTTCAATGCATGACTCTTGTGAGAACATGATTACAGAAGTCATCACCATCATCTACAATCATATTTTCACCTGTTCATGTGGTGTACACCTGTGGGTTCTTGGCAATGCACCTCACTGAGGTGTGGGAAATTTTGGGTTCAGAACAAGCCCTGTCATCCTTCTTCTCTTAAGTAAATATGCCACACAATCCCAAAACCTGTGTGAATGCCATGGCCTCCTATAATGTTATCTTATTTATAAATATTTTACCTTTTTAAGTGCACAAAATACTAATGCAAATCCCTTGAACATATATACAAGAGTCAGAACAGCAATATATATATATAAAAAGTAATTCAAAGATCTTGAAGATGCTTTTATATTGCGACCTAATGTGCAAGCAGTAGAACACCCCACCACAGGTAAGAAATGAGAAATTTTGAGGGCTATTGAACACTGAATTTTCACAGCTGAACAGTATAAAGTTATTTAGCAGTGTTCAATAGCATTCAAACTCACTTTTGCCTGTGGGTTACAGTGCTCCAGTAGAAAAAAGACTGAAACAAAAACAGTGCAATACAGGTTGGACCAAGATTTTTTCAATATTTTTAAAAAAACCCTTTTAAAGTTCACATCATTTTATGTGTTTTGAAAAACACACAGAGCTCTACAGATGCCACACACTATTAATCAGACAGCACAGAAAGACCATCTATATAAAAGCAGATTTTAGCCTATAAAGATACTACTAACAATACTAAAGGTGTACATGTGTAATTGAAAAAAAAATATTAAAAACCTGCTGTTTCAGGGACAGCAGCTCCCAAGTATAACCAGTTCTGTATCAATGTTGCTACTGCTAAAATGACATATGGAAGATATTGGGGGCTTTTATTCAATTCTTTTTAGCTGGCAAAACTAACACCTCAACAGCTGGATAAGATATGGGATTCATTTTATTGTCATGAATATTGACATTTAAAGGAGTTTTGAAAAGGGGATCTAAGAGTTGGCATTTGTTTTCTAAGTGTTCAAAAATGAGCATTTGAATTTTCTAGTGTGAAACACAAAACAGGTTCCAGAGTAATAATTAGATCCACTTACTATA
Source organism: Taeniopygia guttata (assembly GCF_048771995.1). NCBI lineage: Eukaryota > Metazoa > Chordata > Aves > Passeriformes > Estrildidae > Taeniopygia > Taeniopygia guttata. Next base: position 102,760,817 of record NC_133024.1, on the reverse strand, counting down.
AATGAAATCACACCCTGCTTAAGCAAAAGAGTTGGTCAGTTTTTCCATTTATGCTTGCATATTTCAGCTTTTACCCATTCCCCTAGCATGGATGTTTCATTGATGGCTGAGGGTAACACTTCAAAAATGAACTAGCTAAACAAACTTCCCAGCAGCACTTGACAGAGCTACACCTATTCTTCCCCATTTCCAAAGCAGTACAGAATTAATTACCAGTTCTATGGATCTATTGTAAGTATAATAGACTAAAGAGCTATCACAGACACATTTATTGTAAAAGCACAATCCCAAGAGTGTCTAGTAGAGGGCCAAAACGATTAACACAAATGCTTTGTCAGATCAAAGATAAAACCTGCACCGCCCAATTGAGGAATGAATTAGAACAGTGGGTTATCTTTCAAATTAACCAGGGCAGTTAGTGAGGAAAATTTCATGAAAGTGTAATTCTTAGCCTTTGTGAATCCACACAGCAGGCATTCTGCCAGCTGACAAGATGATGAAATTTTCATGCTTAAAAAAGCCCTCTTCATTTCCCAATTTAGATTAGCTAGCGTTTCTCTCTCTTTTCATCTATTTGCTCTTCTGAAGCAGAATTAAAAAAAAAAAAAAAGCACACAACAGGATCAATCTCTCATAGAATAAATGCATTTCTGAGAAGAAATAAAATCTATTTAAAAATATATTTACATTTAAGAGTAAGATTATCAGAATTGATATTGTTAATACCATTAAGAAATCTGTAAATACTGGAGCAATGGTAGATATGTTTTAGAAGTCAAATATAAAACATTTCAATGTTTCATGGCAAAAAACGATTGCAGAAGCAGATATTTTCATATAAAGGCAAGTAATTTACAAAAACAATGGGATTGTAGCAGGCTCTCAAAATTCTATTTATGCACTTACATTTGCATCTTTTTAAAGGAATGTTGTATATCATGGTTGTATTTTTTTATTTAACACAGTTTCATGTGCCAAAAAGGGCAGTAGATTTTCTACTTTTAGATTTTATGGCACTCCTCCCTGCCCCTAAATTTATACAACCACATAAAAACCACATAGTCTACAGGAAAAAACAAGCAATATCTTGAACAATTAAACACTTAAAAAAAAAAAATCTGATTCAAAGCTCACTGAAAAAAAGTACACTTATTCATCTCAGTGAGCTGTGAATCAGGCTGAAAGGCTCCTGATAGGGCTGTCTTCATAAAAGGTAGCTCATTATTTACAGGTTAAAAACCACATTTTTGCATTTTATGTTTTGTATTAAGTGCCATTTGAAAAATATATAAACAAAATAGTATCTAAAAAAATTTAAATGGAGTGACAATATATTTGACCCTTACAAATTGGTATTTCCGTGCCTTTCAGCTGCAATTACAATAGGAGATTGTTTAATCAGAGGCCGAAAGTTTCATTAAATGTTTTGTTCAGACAGTTTTTTGCCATAATACTTCTGGATGTGTCTTTAGAGCTTATAGGATTATATATATTAGTGCAAACACTAATTTCAACTCCAGCTGTTATATAGCCACTACAAGTACTGGATGAAAGAAATAAACTAAAAGTCTCAGCATCTGATTTTATAGGAGCTATCAATATATAAAGTTTACTTGCCCAACTCCATGAAAAGCCCTTTTGTAAAAAGAAAATTAATGTACAATCTGGAAATTAATCTCACATTTCCAGATCTGAATGTATTCCACAGTCAAAAACTAGTTTTAAACCTTATTATAGCTAACCAGTTTAAAAGTAAATTCTCACTACTAAAAAAAACCTCTGAGGCATTTACTTACATAGACAAATAATTTTTCTTTTTAAATATCTTAATTATCCAATATATCATGTAAATTGCAATGTTCAGTATTCAAACATTACAGTTTGGTTCCTAGCTTGGTTTTAAAAAAAGACAAAACAACAACAAAAAAACAGAAGTAAAAACATTACATCACTTTTTGTTCTTATCAGCAGTAAGAATTTCTTCTGCCCTTAAAGGCATCTTTCTTCATACAAGTGTACTATTGCATATCTTCTGCACATGTTTTCAAACACTTTATATGCCTGAAATTATTTAGTATGTGGCACTGTATTATCATTATGCATGTACATTAAATCTAAAACCCAATTTTCATACAAAAAGAGTCAGTGAAAATATATTACTTTGACCTATTATTTAATAACACTTTAATATAATGATAATTCTGCAGACAGTTGGACTTCGCAATAAAGTAACATGAGATGTCACATTTTGGTGACTTCACCTTGTCCCAAGTCACCTTTAACTTCAAAGGAAAGGAAAAATATACCTCTACCTTGGGAAATAATGTTAAAATTTAAATAGCTCTAGAAAGTTTTGTGCTCCTTCAGATGCAAAGATCTTCAAAAGAAGTATTTTTACCTTCAGAAATTATTATGCTTTCAGAAAAGTGTTTAGAAAACATTCACCTATAATTGCAATAAGAACTAGTATAGAAGAAAGATAACACAAAACATACACTTTAATATACTTAAACTTAGTATTATACCACAGTAATAATTCTTAGTATTGAAGCTGCTGATTGCAAAAGAAAACACACAACAAATAAGGTACATCATTCAAATTTGGTACAGTCCAAATTTTCAAAAACTATTTATTTTTTTGGGTGTATCAAAAGTTATGAGCACACAAAGGTTATTAATGTCTTCAAAATTTATGTCCATCCTGCAGTTGTGCAAGCAGGCAATGTTGGACAATAAAAACAAGCAGCCAGGCAATAAGCATGAGATGCTCTATGAAAATTTGACCAAAATAGCTATATGCCAATTCACAAAATAGAATGCTTCCAGAATATTAGAAATACAAAATACATTGATATAAGTTAAAAAACATGGTGAGTTTTTTCCTAATGTTGGACAGTGAGAAGATAGGAATTTTAAATACTACACCTTTTTTCCCCAAAAAGCCATATAAAGCCAACCACTACCACTGGCACTTTGGATTCCTTTCATTACCCCTCAATAAAAGAGAATTATATCAATTTAATTAACTACCCATCTTTCTCATAATTTTTTCCCTTCCCAATCATTATTAAGAAAGATTCATAGAATTTCCCTTCCTACAGTTCTTCAAAGAATTTTTATAGAGCTATATTCAGGTTTCCTTTTCACAATATAAGACAATATACATCAATTTGAGTTGAAGAAAGAGAATCGTATTTCAATTACATGAGAAACCGATATCTACATATTTGATAGGCTTCACAGATTTTTGTAAAAGCATTGAGATAATGCACTCTGGCTAAAAATCTGGAAAATAGAGAGCTACTACATCTGTAATAATGCTGACACACACCGTTACAAAAATGTAAATATATCTACCTTGAGGTTGAACTGAGAAAACAAACATTCTAAATTGATTTTTTAATTCACTGATTGTTTTATTTTCAGAAAGTTGGGGGCTGATGCTGCACTCTACTACCTTACACTATATAGGGTAACATGACACTCACAAAAAACTCATCACTACTTGAAAAACTCATTTCATACAACAGAGTATTTTCTGCATACTTACACTGTAGTATTTTCTGAGGTAGCGTCTAATATCCAACAGTAACTTGTTGTTCATTTGAACCACATAGCTGAAAGGAGGCTCATCACATTCTGTCTTGCTGCATCTTAGCAAGCTGGGTTCAATAAATCGCCCCTGCAAACAGAAGTGTAAAACCAGCATCATTATGACAGATGATGGAATCAAAAGTTACCACGGGAGTTTAGACATAATACATATATTTTTAAAAGTAACAGTCTTAAAGGGCCCATAGTATCTGGGCCTTCTTTCTTCCCATCATGGATGGCCACACCCATATGGGAAAACTGCAGGGCAAAGATATCTTCATTTTGCTCTTAAGGAAAGCTCTTTTAGAGAATACACCAATACACCACTAAGGTAGTAATTCAGAAAGAGATGTTGAATAAAAAAAAAAAAATCTGTGGGCAAATCATGCAAAAAAACAGGTTTATTGTTTCCTCAGAGACAAACTTCAGCCTCACTCCACCGATCAGAGAACTGAGAACCTTGAAATCAACCTCACAGATACTAATTTATGAAATTACCAACAGGTCTGTAGGGACAAAATACATAAAGAAAAATCACATTATCATCTTTTGCTTTCTCCAAGTTCAAAGAACAGCTCTTACAGTTTTGCACTATCTCATTCCCTTATTTTTAAAAACCTCTGAACACCGGATGTTAAAATTTCAGGACCTGGAAGTGTTGTGTGAACAGCTAAAATTAAGTTTGTGGAATTCTCACTAATGCAACAGCAGTCTGGTAGGCTGGACAATCATACAGCTTTCAGAAAACTTTCTTGCAAGGTAAGACTTAGCTGTTGTGAGCCATCTTGGCTAAACCCCCACTCACAACACTAATTAATTCCAGGTGAAATAGAGGGGATTTTTGGCTTGGTTTCAGGATTTCTTCTGTGGTTTGGTGGTGGAGATGTATTTTTTTTTCAAGGAGTTTGACATCCACTCCTCTCCAGTTAGCCCATCTGCAACTTGTCAAGTCTACATGCAATTAACTGCCTTATTTACAGCTGCGATGAAAAAAAGTCAAGGATTCACAAAGTATCTCTCGATTTGTGTCTTTTCCTCTTACATGCTTCCAAAGACCGCTTTATTTTGATTCAAAAAATGCAAAACATCTGCTGTTTGTCCAAATTAACTTAAAATAATTACTTTTAATTTAGATAAAAGATTTATTTGCTTTCAGTTTCAAGGTTTTCACTACTCTGAAGCTCACTAATTTGCCGATGACTAATACATACATAACATGCTGTACAGTTAAATACTTGGCCCCACTTCAAGTTGTGATCCAAGGTCAGAGATACATTTTTTGGCAGAACTTCTCAACAAGAATGTACCCCTATGACTTTTTATTCAATTCACAGAGACAGAAGGAAAGATAAGATAGAAAAACCTTACTCTCAAGAAGGGAGGTGGGATGTAGCAAGATAAACACAAGTTTAAAAAGCACTTTGCTCCAATTAATATGATTTAGGATAAGAAACTGCCACTGCTACACAAAAGTTGTATTAAATAGAGAGCTAGAAGTTACTAAGGTGTTAAGATAAGGATTCCTTTAAAAAGTAACAGCAACAATCATTCACGACTGTGGGCAAACAGATTAATGAAGCCAGATAATCGCACACGTTCTGCGAGACGACGCAGCTGAAATGCAAAAATGGGAAAAATATTTCAGCACTATCCTATCAGCAATTATCTGCTCCAAAGCTATAAATAGCAGGACTGAAACAATATGGTATCTTCTGCTACATCATTTGAATCCTATCTGAAAAGCTGTTCTCTCTACAAGCATTTTTCTCTCTCACCAATGAACAGAAATGAAACAAACAAAAAAACCAACTAACCGAACCATCAAAGACATTGTCATAAATATTTTCTGTTCCGCATTTGAGGCAGCAAAACTTGAATCTTTCACAATCCCTATATTTCTCCTCATCAGTGAGCTGAGCTGGGCCACCAACCAAGGCATCATTCTCATCTTTATGGTAATGGTGATGCACTCTGAATTGGGAGGGATCCAGTCCTATTAATAAGAAACAAAAATTTCAAAAGACTAAGAGGTCAACCATGCAAGCAGGCTTATTTTTCATATGCTTGGTGAAGCAGATTCAAAAGAAAGTTACAAAATGTAAATTCTGAAGCTGAAAATCTCTCCTTAGCAAAACTTCCTCTATAAAACATAAATACATTCTACAATTTTTAACCATGAATAAAGGTTCAGGAGACATGAAGAAATCATCTTACTTATCTTCTTACGCAAGATTGCTTTACAAATAAAACAAGCATGCTGCATTATCATGGGAGTATGCAAGAGAACATTTTGTTTCTGAGGAAACCACTCCTAAAGGATAGCTTCATTGCTATTCCCTTCTTAAGTTACATTGAAAATATTTCAATAAAAATGTGCATTGTTATTAAGAAACAGTCTTTAAATCAAAATGGCACCATTAATACCAAAAACAGAGAATAAAAACCCCATTGAAGAAACACGGGTGCACTGCTATTACCAACTCCTTCAAGTCCGTACACAACTGCCAACTCTGATTTCAATGCAGTGGTCGATTTCATTTTGGCTCAGTGGTTAACAGCATGGAGGTTTCAATCTAATGCAGTGGTTAAAATTCAGCAGCAGCATTTAAAACCGCAGCGCAGGAGACAAAGTGCTTTATTTTTGATTGCCAGAACTCAAGATTTTAAACAAATAAATACACAAAAGAGATCCCAGAAATACTGATTCAACCACAAATAAGTAAATAAGCAAGCAAGAATGAAGTTCACTGTTCTAGGAATAAGACTGCCAAAGTAAACTTAATAAAATCCTCAAATTCTGTCATCCTTTGTCATGTGCAACATTTTAAAAGTCCATGCATCTCATTTACAGGGTTTTTTTTGTTAACTTTAGGAAAAAACACATGTTCAGGAAAAAAAAAAACTTAATTGAATGAGCATGTAGGAGAAAACCTTCAGAAAACTATGGCTCACTTTAGTAGCAAAACAAAAAGATCAGAGAAGCACTTTAAAAAATATTTTTAACAGACATTAAGCCAAGTAACAGATTACCATGTATTAAACCAAATCCTGTATAAATTTCAGTTTTAAAAAGTAACAATTCCTATAAGAAATGTAACCAAGATTAGAAATAGAAAGTGAAGCTTCACCTTATTATACCTGCACCGTAACACTTAAAGACAATGGTTAGGAACAATATTCAGGTAAACTACACAAATATTATTGCACTTATAACAGTTGTGTTGTACAGGCAGATTGTCTTTACATAAAGGATTTTATGTCTGACTTTAATACCACTATTCTCAATTTTTATGTTGCAGTCTTAAAACAAATTCAAGCACCAGGAAAAATTCCATTGCCAAATACGTTTATGTGGGTCTTGATAGAATATGGGTTTCACTAAAATTTATCCAATCTTCCCAATTTTGCCAAAAGAAAAAAAAGTCAATGCAGAAAGGCAAAAATTCACCTCCGGGAGGCTTCTAAACTTTTAACACAGTTCTCCACTATTCATTTAAAGAAAAAAGCAAACACAAAATACACTGCTAACAGCATACTTTACACTTTTAATACACATGATATCCCCAAAAAAGACTGTAGGGTTTTGTTCTGGCTTTTTTTTTTTTTTTTTTTTTTAATAGAAGGGTTGGTAATATATATATGCAGCACACAGGTAGTAGATAATAGGTTTAGAAAGGGAACTGGAGTTCAGTATTCTGATTTTGCAAAAAATCAAGTATGTAGTAGGTTGGATCTAAGATACTAATTGTGAAAACAAAAATTCTCCGTTTACTCTGAGTTCAGAAGTGGAATGAGAAACATCATTCCAACTTTCTGATACAGATACCACAGTTCAGCTAGAAATCTTTGGTTGTTTCTCAAAACGCAAGTATGGAGCAAAGTAGCTCACTAAAAGATAAAAGGAGACAAATTCTGGTCTTCAGACAACTGCAGTTCTCTTACACTGAGTCAAAAACAGTGACCAAGTATTGGCCATTTTATATTAATTTAACAGAAAAAAAAATTTATTGTGAGAATTTAAATCACACCTATCTCTGAACTTTCTTAGCTGTTTTGGCTGGAAAAAACAACCAAAAAAATATTGTGCTGAACCAAGCATACATCTGAGTCTTGGTGTGCAAACAGCCACAGTGAAATAAAACGGACTACAAATCAAGCTTTGAAAGAACATGCCTACCTTAATTATCTCATGGAATTGGGAACTATTTTATTTATTATCTCCTTTCAGGAATAGCTAGTTGGTTCAGTTAATCCATTTCAGCACCTACCTCATATACTCTCGGACCAGGTCACACTGGTCACGTTATTTTACTTGGTACACAAAACAGGGGCTACCTAATTAGGCAATGAAAAAAAAATAATATCTGGTTTTGGTAATTCTTAAATGAATAGGATGAGACTAATCAGTGAACTTTGAACTTTTTTTTTTTTTTTTTTTTTACACTGATGACATCAAGAAAAAATAAAAATCAAGTGACTTTGACTTACTCTGACAGGAAGAAGTCTTCAGGGCTATCGGGCTATCATTAAATTACCTGCACTGCATGTAAGCTTTAAAGCTTTATGACCTCACCAAAACGACAAGGCTGGATGCAGGACAAAGCACTGCAACATTACAAATGTGCAGAGTTCCCAACCTAACAAATACAGATAAATTCGGGGACTTGCTCCTGAATTATTTAACAGAATTATTAAAACCATTACTAACTGGCAAGCAAAGCAGATCACTCAAAAACCTGAAAAAACGCTCAGAGATTTTTACCAAGCGCAGTATTCTAAAAGCAACACTTCTGCGGGTCGCTTGTGCCCTTTTCCTTCCCCAGCGGGCACAGGGGCGCCGGGGCAGCGCTGCGGCCGCCGGGCGGGGGCCGGGGCTGGGCCCGGGGTCTGTCTGTGGGGGCCCTTCCCGGGGCTGTGCCCGGGGTCTGTCTCTGGGGACCGTTCCCGGGTCTGTCTGTGGGGGCTGTTCCCGGGGCCGTTCCCGGGGTCTGTCTCTGGGGGCCCTTCCCGGGGCCGTTCCCGGGGCCGTGCCCTTCCAGCCGCAGGTGCCCGGGGTCTGTCTCTGGGGGCCGTTCCGGGGTCTGTCTCTGGGGCCGTTCCCGGGGCCGTGCCCTTCCAGCCGCAGGTGCCCGGGGCCCGCGGCAGTTCCCCCGCGCCTTTCCCCAGGGACCCCGGCAATCGGCAGCCGGTGCTGCCACCCCGCGGCCGGCGCCGCGCACTGCAGCGGGGCCCGCGGGGCCGGCCGCCCGCCCGGGCCGCTCGTTTGTTCACTCACATCGGAACTGCTTCTTTTATTCATTTATCTTAGAGTTGTCTCTTTTATTCATTCGTATTTGCACTCTTTCTTTTATTCATTCCAACGCGATTTAACGCGTCTCAGGTCTGGAGCATCTCAGAACACCCAGCTAGACCACAAACAGCAAAGGTCACGCTGTAGGGCTAAGTTACTGTGTTGTCATGAACTTTCGTCATAACTTTAATTTTAATTTTCATCACTCTCCTTTCACTTCAGTCCCTAATGTGAGCAAAACAACAAAAAAGTCAAAACCTGAGCAAAATTCTTTGTGCCACAAGGAGTGCATCCATCTTGATTTCTGTCTGGAGAGTCTGTCTGTGCAGCTCGTACATACTATATTAAAGACACCTAAATGATTCTCTAACAATAATTTTTAAAAAAATACAATAAAAAAGGCAATATATTTGGTGTTGGTGTGTTTCCTTATAAGAAGCAGCTAACACATAGACACCACCTCAAAGCAGGGAGCAGAACTGGGAAGTACTCCAAATGACAAGCCTCATCAGGACCCAGTAATGACTCCCTAAAAGCAGACAGACTAGCTAAGAAATGCACAATGCCAAGCAATCTGCAGAGCACCAGTGTGCACATCCCTCTGTAAGGCAGCAGAACATCACGATACTGTCTCTCTTAGAACATCATGACACTGTCTTGGACAGCAGTCATCAACTTCCATCATTTGAAACAAGTAATATTCTGTAGTAACAGCTACAGAAGTCCCATGGTTAAAGAACTCTGCTTCCATGTCTGCTTATTTCTGACAACACACAAATAAGATGTAACTTTTCTTTGAGACAAGGAGCAGTACTTATGTATTAACAAAAAACCCTTATTTGAAATATAGTGAGAGAATTGCTGTGCCATACAGCTCTTCCAGTTTAAAAGCCAGATATCTTAAGGATGAAGTAAGGCCTCCAAGATTTAGGAAGATCAGATATATTCAATGATACAACTGCTTGAAGACAGAGTGAATGCAGGAGTATGCCCAGGAGGCTCTCGTTTTTAAGTACAATGAACTTCCATCTCTCAAACAAGCAGCAGACCTCCTACAATGCCCCAAAACAAAAGGTGGTTTTCAACTTGATTCCATAGTGAATAAATATGACAGTGAAGGGGTTCTCTGCAATTTTTAAGTTGCATTATTTGCTCCTGTTCTTCAGTGTCTAATATGATTTAAAATTACTTGATTTGAGCACAGACAGTACAAAGAACTTTTCAGCACTTTGATGTGAGCCAAGCTTCCCTAGCAGAGTTCAATTTTATCTACTCAGACTAGCAGGGTGACAGGAAACATTCACCTTATAAACACGCATTATTGTAGATTCTGTTAAACATGCAGCCAAGATCTTTTTTCTACAAACATTCTCCCTATACAGACACATATTCTACATAATACAATAAATCTGATCAGTGGAGGAAGACAAGTATAGTGAGAATGCAACAGGGTTTTGGTCCATGGATATGATGCTTACGTATCCTTCAAAACGGGAAAACGTTCCTTTTTGCAACAAGATGGGAAAAAGAATGGGAATTTGGATGTATATAATGATGAAAATGCGAAGTTAAAAAGCCAAACTTAGCATCACAGATCAGTAAACAGTTTCCATATTTGCTTGTTTTACCAAGCTAGACTCAAGTATCTTGTACTCTTTTTTAATCTTACAAAGGATTTTTGATTTTTATGAAAGAAAACCACTTGACTGTGCCTCCAGTACCATTAAAAACACCCTGTTAGATAACTCCAGCTTACAACGACTAATGTACAGCTCTGATCAAGCGCTGTATATGAAAACCTAAGCAGATCAGAAGTCTTGAAAGAGACCTGACTTTACCCTCAAGCACAATTTAAGCTTTCCCCAGAAAACAAAGCTAGAGGTGGTGATAAAATTTTGACTGTACAGCAAGGTCAAACTGAACACACTTCAGATCTACGACTGTAATAGATACATACAGGTTTTCAGACTGACAATTGTGGACTATTAATAAACTCTCAGCTGCATGATGCTATTACAGACCATAAAAGAAATCTTCATCTGGAACGTACTACAGTGCAAAAAGCAGCACAGGCACTTGCAAACAGTAGGTGCTATCAAGTGGCACAGAATTCTTAAGATCTGCTAGTTAATTTAGGTGTCTGAAGGAAGCCAAACTTTTCTAAAATGTAACCTGCTGTGGATAAAGAGCTTTGAATTTGAGCTTAACTCTACAAGACTAACAATCTTTGCCAATAAAAATAAACTAGCTTCAGAAATCATTCCTGTCTTTTACCCAAATTAAGTACAAGTTTGCTGCCTATTTTAAACCCCTTCAACCTAACCAAGAGTGCTTGACCTTTTCAATCAGGCATACCACACAGTCGGCTCTGACATCAAGGGAAAGTTGGATACCAAGGCCTTGCCACATAATAAACAGGATGATTTGTGCGGTCAGCCTGCATCTGTGGAGCTCTCAAAGCATGAGAACTGTTGAGGACATGTGGAACATCAAATGCCTCCAAGAGACACCTTTGCTGACTCAGAAAAAGAAGAATTTGTGTCTTCAACCTCTTCTCAACAACTCAGAAATGGAGATTGAAAAAGCTGCATGTTACAAGTATTGTCTTGGGAGATTAAGATCCTTCAAGGCTATCATCCTCCTTCCTGAGAAACAGCAAGGCACCTTTCTTGCACACATTCTAAGTACTATCTCCTCCTGGATTTGGCCTCCTTTACCTAAACACAAAATGCTGACAACTAACTCTTCCTTTGAGCATTGCAATATTCTGAACTAAGTAATTTCTGCAGGTCTGAACTTCTGTAGACACGGGCATAGCACAAACTATTAAACTGACACAGTGCAACTCTCCAAGAAGTTCTCCTAGAGAAAAGGCAGTCTTGTCAAGAATTTCATAGCCAGCAAGATTAACAACTTTTTCATGCCCTTCAGCAATAGTTTTAAAAATAATGAAGTATGTGTGAGTTACAAATCACTGTTTATCAAGTAGGTCAGGCAAGTCTGTTGGTTAATCACTTCTGGGGAGGAAACAACACTAAAAGGAATATACACACAGAGTATAGCATTTTCATGAACAGAGACCCAATAGAACTGTAAACAAATATTCAACATTTCAGTTTTTCTAGGTAACAAGCCCAGGGAATAGAGAAGAAAGAGGCAATCACAGTTGGGCAGAAAAATCTCTAATTCTAATTATTAGACATCCTTTTAAAAGGAAAAACAACTCTAACAAGAATTGTTAGACAACTCTAACAAGAGCAATTCCCTGTTGCTCATTTGAATTAAAACTGTTGATTTCATGGATCACTAACATTAGTTACATTTTTTTGACAGCACTTCTTAGTTTTGGGACCACTTAATTCCTCCATATGAAGCAGTTAAAACTGTTACTAAGATTTTATGTTTCTGTTATCCACTAAGTCAGTTCTAGCAATCAAGTCTTCACTTACATCCTATTAAAAATTTGTATTCTTTCATTGTAATTATGATGCTTTTCCTCCTGGGAAGATGCCAGAGATCCCAGCATTTCTCTCTGGAAACTCCAGAACTCCTTTAGTAACTTAGGAAAATCTCAAAGACATGCAATAGCACTGTCATTTCTGAAAAGCAGATTTTGCAACTCTGTACAGGGATTGTAAGATGAAATTCATGTTAGTGATCACCTTCTGAAAAAATACTACTCTGCAGAAGTCATAAATACACTTAGAGCCCACACTGCTTTCCAAAGGCTGTATAACACAAGCTATTGTTCAATGTTTCTGTTGAAGCATTTCTGTTGAGAAACATACATTAAAACCTCTCACTTTGGATCTTGAAATTCATCAAATAAACTGAATTTAGAATACTTACCTAACCATGTTGCAATAAGAACAGAATCAATTCCCTCTATGGGCACACATATTCTAGCAACTACTGGATGTATTTGCTGTGACAGGTAGTACTGGTAATCAATTTTAAGATTTTCTTGCTTTTTTAACTGTTCTGGAGCATATGCTCGCTGGCTGGCACTGAGATCTGATCCATCCTAAGGAGACACATTAAAAAAAAAGTGTAAAAAAAGTCTATACAAAGGATTATGCTTCAAATATTATGCATTATTTTAATGCAAAATTGTTACACGCTCTTTTGGTTGATTTATTATGCATCCAATACAAATCCAGCAGTAGTAAAAAAACTGCATTGCTGATGCTGGCATCAACTAGCAAGTTCAAGAATGCAAAACCAGCTTGTATTATTGTAGCCTACACGTGCAAATCAGTACGAGTAGACAGAGTAAACAGTCCCATCTGTCAATTCTGAAATGCACAATGAAAACACATTGTAACCATCAGCCCAGTTAAAAATACACAGAGGGCATGCATTTTGGATTCACTTTGTACTAAACCAGCATTATCATTTTGCACAACAAGCAAATTCTAAGTCGTGGATATCAAAACTATATCTGTTTTGCTAGGAAATTTATGTTCTTTAATTCTATAAAGATATTAATAGAATGAATGGTCAGAGAATGGACCAGCACTCATTGGCATATGAATAAATAACAGAGGCAACAGCATTGATTAGAATAAGGAAATTCTAAAATATTCAGAAATACTGAAAGAAATGTATGGTGACATTTCAAGCCAAGAGAGAAACACCAGTTAGAGGTTAAAATATACATTACATCCTTCTCCAACTTGAAAGAGGAAGATAAGGAGAAAATAATTCAATTTGGGAAGGCAATAACTAAATTGAAAACAATATACATGAAGGAATTAAGTATCAGATCTAAGATGACAGTACTCTTGGAAAATGTAACTAATTTAAACCGTAACACCACTCCTCAACTGCCCCAGGAAATATAATTTTTAATATATGTCAAAAATCTTGGAGCAAAACTTAAAGCTGTATTTTTGCAAGATTCCTTAACAGACATAAACCTTTTTTAGGAATGGGGCAGGGTGGGGCAAAGTACCACAACTATTTTGGGAGTTGTTTTTTTTTTGCTAAGTACAATCTCTTTTTTGATTTTTTTCAGCAAAATAGAACAAATGTATTAATACATGACACCTTCATTTTTTCATTTAAGAGAAGCTACTGGCTTCAACAGGGTCAGCAGCCATGGGCTGAAAACCCATCACTAATAAAGACAGACTGCAAGCCATTGGTTCCTCCTACTCCTTTCAGACAACTTAGTATTCAGAACAAAATTAATTTAGGACTATTCAGCTCATCCAGCTGCTTTGCACAAATAATTACAATGCAACTCCTTCAGCTCCCTTCTTTCAACAAGTATATTCTTCTCTTGTATTGTGCCACTGCTCAGCCGCACCCGTGGCCCAGCTCTCAAAAGTCTTGGCAGCTCTGGGGTGCCAGGCTAAGAACTCTCAATTAAGTCAAATACAAATTTTAGTTTGAAAATAATGAAGGAGCTGAAATAGTCACATTGTCAAGTTCATCAGCTTGGCCTAAAAGATCCCTTGGTCCATCTAACTCAACCTACACTATTTTTTTTAAATTAACAGAACCGAAGTGGAGTATGTATTTGTAAAATAGTGATAAGCATTTATAGGATAAACACCTGAAACCAGAAAGTGGCTCAAATTTCCCAGTCTATACATCAGAGGTACCACCGGATCCAATAACTATGAACTGAACAGACACAGGTTGAGACTGGAAAAAACAATTACACTATTTAACCAACAACAATTATCTTTCCACAAATGAAAGGTTCTCCACCACCAGAATTTTCTTCTGCTTAAAATGAAGACTAGGCATTTTCTTTAAATGCCTATTTCAAAAAAATAATTAATTCAGGGAGATTTTACCAGTCGCTATAGGGAAATAGTTGCTGAGCTAATCAATGCTCTATAAAACTAAATTTAGTACAGAAAACTGACGGGTTTAAAATATAAGACTGCCTCACTAAAAAGAAATGCCAAAACATATTTTCCCAGGAGCTGAGATGGGCTTTTTTGCTGTATCTCAAAACAATACCTAGTATTTAGCTATAAAAAAAGACATTTTTACCTGACAAATGATATATGACACTGTGTCTCCTGCCTTCACCTTTCGGCCTCCATGGGAGTTTATCCACATGGCAACATGCACATGTGGCAAGGCTTTTTTGTCAGGATAATCCTGGGGATCTTTTGTCAATGCCTAAAATATCAGAGGGGAAAACAGAAACATAACTATGAGAAAAATCTATTACTTCAGTGATGGACAGCTCAGAACTTTAAAAGACAAGATTACATAGCAGCTATCTTCATCCTTCTACTATTCACAAGTTCATCTTGAACACAAAGCAAGCTAAAAAAACTGTAACAAACATATTTACCATGTATTAAGCTCTAGGCAGTAGTTCTTCAAATTTTATGAATGTTATTATTAATAAAACAAAAGGATGTTTTTACAATTACTATCTGAAAAATGCATTAGCATTATGATCATAATGCAATTGTTTTAAAATTAAACTAAAGTGAAGATGATAATATCACACAAAATACAAAAACAGAGCCAGAGATTACCCTCTTACTCCTGTTCCATTAAGGTCATAGAGTAAATCTGAATAATATTGTGTAGCTGACTGTATCTACAAGTTCTGCAGCAAGAGGTATAACTGAATTTAAATATTTCTGTGCATCTCATACTACTGAAATTCCACAGTGACTTTTTACTTTAAACAAAATAAAATGCTATATTTGAATATTTACTGCCATCCCAATTCTTAGAAACAACTTCTACACTTGACTTAATAGTTAAATATGTTTTTTCCTGAGGTAGTAAAACAGAAGAACTTTAGGAATTTAAAGTGAACATTCTGCTATATGTATCCTTTACAGGGACACTAAGTGCTCTTAGAAGATTTGCATCAGAACATTATTTTTTTTAAGCCAACCATAAAATTCAGTGATTTCTCCACACTCATATGACAACCTGAGTACATTTCTTAACTGATTGACACAGTCTTACAGAGCAGACAGATGTCCAGCTGGCAAGAGAAACAGACTTTGGATAGACAGGTGATAGATGTCTTCTATTAGAAGCATAAGAGGGGCATGTAATACCTAATTCATTGGTGAAACACCCCCCCACAACAGGAAAGGGGAGTCTCTGAAGCTAAAAATATAGTTTTTATCATTGAAGATTCACAAAAAAGAAAAACCACCAAAAAAAACCTGCAATGCTGCTGCTAAAACTGCTGTAGACAAAGCAGAGTATTTTACTTCTTGTTGCAGGAAATTCTTGAATGAGGTCTCAAGGCAACTATTAGCTTTTTTATACAGAGCTTTCTAAGGAAATATTACTGGGCTTTTCTAAAAAACAGAGTATTTGATTACTTTCCATTGCATTCTTCAGTTCATGCATTTCAAGCCTGAAATATAAAGTAATAGCTTAGGAAAGAACTTCTCCTGAAAACATCATATCATTCTTAAAGTGCAGAATGAGCCTGGTAAACAGCAGGATGGGACAAGACACAAAGGTGTTACTCTGGAGCCTCTAGCCCCAGAGTAGGGCTTTTTTCCCCTCAAATTGTAGGATCTCACAGCATGTCCTGAACTATCCAGTACCTAATAAAACTCCTGCTATTTCACAGCATTGTAAGGATTAAAAATATTTTTGTCAGCAGTCAATATATTCAGGAACAGTAAAGCTTTTCTGAGACAGAAAAGAGCTGCAAGATCACTTACCCTGTTTATTTCAAACTGATTTGCTGGGATCTGACCACTGACCACATTTTCTCCAATTTCCATAAGTCGCCTTTGAATATTTTCCACAATTATGTCTCGGGGCTGATCAGAAAGAATCTGACCAATTACATAGCTGCAAAAATAGTACAAAAATTAAGAAAAGCTTGGCATGTGCAAAACCATTACAACAGACACAATCTTCTCTTCCCCTAGATTTTCTGTAGATGTTAAAGAGCCCAAGGATGAAGTCTGAAGAAAAATGTATAGAAATTTACTGGTATATTTTATGTTGTGTTTTATTTATTTACTTATTTAACTAAAAGCAAATTATTGCCAATAGTTTTAATGCTAAATAATGATTTAGAATGGGTATTTTCTTCTGCCATATCATTTTTCCATTTATTATTCCATAGCAGGTATCTTAAGATGGGGGAGAAGAGAACATACCAAGTAAGCAAAGTCTTGCCTATTGCTGCAAAATGTGGTTGGAAGATCTGCCAGCTGCAGAAGAGTTAGTCACTAAAGAACACTCTCCAACATTTGTATAGCTTTAATTACTAATACATTCCTAACTTGGAAAAATTTGCTTCTATTATGATGCATCTTTTCTTAGAAAATGCAAGTCTTAAGAACAGTAAGCAAGTGTGTGGTGTATTTTTACAGATGTGAAAAGTATTCATTTTTGGATACATTTGGACCATGAGCTGTTTAGGTTTTCAAGAGGCATTATACAATGAGTCAGCACCCAGATGACCACCTCTCCACTCTTTCTAATTTTCTTTCTATGGGGCTAAATGTATTACTTCTACTGAATTAAAGCATTAAAATGCCCTATGCAACAACAATTAATAAACAATCAATCCAGTATCCATCATAATGAAGTCTCATGGCAAAAGGAAAGAGAAGCAGTCTTGGGAAAAGGGGCCACCTCCTCAGGCTGCACCCAGTGCACTTCCAGCTTTTTTAGAAGGTGCTGAAAATGCTGAGCACCAGCTTCTTTAGGAAATAAAGCATCTGACCTAGATCCTACAACTCCAAATGCTGACAGCATCTATCATCTTCACAAGATTTCAGCTCTGGTTTATTAAATGACATTTACAACACTGACAACTCAAAAGCACAGCTTCCACAGGAGACACAAAACCAGAGAGTGAAATTTGGAGACATTTGGACTTGCACAGGTCTAATCTGTTATTAATGGCAGAAGGTAAAATTTACATCTCCTCCAAAAATCAGCTAAGTCCTAACACTGATGTTACTTACCAACTGTGATCTTCAGGAAACACAGTATCAAATGTTTAGGAAAGTAAGTACAAATGTTTACTGTTTCAAACACAGCAAAGAAGATAATGCCACAAAGCAACTTACTTTCCAGTCTGTTTAGCAAGATCACACCAATCTCTCCGGACTATGTCCAGCCCTTTTAGCTCTTGTTTAGTTACGTATTTCCCATCTCCTGTTGGTTCCACACTCAGAGCAGCGTATTTCTTCTTCTTTAACAATAGTAAGGACTTAAAAATTCCATCAATATCGATTTCCAACAATTTGTACAGCTTGTTCACTTCACTTTTGATCTGCAATTGTACCAACATTAACAACAAATGAAGCAATTTAACAAGACAAATTCAACTTCCACATCTGAATGCATTGTTCTTAAGTTTTAAAACAAGTTACATTACACACTGTGTATTTGCATACACATTTGAAAGACTGGTCAGATATAATTAATTCATTACACACTAGTAACTACAAGCTACTACTAAAATTAAGGTTCACCCATTGACTTTTTCAGTATCTACAGCTCGGTACATCTAACTCCTTAATAAAATTAAGCAAAGCAGATAAACATGAGATTGAAGTGATCTTGGAGATAACTGACTCCAGCTCATTTTACTAGAACAGCTACTCCATCTAACCTCTCATATAAATTAAGCAAACAAGGGATTTCACAGCAGGGATCTACTTACTAGGCAGAGACAAGAGATGGTCACTTAGACAGAAAAGGCAAATAGCCTGACAGAAAAGCTATCTCGCAAAGGCACCTTTATTTCTTCCCACTCTCACCCTAAACCAGGGAGGGGAGAAAAATTATGACTGAAGATCAGAGCTTAGTGTGTGCATGTTGAGGAAAAACAGGCAAATTTCTTTTACCTTTCCCCACAATATACCTACCTCTTCTGATTTCCTTGAGAGGAAAAGATGAAGTTTTTCTACACACAGGCTATGTTTTATGCATATACAAAAGTTTCAAATGGCACTGATACGTAGTCTTAATATAGTACCAAGTATTTCCTGCCTCTCTTCTAAGGAAACAGAAGTGCCAACAGCTCAAAACAGCACGAACCTTCAACAACAAACTTTGGTTCCAGTACACATCTATCCACCTACTGGCTTGGCTGAAAGTTTCCCACTTGCTTTTTTCTTCCTTCATATGTTTTTACTTTACGTCTTCAACAGAGTACCTCCATATGCCAGGTGTCCTGTTCTGTCTTCATATTCTACTCTTTACTTTCTTTCCTCTACAACTTAACTTTCCCTGCTGATTTTCAGTATCCATATTCACTCTTACTTACACTTCTACCACCAACTATGAACTAGCCTCTTCTCATGTCTCACTGAAGTTGGATATGCATTCAGGTTCTTTTGCCATCTAGATACAGATGTATCACATGCAGGGTATATAGACACTTCTCACCAAGAACAGGACCTTCAGCATAAAATCTCACTGGTTTCCTATCTAGCTTTGTACTCAGATTACTATTTTAAACAAAACCTTCCTTACAAACTTTTCATTTACGTGTATACATATTTGTGTGTACCTGGTTTTTCTCACTTAGATCTCTGTTCTTCCAATTGCAGGAATTACCATTACTTTGATGTCCCCTGTATATTTCTAAGTTTTGAAGGACATCTTGAGGCAAAAACTATTTCGATACAAGGTTCATATTTTCTTTCTTAAAACGGTCAAACAATTCCTCTGAACATTTTTATGCAATTTTAATTTTCAATTTTTCTTTTTTACAGCATACTAACCAAGTGCTCAAAACCCAGTAACAAATCTGATTCATAAGAACACAGAAAATGAGAAAAAACTTCTACTAAGTAATGACTAAAAAGGGCAGGGGTGTAAATACTGGAGGGTTGAGGGTGGGAGAGAACACACACATTAAATGAGGGAATTCAGAAGGCACGTAAGACAATTTTCTCCAATAAGAAAACAAAATTAATTTCTTGGAGGAATGCTTCATTGCTGAAGACAATTCATAAATTCACACTTTACATCAGAACAGGGGTACACTCACTAACTGCTCTCACGGTAATTGTTTGCATTAAACCTCTGTGCCATACTGTCTACATTAAAGCAAAAGTACAGTAAAAGCGATGTAAATATTATTCTTCACCTCTGAACACAAAACTTTGGGAAAGAAATTATTATGCAGTGGAGCAGAGACACTTCTTGAGAGTGCTCCTCATCAAAACACAATTCTTTATACTGATTTTTTTAAAAAGGAATTATGCAAAAAACGAAAATGTAAATGATCAAAGTGTTTGCAAAAAAAACCAAACCTGTCACTTTCTTAAGGAATAAACAAACAAACAAACTAGAAACGTAAAATGAGACAGATATGAATCACTTTTTTCTGCCTCAGAAAGAATATTGAAAGCCACAACATCTGCAATTTTGATGCTAGGTTTGATTGTGCTGATTTACAGAGATAAGGTTATTCACTTTTTATATTTTGTACATTATTTTAATCAAAACATATCTTTCTGTCCTTTTTTTGTTCAATTAAAAAAAAAACAACCTCAACTGATACATAATACAGAAGTACAATGGATTAAAAAAGCTTAAGATTTTACTCTCATTAAGCAGCTGACAAGTTCAAACACATACCTATTCTCTCTGAAAATCTGACTCCAATTCAGAAGTATTTAACCTATTATGCTTATCTTGTCAGATTTCATAAAAGTTGTTATTATTATTTAACTATCCTCTGTAATGTTTAGCCATCAAATGGGAGCACAGGGACAAAAAATAAACCAGATTGAAACCACACACAATCTTACACTGGAGTAAGATTAAACTTTCTTATACACTACTGTATATACACTAGAAATTATACATAATCTTGCATGTGGCAAACAAAAAAGAAAGAGTGCTGTCTACCATGCCAGCAGCCCTCCTGCTACTCAGTTAGGATATCAAGTTATTATCCCATTTTCTGCTCCTGAATGCATCTACTTCTAAAGGTACCCACCATTAGCATGAAGGTAGAAGTATTCTAAAAAACCCTGGAATCACTCTGTCTTAAAATTAAATTACTTCTGTTTAATACTGTACTGAATACATCTATGCTTTCTTTAGGTTTTTTTTAGAGTTTCCATAGCTCTCATTTTCATCAGTTACTTCCATCTTTCAAAAACAGTTTATCTTACATCTTTTCTTTAGAAAGTTCTAAAGTATTTCTCACTTTTCCTCCACAATTTCAGAGGGTCATAAAACTTCCACATCATCAATTGCCAGCTCCTAATCAATCAGATATCTTCTGTATCTGGCATACCATGAAAATTCATAATTGAACTTACCACTGGAAATCTGATAACATATTGAGGGTCATACAAATTATACAACTAAACTGAGAGATATCCCTGGTGAAAAAAACTGAAAAAATCAGAACTGTTCATGTTGTAATTGAAATTAACTTGGAGGAGAAATTATGCGTTACGCTTTGGTTCACCAAATATTGAGATAATCTCCTGCTATTTTAGGATTAATAAAAAAAGCTTGTTATGCAATGAAATGGTTCATTTAATCACTTTTAAAAATGCACAGAATAGCTACACCTGAAAAAGAGCACTCTGAGTTTTTACTACTTCATAGGTTCCACAAATTGTGAAGTTCTTTCTTATGGCACATTCTCTGCTTGTGCCACAGAATCCTCTCTTAATACCATCTGCTCCACGCAGAGTAACAACACAGACCTATGTAGAAAACCTTCAAAATGAGAAAGTTCCTTACCTTATTCCCCAGCTTGAAGACTTCATCCAAACTGGTGCTATTAGTGTTTATCATAATGGAATCTGTGTCTCCATAAATCACTTCAAGGTTCATCTAAACAAACAAAATTGCTTTGAAAAACAAAAAAGAACCACTCCATCTTCTACAAGTCCTACATAACTTTCAAGGTCCAAAAATATCATTGTCTATATACCACTCCTTAAACACTGAACGTATACTAGCAAGTAAAATACATTTTTATTGATAGGTCTGTGCATTTTATTAAAACCTATTTGAATTTAGAGAGAATAAACAAACTTCAGCCACTGATACGTTAAAAAGACCACTGTCCACTTGTGTACATAATACAAATAGGTAACATTTTACTAAATTAATACTAGAAAAATAAGTCAGTGAACAAGTCTGATCTTGAGAAACAGCAGGAACTCGGATCAGAAATAACTTTGGGCTGCTAAGACACAAGAAAATCACTTCCACAAGACTGTTGGGCAAATTCAGACAAGGCAGTCAGCCAAAGTGTTTGAAAGGTAATATCACAGTCAGGTATCCCCTCCCTTTTTCAGCCACCACAATACTACAAAAAAATAAAAACAAACAAAGAGAAAAAATACTTAAGATTCTCCATTTCAAACACATCTGTGAAAGCATTGGCTAGTGGATGACAGCAACTGAGAATACCACAGCACTGTCCAGATTAGGCTGCTCTTCTTCACTCTTTCAGATTATGAAGATGGCTTCATATTTCCATCTTCCCTCTCCCATCTTTTAACTTTTCCTAATCCAACCACCTGTGATTGTCCTCCCCTGGGCAGCAGATCTTTCAGGGCATGCTCCTTTTGGAGAATGATCTAGCTACCATGACCCACAAGGTTCTTCTTTCCAGGTCGAACTACTGAACAATTACATCCAGAGATGGACATAACGTTTACTGAATCCCTTCTCTTTGACTGACACACTGCCCTCACATCACTTCTGATTCTGATTCTTTTAACAATTTAAATGCCCTGCTTGGAGAAGATTGTATTCAAACACCAATCATACTTCCGTAATACTCTGGATAATGGAGCAAGTTCTAGACAAACTGAGGACCACAAAGCCTGAGGTGCATATGAAAGGTATAGCAAAAAAAAAAAAAAAAAAAAAGCAAAAATAAAAATTACCAACACCAGTAAATGTCAGAACAACAACAACAACAAAAATATAGGCAGATGCATATAATTGCATCATATAAATTTGAAAAAAAAATGAAAACCTGACATTTTCAGTGGTGGAAAATCAATGCAGCTGTAAAAACTGCAACATGGCTATGTCCATGTTAAACTCCACAGAGTCGAAAAACCACCCCATGACAGAGTTTAAAGGATGCCAAAAAATAAACCATAATAAACCACTAGAACACATGGTGTAAGAGGTTTATGAGAAAACTCTAATTAGCACTGTTGCTAATTTGCTTGAAACAGGCCCACATAGGCTTCAAGCAGGGTCCAGATCATATCTGTGGTAGGAAAAGGAAAAAGCTATAATCCATCAGGAAGGATTACATTTGTAAACTAGGCATCCTAAGAAGTGATTTCAGGTCTGTTTGGGTTACAGCTCTCTTAGAATAAAAAAATTTCACCAGGTGTGCTCTTTAAGTGTTGTTGTTTAATGAAAATGCTCAGCATTACCTTCTGCACCATCTCCTTGGTATGCATCAAAATCTGAAATAAAAAAAATAATCAAAGATTAGCATATGATATAATTACAGGCTAACACAGGCAAACATATCCATTAGGTTGCTAACTCCAAATGCTCTCACCTTTCAAAACAAAGCAAACTACCTCTCTCCTGGCAACACACAGTCACCTCAATACTCCTATTACATGAGTAAATTCTCGTTTGACCTTGTATTAATGCTATTATTAACTCCCCTAAAACAAGATTAAAACAAATCTCAAAATTGCATGTGCATGCACACATTCTACCTCAGGAAAAAAAGAACACTGAATCAAATGGCTTAAATACAACTTAATCAGCAAGTGCTAGAATTAAGTCTCTTTCAGTAATTTAGGTCAGTTATCGCCTTCATATCCATCATCTTATTTCTTCATGTCACTGAATTTTTTCCCAAAAACATCCTGTCTCGTTCAGTCCAGCCTGGATGGTGCTTACTTAAGAAGACTTAGTCAAAAGGTTGATTACCCTTCTAACGATGTCAAAATGGGTCATCAAAAAGCAAACTCCTTATGGAAACCAGAACAGGGACAAGGAGCTGGGAGAAAGACAGGACACAGATCTTGAATCAAGGGGTGTAATCAGGCTTGTTCCTCAACCAAGAATGGATGCCAAGTTCCCCAAATGCTCTGAAAAGCACCTCTCTGAACCTGAGAAATAGCTAAAGAGACCTCATGCTGCTTCCATCTCTAACAGTGCTCAGCACAGTGGAGGGTGGGGAGAGCACCTCATCTGAAGCCACAGTTACAGCTGTAGCACAGAAAAGGGACAATCAAATTAGCTTAATGAAAAGAAGTGTAGTTGCAGCAGCAGGAAGAGCTTGGTGAATTCTGCACAGCTGCATGAGAACCAACATCTGATCCATTCCTTCAGTCACTTGGCCACAGTTCCACTGTACTCCCCATTTTCCTTCTTATCAACATCCTGGTGCTCTGGCACACAGCTCCAGATTCCACTTCCCTGGTTTCAGTCCTTTCCATTGCCACTCAGCAGAGATCTCAGTTTTTCTTCAGCTAATCCTGCTAGTCATATAAATTTATACTTTAAATTTTCTTGAGGATTAATCTGAATCACAAGTTACAGCAATGATAGATCAGAGTCTGTTACGTAAACCCAAATTTGGAACTCAAAAGATAGTCAGGCAACACACTATTAACAGCTTACATCAAATTTAGTAACCAAATCTCACCTTCACTACTTTTCACATATTAAATGCAAAACTCCTTGGCCACGTTTGCCAAAAGGTAGAATGAAGACTTTTAGTCAAGAAGCCGATGACAGGGAGCTGAGCAGTAAAAATCAACAGAGATGAGGAAAGAAAAGGGACAACCAGGCAAGAGCTGTCCATGCTCAGTGGGAATAAGATCACGTTCAGGGAAATCTCCTTACTTTCATAAGGCCAAGGAGCCTAAAATAAAGCCAAGACTCTTGGCTGTAGTGATGCTGACTATGCTATCACAGCAAGGAATTCTGAAGCAGGTGAAATCTCCACCTCTACACAACAGCACACAAACAGGATGACAACAGCGTCATTCCTTTAACACTAATGGCAAGTTTCTTCAGTATTTCAGAACCTTTATGTAACCACAGTGGCAAGTATGACTTTTTTTTTGGCTGCAATTATGCACTGAAAGCTGTATTCTCCTCAAGGCACTTGAAGACAAGTTCAGTTCCAAACTATGATGTAACTTTGACACAGCTGAACTCACAACACTTATCAGGGAATTCCCCAAGCACATAGATCTGTGGATTTACACTCTCTGGGTCAGGTTCAAAACATCCAGTTGATTTAAAGACCATTCACTGGTGCTGCAAACTAGGCACTCTGACAATGTGATGCCTGAACTCCGCAGAAGCCCAATACTGCAGAAAGCTCAGCTGTCCTCAGTCTTCTTTATAGACCAGGAAAACGGTGAGCCTTAACTGCAGATTCCTGCTAGGCTGTACCTGTCACTGGAATCAGACACACACAATTCCATTTTAATTGGAAGCTCAAAAAGAGGGTATTCCACTCCTATTCATCTCCTAGTGAGTGATTCAGACATTCGACCCCACCACCTTTCTATGGAGTTTTGAAATTATTCTAAAGACACATCACTGGTACATGATATCAGATTTCATATAAAGTAGTCAAAATTCCAACATATTCACCATCCCATAACCCTTCCTCTCACGTATTAGCTAACTCCTACAGAGAAAGGTTATACTGCTTCCTTAGTACTCCAAAAGCAAACAGGAGACCCTGAAACAAAACTGAAAAATTACACCAAAATGAAGAGTTTATACTGAAAATAAAGGAAGGCCTATCAATTTTCCCTTGATAATCTCTGACATTTTCTACTTCACTCTCTGAAATAATTCCATTAATAATGAGAAAGATAACGTTTTTTCTTTTCTAAAAAGTAATACCCTCTACTAAAAAAAATTGTCTGGCGGTGCTAAAACCATTTCTCAATTGTCCCTGAGGACAGCAGTGGGTGTAGGTAATCACAACAAGAGGGCCACAGCCAAGTTGGCTTCATCAAATGACTGGCATATGCTAGTGCCACCCGTTCTGACAGGAGATCACTTGTGAGTGCCAACAGCTACAAAACAGAAGGTTATAAAGTATTGCTAAATTCATTAATAAGGCAGTCAGTAGTTATCTGATTTCACAGCAACACCTGCATATTTATCCTCTCATTACCAATTGGATGATGGAATTTTTTCAAGCACATTTCAAAAATCTGCCAATTTCAAGTGTAGAAAAAAAATAAACTTTGTAGTTAATTTTTCCCTTAACAAAGTACAGCTGTTGAGAATAATTGTTCAAGATCTTACCCTGTAATGTCAACTGCAGCAGAACAAAGAGTATTTAATTAGCAAATCTATCCAGTAATTCAACACCTATTATATAAAATGCCTTCGTGATTTTATTCAGGATAATTTGCTAAGAGGGTTATTACTGACATTCAGATGAAATTTAAAATTCCTACGCAAGTCGAGTCATAATAGCAGTAATGATCCCCCCAATCAGGAGATACTGTGTCACACAAGGTTCTTTAGCAATGCAGCAGCCCATTTCCTGACTTCTTAATTCCTGGGCTCAGCTCAGTGAGAGCCCTTCACGCCAATATTTCAGTCAGCAATACATCCTTAATGGGACTCTATTAAAATACCTAGAATAAAAGTGACTTTTTTTTTTTTTGTTAAAGAGAATGACAGCTCTGCTATCATATCAATCCTGAGCAGTTTCTCAGAAATGCAGAGCAGAGGAAAGGAGCTGGGAAGACAGAAGAAAGAAGAAAGAGAATAGGAAAAATGGTATTGGGTAGTTTCCTTTTGCAAATAATACTGCACTGCTTATGAGAGCAGGATTGCCTCCTATTCCAAGTAGGAAGAATTAATTGCCTGGCAACCCATCTGTACAGCCATGCCCCCTCCCCCCAGCAAACATATACTTCTAAAAACCTGTGAACTTCTCAGTACAGTGAACATCTCTGAAACTCTTTTAACTTCTTTTCTTGTAAAAGTGAAACTAGCAACACACATTCTCTCATCCATGAACTGCAAGTCAATATAAACTTAAAGATTGCAATTGCAGACAAGCCTTCATCAAACTGCAAAATTCCGTGTTCTAATCCTACCCCAACTCACTGATTACTTAATTAAATGAGGTTGTGATTTAAGACAGGGAATTATTAAAAATATATAATATACAAATACAAATAACAGCTTTACTTTTATTTATTATAGCAAGTATTTTTGAAGATCCCTTATTTAAAAGCCTCTGAAGAGTACCTACTGATGAGAAGATGTTTCTGTGGACACAAGCTAAGATACAAGAGTTAAAAGCCAATGAGAGCATACAAAACTAATATGCTGATGCAAGGATTTCTCCTGTAAACATACATTTTCTGCAGAATCCTGGGGTCACAGACATGAAGGAACAGAAGGGAAGACTTAAGAGCTGACTGAAAAGAATGAGCATCATTATAAAAGCATTGTACCATAGAAGCATACACAAAAAAAAAAACCAAACAAACAAACTCTATCCACCCTACTCCTTATGCATTCACTCTGCAGGAGGAGAAAAACAAGCAGCCTTAAGGCCCTGTAAAAAGCTGTATTTTTGAAAACTATCTGCAGTAATCTAGAGTAGACCCGATACATTTTTCCACTTCATTTATTTACTTCTGCAATTATGTAGTAAGAAAACAATTCTGTCACCTGCTTTAGTAATTTGTATTAGCAATGCCTTCCCACGGGACAGAGGAATAAATGAGATGGAAAAAAATGTGTTCCAGTAACACCACTCACTACTCCAAGTATTTCTGAACCTCTGTATTTTTGTAACCTATTCATTAATTTTGCTAGGATTTTGTTGTAAGTAGACCAGCACTGATAAACCACAGTCACAGGATGCTGTAAAAAGATTTTATTACAGATGATTTTCAGAAAAGGTTTCCATTGCTGGACAAAAAGGCAAATATGCCCTAAGCATAAGTGAAAGAAGGATGGAGGCCTTATTTGCCACAGAGAATGAAGAATAGCAATTCAGTCTTTTTATCAGACAATGGACTTGACTTAGAAAAGTTTGAGGGATCAGATTCAAGCAGTTAATAAGTTTGCTTTGAAGAGTTTTTACTGAGTATTTGCTGTACTTAGACAATACATCCAAAGTTTCATTTCTCCAAAATGTACACTTTATGAAACATTAACAGTATGAGAAATACACCCAAACTGCCCAAGTTTTCCCTTCTGTGTTGTTTTGGTTTTATTTTTCTTCAGAAATGCCAAAATTAACTGTTCACACTCCACCCAGCAAAGCTGACAGTGACAAAACTTTCACATCTTGTCTATGTAACAGCAGTATTGGATGGAGCACCAGAACCTACGATTCCAAGGGCTGAAGCAAAGATCCAGTGACACATGTTTGCATGCCAAGAAGTGGGAGACTCTTTTGCCTCACAAACAAGAGAAGACACAAAAAAGGCAGCAACAGAAATGTGCTGAATACAAAAAAAATAAAATTATGTGTACCTTTGTCACATTTTGACAAGAAATGCAAATATTACAGTAAAACACAGATGAATGATGCAAATCAAATTAAAATTTGAAGACAATGTTCCCTTGGAGCCAGAAATAATTATATCCTTAAAATTCTACAGTTCTTCTATTTCAAGCATTTGTGGTGAGCTTTGCTGAAGAGAATGGGAGAACCAGAATTGTTTTCTTATTAAATTGTGAAACTACTGATTTTTCTACACAGTATACTACAAACTATGCTATACTAAAGCAAATATTTCCTATTTTGGAAAGGGTTATTTTGGTATTAGGATGAAAGAGGAATGAAACATACTCTTAAAAGCACTGAACAAAACCAAAAAAAACCCAAATAAATAAAAAAAAAAACCACAAGAAAGCAACAACAACAAAAAAAAAAACACAACAAAAAAGAAACCACATATACACAAAAACTTCCATGTTGGAAATGATTTTACAACCTCAGAAACAGAGAAAAGCAGTGCTCACCATTAAAGCTGAACACTTGAGTGCATAGAAGGTAACTGACCTGGCTCTGACCCACTTCCCAGAAGTGTTCTGTGTTCCCAGAAGCAGCAGGAATACAATGTCCATGTGATAACTAGCTGTGAAAAATGTTGGTACAGCCTGGGCATCTCCTAACCCTCCAGAGAAACCAAACACAGGGACAGTTCCTAGAGAAGCACCAGGGCTCAGCCCACCCATGCTGCTATTTTCTTTGTAATTCATTCAAAACTGAACACCTAAAATGAAGGAGCAAGGATCCCTGTTTCACTTAATGAAGAAACTAGATCAACAGCATTTAAAAGCCCTTGAAGAATGCGGTACAAATTTTGGCTCATTAACTTTTATGATTCTTTTTACTCCAAAGCATTAAATAAATTTGTGCTTGACAAACATTTTGTACTTGAACTATAAGATGCAAAGGTAGCTTTGCCTAGTAAGATGACTGTGACTGTATCAAAAGCTAACTGTACCACAAACCACAAGTAAAACCCCTCCTAATTAAGAAAGAATATGACAAGCATCATTTACTATTTCCTAATAAAACCAAAACATGTGTTAAGTTATTCAATATTTAAATGCATGAAAGTATATTCTCCTTAAAGAAAACAACAACATTTATGTCAGTGGAATGAACAAACATTTAGACAGGAAAGCTTTACTTTGCTTTGGTTCCCAAACTTAACAGGTTTAACACATTCAGCAAAATATAATCAGTCTTTTGCTAGAAAAAATAAAATGACGAGAACAATAAATATTTGAAAATAATTACTAATAAACAAAGTCAGACAAGTTAGAATCCAGTCAAGGTTTAAAACCAGAGTACAGAAATTTTTATCTAAATAACAGCAAAATCTATTCCAGAGTAGGGAATAATAACCATACCATCCCCTACATGAGGTTTAAAACTACAGTGTTAGAAGTTATCTTGCACATATATAAGCATGTCTCTCAATCTCAGAGTTGCAGAAATGGAATTACTGTCCCATGTCCAAGAGAAATGACTCTCATAGACATAAAACTAGAAGCCCTGGAGAAATCAGGGAGTATGTCTCAGTAGAGAAGACGGTTTTTCAAAAACATCAAGTATGCCTATAAAGCTGAAAAAGAAATAAAACTAATACTCCAAAGAGTAAACATTTTTAAGCAGTAGACAAACTTAGTGCACTATCGGAGATGATGACAAACTCCCTGAGAATCAAATCTTTCTCCCCTTTGTTTCTGGGGTGGTTTTTTAAACAAAAAACAAAAAACAACAATTAAAATTTTCCTAAGGTTCTCCTGGTCAGCATCTTTTAAGTAATAACCACAACTTGTGTGCTTGGAGAAAAAGGAAAGCCTGGGAGAAGACAAGCAAATGCTAAAGAGAAAAACAGATGCACACTTGCACTACCTGATGAGAATTCTTAAAAGAAAAAGGCCTTCTACTGAACAATACAGCCTTCTTCTTCAAGAACCATGGGCATTTTACAATAGCTACACTAAACAGAACAAGGCAATCTCTGACTAGATACAGGTAATATCCACTGAAAATTATCCTGACATTTTATATGAGATAAGAGGACATGGTAGCCTTGGTAATGAATAGATTGTTTGTGGATGTTGAGTCCATCAAAAAATCTTTATAAGTGGTTTGAACTGCTTTAAAACTGTTCTTTCATTTTGACTAAGTGATTGTCTATCAAAGCAACATTTATGCAAATTCAGAAAAGTATTTTAGCCTCTAATTAGCCTCCAAAGAAAGTTCTGTTACCTAATTTCTTAAATGTCATGCAGGATTTTCATAAAGCATATAATTTTGTTTCATTAAATTAGATATATTTAGACAACACGACAGGTGTTTTTATAAAGTTAAACAATACTTATTCATCCTCCATGGTTACAGCTGGTGTCAGCACCAAGAATTGCTTGTACAAGGAAAGATCCAATTGCCTAAATGGAGCAAAATTATTATATTGCCAACAGGCTTCCCAGGCTGGCAGGAGAGCCTTGAACCAGCACTGAGGCAGGAGATCCCTGGCAAGCAAAGGGTGGGATATGTGAGCAGGAAGGTCCATGTAACCAACAGTGAGGGGGCTTCTTCAAGCATATCCATGAGAATAAGGGAGTGCCTCCAGCACAGTGTTACAGACAAAGCTCTTACACTTTCTAGGTCATCTCACTGCTCTGAAGAAAAGGACCATTCTGAAAGACTTCAAAATAATCTGCTTCAGATCTGACAGATTGTGAGCTTCAAATACTAAGCAAGAAGTTCCTGTACATTCAGCTTCCTAACTATACTGGGATGTTCAAGGTTCCACCAAAGCTACACAAACGCAAAAGATGAGAGATCAAGTGTATATGAATGCCTAGAGGGTTCACAACTGTACTTAAAAAAACACAGCTCTGTTTAATTTTTCATTTACCCTCAGAACAATAATAAAAATTATTATGATATGTTTCCACATTATGTTACATATACAGGCTATTTTACAAACGCCTATGGACTTTGCTCCTCTCTGCTGTCAGCCTGCAACACCACTCCCTGTCACTCTATCTTAACACAGCATCTAAATCTTCAGTCCCATGAACCCATGTCTTGTTGGGATACTACCTTCAAGCCTTCAGACACAGCTCTGTCTGCAGATATCTCATCCCTTTTAGCAGTGTGGTACAAGCCTTCTCAGGTGGTGCCAGGGACAAAAAACCTTATGAGGAGCCACTGAGGTCACTTGGCCTGTTCAGCCTGGAGAAGACTGAGGGGAGGCCTCACTGCAGTTACAACTTCTTGTGAGGGGAAGACAAGGGGCAGGCACCGATGTCTTCACTCTGTGACCAGTGACAGGACCCGAGGGAATGGCCTGAAGCTGTGTCAGGGGAAGTTTAGGTTGATGTCAGGAAAATGTTTTTTACCCAGAGAGTGGTTGGGCACTGGAACAGGCTCCCCAGGGAAGTGATCAGAGCACCAGCCTGACAGAGCTCAAGAAGTGTCTGGACAATGCTCTCAGGCACAGGGTGTGACTCTTGGGGTGTCCTGCACAGGGCCAGGAGTGGGACTCGATGATCCCAATGTGTCCCTTCCAGCTCAGCATATTCTGTCATTCCATGAAACAGTTTCAACTCTCCATGGCACGGGTAACGTTTCCTGCTTAAGGCAGGACCTAGTGAGTGCTCCAAAGATTTGAAACTATGATGAGGAACTTGAATGGTTAACAACACGAAGTCTCAGTCATAGTTCTGATTTGTTCTGTGTGACTTCTTTACAGCACTTGATGAAGCTGGATTGGATACAGATGGAAAGAGGTCCTGACAGTCTGTCAGAGTCAGACACAGTCTTTTTAGATAATCTTTTAAAAATTAGCTTTCCAAATTCCCTAGATATGTCTGACAAGAAAACCAACAACCAACCAAAGTCCAAGACAGAGCTCCTCAGGATATGAAAGAGTCTCCTAGAAAAACGTAAGCATTTACAAGGCATGTCAGAAATAAAATCTATTAGCCAACCAAACAATTGTAAGATGAATAATGTAGAAATAACATTTTTTAAAAGGCTCATTTAAGCTTTTTAACTATTTTTAAACTAACTACAAAAGAAAATTACTAGTTAACAATCCTAAATTGCTTGTTAAATAGGGCTTGAAACTCTAATTCAGGAATAGGAACTGCAGGGTGGGTTGGGGAACTTCACCTTCCAGATTTTTCCTGCAAGGATGTACAGGAATAAAAGGGTCCATGTCATTGGGAGCTATTGCATATCCACAGACATTCACCACACCACACATATCATAATCACTTAAGAGCTAAGGATGGAACCATATTTGATGTCAGAGATCTCCTGCAGAAACAGAAGTACGTTCCATGACAATTTTGGGAGTACTCCGATTGAGAAAAGATGAGCTTCATGTAAAAGCAAATTCCTGAAAGAGACCACCTTATTATCAGCCTTTAGGATTTCACTTGGTCACTTGTGCTGGTTTTAAAAGCAGAACAAGGTTAGTGGCTTATCAATGCATACAGTTACATTTTTCAGGACTATGAACTTGTGCAAAGAAATTATAATTTCAGAAGTTTCTTTTATGCATTAGTCTGTTGTTAAGCACTCCACGTACAGCCCACCCATTTCAGTATTTAGAGAAATTTGAAATGAACAGCAGTATGGCTTCATTACTAATGAAGCCAAGTTGCTAAGCTGTCATTGTACAATCCCACAGGACATGGATTTGTTTGTTACTTGTAAAGAATATGGAAATCTGAAGACTAAGAAAACAGACAAATGTATTTAACCTTTCAGCATGACCCTCTAGGAATCCAATCCAAATACTGACTTTTAGCCATATAACAGATTAAAGTAGTGGAGTTTTGCCACTCATTCAATCCACATAAATCACATAAAAAGATACTGCTCAACAGGAATACATTTCTATTCTAATGATGGAAAAACCTTAATTACAAATGCAAGTTAAGCATGCTACCTCCATAAATCCATTACTACAAGAGAGGCATGCTGATTATTTTTTAAATCTTTAATTTTTCATTTAGACCTACTGTTATCTCATTTGTAAAGAATTCAAAATACATTTGCACAAAACTAGATTTCTAAAACATTAACAATGTTTATAAATGTCTCACTTATTTCCCTACAATTTGACAGGATTGATTTCGTGCTACGTACTTCAACTCAATCAATCTTCGACTTTAGAAATTTTCATTTAAATTCTTCATCCCACAAATTCTGTTAAAAGAAAGAACATCACAACCTAAAGGTTTTGTTTAATCTAAAAACATAGCTAATAAGCTTTCCTACTACTTATTACAGGAGTTTGAATTGTTAATAAAAAACTCAGCTTTCACTCATATGCCAAGGAAACCTTTTTCAAAGCTCTCTCTTGCTCTCACTTTTCAGTTAAAGTAGTAGGCACCAGCACTGATTAACATTATTGTCACACCAGTCATTCAATATCCTCATTAGAATGATATCTGAAATGAGACCTGCAGGGCCCCGAGTTTTAGTGCCAACATAATAATCCAACCACAAGCACTGGTGGACAGTGGCTTGATTTCATCCGCTGCTACTACAGATACAAATGTTGCTAAGCTCCTTTTTAATGCCCTTAGATAACTACAGGTGCTTAAAATAACAAACAAACAAACAAATCCCCAACACAGAAGCAAATATAGGGATATGCTGTAGGAATAAAAATCCCTGTAAGAATTTGCTGGCATTTTAAGACCTGGTTTGAATTAGGAAAAAAAAAATATAGATTTAACCACAGGCTGGATGAAGTTGGAAGAGACCTCTGGAGGTCATCTAGTCCAGCTCCCCAGCTCAGGCAGGGCCACCTAGAGCTGGATTGTCCAGGGCCATGTCCAGACACCTTTGAGTATCTCCAGTGATGGAGACTCCAGACATTCCCTGGGCAAGCTGTGACAGGTCTCAGTCATTCTCACCCTAAAAAAAGTATTTCCTGATGGATCTTCCTATGTGCCTCAGTCAACAAAGGAAACCAAACCAAACAAACGCACACACAAAAAAAATCTATTCTTTAAATGAGATAAATGCCATGAAAAAAGCCCATAGATATTCCCTTGAGAGAGCTGAAGAATATCGAATGCCTATTAAAAAAAAGAGAAAAAAAATCAGGAATATTGAACCTTTCATATATTTAAAATACATTAACTCTGCTGGATTAAAAAAAAAGAAAGAAAAAAAAAAAAAGGAACCACAGCTTCCCACCAACCTCTAAGACACTGTAGAGATATTGCTGCTTTCTGAAATAGTCAATGCTAATTTTATTAAGTCTTGATAAGCTGTGAAACAAGAGACTTTAAAGCATTTTCCCAGGAAATACACATGAAACATGGTTGATAAGAGATGCCTGCTCTCTTCTGCAGGTCATGTTCTTTTCTGAGACAGAGTATCCCAGAGGTACCTTATGTTTAAAACCTGGACATTTATTTTGATCATATGTATACATACAATTATAGGAAGATATTTAATATTCAAAGTCAAGAACCAACCACAATTTGACCAAGATTAATGAAAAACTTACCCTAAAATGTGATCTAGAATGGACTTCACTGCATCCTTCTCAGGCTTATAACCTTATGATATTGGCATGTACCACCTGAAAAGGCTGACAGCTCTCTTCTCAGCCATCACTGTGTAGTTTAACTATAATGGATCAACTTTCCCATTCACCTGAACTGCTATGATATTTTTTCTTTTTAAGTTCTGCCTTTTCATGAGCACTTGCTCTCCTACAATCCACCACATAAGAAACTGTCAAGAAGCTGAAATATAGCAAATTCAAAGTATTTGAATATTTATTTGATTAAAGTATAGAAGATCATCCTTATTTGGTTAAAGTACAGAAGATTATCCAGTAGAAAAGTAATTAACATCTAATTTTGAAGCTTTTCAAAAGAGCCTCATCCCAACCACAGTAAAAGATCTACACTAAAGAAGTTTCTCATTTTCATTCAAAAAGGCACACCTGGCAGACCAACAGTAACAGTAGGAAAGAGAAAACAGAAGACAAAGAGGCATTCAGATCAAGCAGAAAACATGTTCCCCACTTTCTTCCACATGTGCTTGCAGTCCTATCATCAAATAAGTAACATCTCACTAAATGAGGTACGCTCACCCTAACAGAGAGAGGTAATTTAACAGGTTAGATAGAGGAGAAAAGATATTTAAATTGCCTGGAAGCTGAGAAATAAAAACAACTTACGAAGTCTGCATCACACAGACTTTTAGAGTGATTCTGAAATCGGCCTGCCAACACTGCTGGTGGTTGAAATTTTCAAGCCTTAAAACAAAACCATTCTGCAGGCAGTTTTTCAACAGTGGCAAAGTAAAATCTCCAGGCTAAGTTGGTGATTTACAATGGACCTATCTTTCACCAGGTTACAAAATTCTCAGTAATGACACAACGCCATGTGTAGCTGGGACTTCTGCAATAGATGTTACTTTGGTAACATCTGCTGTCTCCGGTACTAAACATTTTTATTTCCATATACTTCAAGCACCTTTTTCTCCTAAGGCTTTCCACCGTGCTGCAGAAGACACAATAAGCAAAAGAAGAGGGCGGGGGGGGGAAAAAGACCACAGACTTCTACAGGATCCTTCAAGGACATGACAAATTTTTCAAGTATCTTGGTAATAAAAGGAAATGGTCCTTATATTAGAAAAAAATGCCAAAAAGTTGTTACCGATACAGAAATTCTACATTATTACAACAGAAAAAATATTGGCTAGTAATGAGTCTTCAAAAACTGGGTAAACTAACACAGACTGAAAATCAGTTTGAGGCTCATGTCAGCCTACTGAAAAAGCAATGATCCAGGAAGAACAGCAACGTCTTTACTTGTCTTATCAAAAGATGACATTTCACAAAAACCACCTCTGGTCTCAACAGTGAGCAATATTTGAAGGGCTTATGAGGTAGATCTTTTCTACTAAAGCTTCCCTATAGGGAAAATAGGGCCAGCTAAATCCAAGAAACACAGATATCCCACGGATCCAGTGAACACCTGGATGGAGGAGGCAACATATTAAGAAAAGCTGTCCTCATCCCCCCCACCAAAATAACAGATGTATCTTGGCACAGAAGTGGCTTCAGAAAAATACTCCAGTTGCTGCTCCTGCTGTGGAGACAGGAATTCACGATGGGCTGCAGGAAGCACCCCACTGGCCTCAACTCTGAAACACCAATGAGGGCTGCACCCTGAAGGACTTGCACACTGGGAGGGACTGCCAAGCACACCATAAAGCAAGAACACCAAATTACAATCTTCATCTTGCTTCCAAGCCCTGTATTTTCAGCCCTCAGCATACATGGTTTTTTCCCCCCACAGAAAGCATTAGGTGTCAAAAGGTTCATAAACTTGGCTCACTGATTGATTCCTAGTCTGATTTGTAAGGCTAATTAAGACATGGCCAAACTGTGTCCATATCTTACTTAACGTTGGTCTTCAAGCAAGTATCACACAATCTGATTAAAATTGACTAAAATGTCTTACTTCAGTAATCACTTAGACAGAATGAATTTTACATTAGCAGGATCAAGCACACGTCAGGCCTCAGTGGAAATGAAAAGGGCTTATAGTAATAGGATTTATAAATCCACCACATTAGGTTAATGGCTAAATGATTTACATGTAACTCTTCCCCCTCCTCCTCACCCTTCAACTCACACACAAAAAAAATTCCTATATTTGGCACTTTTAACGATAAGTGTCAAGGCAAAAACAGACGTTCTTTTTAATTAGCTGAAAATTAAAAGCCACAAGTGATCCTTCATTAACTCTTTCACTGCAGAAATAATGAATTAGATTTTTATAAAGCCAGAATTCTTGAAGACCCTAATGAACCTTTTCAAACAACCACAACGAGTTATCTACATGCGCATAATGAGCCTCAAATGGTTTGAGCCAATAAATATGCAACTGATAGAGTGAGATCTTTATTCCTTATAAAAATGTCAGTAATGGGAGTTTTTCATGTGACTATTTTCAATTGCAGAGAAGACTCTAAAAGCCCTTGCTCTTTCTCAGCCAGTAATTCAATCCAACAGTTAGCAGCAGTTACTAATGACACTGGAATATAGATGGCTTAAAGCCAACCCTCCCTCTCTGCAAGTGCTGGAATGTCCTACAGCATGTGGTAAACCAGGTGCTTTGTTTTGTTCTTTTGGCAGCTGAAGCTTTCATTTTCTGGAAATTTGAAAACAAAGTCATTCAGCTGAGCCCTTACAGCAGCAGTCACTTGCATCTGCTTCATGAATAGGATACAAGCACAGAATAAGTTCATCTGCAAGTCCTACCTGTCCCCTGCCTCTCTCAAAAGCTAATACTAGGTCAGGTGGGAAGAGTGAAAGTTCAAGTTAAATGCATACCATCCTTTTTTTTCAGCAAAATTAATTAAAAATTTTCAGTTAACAAGGTCAACATTTCTCAATGATACAGTGCTTTGCATTTTCAGGTCACTGTACAGACATTAATAAATGAATCAAACACCAGGATTAAGGTTAACTGCCAAGACCGTAAGTTTTAACATAATTTATCAAGCATGTACCTACTGTCACCAAGCACAGTTACATTATCATCACCTCACTTTCCTTACATGGCATTAGGAGGACTGACAGCCAGCAAGGCAGCACCCCTCCTTTCCTTTATAGCCCAGGTTAGGAACACAGTGTCCCATACACATCCAGGGCAGCAAAAAGCCTGGGTTTATGGATATCAGTCTGCTTCTCTTGGGAAATTACCACAAGCTGGTTTTGTTCCAAACAAGGACTGTGTTAGAGCAAGACACCTCACAAGGAAGATGCCTGTTTTCCAGCCCTGGCCTGGTGGCACGACAATAGCAGCAGCAGAGCCTGTTCCTGGTCCTCTCCTCTCCCTTGGCCATCAGGGTATCAGGTTCACATTCCTTCCCCACAAACACTTGTCCCGTGACACACAAAAGAGTGACCAACAAACCTGATACAGGGCTGTTAAATTCAGACAGCAAGGCACCACACAATGACCTTTAGAAGAACGATATTAACAGGTGGCTGGTGTCTAATACAAATAATTATATTACACTTCAGCAGCATGTACCAAAGTGGAAACACATTGTCTTGTCATCAGCAATTGAATAAGCCAAAGTAATGTTACCAGAATACCCTTTTAACACTCCCCTGTTACCTCCCCAACTACAGAGAACACCTCCTGTGGCAGAGCACAGTCAATGAGCTCCTAACTATGTCACGAGGTATTTCATATGAAAATTTCTCCAGGGTGTCTAACATTTCCCTCTCTAAGCAAAACAGGAACCTCCCTGCCAGCCTCTGGAGAATCACACAAGTAAATTCAAGCACTGCTTATGAATTTACCTTGCCTTTCCTCTTGGAAGCAGTCCACTAGAAACACATCCCTCCTTCAATTAAAAAGAAGCGGATAAAAGAAGCTCAGCAAAGTCCTTCAAAACCCGTAAGAGAAACCAGTACAAGTGATCAAATTAATTGCCCCTGCTCACTAATTAGTTTTCCGACATCAATCATCTCAAGTTAGCAACAGTTTTCATCAACCTTTAACCCCAAGACCAGTCACTGTTTTGACAGGATGGGCAGCTGTGGCAAACAGCTGCACCATTTTGGGGCAGATGCAATTTCTGACCACATCTACAGCCAGGCTGCACCTTGCAGGGTGCACAGGGGGCTCTCAGCACGACCCCCCTGGCCCTGGCAGGGCTGCAGAGCCCAGCACATGCCCCTGGCAGCCCCGGCTGCAGCAGGGCCAAGCACCAGATCAGTTTCCTGTCAGCTGCGACATGGCCGACACTTAAGCTGCCTAAAGGCTTCTCATTCTTCACTTTAGAAAGGGGAGGGCAGGTTCAAGGACGCTCCAGCCTGTCTAGAGTAGAGCAGGGAGAAAGCTAGGAAATCAATCCTCCAAAACAACAGGTTAAGTGGTAACATACAGCTCAAACATCTACACACAGACAGATGGTGAAAGTACTTGGGGATGTAACAAAAAACTGCCTATAGAGAAATACACTGAAGAAAGACACTACTTAATCTTCCATGTAATGGGGCAAGTCACCTCATCTCCTACAGCAACAAACCACAAGCACTGTGTGCATTAGGGACCTGCCAGCAAACTTCTCACATGGGCTGAAAGAGCAGCGCAGGAAGAGTAAGTGGAGCACTAGTGCAGAACATGCCGACCACTGCACACAGCCAGAGCGTCCTGACAGACCCAGAAAAACATCCCTCCCCTTTCTACCTCCCAGGGAAAAGCAGGTGCTTGGTCCCCCCACAGAAATAGGCCCTTCCAATTTGGTCTAGCCAGAACACAAGCCAGAGTCTGGGCAGCAAACCCATTTTTGTCCTCTGAGATGACAGTCTGGAACAGTCAGGTGGATGCTGCTGGCTGGCACCTGCACCATCCCGGTGTTCAGTAGCAGCCTGTTCTCCTCTCCTGCTCCCCCTCCTCTCCTCCCCAAAGACCTCACTACAGGTCAAACAGGTGGGAGAGCTGATTTTTACTCAACAGCTTCAGTAACATAACTCCAGGCTCCCACCTTTATCTATAACCAACATGGTATTCAACTTGAAAGGCTTAGAAATGAGAGCAGTGGTTATGGCAAATTTGGGAAGTGACAAAAAATATAAAACGTGGATGTTTTGGCAGTGGGGACACTTTGGGGAGGAGAGGACGGAAGAAAAGAAAGGGAGACATTAAAAAACAGAATTTACAAGGAGGGCAAGTCAGCAAGAGACAAAATCCAGTTGTACAACGCATCCCCAATGTTTTTATACACATAAAAGCACGTACATCCTGCTCCAAAGTTCTTTCCTCCACCAAAAATATCCCACCCTAAAGAGTCATAGAATGGCTTGGGTTGAAAGGGATCTTCAAGATCATTTATCATCAAAACCCAAGTGTCATACAGCATCTAGAATACCATATACTACAAGGGCATGACTAAATTACCCTATAACAATATGCTTATACATATAAGTCAATGCATCATTTCAAGAGTTACTTCTTGGTATGTTAAGGTAAAAGAAAAGCAGGAAAGAGGAAAAAGGAAAACAAATATAATTAGAACAACTTCTTTTCTAAATATTAATTATGTGACCCTTGGGGTAAGAGGGCCCTTTGTTTTCGTTTTTTCTGAGCCATGCTCAGGCACTCATGCCTGGTATAATTCAGCCACTCTTTGTTTCTAACTACTTGGGACTTGTGGGCTGAGGCACTGGGATTAACAATGCTTTGCTGCACATCAGAAAATGTCTCTAACCACCCACTATACCCAGAGTAGCTGCATTGGGACAACACAGTCTTTAGCCATGGCACAGCATTCAGTCACCAGCGTCACAGGGTCCCCTTCTTCACAAGGGCTTATCTGCTATCCAAAAAACCTTGGACCATTCCAATAGCAAAAGCCCTCAAGTCCCCAATGTATACTTCAAAAATGTTCCCCAGCTAGTACCAGAAAGCTCATCTAAACAGGCTGTAGTCCAACCTCCCTTCCAGTCCCAACTTTCTATTTCATTAAAACACTAAAAGCTGCAGGAATTACTAATTTGAAGATACTTCTGTTTGCTACATGAGGAATTTTTCTGCTTAAAAATTTTATTTAATCCCATAAAAATTCATGGTACGAGGTACTATCCAGAAATCAAATAACATAAAAGCACACAAAATTTATTAGCATATTCAGAGGTGAATTATAGTACAGGTACTTTGATCCCTCCTAAGCACAATTACGAACCGAGGAAAGAGAAAAACTGATGATCAGAGTTATAACAATAAAATAAACAGTAAACACCTCAAGACTGAACTAAGACAAGGGAAACATTACTTTTTCCTTGCAAATGCTTTATACAGATGTACACTACAGTGAAGCAAACTCAGGATATCAGATCATGCATACATAGATAGGAACTACCTGAAATCTTTCATAAACATTTAGTACATAAAAAAAGAAACCCCTCCGCATTAAACAAGGAAAATAATGAAAGGTCCAAATTAATTACTGAATACTAATTTTTAAGTACAAATATTTTTATGCTATGCCAAATAAGTAATACACAGTTCCTCTCTTGCCAACCTCACATGACTTGTTGTAAGTGCATAGAGTTGCCTTTACAAAAGGCATCCATTTCATTAAAATTTTATCCAAAACATGTCACCTAAATTACAGTATTTCAGTGTGGCAGAAGACTGCAGTGATTCGTTACTGGCCTTCCTCAATCACACATGGGCCATAAAATTTAACTAAATAGAGTCTACTTCAAGCTTGTAACTTCAGGTGGAGTGACAGCATAATTTTTAGAAGCAAAGCAAGGGACCTTGACTTAACACAAATTATGGAAAATCCATCACCACCTTCATGCAACTCCACCATGAAGCCAAGAACTGAAACATGGCTCATTTATACTGCCAGCTCTGAATCTGCACCAACAAACACAAGAAACTGATTACACAAGAGAATTTGTACCACTGTGAGGAGGAAAGAGAATGAAGAGATGCATTAGAGATTCCAAATTGATTCACACATGTTTGGGATATCAGATATCTACAACATTTTGGTTCTTGGTTCCTCTGACTAGCAAGGGTCTCTGTCACAGCAGCAAGCCCAAAAACCACAACTGCTTCAAGACTTTATGGAGCAAAACTAAAATAATCTGTACACTGCTGCATGACAGAATGGTCTGCTAAGAAATCCAGCCCAGCCCCCTAAAACATACATCATATAATCCTATTCATAAGGATGGATATCTTGCTATCTTTTAAATAAGGTAAAGTTGGGTTATCTTGGTTTTTGGTTTGGGTTTTTCTAATTTCACTGGCCATGACAGACAATTTGAGACAGATACTTCTTCCTCATTGAGCCTCATTTCAGGGCACTTCTTACTATTGCCTTAAAAAAAAATCCATGCTTCAAAGCAAACTCCTGGGGAAGATGTATTTTGTAGGCTCAGAGCAGTATTGCCACGATAGTTGCTCGATTATTCCCCTGAGGCAGACAGACTAAGTAGGAGGCTTTATCATTATTCAAGCAGATGGGTTATTAGACACATGACACCAACAGTTTTAGTAGATTCAAACACAGAAACTTGATTTCAAGGCTAAAATATCAAAATGAATGCATTCCCGAGGAGCCCTCTACATTATCAAATAGGCACACTTAACAGATACCTTGAAAATCATCACATCTACAGTGCAATGATTTAACAAAGTATTACTTTTTTTTCCTTCCTTACAGAAAAAAGTGAAACAAACAAAACAGCCACCGAGGTTTCTCTGTAACTTCACAGGTTGCACATAAATGAAGCTGCAGTGCCCTATACTTCCACATTTGTAACCCCTTGTCTGCAGAGCAATAGTTTTGTGAAAGTCACAAGGATTGTTTTTTCTGCACTTTTCGTCTTTTTTATTCTGGGGAACTACAATCTCCAAAAAGAAAGAATTAAATGTCATAATTGTAAATAGTAAAGAACAGGATAACAACAACAACAACAAAAATCCTAAAAAGTACATTTAACACCTTAGCTTAAAATACCCAAAATTAATTCCTATCTCTAGGACTATTCCTACAAAGCTGATCCTATGTGCATCAGTGTTTGAAGTCAGTATATTATCTCCACATACTCAAGATTCTGACTCGTAAACTGATACTGGTCAAAGAGGGCAAAATCACTGCAGCTACAAAGAATCATCACTGTAAAATTCCACAGATATTTCCAATAATACAATACTAAGCAGCCTACCATTCCAAGTAATTATCCACCTTTATCACTTGGAACACCGTGACATCTTTAAAAATCACACAAGGCATGTCCATGCACAAATACACTCCTGTAAAACTTCTCAATCTCTAAGGAAATAAGTGACAGAGAACATTAGGGAGATGTAGTGGTTACCCTTTTTTATTTCTGGAAACAGTAGTTTCCTGGGATGGAATAAATACCTGACCTGCTGTGTGCAATTGCTGAAAGATGGTCCTAAATAAAGATTTACATGCTGGCTGTAAAGAGAGACTTAGAATAGCATCAAAACTCAGATGGAGACACTTCAAATCTGAAGATTCAATGAACCTTCTGAAGGAATTTTTGAGAGTAACCAATAAGAGATGCACATTGGCACTGCTCAGTCACACTATTCCACAGTTTCACCATTGTAATTTTTCCTTTTTCCATTCAGGAAAGTCATCTGCATTTGCAATTTATTTCAGCTATAAACTCTACTATCTTAAATGTTTAAATTTGTGCTTAGGAATTAAATAGTTATTAATTAATAATACATTATACTCACTAGGTAATATTAATTCACTAAATTTATTATTTCTTCTATGAGACACTTGTAGGCTGATATAAGCCATATTAAACTACGCCAGTGGTACACAGTGCATTAACAACTTAAAAGTGAAATGCCTATGGGGTCTAGAAATTTCCATTACTCAAAATTTTCCATTTTAACAAAAACACAACTTGTGTTCAAAAGAAGAAAAGTTTAATCAATGTGTATGCGAGGTATTCAGTCTATTCTAGGAAAATGAGATGACCTTCACTCCAGTAGCAACTGGCTTACACTGTCCAGCTATGCATACAAAGGCATTCTGTGTTTGCTTTGATGGCCTGCACATGCCAGGGGTTGATGTCATTGATAGACTGACATTGCTGTGTTCTCACACAAAAACTTTATTAGCATAACAGAAGATCTGAAAGTGTGCTATCCTACTTTCTAAATATCTTCCCCATCTGCTGCTGGGTGACATATGCAGATCTCCTTCCCCAGCCTATTTGCTAGAACACTGCAGAACTCCACGGGTAGGGTCTGGTCACATCTGTCTTGGGAGCAAGGCTATTGTTTGTGAGATAATTGCTCTGTCCTTGTTGACTTGCAGCAATAATTGAGAACAAAATCACCTAATAAGCCAAGTTACCTAGTAATATAGCACATTATAACAGCAATGATTGCATATAAACTTTGAACCCCCTTTAGTGCCAATTAATTTCAAAAGCATTAGCACCAACAGTAAACTAATACGAAGCAGTTTAACTAATTAAAGCTTACTACGTAATAGGCTTGTAGCTTCAATTATCATTTTTCATGTT
Source organism: Taeniopygia guttata (assembly GCF_048771995.1). Taxonomy (NCBI): domain Eukaryota; kingdom Metazoa; phylum Chordata; class Aves; order Passeriformes; family Estrildidae; genus Taeniopygia; species Taeniopygia guttata. The sequence goes on along the minus strand of NC_133024.1, from coordinate 102,716,405 downwards.
AGTCATCTGAAACTGTAATGATATGTACCAGCTGGAAAACATGTGCCTAGTCCCACAGCAACAGGTAAATGGAGCAGTTTTTGAAACTATGTCATGCACTTTCCTAGGAAAAGTGCTAACTAAGCCTTATCAACAGAGACAAACAGCAGATGGCAACAAATGTGCAAAGAGACATTTCATCCTCCAGGAAGAGTTCAACACAAGGCATCAGCAAAAAAGGAGCAGAGTTGGAAGCACAACTCCCACAGATCTTACCCAGCTGCTCTCTTCCACAGAAAAAAGAAAAAAGAAAAAACACCCCAAACACAAAATCAAAACCCAAACCTAGTTAGGCAGTGATTGCCACCCTAATGTACAGACTTCATGTGTAATCCATCAACATTTCTTTCCCAGAAAGTCCAGTATCAGGTGCAGCTCATCAAAGCATCTGAAGCCCTTTTCTCCATGAGAAGCTTCCTTCTCAGCTCCCAGTGAGCAAAAATTTGCTTAAATCCTGACATTGACTCTCAAATTTGGCTTAGAGAGTTCAATCCATTTTTGCTGTTTTAATTGTATGTACAGACAGAACTAATTATCCAATCTTTTTTGAACTCTTGCACACTTTTGGACACAATGAATGGAATCACAAAGTTGCTTGTCCTTTAGTGTGATGCAGTATTTCTCTTTACCAGTTCTGTGCATCCCGTGTTTCCAGGCTATTTTTGTGACTTGAAGACCCGTGGTTATCTTCTCTAGATCATTTTATTCTTGACATTTAACTTCTTGATACACTGACTGAACTAAGCACTGAGGTAAAAGTAAGTTTCATGTTTTCATGTTCACATTTTAACTTCAAGACACTGCAGTTATTAGAGAAGCTGCTAGCATTTTTGGACAATTAATCTCTTTCTGAGCTATCCCATCAACAATTCCACATCTCCCTTTGCTCCATTCCTATCCCCAAGCAAGCACACATCAAGAAGCACATTCAATTACTGGTTTGGGAAGCAAACATGGAAAACAGGAAAGAGGAAAACAGAAATAAAACAATAAAAAGAAAACCAACTACTTGCCATATAAGAAAATCTATCTGTAGCTCATGTTTCATTTTTTTCCAAACACTAAGGACAGCCAACTTAATATTTAAGGACCTACACCCATTTCACCTCAAAAGCAGTTAAAAGCAAAACATGTAGAAGAGTATTTTCATTATGTGTATGCATATTGGCTCAGGTTTTCTCAAACTCCATCTCTCCCAACAGTCATTGTAACAGCTCAGAACCTCAGAGAGCATCAAGTCTTCCTTCCAGGGAACAAGTAGCTCGTCTCTCTATGGTGGGCAACTGCAGTCATGAAACTACTGGCCATGACACAAATACCAAAAATTAAAGACTAAACCAAACAACTCTATATTACATAAAGCATTCAAAAAGTTGGTTGGGGGTTTTTTTGGATGTTAAGAAAAACTTACTGAGCCATAATAAACCCATTAACAATGTCTGTTTCCAACACTATCTGTCCAAAGAGACTGAATTATGAAAGAACGATCTTGTTTATATAAAACTGCAAAATACCCCTTTATGCTCAAGAGCTATACAGCAAGTCTGTGATGGTCTATGCACAACATAAACTATAAATAAACTATTAACCACAGCTCTCAGACAGAGGGGCTGACAGACAGTCACAGAACAGACTTTCCTCAAGTTAATATGGAAAAGGCCAGGGACAAATACTAAGTCAGTACTGATACTTGATAATTGTGATAATCTACTACCACACATGCCTGACGTGCTCTTCAAAGCAAAGAGGAGCTGCTTGGCTTAGCAGGGAGGCTATCCCCTATTATGCAGGCCAGCTGAGCCAAAAGCTATGCAGTACTGTATGGAATAACAGAAGGATCATTTCTGGAATAGTCAAATAAATGCCACTTCATACAGCTTTACCATCAGATCTCCTCTGGAAGATCCATCTCTTTTTCCATGTTAAAAAAAAAAAAAAATCAAAAAGGGAGAAAAGTAAAGCAAGAGCTATACGGGGGAAGGAAATAGCTGACTTTAAATATGATAATAAAATAAACAGCAGACAACAAAAATTTATTCATAGAGTGAAAACTAATAAAAAAGAAATTGGGACAGCTGCACAGTCCAAAATTGGCACTGATTTTCAGAGAAGGAATAGGATCCCTCAAACTCTTACTAAATGGCTCAGGAATCCCTGGCAAAAAATCAAACAGTTTCTTTAAAAAATTGCTGTAATTTAACACAGTATTTATAATAGAGCAAAGTGACACAAGCTTACACTCCAGGCTGAAAACTGAGACAGACAAACAAATGCCACAGTTAATTAATCTTTCCTTGGTCACCATGCCAGACACCCATCCTTCTGAAGAAAACCCAGAACTACATGAGCTGCTAATATATGAAAGATGAGAAATTTTCATAATTATTTTAAGTTCAAAGTCTACCTCCAAAATATGGGATGGCAAAAGGTCAGCACACTGAAGGAGGGTGGGAGGGAAGGGAAGGTTATTTTTATTTGAATGAAATTTTTAAAATGTTGTTATCTTCTACAGAAGCCTAAGAGCAACCAAATCATTATAAATGCCACTAGATCCCTATAAAATGCAACTATCTCTAGGCCACAGAAGGAACTACTTTAATTAAGAAATTATGAGGAAGTAGAAGGAAAGCATCTGCCCTGTACCCCATCAGGCCTCAATTCCAAATATTCCAAGACCAGCTGAACAGCTACCATGCAAATTGGGAGGAAAATTTTATGTGTGTCAGCTTTTCCTTAATTTTTTTTAGAATCAGTGGGAAGTTTCTCACTGTAGGAGTATCACAGCTAATTCAATTTATACATATACATATGCTAGCATAATACACTTTTTAAAAGTGGCAGCTTTCATAATCTACCCTTGATTCAGCAAGACATTTTTATTCCAGGATGAAGTGTTTCAGTTCCCCAAATTCAGCCCAATCTTATTACAAGTCAGAAGTATTGTTCTGTGATTTACATAAAAGCATTTCCACTGAACTAAGCAGCAACTGACAGATCGGGTAAATGGGTTCCAGATAACATTTAAATAGCTGTGCTAATTACACCACACAGAGATAGGAACATGATCCCTTACTCAAATTCTCAGAGTAACCATCCAGAACACTGAAGAGAGGAGGGAAAAAAACCTCATCGTGCAAGTCATAAGGCAGCATGTAAAGGAATTTTTAAAAAACCCAAACATTCTGCATAAAGGACATAATCTCAACTAATTACATGCCAAAATGATCTTCTCACAATTTGCTAGAAGAGACTAGTAGTTAATAACGTCACAGATTCCCTCCAATCTTTTCACCAGGAAGGAATAGCAGTTTCTAAGTCATTACTGCTCTGTCATCCTGGACTACTGCCAAGACTGTAGAACTTCAGGACACCTGTCAATTAACACATTCTTACTGAAGGCAGGCTCCTCTTCCGAGTCTATTAAAAATTAGTGATCACAAAAAGCAGTCAGATCAAAACACTGCAAAATTAAAATTAGTAGTGACTTCTTGAAGGACAACAGCCTTCAACAGCAACAAAAATCATCAAGAGGTATGTGTCTGCTGAAGTGACTATATACGCACTTTGCTAACAGATGATGTAGCAGACCTTTTTCCATCCCCACCATCTGTGGCACACGGTCCTACATAAAAAAATGACTGGTGACCTGATGGACAATTGTGAGCAAGAGTCAGATCTGAAGCTCTTCTCTAATCAAAGCTTTCTGCAGGGGTTCTCAGTCTAAGTACAGGCTTCTTATTGATTTTCCTTTATCCCCAGGATGAGCTACTTCTAACTCAAAGTTGAAAAATATGAAGCTATGGATTGAACCAAAAAAACCCAGGTACCATACATATTAAAACATCAAGGCAGAAGTGCAATTGCAATTTAAAGAAACCACAAGATTTCAGAGCAAATACAAAAATGGTATTTACCTAAGTTCTAAGATAATAGTGAGCTCTGAGGGAGATGAGGAAAGGGAACAAATTAAGGCAGTCACATGAAAACCAAAACATCAGCTGTCACTGACTTAAAACTGGTTTGTTCAAAAATGAAATATGACCAAGGAAGTTCTAGATTCAACAAGTAAAATTCCAACCAGAATAAATGAACCAGAAGGCTGCATGCACTCTAGCACGGGACTAAGACATTCCTATGGTTTTATGTCAGTTTTCCACCTGCTAATTCCAAATTCCAGCACAAAGCTTGTGGCAGTTTAATATTCCCGAAACAATTAAAAGCATCAAGGAAGAAAACTGAAATTCACACTGGAAAACTTTTTTTGCACTGAAATCACAGAAAACAGGAAAGAAACTTTTAGTGTGCAAAGTGTGGTATTCTTCTAACAAAACAACAGTGCACACAGAACAAGTCAGAGACCCAAACAAGTCAGAAGGGCAAGGCAGCCCAAGTATAGAGCCCTTACTTTAGAATGGCTACCCATCTCCCTGAAAACTGTTCTGCAGTTTTACTTTCCTTGGATTAAAAAAAAAAAAAAAAAAAAAAAAAAAGTGTTTGTACCTCAAGGTCTCCTCTATGTTTACCCAGTCATTTCAGGAAATATGACCCTGAACTTCATTAGAATATTACATTGTCCTACTTTTCTGGTAACGTCCAATAGTTCAAACAAGGGAATTTCTGCTCTATTTCATAAACTAGGCAAGTAATTTGAAAGAAAACATTAATGCTTTTTTTTTTTTTAAACCGAGGCTTATCAATCATCATAATCCAAATTTTAAAAGTTTCTGCAATCTCATGTAACTACCAAGACTAGCACAAACTCACAGAGAAATGATTGTCAGGTACTAAACCCTGCAATAAGATTCAAACTATGTCCCATCATTCCGTATTTTTGATGAGCACTGCTTGATAAGCTCTTGCTCTTTCTAAAGGCTGCCAGTTAAAACATATTAAAACAGAGAAGGATTAACAGGAAAGGTAAAGGGAAATGGGTATTTTCATATTTTTTTTTAACTACGTGCTGAAATAGGATTTTAAGGAGCAAATATTCCTAGTGGTTCAAATTAGCAAAAACAAGTATCAAATTGCAAAGAAGATATCAACATATATAATTTAATCATTCTCTCTGAAACCTTACCTGTACTTCATAACAGGCATAGTCTAAAGTTAAAGACAACACAACACAAACATCTCCTGCATTACATTATGTATAACTGCTGGAAGGAAAGCACAGATAGTAAGCATAATGCTGATGTCTCTCAATCACTTACCAAGCTCTAAAATTCGGGGGATTTATTTCATCCAGCTTTGACACTGCTCTTTTTCTACTACAAAGGGAGTCAGAACAAATTACTTTAGGCTGCATGCCTGACTTACAGCCTTCTTTGCTAATTGTTAAGAGATCAGGTATGCCCCAGCTTGCTAAATTACACCTACTTCTCCAGAGACCCTGTTCCAGAATTCCTGATACTGCCCACCAAGATCTCCTGTATCCTGACAAGGTATTGTACCTGCAGCAACAGAGACAGTCCATCTTTCACAGATAAATTAAGGTCTTAACAAACTCTTTCATCTGTCTCATAAGTATATTTTGGTGCTGAAAATAGCATAAGCTGTTCATGCTTATCTTCTAAATTAAACAAATGAATCCTGGCACAGGCCCAGTGAAAGGACGTAACATGCAAGAGACCACACCACCTAATCTATACAGCAAAACCTGCATTCAAAGTACTCAAACATTTTTTTAACTCTGAAACCAAAAGAGCCTGGTAAGAACAAGTATCGCTGCTGACATATCTTCATTCTTCCAGTTTTCTTCCCTTCAAATGACAAGTTTCATCTGTTGGATCTTGCTGACCTTGGTGATAAATCTTAGTGAGAATTACAGGAATTTCTAAACTGATGGTTATAAACCACCTTTGGTTTGAAGGGATCTCTGACATCGTTTAACCCAAACTCTGGCCCCAGATAGGGCTCGACCTGCCTGGTGCAAGGCTGTGCACCTCTGGGAAGAGACTGGTTTCCTCTAGAGATCCCCCTTTAGGTTGTTGGAGATCACAGTTCATTTCATCCTCAAAAAATTTGTTCCAGAGTGAAGGAACTCAGCTTTCAGCCTCTTCCTATATGTCAAAGTAGTATCACCTGAAAAGAGCAGACCTAGTAGGCTCAAATGAGTATTTATCCAAGAGGAAAAAAACCAGATCATTTCGCTGTGGTTGGAACTAAAAGCTTCTAATAGAATTTGTGGTGAAAAAGTCATCTATCACACAGTGGGCAAGATTCCCAGGAAATAAATGAAAATTGTTGATAATGAGATCAAGGTATCATACCTTTGAAGGACAGTATGAATATTTATTTAAGTCTCGTGGGAGACAGACACTTCAGTTAGACTATTTTTCTCTAACCTCTTAGGACTAGTGCTTGAAAATGAAAATTATTTTTAACTCCTGTATCTTTTATTTTAAAAACTTTATTACCATCTAGGTATCCAAACCCAGGGCTTCTAGAACAAGCCAACATTCAATGTAAGATAAATGCATGATGCAAATGAGTGAGGCAATAAGATACTAAAGAACAACTTCTGCGGCAGTCTCAAACCCCCAAGTATTCTTTGACAAGCTACTAATGAACCAAGAAAATGCATACTGCAAAGACGTGTAGTGTTATCAAATATACAGGCTGGAGAAAAACATTAAAGCATGACTTAGCACTTGTATTCTTCTAACCTTAACAGGAGGGTTTGGAAAACAAATGTGTTTGAAGACAGAACCAAGGCAGTTTGCAAATGCTGCTAAAGCTCTCAACCTTCATGGTGAAGCACCTGTGCTCCTGTGTCTCCCTTTTAATAAGGCATCTCTGTGAGAGAACCATGAAGGATCCTGTTAATTCTAGACAAGTTTGAAGAATTTCTTTAGTAATTCTGAAGCTGAAGCATGGCAGACTTTGGAGGGTGCAGGATTCAAGTGCATTCCCAAATAGTTTATTGAACACCTGAGAGTCTTTCCTGCTACCACTGGGTATGGTGAGACATTTCTACCTCCCCTAATCTTGAGGTGTCAGTTCTCTACCCAACACATACAGCTTCTAAAAGGGGATGTATTATTATAGCTCAGATACAGAGAATGCTCCAGAGACCTTGCTCTTCCCAGTACTCTGATTCTCAGTTTTACCACAGTTCTGGGTGAGGAATATCTTCTTGTTACCTGGTCAGTCAGGTTAAGATATGACTCAAGGAAAAATCTGTGTCTTATGGCAGGAAGGAAAAAAAAAATACAAGATAGGAAACCATAAGGAAAAAATCAAAAGTACAAATTGAAAGAAAACAACAACCAAAGAAAACCTCCATGTGTTATCATAGTAACAATAAGCCCACAGTTTCACAGTCAGGTATGAGCTGAAAAACGGCTGGTCATGCCTGACCTCTTACATCTCACACTGGGCCTGCCCCCACTTTCCTCCTTTCCACCAGCTCTCAGAGTACACAGTGAGTCACTGAGCCTGATCCAACTGAAATCAATTTGGTTTTCCTCTGGAGTTAGTTTTCAACTCGGATCACCAGGCTGATCCAACTCACCATGGAGCCATGCAATTGCTATAACCCATTCAGAGAAATCAGCAGTCAGGCAGTGAGAGGCACCACACCTCTTGTAACAGTACAATCTTAAAATAAGCAGTTAAAAAAAAAAGTCTCTCTATTCATCTGATGGCTGTACAATCAATCTGAATCTGATCAATCTTCCTAAACATCTAAACATTTCTTGGTGAATACCCATTAAATAAAACCTTTCTGTCCAGAGGGGAAAAAAATACCAAAATACCATCCAAAATAAAATAAGAAATATATCTATTTTTTTCCCTTCTAACTAACTGCCTCCTTACCCAAAATACTCCGGCCATTCTTCTTAATTGAAATGTTTCATTTCCTCTCCTTGGAGATGCTAGTCTGTATTAGACCAGATGCAATCTCCTGCACTCAACTACCAATAATATTTCAACAAATGTGAAGATGCTCCATAATTTTTCTACTACTTGGTACTCAGTTCACAGTTCCAGACTGTATGCAGCCTCTCCTTTCCTACTCTAACTCGTTTTGGCTATCAGCATGCAGAGTAACATACATAGCTTTTCCACAGGCCCACAGTTGCACACACAGTGATAAATGTAACAACAGTGGCAAATTATTTAACCCCAACATTCCCATTTTGGGACAATGCAGCAATTTAGCACTATTTCTCCCATGACTTTGGGTTGCCATTTCTAGATTTAAAAGCAATTACAAACTCTTTGCCTCATCTTTTGCCATCGAGTTCCATGTCTTCCAAAATTGTTATATTGATGTTTCATTCCCTGTTTAAATATAGATGGCATGCTTATAACAAGACAATTGCTCTTTTAGCAATCCTCTTTCTCCCACAGTACAACATGGAAGAAACCAGGAGTCTGTCAATTGCCCCATTCACATGACAATCCTCACAGACTGGATAACCAATGCTTTAGGTGCAATCAAGAGAAAGCAGCTGATGATCATTTTCCCTGACTGAACAAGACTTTAGAAAAAAAAAAGAAATGCCTGGATTTCTTTACAGATCATAATTACAGTAGACGGCCATTAACCTGCTTACCTACCCTTAATTTTTTTTAAATGAGCTCATCTTTCTCCACTTCATTTTTCTCCTCCCTCATCCATTCTTCTCCTAGACTGCAGCAATAACATGCTTTTATTCTTTCCTTTTGACTGCCAGGGCCTTAAACTAATTATTAATTGAGAATGTATCTAAAGGATCTGAATGAGAAAGTTGGAATTAACCCAATTGCCTCTTTCCCCCTTTTCTTTCGCATATTTGAACACTAGGTCTACCTGTCAGCTCTGCTGAAAACATCAAATGTGTTGTTTTCTTTTCAAAGACAAGTCTGCTTGGGGAAAAATATGCAACAGCAAAAAACAACATGGAAAAAAAGCAAGTACCTGGAAAAGGCCTCAGCACTGAGTGAAAGCCATTAGCAAGCAAGCTGTCTACAGTTAAATTCTCTCAACAACTTTGGTGTTCTGTAGGAGAACCCTGCAGCAAACGGCATCCTGCATTTAGGAAACAAGACAACTGACACTTCATCAAAAGGTTTGTCCTTTAGACAGGCTAGAACGGCATGACCCGACAGTGCCTGCTGGTGCAGAGCTGGCTGCTTCTACAGCTCCGACTCATCTTGTTTCCAGTTGTTAAATTACATTAAAGGACAGCTAAAAATATATTAAATATTTTCCTATTACTTTTCCATGAGAGCAACAGCTATAGTTACAACAAGAGTAACGTCAAGGCAAAGGCTTAGTAACGTGGGGGGTGGAGAGGAAAGTCCAGGAATCCCTCTAACAAATTCTTGATGAATGGTTTGTAAATGTAGAATTTTCAGATTTTTTTTTTTTTTTTGCTGAACTAGGGCATTTCTTACAGTCAAAAAAGAAAAATATTTACATTTGCCAAAAATGATCAAACAGATCTGAGCTATAGTTTTAACTCACTTCCACTCCAGATTTTTGCCTTTTTTTCCTTCCAAACCACACCGGAACTTAGCAGTCTACCTGTGACAGCTAAATTCTGACTAACTCACATTGATATGCCCCTGTTAAAGATTACCCACAATCGAAAAACAAGGAAGACCCGATGGAAAGCCGATAACCACCGTTTAAACACTCAGACGAAAAGGAGTGTTAATTGATTAAGGATCTCCAGGTCTCTATCGCCATCTAGCGAAGCCAGCCCGCCATTCTCGCACTGTCCCCCCGGAACGACAGACGGGATAAATCCTGCTGGATCCAGCCTGCCCCTGCCCAGGGATGTACGGCTCTGCTACACTTCTATTCCTTGGCTGAAGGAAAATAAAAACCAAGCACTGGCTCGCTACAGCTGACTGAAGAGAACTGAGCTTTTATGGATTTCACTGTCACAGAATCGTAGAATGGTTTGGGTTGGAAGGGACCCTAAGGAACATCTACCTTTATGATGTGGCTTTTTTAAAATGGCTTTTCCACACCGTATTTAATACTTCTGCCACCAAAATAAAGTGAACATGCCAAGTTCTGCTAATATAGTTCAGAAGTTCACTAATATTGTCACACAAGTTTTTATAACAGCAATGTGTTATAAACAAGTATTTTTAGTCACCATAAGGAACCCCATGGCAGCTCTACAGCTTTTACTGCATCAGCATTGCCAAACCACAAAGAGAATTGTTAAAGAGTCCAGGAGAGGTGGTACTCAGCACTTGGCATCAGGTGCTTCAATTTTCCCACAGCTTCAGTGGAAAGGTTGTCAGTCACCCACAGCTGAAAAGCATCCATTTACAGGACTCATCAAAACTCATTCTCAGCTACATTAAAACTTGATGCAAGCTTTAACAACTTCAACATGAAATACACATTTCCCACTTTCAATTATTCTGCTAAGACTTACGACTGAACTGTAATTGTGTTAGTGCAAATATTAAGTTCAGTTTTCATCCCACACAATATTTTTCCCACTTAAACTTCTACAAGCCTACCTGCATTTACTCAGGTGCCCTTGACAACAGTATATAAAAAAAAAGTATTAATTGCAGATCATCAGAAAAGGCCATTTAAATTTAGACCATATATTTTCTGTAACAGTTACGTTTTAATTAACCTTTTCTCACAGAGAACCCAAACGTCCAGATACTCAACATTTACTTCTTCTATATCAGAACTGAGTGGTAAAAGAAAACCTATGAATAGAAAGACTAATATAAAAATTTAAAGTAATGTTCTTCCAGATCAAATATTTCAACTTAAAGCAAACAAACAAACAAAACTCATTAAAACCAGAAAACTAAAGTGTCCTCACGTCATCTTCTATGGCAAAAACTCAAATGTGTGCAAAGGCTTGGCAGAAGCCAGCACAGATCCAGCAGCAGCAGAATTTATAGGTAAGAAATCCTTTCCAACCAAAGATCAACTATGTAAGAGAAACCATCTCTGATTACTCCCTAGCACATTCTGTAACACCTATTTAGGATTTCCCCATTTCACCATCACTCCGGAACATAAAGCAGGAACACCAGATTTTAACAGTTATCTCATAACTGATAAATTACAGACAAATGTGCAAACGAGTATTTCCCCATTTTAACAGAGGCCAAAAGCTTAAGTATCCACAGAATAGCAGGTTTGTGGCAAAAGGTCCATATCACATATGAAGATCATTTAAAAAAAAGAAAAAAGTAGAATTAATTACTTTTAAAATACCACCAGAAAATATGAAGCTATTATATTCAGCTGCTTTGCATGCCATCTTCATAGACAGCATGAGGTTGAATCTTCCATCAACAAACACCTTATTAATACCTTATTAAAGGAAATACTAACTTATGAATTCACATGGCTGCATGGCACACTTGCAGTTACCAAACTGGGAAATTACTTCTGAGTTAAATGGATATGTAAGGTTAAACATAACTGCTTACATAAATTGGAAAGACAACAAATGTGGGGTTCTCTTAGAGAATTGTTTAGATAGATAATTAAAAACAAAGATGTGTTACAAGAAATGAAACACCCTAATGCAATTGAGTTGGGAATTGTGCAGGGGGTGTGCCCTCACATCACAGGGAGGATGAGACTGTCAGCAGGGTTGTGACCTCATCCATCTCCTTGATCAACCCCAAAGGCTGACCAGCCATCCTGACACAACTGCTCCTGGCACCTTTGCCGACTCCTGCTTGGTATTCTCTTTTACAAGGAACTAATATTGAACATCATTATGTTTTAAGACAATGAATGTACATCAGTGGTATGCCTTGGATCATTAAAGATTATTTTTCTCACAGGGACAAAACCAATGTCATCTGTATTGAGCCACCATCCTAACCAATAGCAAGAGTAGTTTTGCCTATAAAGTCAAGTGCAACTCTTACAATAAAATATGAGGCTAATGAGAAACTTTATTTTAAGGAACAAAGAGTTTCCAAAAAATAAGCCCTGATACATAATCCATTGCCTCCATGATTAATTTGCCCTATCACAAACTTTAGGGCTTCAGGAAGTCGTATCAGGCCACAAGACAGTCTGGCTACAAGCAAGCTCATCCAAAGCTGAAGCACGCCACCAAATCAAAGACTAACCCATCAAGCACAACTAGAAACTCATGGAAAATGAATTTAATTTCATTCATTGAAAATGAAAGCAGCCTTGGATTTTTTTTTTTGTTGTCACCTCAGTCTGGCCCATTGAAACCAAATAGTTTCACAAGAGAGAAAAACTTAAGAGCTCTGAAACCAAAAGCAGGTTCAAGAACAAAACCATTCTTGTATTCAATGAAAAAAAAAGCAGGTGGCTTAAAATCAGCCTTTTTACATGTGTGTACAACCTATTTAATGACTTACCTCTCTCCCTTTATGTGTCACCAAAGCAGCCAAAGGCTTGGCATAGAACCTGCTGTAGGAAAATCCCAGGCAGCCATACATGCTGTTAGCAGTGAGTTTCAAAGCTTTCTGTCTGATATCATACTGAAAAGAAACACAACCAGAAAAATGATCCAACCACAGCCATCAGGGAACAGAACTTAATGCTCACAATTACATTCACAGCTTTTTTATCACAGTCTGCAGCAGTGATGGGCTACAAATAAAGCACATTACAATCACTGCTCACTACTAATCATCTCTATTCTACAAGGCTGATCAGGGCACTTAAGGGGAGAGGGGGAAAAATCAACTGAGTTCTATAAAACACACCTGTAAATAGAGGTCAGGATTTAAATCTGGCTGTTTCATTAACTGCTTAACTTGGCGTCTTCTCTCCACCAGTTTCCTGATTTCCTTAGGCAAAATTCCCATTTCCAGAGATGGGTCTGGAAGCTCTGGAATTTCTTCCTCTTCTTCAGTCTGTGAAATGATCACCGCTGCTTATCATTTTATTGCTTGAAAATTAGATTTTAATGCATTAAGTGAAAAGCTTGGGGGGGGGGGGAACCAAACCATGCAGTTTGTGCCAATTCCTGCAGAGCACCCAAAGTACAGTTTAGAACAAGCACAAGAGGTTTTTTTCCAGTATTTAACTGTATTACTTTGCTCCTGCTGGGGAACAGGGCCTAAGTCTGTTTTACTCTTGGAGAAACACAAAGAAGGCACGGACCAGCAGCAGGAAGGTTTTTGTTTTTTATCAGTGTGTGGTATATATTTATATACATATATAAAACCAGATAAATAACAGACACACATTCTCACTCTTAAGTATATATAGATAAATGCAAAAATATAAAGAAAAGTACACACACAGCAATTCTTTCTGTGCTGAAAAATCCATCCATTTTTTATCATCATCTAAGTACTTTTGGTGCTCAGACCTGTCACAAGGAGCACGTGCTCTGTGGAACTGATACTTTGAATGATACAACTGACAAAAGTAGGCCAAAAATTCCACCCCAAGCAACACTTGATTATAGCAAAACAACGCAGCAAAAAGGACCCCTTCTTAGCATGACTGAAGAAACAGCAAAAATTGAATGGTGTTTCAAGCACAATGAAAGTGACAGAAATGTGCAAAGGAAGGGCAGTACAGACACAGTGAGGTTAGCAACTTTAGTAAAGCAGGTTGAGGAGAACTGCAACAAGAAATTACACCAAAGCCTGATTAAACATCATACAGAGAGAGAAATCAAAATTAGCTGCTTCAGGTTGAAGCACACTTCAGAAAGCAGGGAAAATCCAATTTCAACTTGAAGAAACTTACTGACAGAACTCCACATACCTGTCTCCTCATTTCTGCTCTCAATTCATATTTCAGTTGCTACAGAACTAACTAATTCCAACCTGTGAGCTGATACCAGTTAAAAATAAAAGCCTTTGCTTTAACCTTCAGACCTGACCAGCTCAATGCTTCAGTTTACAACACAGTTCCAACAACAAGTGTTCCAGCACTGCTGAGGAAATGAGAATCTCCAGCCATGGATAAAGCAGAGCCAACACAGCTGCTTATAAAACAGTATGTCCAACTGTACCTTCAGAAGGTTTTTCATTTGTGTTTAACATAGTTTGAACACCATGAGGTTTTGTGAAGCCGGTGCTACAGTTCACACAGTGACAACATCACACTCTCAAGTCACACACATCATTTTCCTGATGTCTAATAAGACTTGAGCTCATATTCGTATTCTTTCCCGTAGAAAGCATGAGACTTTTGCCTACTTCCATCAGGTATATTTGCATAAATATACAAATAGCAACTTAACTTCAGGAAGCCTCTATCAAGCTAGGATGAAACTAGCAAAAGGGCTCAGAAATTGCGAGGGTGGATGTGTGGCTGAAAAGGGTCACAGAGCCTCAGTAAAAATCTTGTTTCATGAGGATACCAAGAATAGATGGGAGAGAACTTACCAAGATTCTGTAAGACTATTACAGAAAGGAAGGTGAGAGACACAAAATATTCAAAGAAGTCCCAACTCACAAATTAACACAATACATCTTTAAAGAATCACTTTTTATATGTGAGAGGGGACAAAAGAAAAAAAAAACAGTGAAAAAGAACAGCTTCTTAAGGAGCTGATTCACAGAAAACGCTCTGAAGTTAAGACAGCGTAATTTAAGCCACTAGTTAAAGCACTCAAACCTCTGCCCTTTTCTGTGCTTCTGATGACAGTCGCTGCACTGTGGTAAAGCAGATGTTGAACTCCTGAATAATCGATGGGTACAAGCTGTTGAAGTCGAGAAGCAAAATAAACTTGTCATAAAAACCTAAAACAGAGATTAAAACAAAAGTCATAATTACTCAAGTCTCCCAAAGGACTCCATACAACTCCACAATTAATACTTAAGTGACAGTAATACATTGTACCCCATTTCCATAATCTAAATCCCTTCAAGCAGCCATTGAGATGCACCAGTGCCCTTTACAGAAAGCTGTCAGAAGTGGAACGATCCAACCCCATTAACTCACCAGAGTTGAACAGATAGCTTCTGTGTTACTATAGGACACTTGTACAGTTTTCCCCACACAGAGGAGAAACTGAAAGAAAACTTTCGTGTCCATTAAAAAATTATACATAAATATACAGTCCTAATCCCTCAAAAGAAGAAATTCCACAATCAGTGTTGGGAATTTTGTTGTATGCAACAAGATTCCCCTTACAAGAACAACACCAAACTCCCACAACCACAGATTCCCCACTGCAATCTCTCTGTATTAATATAACCTACCTGTCTCTAAGTTAATTGAAGAAAGAAAATTGCCACATCTTACCGACTTTGGGTTCCAAGACTAAGCCCCCAGCATAAGCTGCTTTCTTTTTCCCTATCTTTGATTTATTCTGATCTTCAAAATCTTCATCTTCATCCACCTACATTTGGCATTTAAAAAAGTCATTATCTAGTGTCGAAGATTTCTGTAATGTTAGAGGAGTTATTTTTGGCAAGTCAAATACAAATTTGGGAGCCAGTGCAGAATTCCTTTTAAAATATATGCAAAATACAGTGTTTTCATCATGATCTTTACTAAAGTTCTCTACATGTCAAAATAGCATTCAAACCAACTCTAATAGGAAAAAAACTGCTAACAAGAGATTACAAAGACCTTAAAGTATTGTTATAATTCAACATGGCACCGGAATGCCTTTTAAACTGGCTGTAAAAGTCCACACGATGAAAAAAATCAACTCATGACCCAGAAGTGGTATGAATGCCCAGTTAAAATGTTGGTTTTGCAAACAGAATGGCTGGGCTTGAATAAAACAAATAAAAACATTACTACTGACCTAAAGAATATTTTGGTTTTCGTTATGTTGTAATAAGAATTCATCTCCCAATTGTTCAATTATATTCTGAATGATTTAGAATTCCAGTGCTGCTTTGATTCCACAATACAAACAACAAAAATCATTGCTTTGAAGTTTGCTGTTGAACTTATTTAAAACTAAAAAGCAATATATAGTGAAATATAAATACTTTCTCAAATTTTAATTTGTTCACTAACAAACATCTAGAAATTTCTATAATTATTATTTACACTGGTATTATACAAATGATTTTAATACCTTTGGATATTTCATCCATACAAATTTTTCCTGTAATAGTGTTCATCAAAATAACTAAATGCAAATATTAAACAAACACAGATTGTCTTCTTTACTGTTTCCCCACACAAACAAGTATTTAGCTTATTTTAATTTTAAACTAATAGAACAACTGAGTTTTTACAGATCTGTGCTGCAATGGAAAAGCTGTTGCATTGTCCCGCTCTCATTATGGATTCCACAAAAAAACGATGTTTTAATTAAGCATATTAATTATACCATTAAGTTATCTGAGTTATATTTGAGGTTCCTTGTGTTCCCACAGAATAGTCACACACAGAAGATGGAAGAATGTTTTCTTTTGTTTTTGTTTTTTTTTTAATAAAAATTTTTAGGAAGAGAAAAATTGGACCCACCAGCTTCTGTGGAGGCTTTTTAAAAACTTGTTTGTCTGGCACAATGTAATCTTTCTCATGAAAGGCATGAAGCAGCAGGAACTCGTTACGTTCAGATCGTCCACCCATCATTGTCCTTGACTAAAGAGGGGTGAAAAGAGAACTCAAAGCAAAGCACAGAAAACACTGACAGCAAAACTCAAACGTGATATTTTTAAGGAAGTTTTACATTATTACTTGATTAGAACATTGAGCTTGTCACAGCAAAAAAATTAACAGCCTTGTGCATTCCAAATTAGTGTTTAGAAATTAAACCCAGCAAATGAAACACAGAAAGCATGGAACTGTTTGGAGAGGACAGTGGAGAGGGGTGGAAAGCAATAAAAATGTACCATGACATTCCCAGAGATGTTTGTTATCTGAAGAGCCAGTGGCAGAACATTCAGCTCACACATGATCTGGAGAATGAACTTGGCATCTATCCAGGTGTTTTCCAGCATGAACAGTAAGCGAGGAGAATCGCTGGGGAAAGAAGAGACATGGGTAAAATGCCCTAGCACAGTAAAATCAATCCCCTTTGCACTCGGTACGCCTTAGACCTATGTGCTGTATGGAACACATGCTATCTGTAGCACACGACTGAGGAATCTCTTGTAATTGAAAAACCACCCCAAAACACAGGTTTGCATCTCCTTTTAGTGTGTCAACAACCAATGCTCCCACAAATCAGTTCATACATAATAAGCCACCACAAGTAGCTTGAAACATTATTTTATAATGTTAAGACAGTATTTAACTTTTCAAATCCCAGTATGCTAAGTCAGCATCCCCACAACAAAGTAAGCAAAAGCAAACTTTTATGTCAGGGAATCAACTCCTCTGCTCTCCAGAGAAGGACTGAAACCCACAATCAGTAACATACCTGTACATATTTGGAATTTCCTCCGGCAGAATTGTTATCTTCTCTGTTTTCAAAATCTGATGCACCAGTTCAGACAAATGGTAACTTTTGCAACGAATTAGTTCTTTAGCAGAAATTTCTACATCACAGATCATTCGACCACAAGCAGCATTCCTTTCTGCAAATCCTCCTCGGCCCTTCATGGTATTACACACAGAGAGAAAACACAAATAAAATGAAACATACAAATATTAACAAAAAATATCTACCCACAATATATGTTTATAAGAGTCAGTCAAGTCAGTTGGTCACTAAGTACTCAAATACTCTATTAACCACCACTAATACTCAAGGACTTATAATTATGCCCTGAAGGAATCCATGGTATCATTCACTGTATGTACATATTAAGAAATAGATACTCAGTTTTCACTACTGGTTATATCTTAACTCTTTAACTATCATGCTTTTTTTTTTTTTTCTCCAATCATTAGAATAACCCCAAAAAGAACCTGGATGTGCATTTTGTCTCTCTTCCAAGGATAATTTTTGTAATAACAGCAGGATGAAAAAGTCACAGAACCACACAGAAATACCCAACTTGGCCTCTAGGAAGGACAGGAAGAGGCAAGAACAGAGCCATGTTGAGCACTTCAAGCTTCAGACATTGTCCTCTGAACAAATATGTAATAAGAACTACAGAATTATTAGCTTAGCAGCTCTCTATGGGATGATTCACCCATCAATCCAAATTGCTTTTTCCCATTTTACAGTTACAGCAGACAAAGACAGTTACAGTAAAGACTATTGCAATTAATCTGTCATTACTATCATCTAGTTGAGATAAGTAAACTACATTAGCCTAACTTGAAAATCAGTTTATCTTATTACTGTAATGAAAGTCATATAAACACTCGTAATTTCTGATCTGGGACCCACAAAACTCAGCATGACCAACAGTCAAAATACATCAGTGTCACATTTACAATTCCTCAGAAAAACTAATTCATTTTTAATAACATGCAACATAAAGGAGCTTAAAAGACTTAAGCAATCTTATTACCCCAAGCTTTGGCATATTAGACCTCCTCAGTCGACCTATCTTGGACCAGTGAGGGACTTTGCACAAATTAATTCTTTGAAGCAGCACTTCCAGATCAAATCCATAAATATTATGACCCTTGAAGCAGAAAAAACAACAAAAAAGGTTACAACAAATGCAAATTGAAAGACTTACTTTCACACACTCGGTATTCCTTTGCCCTTTGTGATTTTTTTCCAACTAATTGATGGCATTATCTCTCTTGTAGAAAGCACTTTCTAAGAGAACGTTCATCAACAGTACTCATTAGTCTTAACACTAACAATGCTGTTCAGTAGAATACCAAAATCATAGCACACACAGTACAGCTTCATGCTTTGATACCAGAGGTTACAATTTAAAGCTTTCCAGAAATATCCACAACATTCTTCATAAAGCATATAAAGTTAAGCTAAGAGTAATTCCCTTTTTCTCCATCTGTGAAAGTCACAACAGTGGCATCAAAACACTATTTTTTTCCTTTGATAGTACAATAGGAACAAGCTGTTCTGAATAGGAACACCTTGCAAGCAATACTTACATATCAAAGCACTCCAGCAATATTTTAAACAGCGCTAAGTACATTGATGACACTGGTCTGCACCCTCTGCTGAAATCAAAATGCTACCCTGAAGAACATGAGCCAGTCACCAGGGACTGCAGGTCCACTCCAGCAGGTACTTCTGTGCAATGCAAGACTGTGCAGTAGAAGCAGCTCCTTAAGATGGGAGCAGCATTTCAACAGCACTAATTAAACCAGCTGCAAATTAAACTGCACTAACACAGCTCTGCTGTTTTCAGGATAGGAGCTCTCACACCCCTGCTCGTGGCATCTTCAATTTTAAGCCACTTAAAGCCACCAAATTTAAGGCTGCATGTTTCTTCTGATTCTTTGCCATAGGCACCAGGAAAAACACTGGATATCAGCTGCAGTGAGCAGAAACCATCAGGCATTGACTGCTCATTCCATCATGTTCTCATCACTTAATCATTTGTATCTACCTACAGAAGTTAAGTAAATACATACAATCTAACAAGTTGTATGTAATCAACCTCAGACTTAAAGCCAACTTCAAATTGTCTTCAGAATTTTATGATGTGAAAGTTAGTTCTGCACATTAATTAAACATAACAAAAAAAAAAAAAAGGAAAATGAGTAATTATAATATACCCTCAGCTGCTAAAACAGGAGAAAATATAAGAATGCTTATTGCAAAACTTTTTTCGGATCTCATGGATTTGTATAGATGGTTATTTTGATTTACAGCATAAACACAAATTATATGAGCATCTGAATTGCAACAGATTCTTAAGTATAACAAGAGTTCCCATTTTTCTAGAAAATCAGGGGTTTTTGTTGTGTTTTGTCTGAGTTAAGAAAAAAAAAAACAAACTTGTTCCAGGTATTGTGAAAATACTGCCTATTTTAGCTATTATGGGAAATAATAGTATGTATAAAATGCTGTCAGGGAAAATTCTGTATCATCTTTGTATCAAAATATACCTGCTGCCTGCTGTCTCATAAGCAAACTCAATTCATAAGGCAGTCTAAGACAAGCATTAAAAAGCCTCTAAGGGGACAAAAGGAAAAGAACAAAGCTGACCAACTGACAATATGCTTTAATTTAACTCTCAAAGTCTCAGAACTACTCACCACAACAACATCTGGGTCAATTTTGTGAATCTTTGCAAGGAAGAATCCCAGCAGTGTTCTCTCCGTTGCAGCAATCTCTATTTTAGCATTCTAAAAGGAGCAAGAGAGCACCTGATTTCAATGACCCAATAAGTTTAAAAAGGAAGCATCTCCTCTCCCCTACCAGTTACAAGACAATAACAAAGCACCACAGAGTTCTGCTTTTCCTTCTGTAATTCAAGGATTTTTTTCCCTCATTTCCAAAGACATTGGAAAGCTTTTCTCAGAGGCTTTTTCCCTGTCTGCTTTTGAATGCAGGTGTGAGACTTTAAGAGCCTCATAAGAATCAAGCACACCAGGAAAATGCTCCATATGCATCTTTCACTCACAGACTTTAAGATCACACAGAAATAGAGGAAAAAGAAAAATAAGTTACTTTATTATTCTGTCACCACCCTTTAGAAAGGACATCTTATAAATTCTGACAGACTTAACCCTCCAATAAAAGAAGAAACAAATTCTCCCAGTTTACTACAAGTACAGACTCAGGTATAATGAAAATTAACCACAATATTAGCCTCTTTGCACAATCTTTCTAACTCTCCTGTTTATTTTAAGAGCATAATTAGCAGCAGAACTGAAACACACAACCACTTTTTTACAAGCAACACCGAATAAATACCTGGATTTAAATTGGTAGAGTGGAAAACTAACTAAATCATTCAATTCCTTCGACTATTTCTCTTCATCACTTACCAAAAGCACAGTGAAGTTCATATTCTATAAGGTACTGCAATCAGAAAGGTAACAAAATGAAATTACCTTCTTTTTAACGGCTTCTTTGAAGTCATAAGGAAAAATGCAATCACTCGGTTTGGAAACAGCTGCAAAAAGTGATATTTGTGTTTACATACAAGTTCCTAATTGCACCCTCCCCATAAGCTCACAACAAAGTGAGCTGAGAAAACTGACCTTTGATTCTGAAACAGCAGCTTTAAGTGAATACTGATTTTTAAGATAACCAAATAATTACTAAAGCATTAACAAATCTGAATCAGTCATACTTGAGGTTATCATTGGACATTAAAACCATGGGTCACAGCTCCTGAAGACTTCATCTCACAAGCATTCAACACCTCATGACTTCCAGTCAGTGTCTGAATCTCAAGGTTTAGCAGCTACTACTGCAATGACAGTGCTGCAAGATTTTTTTTTTCCCCCCAAGAAACCTTGTTTATAAATAATTCTGTTCAGAAGAGCTGAACAGAAAAATAATTCAAGTAACAATAAATAAATGGTCTAAATTAATGGGTAGAGAAAGCTGGAGTAAAACCAATAAAAATTACAGGAAACTATATAGAGCAGGGTTACTTGGCATCATCTCAAATTAAGATTTTTTAAATAAAGTTTTTGATAAAAAGTCAGTAACCAGTGAAGTTAAAAATGGGGAGAAAATTCTGTCTGGGAGTTGAAATTTTATCAGTTGTCTATTTTAGGCCATTATTGCTGTAGTGTCAGAAAGAAATAAAAATTTAAATAAATAAATGAATATTAGAAAAAAAAACAATAAAAAACCAAAACAGAAGAAAAAAAGAAAAACCATTGAATAAATAATTTTTCTACTCAAACTCTTCCAAGTACATACCACAGAAGTGTGTTTGAAAAGGAGGCTGAGGTGGAGCCTTATCCAAAGGAAATTTCTGATGAACCAGAGCTGCAAGAGCCACAACCTATACCATGGAGATACAGAACACACAACTTCATAAGCACAAATAAGCATGACTACTATCCATACTTATTTCTTCCATCCTTTTTTTTTTTTAAGATTTCCTCATCTCTTTTCTCTTGTTTCTCCACCAGATCTTTCTTATTCTAATTCCAACTACAAACAGTTGAAAAGAAGAAAGTTATCAATTGATCTAAAGGAAATAAAATAGTACTTGCTCCTAAATTATTATAATTTGAGAGAAAAAAGAATTCACTTTAGAAAACTTCTACTTTTATCAGGTTTTGTCCTGAATTTGACCAGACCCCACAATGTAAAGGATTCCCCATGGAGTGCACGGGAGATGTGAGCAGGGCAGAGAAGCCTTGCCTCAGGAAGGCTTCTCTGAAAACAGTCAACACTGCCAAGAAGCCCAGAGGTTTAGTGTTTTGGAGCCAGTAGCTTTAATGATGCTTTTGACTGCTTTGCTGGCAGGACAGCCTGGCTCCCCAGACACTGAGCAGGAAAACCCAACAGAAAACAAAGCAGAAAGGCTTTAAAGCATCTTGGCAAGCAGAGTCCTGTCAGTACTTTGTGTATGCCCTGTTACTTTGGCCAGAAATCATTTATTTTCCATACTTATTCACCACAAGGAATAATTTTGCTTAAAAAATTTGCCAACCTATTAGTCTTCAATTCAATTAGCCAGAAACAACTGTCCTATCCTAGTTGTGAATACTAAATCTCTTCTCACATTAATGAGAGTTATGTTTAAAAAAAAAAGTGCCTAAATACACATTGTGGTCTGCAGTCCACAACTGAGAGTGGCCACCTACATCTCTCCTCCTTTTTAAGGAAACATCTTACAGCAGAATAGCAGGTGCTCTAAGATCAAGACCAAATTCTCATTTTAAGGTAAGTTTTATTAGCAGAAAAGCCCTGGTCATTTTATCTATAACCTATGATTAGCTCTAGTTTAGTTGATTCATTAATACTAATCCATTACCAGCTGTGCTGGGGCAGTCTCACTTATGAGGCACAACAGACATAAACAGAAGGTTTGAAAACATACATAGGATCCACTGTCACAGTTAACATTCTCCCCAAGCAGGCCCCCTAGGACAGAGTGAGATCCAGGAAAAATTTCTTGGAAAAGCCCAGAGCAGAGAAACTTTTCAACAGTAAATATATTTAAAACATGTTTTATGAGGGTCTTCCAAGCTTAGGAAAATTTCAATATATGTCAAAGAACAGAATCAAACCAAAATGAGAGCAGATTACTTACCTCATTCTGGTGAGTCTTTGGGTTCTGAGTGGTCTTCATGCTGAAGGACATGACCACCAGAGGAGGAGGAGGAGAAAGATCTTTAACCACATTCACCAAGCCAGGCTTCATGGCCACAGCCTCCACTTTACACCAGCTGACTGGCGGATTTGAAGGCTCTGAGGAAACAACACAAACCACCTCCATTCTTCTGGGAACCAGAGACAAGGCTTCTCTGATGGCATTGCTGCACAGAGCACATCCTTCAAATGTTCTCTCCTGATGGGATAGTCCAAGACACACACTAATCCTGCCCGATTTTTGGTAACTCCCTGGGCTCTGACTTCCCAGTCAGCAGGAGCTCTTCAACATCAAATAAGAAGAGAATATTTGGATCAAGGTCTGCATAACTCATAAAATACTTCAGGAAGCTTTACACAGAGTCATCTGTACTGGTGTCAGTTCTGTCAGTGACTGAGCGAGCTGCTGAAGAGGAGAACCCCCCTGGTGTCAATATTCATACAGTCAGTTCTGCACTGGAAGTGCCCCAAGGAGACTGCAGTAGCAGATGTAGCTTTTGTCCAGTATGATCCCTATGTTCATGGGAATATGCAGTACACATTGAATAAAGGGCTCCCACCAAGCCAAAATAAAGCAGCATGACCACCTCTAAGTGCTACACGCCAATCATGAGGCTGAAAGGATTTAAAACTAAAACAGCTCCTCACCACAAACTTTTCCAAGTGTCAGGAAAAAATAAATAAAAAACTTATGCACAAACAAAAAAACCCTATCCAGCAGCCATTTGTTCTCAAAAATATGTATTTGTAGGAAAAAACCTCTAATCTTAATTTATCAAGAGCAGAAAGATGCATCATTTTCAAATCAAGTTTAGTTCCATATACATGGCATTAGGGTATGCATCAAATAGCAGCTGCTAAGCACTGCACATTTCCCTCCCACAGGCATTAAAAGTTAAAATCTCATCTGTACTGTACACAACTTAATATGGGTATTTGTCACTCCAAAAAAGGAAGAATAACTTAAAATTTGTACTAGATAATGAAAATTAAGCCAATAAGTTGCAAGGTGTAGATAATGAAAATTAAACCAGTAAGTTGCAAGGTTAATGAAATAGATAATGAAAATTCAACCAGTAAGTTGCAAGGTTAATGTACAAAACAGTAATTCATCCATAAAATTTTAATTTCTCCTCCCCTCCTATCTATAATTGTATGTGTTTCCTAGTACCCAGGTATTTCACATGCAAACCGCCATACGTGGATTTTTTATTTCCAGCCAGCAGGGTCCTTTGATCTTCTGATTCATCAAGAGAAGTTCCAGGCTAGAGGTGTTGGTTCCAAAGACGTGTGAGAATGTTTGTCCCTTCAGATCTTGGGGAAGCCGAGGGCATTCAGCCTAACAAGTAACAGAGAGCAGGGAGTCATTTCACAGCACAGAAGTCTCCAAGGCTGACACACCATATTCAGACAGCACCTTAACAAAACAACACAGTACTGAAACCATTGTCATCCCCCACAAGCAATGCCTTAACCCATAATACCTTACAGTAATTGAAGAAATCACACTATAGGCTCCACTTAAAAATCAGGACAGTAATGTAAAAACACACTGAAGTTTAAGTTCTTCATCCACACTGGATACATCAGCCAAGACTACAATGTTCAAGGACCATTTTAATACAGAAACTGCTCACATTGTAAACTTAATTAGATAAAAAAAAAATCAAGGTATGGTATTTTATTAGATTAATTATACTCACTGAATATTTCACTTCTAGGTATTCAGATTTTGCTGGTACATCTGGAATCTCAAAAGCGTAGTATTTTTCCACTTTCTATATAAAACAAAAGTATTATATTTTCACTATCTTCCAATTGAATATTCATTCTGTCCAATAAGAAAGCTAAATAAAAAAAGGGCCGGCAAAACACACATTTCAAATATCATGGGTTTGATCATGTATTACCAGTTCTGCAACTCATTATAACCAGCTGAAGACAGTAAGAATATTTTAGTGGCTGTTTTTAATCTCTAGATGTTTCCTCAGCATAGTTTCTACAGAATTGACTTGCAAGTATACTACCAAATACATTTTTACTATCAAAAAATAGTTTTGGTTTTACTACCAAAAAAACTTGGTTTTATACTACCAAAACCACCAGGTAGTTAAGCAAACTCAGAAATATTCTTTAAATTCACAGGTTTCAGACATACTCACGAGAATTGGTGCCTGCAGATCACTGCAAAATCCCAAAATGGCTGAGATGGAGAGGGATCTCCAGGCATTGTCTAGTCCAGCTGCCTGCTCAGAGCTGGGTCAATCAGTGTGTTGCTCAGGGCTCTCTCCAGCCAGATATGAATACCCCCAAGGATGGAGACTCCACAGCCTCTCTAGGCAACCTGTGCCAATGCTTGATCTCCCTTACACCCTTACAGTAAAGCACTGGTTCAGGCTCTGATAAATTTCACGTGTTTCAAATGCTATCTGTTGCTCTTGTCGTCCACTGGGCACCAGCAGCAAGTCTGCCAGTCATCTTTACTCATGCTCATCAAACGTTTATAAACTATTAAAAGATCTGCACTGCCAACCCCTTGCCCTGAACCTTCTCTTCTGCAGGCTGAGCAGTCCCAGGTTTCTCAGCCTCTCCTCACATGACAGATGCTCCAGACCCTGTAACTATCTTTGTGGCACTATTCTGGATTTGTTCCAGTACATTATTCCCCACACAGAGGAGCTCAGCTGAATTCCACAGGTGCTCACCAGGGCTGCAAAGGGGAAAGGACCAGCTCTTGACATCTGCTGGTAATGCCCATGGCAGTCTTTTCCCCAGGGCTGCATGGTTGGCTCTTGTCCAGCCTCATATGTACCAAGATGAGCAGGTCCTTTCCTCCAAGGCTGCTTGCCAGCCAGTCAGCTGCCATCATCTACTAGTGCCTGAGGTTATTCCAGTCCTCATACAGGACCATTTCCTTTTTTCTGTATTTGATGGGATTCCTGTAGGTCATAAGATATATCTAGCCTGCCAAAATTCCTTTGATAGCACATCCATTTGGTGTATCAGCTTCTCCTGGTTTTGTACTGTCTGCAGACTTGCTCTGTGTGTGTTCCATGCAACCATCCAAATCATTAACAGGATGCTCAGCAGGACTGGATCCAGGATCAACCCTTGGGGTAGAGCTCTAGGGACTGGCCTCCATCTGGATTTTGTGCCAGTGATCACAACCTTGAGCCCAGTAGGGCAGCTGGTTTTCAGTCCACCCCTCTGCCCACTTCACTAGCCCCCACTTCATCATTTGTCTGTGAGGATGCTGTGATACGCAGCATTGACAGCCTTACTGAAGTCAAGATAAACAAGTCACTGCACTCCTCTTGTCCACCAAAGTAGTCCATCTCTTCCCAGGAGGCTACCAGCTTGGTGAAGCACCATTTTCCCCCTGTGAATCCACACCAAACACCTTCTGACCTTGACCAGCTCCCTCTGTACCCAGGGGTGCATCCCATCAGATCCCACGTGCCTTTATCTGTCCAATTTGTTTAAATGTGCCCTAACCTGATCCTCCGCCGAGGACAAGTCTTCTTTGCTTCAGGCTTTCCTTCTCATCTGTTGGCCATCAGAGACTGCTAAAAGCTAGACTAAGCAGTGAAGATCAAGGAGAAGAAGACATGTATTATCCCATCTTATTCCATGACCTCTGTCACCACATCTCCAGTTCCTGTCAGCAGCACTTTTCTCATAGTCTGCCTGTACCTATAGCAGCCTTTCCTACGGGTCTACATCTCCCTCACCCGACCCAGCTCCAGGTGGGATTTGGCTTTCCTTTCTCCACCATGCTGTCCCTTACATTAATCCATCCTATAATCCTGACCAGCTCTTTGCCCACCTTCATGCATTCCATGCATCCCCACTGCCCTGATACACAAAAGGGCTTCCCCCTCCTTGCTATCCCAGCCTGTCTTAACCACATCCTGTCCCACCATATGTCTATGATCCCAGCCAGATTGTGTCCCTGTAACTGCACACATCTCCCTTTAGACTGCAGGTTTTGTGTACCAGCACTTCAGAGAGGAACCCAAGAGGGATGATTTCCCAACCATCTGCCAGCTTTTATCACATGCTCACACCAGATAATTTCTGTGACACTACAGTATTTTTCATTTTAAGTGACTTAGGTTTCACTAGAAAGTAGTCCAGTTTGTTTATGTATCTCTAACTAAGACAGTTAAAGAAGCCTGAAGTATCACTTCTGCTTTCCTCAAGAACAATAACAATTTTCTAAAACACAGCTTTTCAGTTTCTAAGAATAACTACTTTCATTTTCCAAATTATTACAATATCCTGGGCAACAGTGCTCTGGCACCTGCTGAAATGCCATGCTCTACCATGTCATATGTGTGTTCTATCCTGTAGTACTTTACAAACCATCTGCATCACTGTTACATATTGTTGTTGTTATATTACAACTATGCTAGCACGTTACTTTACTACAGGAATTCCTAGAGGCATCTTAAAT
This sequence comes from Taeniopygia guttata, assembly GCF_048771995.1. Lineage (NCBI taxonomy): Eukaryota > Metazoa > Chordata > Aves > Passeriformes > Estrildidae > Taeniopygia > Taeniopygia guttata. The sequence continues at coordinate 102,688,898 of NC_133024.1, read as the reverse complement.
TAAAAATCACATTTCTCACTGAACAATGCATTGTGTTCACCACTTTCTACACAAGACTCAGCATAATATGCCACTAGAGAAAGTTTAATAAGGAAAAGCAAAATCACCATAAATGGAAATAAAAATTTAAAATTAACAAAATACATGCACAGTTAGGCAAGTTGAAGTTATTTAGTTTGGGGGTTGGATGGCTGGGGATTTTTTCCTTAAATTAATAGCATCAGCAATAGCTCCCTGAGGGTGCTACAAGAGGCAGGGAAGCTTGTTACTTCATGTGCTACTGCAGGTGTAAGGCTGCAAAGCCCAGGAAAGGAGAGGGACCTCTGCTATAAACAGGAGTCAGATAAATCCAGAAGCTACTGTGGCATCAACAGTTTCATGGAAACACAAGTGTAACATAACTTGATGGAGAGCACCACTATGAAGCCAGATCAGAATTGCAAATTACCATGCAAATGCAGATCTGAACTGCTGAGCCACAGCAGTACCTAACACGAGCAGATCAGAGCTGTGACATAAGAGATAGCAATGCACTGCTTTTAGCACGTATCACTGGTGCTCCCCCTCCTCTTTTTTTTAATTTTAATAAAAACCTCTCAAGCTTCAAACAAGTTCTTGTTGCAAACGCAGGATGAACACAGTATAAAAATAGTCTGCTGTAGTGTTTCATCTGCGCTATTCCACAGAGCTCAGCTCAATTACACCAGCGTCTGGTCATAACTCAGTGAATGAATGCTTGCTGCAGAATAATCTGCCCTTCAAGTGGCCCTTCAGAGAGCAGAAATGAGCAGCAGTGATTAGCTGCTAAGTTCCTAAGTGGAGTAAGGCTGCTTTCAAATTGATTTGTGAAGACTTGCTAACTTGGCAGCAGTGCAACCCATTGAAGCTACAATTAGAAGCAGGTGCAGCAGGAAATGATACGGCTTAAGTGTGTTCAGAGGGACAAAGTTGGGTGCTGGCAAGGCCAAGAGAACAACCTGTCTCAGTGTCTCCACATCATCACAAAAAGGGATATTCTGAATAAAAGAACTCTGGGTGCATGGCAGGGATGTCAGTAACCTTCCTGATTTCCAGCTGATGATGGAAGAAGAGTGGTTTTCAGTTTCACAGTACTATGCAAACACTGAGACTTCATGTTACTCTGAATGCATTGCTCACAAGTCTCACCTGAGCAGCACAGCCATTTGTTTGCAGTCTTTCAAAACAAGAACCCTTAACAACACAGCACTGAACCACTGGCTGCACATCACAGAGCATGGCAGATCTTCTAAAGCACATTAGCTCTTCACCACATAAGAGTCATTACTGGGTGAAGATTATTTCTCTGGAGCATTCATTTAGGTGAATGCCACAAAACACCATTTCAATTTTAGAGCCCTGCACACTCCTATAGACACACAGATGCAAGGGCTGTGTAACAACACCTTGTCTCTGGTGGTGAGTACAATGAAAAGGAGGTTGATGGCTCCTTGTGAAGAACAGACCCAGGTATATAACCAGGCAGATTCAGGTATCTCAGGGAAGAACAGAAGAAAAGGAGGGCACAGTAATGGGACAACCCCAATACTTCTACAATTATCTTGCAGAGCACAAAGCCTCCCTGCTGCAGAGGCATAAGCCTGGCCACTTGTTCACAGTCAATTTTGTGTAATCTGGAATATCTGAGTTACTGTAATACTATCTTTGAATACTCTTCCAAGAACCCCACTAACAGCCCTTCTCTACTATCCTGTCCTTTCTCTTACCTCCTACATTACTACTGCCATACCTTCCTACTATCTCCAGCCCTCATTGAACCCTTCCAGCATGCAGTAACTATCAAAATTAGCAGAAAATTACACAAGCAAAATAAAGCTGTATAGCTTTTATCCTTTTACTAAAACTCAGTCTACTTAAGAATTCAAAATAATTTGAAATCTTACTGTTCAGAAACAATTCTGGTGGGTTATTTTAGAGCTTCCCTGCACCAACTATCCTGCCTAATTTATTCATGAGTTAAAAATTACAAATTCCCTCTTTTGCTAAAACTCTCCTTTAAATAGCTCTCTGGCTTCTCATTCCCTTTTAATGTTTCTAGAGAGCAAACAGGTCTTATCATTATTCTTCATTTTACTAGCTAAGAAAAATTAAATCTCTTTCACAGTCGTCTCTGGTATAACTGCCCTTTTGTCTCATCCTTCTAATTGCCATCTTTTGTACCTGTAGTCACTTGAGTTAATCTTTCCTCTTTCCTTTCACCCTTTAATGAGCGTGATTAAGTGTTACAATACTTAAGGGAATATCTCAACAGTATCTTAGTGCTCCCACTTCCCCACTCCTGTGTTACATCCAAGGACTCCACATGTACTGCAGCCATGTACCCAGACAAGACTGTTGGGTCTTTTGCCCTGAATTCTGTGTAAGATCAGTAAAAATCTGACAGGTTTTACCTTAATTTTTAAGAGCCATCTTTGAATGTTCAACTACATTACTCTATTACCTCATTCACATTATTCTTACTTGGCACATCATGGAAAAGATGGGGGTTTCCCCAAGATTCTGTAAGCAAATCTGCATCTTTTGAGACCTTTCTCCCTCTTTCCTTTCTACAGTACAAGTGTACTCCTCTCTTTTAATGAAAACTTGTGTTTGAATTCTCTCCCTCATTCCTGAAAGGATTTTTGAACAGTGAGCTATCAGCAACTTGTTTTTTATCTATTGTTAAATTTACTCCTTTCAGAGTAAATTTACTCCTGATCCCCTATTCAGTTATGTTATAATCAACTATACACGAGAAATAACAGAAAACTGAAAAAAATCTAAATTAACATCAGTTTTGAGAGAGAAAATATGCTAGAGCAAAACAAAAAAGCTTCTATAAAGTATAGGTGTCACATCCATTTTCCCTGAACTCTGTAAATAATGCACTAAGCTACAAGTTGCTGAAAAGATGTCCTGTCTTGCATGACTTTGCTATTTGAGAAGCACTGCTTACATTTTCACTTTAACAACTTAAACTTTCAGAATTACTCTAGCTAGCTTTGGATGAGATGACCTCCTGAGAATCTTTCCAACCTGAATTACTGCAAAAACTGTTTTTATTTTCCCTCATTTACATATTGTTAAATTCCATTCTTCCTGCATTTTTACTTGTCATCTCACTTGCTGATTAACTATTCAGGAATGAATCCTGTAAAATCACAAGATTGCTGGGATGGGGAAAGTTATAACTAATGAAAATCAGCTTTTCCAGACTAATGACATGTTACTTCAAGAAATATAAACTTTTCTGAGTACTTCAGTCAGAAAAGATCTTTCTCCTAACTTGAATGTTTGCCACATTTCCCCACCTAAGCTTCCCACCTCTTCCCTCCTCTGTAAAAGACAAGTGGCCTATGTAAGTGGACAATAAAGCTCTGACACTAGCAAACTAGTTCAGTCCAAATCTGCAACATTCTCAGCAGTATCACCTCTTTTCCTGCAGACTCGTGACAAGTATTATATTAATTTATGTGCAAAGTCTCCATTACAGAAACAGTTTGTTTTTCTAGTGTCATTTTAAAGATTTGTTGAGCAAACAGAGCACAGCAAAATAACACTTTTAAGACTATTGCCCATAACTCTAAGCACAGAACAGCTTTCAAGACTGAGCGACAGTCCTCACTTGTTACTTCCTGCACAGCCACACTATGACAATCCACACTCTGAACAGCATGCACTCTAAAAAGATAAATCTGCGAGGGTGAGAAGAAGGATGAGACATGCCAAGAGATAAAGTTCAATAAGATGTCTGCTCAAATGCAAAGACAGTGTAATCCCAGAGTACTGATTTATCTGCTGAACAATACAATCTTTCATTTTAAACTCTGACAACATGATCTGTTACTAAGGGCTTTAGGTATCACAACTTCTATCTGTTCTACATTCTCAAAATCAGCTTAGCAAGCCAGTCTGACACTCAACCCAGTTTTAAAGAAGCTAATGAGTGAGTACTTACAAAAGCATTGCTTAAACTTCTGGTGGAACAACCATGCTGCAGAGTTAGCATTCTTAAAGGAATATAGGTATTTTGGATGGTTTTTACAAGCAGGTAAATTTACACATATCAGGAATTATATATTGCATTTTGGCACAACCTCCCTCCCCGGACAGTGTTTCAACATCCTTCCCACCTTACAAACCAGAACAACAGAAAACGATCAGATAGGATGCTTGCAAACAAACCTTGGATTTGAACTTCATGATCTTGTACTTTGGTGAAATGGTGTCATTAAATTCCTTGAAAACACTCATTATAGTTACTGGAGTCTCTGTCTCTTTACCAGTAGATAGGTCAATTTCCTCAAAAACAGAAGTGAGGTTTTACAAATTAACAAAAATGTCAGCAGACAATAAGTTGAACAATAAGTTAAATTTTACTTTGCTATTATGAATCATGTATCTCTTTTTTTTTTTTTTAGGAAGAGCTAAAATGCAATCAGCCAAAAAATCCCAAATTTAGAAAATATTTTGAAACAGAATGTTTAAAAAGCGCTAAGTTTTCTAGTAATACTAAGACCGCTTTATTTGCAAAGTAGCAAGTCTAAGGATAAAAATTTGTCGGCAGCTGTTAGTTAGGGTCAGGGGAAGTCACAGGGCTCTAACCTACAGCTCATATGTGATACAGTGTACACATTGTTTTTAACTTTATCACCTACATCAGACAGCACTGGCTTCCAACAGCTTCCATAAACACACTGCTAACCTCCTAACCTGCCATAAGCAGAATGAAAGGTACTTATGTCTGACATTCTTAAAAGTCACACACTTACTGTTTCACGTGGCAGCAGATAAACAGTTCTCTCAATATTTTTCACTGTCACACAACAGCTGACATAGGTGGCTGCAGATTCAATCCAAACTTTGCCAAACAAAAATATCACACCTAAGGGAGAAGGGCAAATCATTCAATATGCAGTTTTAGAACTAATAATGTCTAATCTTGCTTGAAGAAGCTTATAACATGTTCTAGCATTGAAACACAACCATTGCTGTGTTAGGTTGTTGAACAACAAATCCTTCCAATGTATCAGCACATTCTAAATTGTTTTAAACACCAGCTTTACAAACAGACCTGTATCATTCTTCATGTCTCTACCTCCATTGCTATAGTAACACCTGGTATGTAAAATCCAAAATGGCATTACACAGCCAGTCTCAAAATTTTGTTCTGATATTCCATTGCTGCCTATATTAGTTTGACAATCCCTGGAGAGAGGGAGGAAGGAGAGATGTCAGTGAAAGCTGAAGATTATGAGAATGCCTAAGCTGTCAATCCTCTAACGTGTTATCTCCAGTTTTTCACTCTTCAGCTAGAGCAGTACAAATTGACTCCTCTTCCCTACACTTCAGTATCCTAAGATCAAGACTCGATAACTAATAAAACCCATAGAAAAACATTCTGAAGACAACAACTAGAAACTGATCAGCTTTTAAGTGACTATTTTTAACAAATGAGGACACCAAAAGATGCATGACATTCCTAGGAATCCCAAGTGCCAAGACAGTAGTTGTAACCAAGGGAGACGCTCAGAAAGATTATACAGAGCAGGACTGGTGGCAACTGACTTCACTGTGGACAATGTCATTAGAGTACATTCACATCTTTGAGCCCAGAGATCTTGGCAATAGAACAAAGTGCTGCAAACTGCTAATCAAATAATGTCAAACTTAAAAATAACAGAGTACCAACCACCCAACTGTCACAAACAGTCTGCAAATTACAAGTACAAAAAACTTCCAAGCACAACTCAGAAACCTGGCTTTACCAGGTTCCCTTCAAGCTCCAAATAATTTGAAATCTAATTATATGGAAGACACTCTTTCTACAGCATACTACTATTGATGAAAACAGAAATATCCATGCTGAGACTGCCTCAGAAACAGGGTTTCATGCATAGAATCTGCATTTCTCTTTGGCCTAGCAATGCACAAACAAGTCCTTGGTTAAGAGTTATAATTTATCTTTGCCAGCAGATCTATCAGACATAAAGGTACCTTTCTTACCCCATTAGATCAAAGATAAATCAGTGAAGATGCACTAAGATGGATGACAAAGCCAAAGTGACAGGCTATGAAAAATCATTTTCTGAGTGCTTGGAATAGATGTGAACAAGAGCACTTTTGTCAAGGACAGAGAATGCTGCAGTTTTGAAGATGATGAGAGCAAGGATACAAGTTTCAGCTGCAAAAAGTATCTTAAGAAATTTTAATACAGAGGCAATCTTGAAGATTTAGACAGTTTGAATAGAAGTATGGAGAAAGAACTCCAATTGCAGATCTAAGTGACAGGGAAGATGAAGTTCTTGTCCCTAGCAATCTTTTACTTTTTTGTTAAGGGATAAAAAACCCCACCTCAGATAGGTTTGTATCATGCAGAAAGACTAAACTGTGAGAGAGACCACAAAACAGTAGCTGACTGCTTGAACAGCTGGAAATATTAAGAGCATGGAGTAGTTAATCTGTCAGAGGAGTACATATAAGCAGAGGAGTAGAAAGAAGGATACATGAGCCAATCAAAGATAGGATAAAAAGCTGCCTGGATTGCAAAGACAAACTTCTATCAATTCTAGCACAGACAAATAAGTGGTCTTAATAACCAGACTTCACAGAATTAGATTAATTTAGAATGGAAGGAACCTTTTTAGATCATCCAGTTGAACATTGACACACACTACCACCCCCACAGACAGTAAAAGCAGAACTAACTTCAAAGAGTTTTCAGAGACGTTTCATGCAAAACCAAAAAAAAAAAAAAAATCAGAGCAGTATCAGGCCCTATCCCCTGCAAGACTATGGAAAGAATAAAGAAAGAAAATTGAATAAAGATTATAAATCAAAGCCTGTGAAAAGAAAGAGCATGCTACTAAATGAATCAAAAGGTAAGCAAAGTCAAGATACAGAGAAAATGTCTTGCAGAGGGGAAAAAATAAGGGCAGGTTTCATTCGTTATTTCTTTAAAATGTTAATAGGATCACAATTCTCGAGTTCTCTGACTAAGATCATAAAGGGAATTATGAAAAGTAAGCCTCAAAAAAATCATTAAGTTTGAAAGAGTCTTATGATTATGCTATAGTATTTACTCTTCAGGCAATGCATTTGACATCACAGCAAATGAGGCACAAACAAAGATCATGAACATGTTAAACAAAAAGCAATATCAAAATTTTCCCTTCTACATTACTAATTGAAAACAGGTGCAGTCTTTATTATTCAATCCTGAAAAAGTCATAATGAGAAGAGAACACTCCTTGCATGCGAGGAACAGAAATCCTTTCATAATTATGCTCCATTCAGCAATCACTGACTTAAAAGACAAAAAAAAAGGAAAAATAACAATAGCGGGTTCTTTTTAAGTAGCAATTTCATATTAGAGCCATTGATTTCATCAAGATATCTATGATTATTACCACTCCCATCACCAAGCTGTTCAGCCCAGTACGGTCTCATATTTAAGTTTGAAATCCCAACTCACAACAAAAGGTGTTAACAAAGAAATGTATCTGACTCAATACTTACAGCTTCACCTGAAAAAAAACTCCAACAACATGTGAAAGAACCTTCTGGTAAAGACACATGAAGCAAAAACTAGAAACCAAATATCCTAGAGCTGCTGATGCAATGAGGGGATGGATGGGAAGTGCTCAGAACAGATATGAACACAAACTGTTTTGTTGGAGCTGAGATCAGAATGATGCAATTTGAAGAATACGATAGCTAGCAATCTTAATTCAAAGACAATAAATAGTTGATTAGGTACAAAACAGACCTCATATTTTTCAGACCACCTTCCTCCCTTGACAGACATGCCTTTCCTCTGTATAAAATCATGCAACTAATATAGTACAGGCTTTTTGTTCATCCACATGAATTTTGAGTTACTTTTCCAAAAACAAGAAAGCATGCTCAGTTGTTGCATCACTGATCAGGAAATTAACAACTTCAGTGTATAAAATTTTAAGAAAGACAACGGGTCACCAACACTGAACAGTGTTAGTAAGTCCCTTTTACTTCCCTACCTCTATACTAGGCCAAGAGATGACATTCTTCTCCCAGTCACAAGCCCTGTTCTACCTCTTCTGTACAGAGGTACAGAAAAACAAGAGATTAACATCTTAGAGCACAGAGGCACAGGACAACTGAATGTAATTCAGTCAAGTCTGAAAACCCTAATTTTCAAAAAGAAAATCTGAAGAAAAATAATCAGATTAGCATTTTCTGCCTTTAACTGAACAGTTACCTGGCTGACTGAACTGATCTTCATAAGCATCCAGCCAATAAAATCTTAAGACTTGATCACCACTTTCCCCATTCACAAGGGGAAGGAGATTGGGGTCCAGTTGAACTTCTGCTGTTGCTAGATCAGCTTCATCCTCATCAATTCTATCCCAACATGAGAGACCTGGGAGAGAACTTCTGCAGGTTTTGCAGAAGAATAAAAAAACAATTAAAATTGTGCCTTTGCTACAATCACCATTTTGCTTTTTTCCAGGCCTATATTCTTACACCTTTTGCTTCTCTTTCCACTATCAAGCAACACTCCCAACAGCTGGGTTTCCTCAGGTTTCTTCTGAAAAGAGGGATGGAGTGACAAAGACAGAAACCCACATTTAAGTATGGGCCTTGATACACCAAACACAGACTTTGAAAATCAGTCATCTGGTATTTCAGCCTTGGTCAATATCAAATATAGCTATCCATCTATACAAGTTGCTTAGTGGGAATAATGGATTATTTCAACAAAACTACCTTTCCAGTCTGTTTAGGTCTTTTACATAATTTAATTATTTTACAGTTTGAAGGATTTTGTTATGGAAACATATGATTCAAGATTTTCCAAACAATTTTTTAAAACCCCCAAAAAGAGGGAAAAGCCCGCTTTTTTCCTATTTCCAAAGGTATAGCTGTTCACCATTACTTTTAGCAACAAAACTTTTACCTACATCTATTACAAAATACTTTCAGATTCACTTAGAGTAAGTATTGTTAGAAATTCCTTGGTTTTGCTTACTGATATCAAAGTTCACTATTCAACACTTAAACATTGAGTCACCTTCAGTGTGCTGAAATACATGCTGTCGCATGCTAGATCCCAAAAACATCTAATATTTTTCAATTAAGTAGCTATCAGCACGTTACTATTCTTAATGTAACTACAAAGAAAAAAGCATTACAGAGGATTATTATAATTCTGTCTATATCACAATTATCCCTTTGGCAAAGACAAATATGAAGCTAAATCTAAGGTTAATGGAAACTGAGAGCCTTCTTAGTTGAAGAAAAAAAAGAAGCAAAAGAGATTCTTACAAGACAGATGTCTCTTTCTTCTCTGATTCTAGCTGCTCTGTCTCTTTCTTCTCAATTTCACTGTCTCTTTTCAAACTTTCAGCTGTCTCAGGTATAGTTTCCACATGTTCTGCTTCCATAGGTTCATCAAAGTCCTCCTCATCAAAATGCATCATTCCCTGATCATCATCTGGAAGCGCTGCAGGTAGAACTAAAGGCTCGAATCATCAAAATGACACACTGCATACTATAGCAGTATGCAGAAATAGCACACTGTAAGCATGACCATAATATGCAGTATAGGTAGCTTAAATATAATACTTTGTTCTATCTAAATTAGTATAATTTAACAAGTGTTTTAAAACTACTGTACCATATTTAAAGAGTTTCCAGAATTATGCTTTTATTTACTTTTGATACCTTTAGTAGCTTTCTCTCCTACTGCCTTCACTAATCTCTCATTTTCTATAGGCTTTTGCACATGCTTGGTGTCCTCATTTTCAGAGACTCTGACAGATTTTGCTGTATAATTGGGGTGTTTAGGATGAAATGAAGCTGGAGGAGTTTCCTTTCTGACATGAGCAGGAGCTTTCTTTGATACAGGGGTGATTACCTGAAAAACATTTCCACCATGATTTTAAAATAATCATGTGAAAACAAAGAAGGAAAAAATAAACAACAAAACCTTTCACTTGCTATTTGCAGATCTAGTAACCAGGGGTAGAGGAAAAGTTCCACATATTTTGCACTATGATCCTCTCTTACTGTATCTCCCCATTTTTTCCAGCTGCTTCTAGTTTTGAACACAACTGTTAAGATAAGTAGCACTGGTGATTATTTTCAACATAAGAGTTGATGTCACAGAAGGTCTCACCAATCAGATGTATCTACACTATTCCATTTTCCTTCTATAGACCATTACCAACTATCTCTTTGTATTTCCAGCTATAAAGTCCTTTCCATTTACCAGAAATCCTAACAAAATGCTAGCCTTCCATCCTTAGCAGCCCATCCTCCTCTCACTCCAAAATCTTCCACTAGGGCAAACTTCTATCCATAGCTTCATTTTCCATTTGTTTTCCATTTCTGCAAACGATTGGTTTCTTATCCTTTTCCACACTGCTGCTTATTTCACCTCCCATCCTCCTCTCCTTGCCACAAGGGTCTTTTCCACTCTTTGGAAAAGAGAGTAGAAACTCACCTTCTTGTGATGCACTGAACACAGTAACAACAGCTTCACCTGTCAAATGTACCAGCTACAAACTCCTACTGTACTACAGACACAAAACTAATTGTACTGTTTGTGGGTTCACATGAAAGGCAATGCAGAAAAAGGCACGAAGTTACACTGTAACACTGCTATGGAAGCTTAGGAGAAAATGAATTTCCAGGAGGAGAAACAAAAGTCAACAGTAGTCAAATCAACAAAAACACAGTTTAGCACTTATTAATAATGAGAACATTTTTCTTTTCCACTTTACCTTAGAAGTTTGGGACTGCACAGAGAAAGGATTGAGTGGTACTCCAGCAGATCTTTTCCTTTTCAACATTATAACTGGTGGTGGACTTAGCTGAACTGTCTGAATTTTGAAAGAATAGAGAAAGTGACAAAAGGAAGAGTTGTTAAGTGCTTTCTTTTGCCTTGGTTAGTAACATTTTCCATCAATGAGAAAGAGGGACACCAATATTTTTGGCTGATGAAGAAAACACCTCCTGATATGAAACCCAGCCCCATAAAATAATGTTACTGAGAAATCAGCCCATGAAGATACACTAGATTTTTTGGGAAAGGAAACAATCTGAGAAAAACTGCCATCAGTAAATGAAACAGTTTTCAAACAGCGGGAATTTCAATAGCTAACTGTGCCTTTATTGCACAAGTATCAGAATAACTTTTGCTGGTTTTCATGTCTGCTGAAGCAGTAGTATTGAAGATACATGCCTTATGAAAGGCTGAAGTGCTCTTTCAGTACTGTCCCACTAGAGGAAAACACATTTTAACGTATTTACATGTAAAGATATTTTATACATAACCTTATCGACTGCTAATAACAAAAGAAATTTTACAAAACAAACAACAAAACAAAAAATCAGTAGCTAACTAGTATTTAAGTAAATAGAAGCCATACTGTAATTATTAACATTATTTTCCCTAATCAATGTTCCACAAATTTGACAGCATTAAATATTTCTTTAATGATACGGGGGGGAGCGGGGGCAGTTTTAGTCATGAGGGGTTTTATAGCCTCAATCAGGTGTCAGCAGGAGTAAAATAATAAGAACACAAAACTAAGAGAATAACTTTACTTTGGGACATCCTATACCCTTTACTGGGCTGAAGAAACATGTTAAGCTTATTATGGTTCAACATATTCCACCTCAGTATCTCACCACTGCAGCAGTTTCGACATTTACAGGTGAGCAATCCTTTTGGGTTTAAGAAATCTTGCTAAAAGGGCACTACGTATTTGAGACAGTCCAACCCTGTCACAGCAGCCACCCTGCACTCCTGCCTCCAAGGGAGTGTTAACCTTGTTTTCTGCAGTAAATCATGGGAAGCAGGAAGCAGTCAGAGGTCCAGGTTACATCACCTGCTGAAACACTGCTCCCTCAGCTCCTCCCATACAGGTCAGATGGAGATGTCCCACAGCTCCCTGGCTGAGGTGTGTGACAGATACACAGCACACAATTCAGAGGGAGCCAAGTCCTCGTTCACTCCACAGTGACTAAAACCTTGAAGGCTGCATTAGAATAGGCTCCACATCATCTTGATATAAACCCTCTGTAATCAGGTGACAGAGGTATTGCCTTATCAAGCAATGTAGTCATGCAACATCTGCATGGGGGAGACAACAGGCAGACAGCACACACGTGCAATATATCAATGAGATGTGCTAGGGATAAAATCAGTCTTAGATTGTCTAGTTTCATAAAAAACCTGTATTTTCTTGGTATGTTCCATGACAAGTTAAATTGATTAAGGTTGTTTCAAACAGATTTTATTAACATACTTACTTCAGCACTAATATCTTGAAGAATATCCCCAAGTAAATCATCCTTGGACAGGTCCACAGTTTTCTGTAAGGTAAGTTTAGCCACACAGTTCTCAGTTATATGTGCAAACTCAATCAGGAGAACAGCAGTAAATGACTAGAGGATTTCCACAAAACATATACAGTATTTTCAGAAATGCTCCAGACACAAGGGATCATAATAGAAGTTTGCTTTGCTTGACACAAAAAACAAAAATGAGCCTTTGGTTTACTCCACTCCCACTAAAACTGTAAACAAGTCAGAAATATTTAAATTCAAAAATGTAAAAACTTACATCTGTGTTTTTCTTCCCAGCACTGGCCATAAACATAGACTTAATTGTGTTTGGCTTTGACACTACAGATTTCTTCATGTTCTTTTTATCAATCGTAGATGTTTTGCCACCTCTTCCTACCAGAACAAAAAATCACAAATTGTGAATTTTACATAAGAAAAGTACAATGTTTACAGGTCCAGTTATTAGCAGGGATGGACAGCCAAGGTAGTCTGCTTCTACGTTTACACTTCTGGCTGAAATGAAGCCTAGTCATCTTTCAACTTTGTAGCAGCTATCATGCACACACAGAATTGAAAAACCCTCTCATCACCCTGTCTTTCCTACTCACGTCAGAGATGCCTTTTGCATACTCCAGAAAAAGGACCAAGATACTTTACATGGAAGCATTTCCAGGGAAAAAAAGAATGAATGTCCAGGAGTTTGGCACTAGGCTTGGATTCGCAACATCAGACTCAGTCTCTCAGTTTGACACTAGATTCCATTAAAAAATTGGGACAATCATATGATCCTAGATTCTTACAAGTACGTAAGTATTTTAATGGTCAAAAGAAACCACACATCTTTTAGGCACTGGCTTTGAAAACCAAGACTCTTCCCAGACACATTTTTTCTAGAAGTGAATCCCCACTCCAGAGAAGACTGAGCAGCAGTGCCCCAGCGGTGCTGAAGCAGTTAACAGAGATGTGACCTCAATTTGTGCACCTCCATCCTCTGCATCACTGGGGCTGAATAAAATCCACAGGCACCGAATGACAGAGCTTCAAGTAATCTGTCATTTGGCCATTTACCACATTTACTGAAAGTTGCCCATTTTGGGTACCTTTTAAATGACCCTGGGAGACAGTCTTCAGTGGCCACATGCAAGTTACCTTTCTTATTGGAAATAAGAGCATCATCATCCAGATCTTCATCAAAGATTTCCCTTCCATCTTCTACATAACCTATCCCATCTGTAGAAAATTATTTTAAAATTGCAGTTTAAATTCATATAAATACATATTTAAACATTCCCCCCCCTTTAATATAGAGCAAAAGTTACAAAAGCAAGTATTAAAAACTACAGCACTCTCAGCTGTATCTTCTATTAGACTAAATACATTCTTATTTGTTTAATTAGAAATTATCCATAACAGTAATTTTTTTTTTTTGGCAAAACTGTAACAATAACAGGAAATAAAATTTCAACAGCAGGTCTTCATGGAAAAATATCTTCATTATCATCCTAACACACTGCTATTAGAACAATCCAAGATTAATTTCAATTAAAAGAATACCTTTCTCGTGTCTCCTAAAACAAATTTTAAGAATGTACTAACAATAACGTACCTCAAAGCATGAGTATTATGAAGCCTAATTGAATTATAACACTAGAACCAAAATAACTCTCCAAATTAATCTTAACTTACCATCATCAACAATCCAGTCATCATCCTGACGGTCTCTGACCATCTTGGAGTATTCATCCTCATCTATTTCATCATAAACACCCGTGAACTCCTCAACCTACAGTAAAGGTAAACTGAGGATTAACAGTTTCCATACCATCAATACTGTAGATCATCAGTCAGAATATAAAAGTTCCCCAAAATGCACGTAGGGTTCCTTCACTGCTACATTGTTCACCACTCATAAACACAGTTATTCATTAAATTTCTTTTTTGGCAGTGATAAAAGACAAGTTATCAATTTTTAAAATTATTACAGTATACTGAAACTCAAAATCTTCCAAAGCACTGGCAGAGATTTCATTTTAAAACTACTTGTTTTATTGCTCATTTAATTACCAAAAAAAAATTTTAATAAAAAACCTAGCAGTGGAGACTTCTGGCCTTGGCTCTACTCTCAATCACCAATCTCAGCTCAGTGAAAAGGAAAGGGGTTTGATGTACCCAAGCAGAGTGCTCAGAGAAAATTTGCATGTTAATGATCTACAGACTTCTGGTTTCTTTACATTTATTCACCTCAATGAGGAAGTCACTTCCTGTTGGCACCACGACTGGACAGTGTTACAGTACCAATGTTACACTGCCAGATTTCAGTTCCACCACTTAAACTGTGGTCTCTTTGTGGAAATAAGCATATTAATATTAATGGTTTGAGTCATGTAAAGCGCTGGAATTTAAGTTTAATATAATTTGAGCTTTAAAAAAAAAGTACTGCCTATCATAACATTAGGCTCATTTTGTTTCCTCTGACTATAAATGGTGATTAAGTTTCTCAGCTCACACTGACTTTTAATTAAGAAGAAAAGATGAGGAATTTTCACCTCATATTTTAATTTTTCCCCAGCTTTGGCTTTTTTCAGACGTTCAAGTGCTTCTTGCTGACCTCTTCTATTTTTCCTCTCACGTCTAGAACGTGATGCTGCAAAACTTCCAGACTCACTCATAGCTGTAATTAATAAAAAACAAGAGAAATTAGTTTAACAGTGAGCTGTTAGCTTTGGTACTTAAGTGTTCAGTAATGTATTAATACATGACTGCAGTTATGCTTAAAACCAAAACCTCCTTGGCTAAAAGCACAGTCACAGATGGCTCTTCCTAAGCCAATTCTGGAATGATACTGAGGGCATGGCCTGACAGGGAGCTCAAACAGCCCTCTCATGCCAGCTCACATTCAGCGTGAAGCTACCACCTAGAATTCCTAAGCACCTCTCAAATCTCATCAGCCTTTCCCTGTAAGAGATCCGCCCCCTACCCCTTCCCGGGAATTTCCAGCTCCTTTTATTTTGCATGTCTCCATGACAACTCAGGAATACCAGACTTAGAGAAGGCCTACACTGCTACAAAGCAGTGATGTTTTTAGGCGGTTTCCACAAGGTTTGAGTGTGACCAGATTGAGACAAACTAGAAACCTGTTAACAGCTGACACCCCATTTCCTCTTCCACTTCCTTCCCTTCCAAATGCTCTCCCCAGCAAGATGCTTTCTACTTCTCCAGACCTTTTTTCTTTCTCTTAATTTGGGGAAGGAGCACCTATCTGACCAGAGGAAACAAACGGAGTCCATCCAAGTTCTAAATGCAAACAAACAGCCCAGGGACAAGGCTGCGGGCTCAGTGGCAGGAGCTGCACACCCCGTGCAGGCAGAGGAGACCCGCGGCTGGCCAGGCGGCCAGAGGAGCAGGGCAGTCCCCTCCTGGTGGCAGCAGGACATCAGCTTGAGAATAGAGCTGCACCCCGGCAGCGTAGCTGAAGGAAGGCCGGGTTTGTGTCGCTAAGGGCTGGGGTAAAAGGGGCATTTGCACCGCTGCTGCCCCATGCAAAGGCGCACCGCTTTGGGCGCGTTTATCTTCTGTCAATCCTCCGCCTTTACTGTACGCCAGCGCCTCACGCAACGCGCTCCTCCGGGACAAGCGTGTTTCCAGCCCCAGCCGGGACCACCCGCGCCCGCCGCTGCCCCCTGGGCTGGGAGTGCCACCACCGGAGACGCGACCGGGGACAGCCGCCCCAGCTGCGGGGCTCCACGGCCGGCGCGGGGCTGTGCGGCCCGAGCCCGTCCGCGGGCGGAGCCCCCCGTTCTGCGCCCCCCGGAGAGGGTTCCGCCGCTGGGGCAGCGCGGGCGCGGCCCCGCCGAGCCGCCCAGAGGGACGCGGGACCCTCGCGCGGCGCGGGCCGCCCCCGCCGCGACCGCCGGACCGCCCGCTCGCCCGCCGCGCACGCGCGCTCCCGCACCCCGTGCTCGCCCTCGCCGCTGCCCGGTCGCCCCCCGCCTGACAGCGAAGCGCCGGCGCCTGCGAGGGACGGTGACAGGCAGAAGGACAAGGACTGGGGGCCCGGCCGCTCCGCCGCCCGCGGGTCTCACCGTCCCGGCCCCGCGCGCCGCTCTCCGCCATGGCGGTCGCGCCAAAGGCTCCCGAAAGTGGCGCGAGACGGGAGCCCCGCGCGCCGTCGCCGGGGCCGCAGCCAATCAGCGGGCGTGGGGGCGGGGCCGCCCCGGGCGCGGAGGGAGCGCGGCCCGCGGGAAGGGCCCGGCGCGGCCCGGGCCAGAGAGGCCCGCCCGGGAGCGCCGCGCGGGCCGGCGGAGCCGCTGCCTGAGAGCGGCCTGAGGGCCGGGTCGGGCTGGGCCGGGCCCGCTGCTGCGGCCGCGGCTTCCCAGGCGCTCCTTTGGCCCGCGGTGTCCCGAGAGTTGCGGCTGAAACCTCTGAGCAGTGCTCCACCTGCTGCAGGGGCCCATAGCCCATCCGGGCCCGGTGCCGCAGTTGGGACAAAGCCATGTTTAAATGCCTTGTCATAAGTACATCACGACTAAATGTCACGTATTTTATACGTGACGACTAAAATCACGTATAAAATACATCTCCTGAGCTGGGAGAAGGTGGTGGTTCATGCCAGCTGGATAAAAGCTGGAGCGTGAGGGTGGAGGATCACCTCCAACAACGTTCTCAGTGGGAGAAACTGAGGTTTCCATCGACCTGTAACCCCTAAACATCGAATATTGATCATGACAATACGTATGTAGGAGCCATGGTCTTCATTTTGCATATTTAGGTGTGATGCTCTATCACAAGTTTCAGAACTTCTTCTGTAAATGACTCTTTAGAGCCTTTCAGAGGCTGGTAGAGACTGATCCGCTTAGTGACAAAATACATTTTTACACATATATGTGTGTGTATCTGTATTTAAATGTGTTTTATATAGCTATGACCACATATAGTTTATATTTATATATATTTATTTATATATATAAAATATTGGATGCCCTCCTATTTTCCAAACCCCTTTTCCTTTTTATTTTCTTCTTCATTACAAATGGAAAGGAGAAAAAAAAAAAAAAAAAAAAAAACCACGTAGATTCAGACTGGATTTCTGATATCTCAAGTGGCCATGTGTGTGGAAGGCTCTGAGAAAATACCCACCAGACCTTTGTTCCTGCATACCTCTGACTTGGTCAGGGTGGGAAGTTGGGGTATGTTCTCTTCCTTTTGATGCTACAGAGACACCTTCACTCAAATGTGTCAAGAGTACTTACACAACAGCCTTCAGCTGAGGAGCAAGGACTGTGTCCAGAAAATGATATATTTCAGTTTCAAGCAAAGATGGGAAAAGGTTTTAAAAGCTTCAGTTAAGATAACTGAAGTGTTACAAGTCCTCTCTTCTAAAAGGGTTCAGGTCTGTCCGTGTGTATATTCAGAAACCCAGAGAAACTGATGGGGTTCATGCTGTTTCACCAGAGATTAACCTCGATATTTTGTCCAAAAACATCACTGCTGGTCAGTCATTACTCAAAAAACCTACCACCATCATTTGTACAATTTTGTGGAGAAGCATTTACTGCTCATCAGGCACTGACTCCAGCTTCTTGCAAAGGCAGGTGGCACCACAGGGTTCTCTCCTTAGGGCTGATAGGCTGTTGCAGAAATGTGAACTAATATTATTTGGTCTGAATATACTGGTTGTTTTCAACTGTCTGGAGGAGAGACTTCATATAGTTCTGAAAATGAAAATTACTTTCCTTTCTTCTCCACCAGGACTCCTTTGCATTGGTAAGAGGAATAAAAATCCTCCCAATCCTCCAAACTTACATACCCAGGTGCTAGTACAACATTATCCCAGTGCTGGACCTATCTTAGGTGGAAGTAAAAGAATGACCCCAGCCACCTGTGGCAGCTCTGTGGTGCCGAAAGAGGCTGGATGACAGCCAGAGTGCCCATTGCCAGGGAGAGTGAGACCCCTCTCAGCTGTACTTAGTTAATAGGCCAGCTTAGCTGTAGCAAACATGCATCCTTGGAAACACTGACAGCCACAGGAAGAATCCCTCTCTGATCTGCTGTCCTGGTTTCTACCACAATCAAGTTAATTTTCTTCCTAGTAAGTGGTGCAGGACTGTGTTTTGGATTCTGGAAGTAATAATGCTGATAACACACTGATGTTTTGGTTGTTGCTGGGCAGTGTTCACACTAAGTCCAGGGCTTTTCAGCTTCTCACTCCACCCTGCCAGCAAGGAGGCTGCAGGGCACAAGGAGCTGGGAGGAGGCACAACCAGGACAGCTGACCCCAGCTGATATTCCATACCAAAAGATATTGTGCTCAGTATATAAAATGGGGGGAAACTGGCCAGAGGCCACTGCTCAAAACTGTTTGAGCCTCAGTCAGTGAGTGGTGAGCAATTGCACTGTGCATCACTTACTCTGTATATTTTAATTATTGTTGTTCTTCTTTTCTCTTCCTTTTTTCCCCTATTAAACTGTTTTTGTCTCAACCCCAATACTTAAATTTGGGGTTTTCTTCCCCCAGTTCTCTCCCCATCCCACGCAGTGGGTGGGTGGGAGAGTGAGTGAGTGGCTGTGTGCTGTTTAGCTGCCTGCCAGGTTAAACCAACAACACCAACACACAGCCTCTGCTTCACAGGAGTGTGGCACTATTTGCTTCTTTTTTTAAACATGTGCACAATCACTAAGATTGATGTGGGGTTCAAAATCAGAAGTTACTCAATTTTTAAGCTACAATAGATAAACATTTATAAAATAACAATATCTCTAAATTCTTCAGTTTTAATAAAAATAGAATGCCACTGCATTTCACATATATATAGCCTTCACATGCTTTGGATTTTTGCATTGGCTGGATTTTAATGCTTTTGATTAAAATGAAACAATACCCTTTGTCAGCTGTCATGTGAACAGTGGCATGTTTGTCATTCAGGTGATGCCATGATTTGAGCCGGTACACAGTGATACAGTTAATTTCCCAAACGGAAGTTGTTGCCATAGCTCCACTGTGGGACAGCGCAGATCAAACAGAAGACTTTTTCATGGATGCTCATTCAATCCTCACATTCATCTCTGGCCATAACAAGAATGCATCTGTTTCCCACAGCACAGCATAACAAGCATATTTAAATGCTGCAAGGAGAAAAAAAAATAAAAGGTGGGGGGAGCATGGGATGGGCTGTGCTTTGGGAAGAAAAAAAACCCCAGCAAGATCTGGGACTTCCTCTGCTAAAGGCTTTATCACAGCAGACTGCTTTGAGCTCATCCTTAACCTCCCTTTGGACAACCATACAAGAACAACTTGGCATGACCTTTGCTCAATTGTCTTTTAAGAACAAGAAGTGGAAATTTTGGTGGTCCAGAGCCAACAAGATTCCCTCGAGGCAAGTGTGATAGCTGCAGAGAAAAGTGCAAGACAAGCATAGTAATGAAGATGGTAGGCAGCAAAAAACACAGTACAGAAGAAGAAACTCAGGAAGCTCCAAGATTTCAACAAAAGGTGACAAAGATGTATTTTTTATTTTGTTTTCTCAGAGCTGCAATTTAAATATGTAAGTTATTAATAGTAAATACCTTAAACTCATTGCAAGCGTTCCAAGGTAATATAAACAGTAGTTTACATTAGCAAATGAAAGTACAAATGGAGTATAGTATCAATACTAAGTTAAATGGACAAAATAATTACTGTATTGAGGATTTTTTTTTCTTCCTTTTAATGACTAAAGTGTACTTGATCTGCTTCAAAAACAGTAGGACAAAAAGTTAAGACTCTCAGATTCAGACGTTACACATAAGTTTATGGTAGGCAAGCTTTCGATGATGGGAAAAAAAGTTAAAACTAAGAGTGGTGGTATAAAAACAATGCCCAGTAAATCGTGAATGACAGCAAAATAGCAAATTCAGCTGTACTATGTCTACCTCAAAACGCTTAAACATCATTACATTGCTGTTAAGTACAGACTGTCTTTGTGGAGAATTGTGTGTGTGCATGCTACTCAAGATGTGAGTGTATATGTTCTATGTGTATGCTTCCTACAAACATTGAGTATTTCATTATCTTACTTTTAATCTTTACATTGGTCTGAATTAATGCACATTATCACTTAATTATATTAAAGTTTTTCTTTCTAATTTCATCCAGCTCTGACCGCTTCAGCAGCTGCTTACTAAACTCAGCTATGCATGTGACATTTCAACAAGAATTATTTAACTGTTTGGGGTACTAAGCTCCTAAAAGTTATTAAAACTAGTTATATAAATTAAAACTAAAAGAAAACTGAAATTATTACTTTACAAGACATCTTTGCTTTCAAAAGTTTGAAAGAATAGATGCTTCTCCTTGTGTTTATCAATAATGGTAATGCACACATTTATGTTAAAAGGATAAATTCCTTGCCTAACAGGCCTCTAAATGCCTTTTGTTCACTGCACAGCTCTTTAATTTCCTACCTGAGTTACCAGTTAACAACAGGATGAAGAGAATAAAGTTATTATTATGATTTTAAGCCTCTGAAATAAAAATGTGAAATAGAAAAAAGAACACACACATTACAACAGAAATTGTCCATGGAATGAACATTCAGAGACACTTTTTTTCTTTCTTAAACAAACACAATTCAATTCTGATTGCAGTTAAATTACAGCAAATCCTAGTAACTGGACCAGAATTGGTGAAATTATGCTAACTGGAACAGAGAACAGAATCTCATCACCTGCTTGCCTAATACAATATTCCTATTCAAGCCTAGAAGAAAAGTACAAAATATTATAATGTACATTAAATAGGGAAGACAAGTAAGAGCAAACTCACAGAAAATGAGCCCTCACATAATTATAATGTCTAAGAATTAAGTCTGATGCTAATGGTATTCAAGAGCATAGTTATTGCCACAGCATGAAAGTCTCTGTTTTAACTACTTGCAGCACTCTCTCTTTACAATTGCACAGAAATGAACAATTAATGTATAAGCAGAACATTATTGCAGAGAGGCTGTTACATTTCAAGATCTGGCTGAAGATCAAATGTGCTTCCATGGGTGAACACTCTCAGCATTCACTAGTTCAGATCCCTTTGGCAGAAAGGAGGACAGCATCATGAGATACTGCAAAGTCTTGTTGTAATCCTGACAGCTCTGGTGCTGGACTGGTGCTGGGGAAGGCTGTGCTCACACTGTAGGGAAGCAGCAAGGGCCAAGTGCTCCCTGCAGTAGGGGGGGCTTTTCCCCAGCCCGAGGACTTTGAACAGGGCAGCCTGGAGATGGGAGTCAGGATCAGCCAGGACAAGTCCATGGCAATGAGACTGGTCTCAAAACAAACCAGAAACACAATTCAGGGTCAGGTCCAGTGATGGTAGCCTGGGTCAGATGCAACCCAGGCACTAGGCAAGTTGTAGAATGATCTTGGTTTGAAGGAACATTAAAAGTGATCTAGTTCCAACCCTTGTGTCACAGGCAGGGACACCTTCCACTGGACCAGACTGCCCAAAGCCCAATTCAGTCTGGCCTTGAACACTTCCACTGGAGACTCACCAAACAAGTCCATTAAACAAGGCAGGTTCCAGGTCAGGCTAGGGAGCCAGGGCTGCAGCTGTAGCTGAGCTGGATGGAGACCAGCACTGCTACAGCTCAGCTCCAGCAAGGACCAACAGACTGACCAGAACCCAGAGCCCACGAGCAGAGGGCAGGGGACCCAAGTGAGGCTTGGTTAGGACTGTCAGCGCCCTCACAGCCTTGACAGCAACTCCCATTCCCCACAAACAAGGTGTGTCCTCACACCTGAGAGCTCAGAATGGGGAGAGGGATTTAGTTGGTGCAGGTTTTCAGTGGATAACTTTATGGACACTCAACCAGGGCAGGGACAATGGCCTGGAAAGGGGCTACAGCAGATGGAACTAGAGGGTGGCCAGCCCCAAGGGGCCGCCAGATGGGTTCTGAGAGGAGGTTCACTGAGGAACCAGGGCTGGACAGGGGGCCAGTACAATGAGGACACCAAAGCCAGTCAGGCTGATGGCACAGGAGGAATTGCAGAAGATCTCATACAGACAGGCCCCACAGTGCTCAACTCAGGACTTAGGAAAGCCTGATCTAGCTGTCAGGGTGTAGCAAGGGGCAGCTGCTCCATGAGGACAAGGAGAAAATGACATGAGAGGGCTGGTGGGGGTTTGGGGACTTGACACCCAGGACTATGTCCTACAGACCCAGGCAGGGTGAGCTGTCAGGCCCAGCCAAGATCATCATACAAGATTTTGGACCTGCCTCATCACCGCAGGCAAGGTAGAAACACAAGTTAGGTCAGTCCTAGTGGCAGTGTCTCCTTGTGTATTGCTGTTCCAGTGACATCTGATCTTGCTTTCCAACACTAGCAAGTCACAGATTTTTAATTCCTTTCAAGTCCAGCTTTTGATTCTTCCTGTGGACACTGGCAGGAAAGTTAATGTCAACCTGAGAGAAAAGGTCTTTCCAATTAGGTTTGGTACTTAGTCTACCTTAGTTCAGGCCAAATGGAAGAAGTTGTTACAGGAAGAGGCATTCAAATAATAATTAGTAAAAGCTATACTAGGTCCCAGATAGCCATTTTACAGTGCATAAAGTAGGTGTTTTGCTTTAAACAAAGTGTGTGTCTTTACCCAGATTATGAAACTCTCCAGTTATTAAGTTTTTGGTACCCAAAATATTAATGTGAACTCCTGACAATCACTCAAATGCCATTTACAGTATGATTTGTTATGTTTCACTTGTCCGGTTTGCATTTGGAACGGTATGGGGAAAAAGCTTTGAAGGCCCTTGTGTGAAACATTGACAAATGGAAAGATAAAGGTTGACAGGAGCAGTGGAGAGAAAAAAAAATATTGGAGACTTGTAATCCTGGAAAAGATAGCGTGACAGAATACTGATGATCAGTCCAAGAAGTTTGAAATTGAGCTGGCAGTAAAGGAAGGCACCAGAGAGATTGAAAATGGATAGAAGTGAGTGCAATACAAATATGTTCAAGAAAGGTAGTCCTAGCTTTGTGTAGATTTAAGGAGATTGGAGTGCTTATCTGGAAAGCCAGAAGAAGACAAAAAGGGATAGAAGGGATAACAACACAGTTTAAATGTAAATAGTAAAGAGATTTTTCTTAAATTATATTTTATCTGTAACAGTGAGAAGGAGGGCAGAGAATATAAATAATTCAGAAAAAGTTTATACTGAGATGTATAAAGTAGAGAGATCTGTAGCATTCAGCATTGTATTTCTTGTATTTCTAGCAGTAAAGTTGCAACTATAGTCCTGTGCTTGCACCACTCTGTAAGAAATCTACAGAGAACCCAAAATAAAGCAGGGAGAATAATGGAAATATTATAACATATGACCTATGAGAAATTATTGCAGCTGGGACAGTTTAGTCTAGAAAAGTCAAGAGACATGTAACAAAAGTACCAGCCTGGCTCCTGAATATCAGTTTTCTATTCCAAATCCTCAGACTATTGTTTCAAAATCTTAACCACAGTAGTCATACAAAAACTAAGGAGAGTAAATCTGTTCTCTGTGTGCAGTAGCAAAAGCAAGCACTGGCAGTAGCTTGCAGCAATGGAGGTTCAGATTAGACATTCAGAAAAACTTTCTGGTAAGAGTGAACCGTGTTAAGAGTGGATTAAATAGATAATTTGGGTTCTGGGAAGGGAAGGACCAACAGAGGTTACTTAATCTAAGTGCTTTCTAACCTCAGACCATCCATCAGTAAAGTGTCACTGTTGAGAATCCCTCAACCTCCCCTAACAACATTTACTCAATAAGTAAAAGCTTGATTATTAAAATTAGCAAGGACAATCTAATAATGGGACAGACTGACTTAACATTTCCTACACTAAGTGACCATCTCTCTGACTTGGGAAGAGTGAAATGAAGACAGATACCCTCTTGGTCAAAAGCCAGCCATGATTTCTCACCATTTTTTTCAGAAGTGCTTATAAAAGTAGTTCATGAAAGAGCAAGAACACAAAGAACCTCTCCCAAAGTGGGTAATGCCACTTATTCAAAACAGTGCTACAAAGCATAGATGATTGGCATCACCAAAGGCCACTATTTTCAAGAATTTATATATTTCAGATGATTTACATGTAAAACATTTCAGGATTAACATGACATTTTTAGTTAAACTCTTATATAAATACTGACTAATTTGATTCTATACAACTATCCCGAGAACAAAGATTTTATTAAACACCACATCTTCACTAAAGAATTGAGGAAAGAACCAGCTATAAAATCACACTGTACCAAATACTATGTTTTTACTTTTCATAATTTATAGGCTGTCATTGCATATAGAAAAATTTTGTGGATTTAATCTGCATACATTTTATAAGACTATTTCATAAATAGTAAATTTTTTTTTATTTATTCTGACAAAAAGAGCATAGTTTTAAGTGTTGTTCATTCCACTGGAATGATGAACTGCTCTTAAAAATTAATAAAGCTACAGTATCAGCCAACATTATATGGAAGCAGCCAAGTGATTGGTGTTGGAGATTATGAAAACCTATAGGGTGTAGTTTAATTCATACCCTTCATTCTCTACCTTTTTTCCCACCTACACAATAGGTGGGGAAAAAATATCAACTATTGTGTGTTTTAATCTCAGTCTAAAAATATATGAGCATCTCAGCAATAAGGTATCTTTTTCTGCTATTTTTGACTATTAATTCTAGCATGTCTAGCATTAGCATGACATTGACAGATACCTACATACATAAATGCAGGGATTCAAGCATACATATATACACACATAGAAACACAGAATTTAAAAAAATCAGCTCCAGACATAAACCATTTCTTCATCTTACAAAGTCTTGCGGTTGACCTTATGAAGTCTTTCAGTTAAAACCTTCAGTATCCAAAATATATCCATTGAAGCAAAATTTATTAAATCTCATCAGTTAAATATTCAGTAAATTATCCCATTTTCTTGTAGATGCTTGTCTTTGAAGTCAAACACTATTCAGCCACACATTTTTTTTTCAGTTTCCTGATGACTTTTGAACAGAAATTATGTGAGGGACTGCTTGTCTTCATTTTGACTCAATTATAAGTCAGAAGACTTTTGCAGCCTCTCTCAGGTAAAGACCATTTTAAATGCAACTTCTGCTTGGCTAACTGGTGCTTGAGAGGGATCATACTTTCAGTTTGAGAAATGAGAGGATTCAAATGTAATATCTAAACAGATTTTTTTCATGTTTTATAATTAATGGTTGCTGTTTGAGAACTGAAGTTCTGTATTAAAAACCCCCAAACCACTACGTATCAGGTGGAACCCTCCTAACAACTGAAGTTTTTCCCTGTTTGGTGCCTATTCAATTCAGACCTTGAAATTAGTGCTAGGAGGATTGGGATCATGGTTTCCTGGCTTGTTTGCCTGTAATTTGTACACCCTGGGACAAGATTTTTATGCATCAGATGTCTATTCAACCCAAGCAGCTGTTGCAAAGGGTTCAGTCATTAAAGCCTATGGTGCTAATTCCCTGTAACTTGTGAAGAAGTGGCGGGAGCTGCCCAGGAGACCGTGAGCAGCCTGGCACAGGATATTGGTGACAGAAAAGAAATTAGATGCATGAACCTCCCCACCCACGCCTCTTGCTCCACTGTTCTTTTAAAAGCTGGCTGACTTGTAAGCATTCACAGAAGACCATCTGTTGAGCTTTTCCAATCAAACCTAATCTGTTTTTATTTATTTTAGAGAGTAAAGGAGACACACTTCAGCCTTTTGAAAGCTCATTTAGCCCCAAACACCTAGAAGATGCAGTTTAGGATATGTTATTCAAGATATACAATATGTTGACTAAAATTTTTAGACAAATTCCATTTGGACAGACATGACAGACCCTACATCCTTCTCTCATCCTTCTCATTATTTCAGCTTTCTCTCTTGTAATGAGGTACACAATATATTTTTTTTAATGCTCTTCAAACAGAAGGACAGAATACATAAATTATTTACCAGAGATACAAATTAAATAAGCAGGATGAAAAGTATTCCACTTCCACTTTGAAATTCTGGCCCAGCTTAGATAGATGATACCACAAGAGTGACATTCTGTAATGTTACATGTATATGGAAAAACCTGTCTGTAGAGAAGATTAATCAAAATGCATCTGGAGTCAATAGCACACTCTCAGCATGAAAGCAAAGATGAAATCTGGCATTTCATACTTAAAAGAAATAGAAGGCAAGGGAATTTACATTTCCAGTACATTGGCAATCATCCAGCTTTAAGAAAGTCTGTTTTCCTTTCATCTCTATTCCCCTGCACCTGCCTGATCAGGGAGGGCTGGACACTCACCCTGGATATGTCCATACCTGGTGCTACACCTTCAGGACACCAGCACTAATCGCTGAAAAGCTGGCATGTGTGGGTGGGTTTATAAAAGGGCTGCCTGCTTCCTCTGGCTGCTCCAGTCCTAGCACTCCTCATCTGTGCTGTCCAAATATTCTTCTAACAGCGTAACACTCCTGCAAATATTTCTCCTAAGAAAATGAGCTACAAATTTCAGGCCGAGTGCTGCATTAATCATGGTTTAATCATTTCCCTTGAGTATGCTTTCCATAATGTGTGAGTAGTTCTTGCAGAATCACTGATAAAGGAACTCAGTTAGTAGGGAAAAGATTCAGCTGTGAGATTCACTTAGTTTGGCTACCTGTTTTTCTTGTTCAGCCACCTCTTTTGACATGTATTTTCCTTTTTTCTTGACAGCTGTCTCATTCTTTCTTTTTACATTCTCTTTCTGCTTTCTTTCTCATCTCCTCTTATTTACTTATCTACTCGTTTCCCTTTCACATAGTTCATACACTTTTGTATTATGCTTGGTTTTCTTTGAAGAGGTGCAGAAGATAAATAAGTTTGAAACTCAGGTCTCAAGGGGAAAGACCCTGAGGCACAATTCTCTTGTAACTCCTAACGGTCTGGATGGCTTTAGATGCTCGTGTCCTCTAATGAAGTCTGATTTTTAAAAACAATATTGACAGTGCCCACTGAAACTAAGTATTACCAAAATCCACTTTTTTGATTCTATCAAGGTTAACAATAGCCAGTGGAGCTTCTCTGTTCTAAAAATTTTTGGCTTTATACTATCCTGGTTATATTCTCATGCTATTTAAGAGAAAGAAGGATGGTAATTTCACTTCAGCAGTGTAAAAGCTACAGTTGTATGTATTGAAGCAGTTGTACAGCACAGCTAAAGATGCAGTCGTGGCTCCTGGGCAGGTGTCAGCCAGGTTCCACTTGAAGGGCCTGGGAACTCTGAATTTGCCTATGATTAGAAGCATTTTTTTGCAACTTAAGAGAGAGTTGCTACCATTATAGCCACGTTCTTTATCCATCTCTCAGCAGAACAGAACGACACTTTTGCCAAAACTGTTATTTTTTCAGCACCAAGAATTCGGTACTCCCAGCCCCGGGCCGCTCCCCGGGGAGGGGAGCGGGCTGGCGCTCCCGGGCTGCCCGGCGGGGCAGGCGGGAGCTGTCCGGTCAGCACCGCGCCGCCTTCGGCTGCTCCTGAGCCGGCCAAAGCTCACCGCGGCTCGCTGGGAGTGGAGTCGGTATCTGTGAGTGGGCTACCGAGGCCGCCGGGCCCCGCTGTGCAGCCGCGCCCGGGGTCGGGGCGGACGCGCCGATGCGGCTCCTGGCGCGGCGCTGCCTCCCGCAGGCCCCACCGCTCCGGCACGGACCGCGCCTGCTGCCCGGAGCGCGGCTCGGGGCTGGGCCGGCAGCGCCCTGGGGCCAACAGGGACAACGGGATCCTGCCGTGCATCAGGGAGAGCCCTGCCAGCGGGTCAGGGAGGGGATCCTGCCCCTCCACCCAGCCCCACCGAGATGGATCTGGAGTGCTGTGTCCAGTTCCGGGCTCCTCAGGACAGGAGAGACATGGAGATCCTAGAGTGGGTCCAGTGGAGGCAACAAATATGATTAAGGGATTGGAGCACCTCTCTTGCAAAGAACAGATGAGGAAGTTGGGCCTGTTCAGTGTCTACAAGAGTCGACTGAGAGGGAACCTCATTAATGTATGTAAATAGATATTTATAGGGCAGGGCGCCAAGAGGACGGAGCCTTTAGGAGACTCCTCTCGGGGTTGCCAAGCTTAGGACAAGAGGCAACGGGCAGAAAGTGATGCACAGGAAGTTCTACCTGAACATGAGGAAGAACTTCACTGTGCAGGTGACCGGTCAGCGGAACAGATTGCCCAGAGAAGCTGAGCAGTCCCTCACTGCAGATGTTCCAGACCCTCCTGGACGCAGCCTGTGCCGTGTGCTGTGGCACGGCGCTGCTCCAGCCGGGCGGTCGGAGCCGCCGCCCCGCTCCCCCCGGCCGGGCCCACTCCGGCCCCTGAGACTCGCGGGGGCGGGGCCCGCCCGCCGAGCCGCCGTGGGCAGCGCGCGGTGGCGCGGCGGGGCAGCAGCCAACCAGGAGCCCGCATGCAAATCAGCCGGCCCCGCCCCCGCGCGCGCAGAGCGGGGCGGGGCCCGCCGGTTGCCGTGGCGACGCGAGCGGCCGAGCCCCCGGGCGGCTCCCGGGGAGACCCCCCGCGCCGGGCGGGCCCGGGCGGCGGCCATGCCAGTGCGTGCGGCCGGTGCTGAGTCAGGAAGAGGCATCCCCAAATCCCCCTCCGAGGCCATGGAGGAGCTGGAACACACCTGCCCACAGCCGCGCCTGGTGAGTCGGGCCCGACCGCGGCCCGCCCGCTCGAGCTGCCCCGGGTGCTGCGGGGCCGCTGGGCCGGAGACGAGGGAGGGAGCCCCCGGGCGGCCGGTGCCGCCTCACGGCGGGTCCCTTTGTACAACGCCAGGGAAAGGGCGAGCGGACGCTGTCCGAGGTGGGCTGTGCCGTGCCGCGCAAGAACCCGGGGCGGTGCGGTGACAGCAGGCAGGATTCCTGGTCCGCTCGTTAAAATCCCGGATCCCCCGCGCTCCTGGCGCGTCCGGGCGCGCCCGGCCAGCGGCGCGGCTGCCACATGTGTGCGGGCGGCGGGAGCGGCGGCGGGAGGCGTGTGACGATCTAAGCAGCTGCCCGTTCCCAGGAGTGAAGGCAGAGGGGCGGCCCGCCCTCCAAGGAGCTGGCGGCGGGGAGCGATGGCCGGTCCGGCCGCTCCGGTGCCGCTCCCCCCGGGAATGGCAGTCCCTGGGGGCTCCTTCGTGACCGCCCGGCCCCGCGCTGCCCTGCAGGCCGGGTCTCGCACGGGGTACTGCGCTCAGGAACGGCAAATCCCGCGTTTCTCAACTTTAAGAGTCCAGTGAGGAGTTGCCCGTTCGATTCAGGATGTGTAAGGAAGAAGAGAGTCTCGGAGAGCTGCGGTTTTTGGGGGGACAGGAGAATGAGGAAGGGCTGGGAGAGTGATACTTGAAGTAACTCCTCTGAGGTTGTTTGCTTAAAGATTCCCTCAGACCTTGTAGGTAACTCTACAAGGCTGCTGTACCCCAAGAGTTCAGGTTCTGAGAGCTGTCCTTCTTTTCATGTGCTCATTTAAAAATTCGAGTGTTTCCTTGCTTCTTATTTAAATCTGTTACTATTCTCACCAGGAAAATCTCTCCTTACCTCAGCATGGTACGAACCATTGGCAAATAGAAAGTTAATAATGGCAATACACAAATGCAACCACAGAATTGTGGAGGCAGTGTCAAGATGTGAGAATGCATGATGTATGCAACAGTTTAGTACTGGAAATTAAATCATTTAACACCAGAATTCAGTCGCAGTGCTAATTAAAACATATTTAAACATCAAACTTCAATAATTAAATTTAACACTGTAGTTGAGACATTGTTCTGATATGACAAGAAATAGCAACAGTCATTGGAGCTGACCTAAATTAATATTTTCTTCTTGCTCATGTTATAATTAGATTCAGCTTTAAAGATAACTGTTAATTTGTTCATGGAAAGCTTTTGGAGCTGTTTTAATAATGAAAGTTAGCTCACATGTAGTTACTGCAGTGTGTTCGTACAGGCTGTCTGAGATTTCTCTGTCAAAAGCTCAGATATAACAACCTGTTTGAATATATTACTCTGTGTAGTCTGACATTTTAAAAGATTTTAAAGAAAGGAGTGACAGTATGATACCAGTATTTACAGTATCATGCATTCCAGTATAATTTCTTTGGAATTAGGGTGACAGTTGGAGTACATGAATGAAACAGGAATTCATTATGATGCTTTAGTTCTTCCTGAGTACCAGTAATGGACAATGGAGACATTTTCAATAAATATTTGTGGAAAGTGTGTCCTTCTGAAGTGATACCTCATCAGTCATCAGATCTCTGTTATCTTCAGGTTAAAAAAAAAAGGTTGCCTGGTAAAGTATAAAGCAATACACTGAACTCAGAGCATAGAGAGTGAGGCAAACAAGTGTAGTCAAGCAATGTCTGAAGAAAAATTAAGGGTGGGTGTTCTGAACAGTTAAAGTGAATCACCCCTTGATAGACGGTTTAATAACATGGACATCAAGTTCCTATCAGATCTTTTTTAAGATCTTCAGTACTTGATCTGATCTCATCCTTTGAAGGTAGCATGTGCAGTGGTGGGCCAGTAACCTTGTCACCTAGACTATTACTGTAAAGGAAAGAGGGTGTCTCAGGTAACGTTTTCATATTTTTGTACCTCAGGATGATACCTCAGGATGGTTCTGGTACTTCAGAATAATATAACTGGTGGCAAGTCTGTAATATTTACAGATATATTTACAGATTACTTCTTAATGCTGTTCATTGGTTCTCACACATCTCTAAAACTAATTATCTGGGCTTTCAGTTTATAGATGGACTAAGTTGTAGGAATCAGTTTTTCTTGAGAAATCACCTCAAATTTTAGAAAGTGAAAAGGGATTCGTTCTTTTCTGACACTGTTATAATCCTTTTCATTGAAACAGGAATTATTTCTTTAAAGCTGTAAAACTGTGAATATTTGTAATGGATATCTGCCATTAGACCTCTGGTTTTAGACTACGAAGTCTGCTAGCTTGTCAGGAGCTGTCACACTAGCAGTAAAGAACCTATGTCCTCCACAGATCAGGAAATCAGGGGACATTGAAGGCAGTTCTAGGGTAAGTTTCAACGTCTATTGAAACCTGATGTTTTCCAGTGCCTGGTACTTTTGTAATTATAAATTGTCATTAATTTTTTCCCAAGACACTCTGTGCATTTTCTTAACCAGCTGAAGCATTAATGAACATTTGTGTTGCTTCAGTCAAATCCTCTGCTCCATCTCTGACTTAATCTTTGCCTTCTTTGTGTTCGCCACTTCCATGTATCTTAATGCCAGGAAAATGTCTGAGTGACTCCACAGGTCTTGGTCTCAATGCATAGCAGAGAAACAAACCCACTGGAGTCACCTGTTTTATCCATTGTGGTGATTTTAGGAGTTCTGTAGTCAAGAAAAAACTTCTCACAAATAGCATTTCTCCAATCCTGGTTTGCATCCTTTTGCATTTATCTCTCTTCTCATCTGGACCAAACTGCTGTCTTGGGCCGTGTTCTCATCTACTGCGGTCCCATTCATATTTTTAATCCTCGGCATGCCCGTGGTCATGGGGCCTTCACTGTTTTCAGTGGGATAAACATGACCCCTGGTCATATCATGCCACTTACTCATGGCATGGCAGTTGTCCCTGGATAACTTTCAGTAAGCTGCAGAGTGCTGCTGGGCTGTGGATCTCAGCCTGGGAATCCTGCCCTTAGGGTTCGCCTGTGTGCATCGGTACTAAAAAGGAAAGCTCTTAGTTTAACTGTGAGATACCATAGCGGGAAGTACCAAAGAGGAAATACAAAACCTTGTGAAATTATTTGCTTATTTTTTTATAATGTATTTGTATCACTTGGGATCAAGAGTTTCACTTTGGTCCCAGGTATGTGTAGCTCCATGAAGGACTGGTGTGTCCTTTGAAAATTTCCAATCCTCACGTGAAAGAAACAAACAGGCATTTCAACACACTTTGTTCGGGAAGACAGTTCCATGCAACACCTTTCATGAAAGAAATCAATGGCAATTTATAAGGACAGTGCTGCAGATAAAGCAAACCCAAATACACATTTAAACTTGAAAAAAAAACCTTCAGAATGTACTGTTTGGTCTCATCTCTCCCTTGAACACACTGAGAGCTTCTTTTCCTTGTATTTCATGTCTCTGTCTTCCAACACAGGCATCAGTGGAAACATGTGATAAAATACTCTCAGGACCTGGGAACCAATGTCTTATTTTCAAAACTGTCAGAGCCTAACTGAGGATTAGATAAGTTGAGGATATGCAGGGCAATGCAACATAGATTTCCATCACAGTGCTTAATTTAAGAAACCAGCTAAGCAAAACCCCACCTGAATTAGCTGGGGTGAATTACAAGGAAGGAGAAGGAGTAGTAGATAGGTACGCATGTGGTTGGTTTGGCCTGTGCCCACAGGCATATTGGTGTGTAGAGGGCAAGGCAGGAGGAATTAAGCAGCAGTTTTCATTAATTTAAAGTGAATCTATCTTTAAGATGATGTAAAGAAGCATCTAAGTGCTTTTTGTTCTGTCTGCTGTGCCCTAGGCAGTGCTATCCCCAAAATACTGGGCTGTTCAAGGGTATGTGACATCCATACTACCCTTGGATGTCTGTTGTCAGGCAGCTGAAGCTGTGGCCAGCTCTCATTTCTTGCACAGGAAATGGCATCAGGGCCCTGTGTGGAAGTACCTGAATAGTTTATTGGGGGCTTTTTTCCATCATCATTGCAATGACAGACTAGCTGGATACTTCATCTAGCCATATGGCAGATAAACCATGTTCTGCCAAGGCAAGTGTCAGGGCCACTTGAGATTCACCCTTGCAATCCCAGGACTGCTCCAAAGCCCACATTTACTTCTGTAGTGTTGTGAGATTCAGAGGCTGCAGGCTTTTGCAGGTCAATAGGAATTAGGTATTAAGTATCTTGGGGCCACTGAATCTACAGTACTTGGAGAATGAGACTCAAGTACAACTGAAAGTGACAGATCCCATATAATTTTAGGTATCAGCTGCTTTAGCCATTTTGTTTATTTTCTTGAATTTTTTAGAAAAGATGAGAGTACGTGAATTGAATTTTTGTCCAGTTATTCAAGTACATTTGAAAAACACTATTACTTTTTTATTTTATTGAAGAGTAGAGGAGAACATTTTAGTATTTGCGCACACTGGAGCTTTATAATGGTTCAAGGAGTCACTCTACTTCTTTAGACAATTTCTTATTGCTGCTTTTAATCAAAAAACTCAAAAACTAAATCTGAAATAATTGCAAGGAAAGTGTGCATGCCTTGAATTTCTGTATTTTCATCCCTTCATATTTACAGAGAGTGTTTTAAGAGGTTCTGATGCAACTCCTAGAATCGTTTCAGTATTTTATTTCCATGAGCTTTCATAGATCTTCATATTCGTCTTGCATATATCACTGGAAGGCAATTTTAATCAGAGGAGCCAATGATTAATGTAGGGCAAGTTTATTGTGGTTAAAAAGTGTCCCATGCATCTGTTTCTCTCTCACGTGATGTTGACAGGGGGTCTGCCATCTGTTTACTTCAATGTGGAATTAAGCATAAATAAATATGTAAATAGCCTTACATTTAAGGAACCCAAAATTACTTTATTTGACAAAATATTTATTTGGTCCTTTAGAAGTTTGGGGTTTGCTCTGGATTAATTTTAATTTTCATAAATGTTGGCTACTGTATAAAACCACAAACCCATAAAAATGTGCCAAGTGAAGTTTGTGCTTGGGGACATGTAGCAATTTTTGCTGCACTTTAAAAAAACTGAATTGCCCATAGACATTAAAAATCTGCTTCAATTTCCCCTTTTTACATCAGAGAACGTGCAGTTTATATATATTCAGTTCATATATATTGCAGTACATATTTGTCAGATACACAGTACTACAGATACCTTTTCAGGAATCAGAAATTACCCATAAACACAGGGAGAAGACATTATATTTTATATATTGCATTCTGTGCTTGCAAATGCAATGATATTTTCGAAACAGGTTTTATTAGGAGAATATTACCAACTTCTTAAAATGTGCTGTTGCCATTACTACAAAGGTTTGTATTATACCTTTAAAAAGGAGTGGAAAAACATTGTAAATAGATTCTCTCTGCTCCCTCCTCAGAACATAGACAACATTATAATATAACATATGTGTAAAGTGTAAAAAGAACTCAGCACATGCGTGGAGATGGAGCAGAAGAAATACAGAATTAGGAGGCAGATACTGACTACACAGGCAAGAATGTGTGTAGTGTATACTCACACATCCACAATCACATACAGACATTGAGTACAGCCATAACTGTCTATCCCACTGTGTCCTTTGTTTCCGTGTAATCTGCTTTCCTGTTTGACACACATACAAACAGATGGTATAAGGTGAAAACCTCTTGAAAGCACTGGATGAATCAGGGATCTTGTAAAGAAGCCCATCACCCTCCCTATGGGAAAATAGATCTTCCCAGAGTTTTTCTGCTGACAGCTGAGGAACTGCAGAATATGTGTCTCCTGTGCAGGAGGAAAAAAAAGCTTTGGGGGTTTTTTGCTTCTTCATAGCTCTGTTTCTGAGTAATGGATTATACAAAATGCTGTCCTACATCTGACATGAAATAATTGATAAATGTAAAGTATCTCTGTAAAGAAGCACAAGTAGAGATTGATTTTTGGGCCAAATTCACCCAATAGTTTAGCTATATAACTGAGTTGCTTTCCGAAGATTAACCCTTGCCTGTGTTAAAGCAGAGTTGGGTTCTTTTAGCCGTATATCAGGTGAATTTGCAGATGACACTACATGGGGTGGGAATGTTGGTCTGCTTCAGGATAGGAAGGATCGGATCTACAGAGAAACCTGGACAACTCATTAATGGGCTGAGGGCAGTTGCAGGAGCTCAGTAAGGGAAAGTGCCCCGCTCTGCACTTGGGTCACAACAACCCCATGCAGCATTACAGGATGGGGGAGGAGTGGATTGAGAGCAGCCCAGCAGAAAGGAACCTGGGATTGCTGGTCACCAGCCAGCTGACAATGAGCCAGCATGTGCCCGGGTGGCCAAGAATGCCAGTGGCACCTGGCCTGTATCAGCAGTAGAGCAGCCAGCAGGAGCAGTGATTGGCACCCTCACTCAGCAGTGGTGAGGCTACACCTCCAGCACTGTGTCCAGTTGTGGGCCACTCACTTCAGAAAAGATACTGAGGTGCTGGAGTGTGTCCAGAGAAGGGCAGCAAGGGTTGTGAAGGGTCTGGAAGTGTCCTGTGAGGAACGGCTGAGGCAGCTGGGTTTGTGTACTCTTGAGGAGGCTCGGGGGAAAGCTCATTGCTCTCTACAGCTGCCTGAAAGCAGGCTGTAGTGAGGTGGGAGATGGTCTCTTCTGCTATGCCTGCCTGCAGTGAGTGGACCAGAGGAAGTGGCCTTAAGCTGAGACAGAGGAGATTCAGGTTAGATATTAGACAATTTTTTTTCAGTGTTAGGGTGGTCATACATTGGAACAGGTTGCCCAGGGATGTATGCAGTCACCATCCCTGGAGGTGCTCAAGAGGCATCTGATCTGGCACTGGGTGATGTGTTTGGCTGGTTTAGGGGTTACAGTGGTAGTGCTGAGTTGACAGTTGGAGTGGATGATCTTAAAGCTCTTTTCCAACCTTCATGGCTGTGTGATTCTATACAGTAATGCACAAATAAAAAGAAATCTGTAATAGACATTCAAAACACAGGAGCTGATGTTATCTCCACTGAATTGATCAGTAAAACACAGAGTGGCATTAGAGCAATGGTGACGTGTTTTTGGTCTGTTGATCATGGCCAACCTTCAGCATTACTCCTGGGCCAGCACACAGTTGCCACAGGGCATTGAGTTGCAAAATGCCTCCCAGCCAGTTTGGTTCTTGGCCATGGTGTCTGCAGGCTGATGATTGGCAACCAGTGCTCCTTTGAAGGAGCCACAAGCTTCTTTATCCTGGAATGCTGTGTATCCCTCCTTGGTGCTGGGATGTCTGACAGCTTTCCTGTCTGTAGCCATCAGGACAGGAGAACATCCAGGCTCATGGACTGCACAGTGCCTTTGCTGCAGTTTGCTCTTCCAGTGAGTCCTGTCTGGATCACTGGCGTGCAGAGCTCCTCCCATCTCCTCCTGGCCATGCCAGCCAGGGGAGTGGGATCAGGTGGATGAGTTCCCAAGGGTCACATTTCACTTCTGGCTGGTGTTCATGGACGTTGAGGTACTTCATTGGCAACTCTTTCACTTGAACTCTGATTGACTTGGGGCCTGTCCTACCTCTAGGGATGATTTCATTTTCTAAATAACGTGTTCCAGTTCAGTCAGAAGTCATGGCTGTCATGCAGGAGGAATCTTGTCACAAAATTCTTTGGCCTTTTGCAAATATTACACTAGATTACATAAAAGTTATTCTAGTTTCATAATCTAGGAATCTCTACATATATACATCATTATGCTTCTTGAAATGGCAGTGGAAGTTGCTTTTCTTCTGCAGTGCCTTCAATTTGGAATTCCATCTTGCACTTAATAATTACTTAATACTAATGATGAGCAAAGTATATTTGATTGAAGATAAAGCCCAGAAAGAGCAACAAAGTTAATTTGAAATGCTTGCAAACAGAATGCTGAAGTTATTGTTCTTATAGTTTGCCATATTTTTAGTTTACCACCTTCCTTAGTCATCCTGAGTCAACTGTGAGAGAACAGAACTTTTTTTTTACACTGGCATTGATATTAGAACTGTTTGTAAAAAGTTTACCAGGAGACAACCACCAATAACTTTCAGTTACAACTTAAATGCTCATAAATTGACCTGTTTGAGTCAAGGTTACTGACCCAAACGGGTAGGGACCACATGGTTTTCCATTTTGACAATGTTTGTTCCCTTAACCTCTAAGAGAAGACCTTGGTAGTGCTTAACATGGCCTTTCCACTTAAAAAAAGCGTTCATACCTCAGAACTTGGCACATGCTTACTTTTCAATAGTTTTGATAGGGCTTTTTCTTAAATATTCCTTGAAACTGATGTCAGTGTTTCCTGCTCTGTAATTATTGTT
The DNA here is from genome assembly GCF_048771995.1 of Taeniopygia guttata. Classification (NCBI taxonomy): domain Eukaryota; kingdom Metazoa; phylum Chordata; class Aves; order Passeriformes; family Estrildidae; genus Taeniopygia; species Taeniopygia guttata. The sequence continues at coordinate 102,651,493 of NC_133024.1, read as the reverse complement.
TCCCAACATCAGGAGTAGGTTCCCAAAATAATTGTTCCTCATATGAGTAGACCTTACCCACGTGATTTGTTGCAGTGAAATCGCTTATCTGTTTTAAATACTGCCTCCGAGACAAAAGGTGGTTACAGCATCAGACCTCCCACAGAATTTCCCTGCCAATTTAATTCTTTCATAAGCACAGGCCCAGCCTGCTTTATCAAGTGTTGCCTCTGTAGCTGTACTGGTACACAATCTGAAATTTCATTGACCTTTGTTGATGGCAAAATCTTAGATGACAGTACAATTTTACCAAGAACAGGAGAGAAGGTTTTGTAGTTGCATGAATTAAAAAAAAAAAAAAAAAAAAGCAGTAGCTCCTTCTATTAGCTGTGTTTCCTACAGTCACCCTGCAGGCACTTTCAAAGGCAGGTGCACTATGGCTTGAATGAGTCTACATTTGCCTCCTTAAAGGAATGTTTCTGCCTTCCTTGCTTCTGTGTAAAAAACCCAGCCCAACTACCAGACAGAAGCAAGCAATAACACAACAGGCTGTAATCAAAAGAGAGGGTGTGTCGGTGATTGTGTTCTTGACCTGTTGTTTCAGTGGTAGGACTGACTCCGCTTCCTCTACCAATCACCAAGAGCTTTCCTTTTAATCATTAGAAACACAAGCATGAGTGTTTATCTTATGCCTAGGAGCTAAGTTAAATGGCTACAGTAGCCTAACAGGCTGTGAAGTCCTATAATAAAAAGGCAGCGACAAGGTACACCTGAAAATGAAGTGCTAAGAGCTGTCATGTAGGATTTCTTCATGAAATGTCCTGGCCCCAGAACCAGCTCAGCTGCTAACCACACTGTGCTCTCTTCTCTGGGCTACTGTCTCACAAATGGGGCTGTGGGTTACGAAGACATTCCTGGTGCATATGGAGCTGTGAGGTACTTGCTGGGAAAGCCCCCATTATCCACCTTCCATCTTTTTAATGAGCCAAAGTTTATTGAACATCATTCAGTTCTTTTGCAAATTTCCTAGAAAGCAAGTAAGACACTATTTAAACTTCTCGTGGAATGAACAGCTTCTAATATGCAAGGGTTACTAAATATGATGGCTTTTCATACCTTCATTTTACTGAATGCTGTGTCTTCATTTCCAGGAAACAGGACTCTCACTGCAAGAGCTTATTGTTATCTTCTGAAGTAAATATCATTAATAAGTCCTAGTATTGCAATGACTTTTCCATTTGTGACATGTGATAAGCTTTCTCTCCCATAGTACTACAGGATGGTGCAGGTCTCAGGAGTTACATTGGTCCAAAATACAAGGCTAATTTTACTTGATTAATTGCAAAATTTAAATGCCTAGAACATAAGGAAGGCAGAGATAAAGGGAAAAATCTATCAGAAAAAGACAGAAGTACAAAGTCTTTGTCTGACATCTGATTATTGACAAAACTATAGCAAACTTCCAAAAGAAATTTAATGGATTAACCAAAATGAAAAAGCTGCTATATAAATTACTTGCTGTTTTCTCACAATTCTAATTATTACCATCAAGAAACTGGAAAGAATACAAGTAATTGTATATAAGCTGAAAAGGTTTGATAAATTATTTTTGAGTTTTAATAATTTCTTGAAATATTTTCTCTTATGGACTTATATACAAACCAAATGGTCTAATTTTACTCATAAGATGTTTTTGTTAAGCTTAGCAATGATTTTTCTAGGACAGATAAAATAGTAGTGAGTAGTCATTTGGAAGCTATTGCTATAGCTTTCATCTGTCAGCACATGGTGTTTATGCTTTTCTCTGTTTGGTTTTGACAGAATATGGCTGATTTTAATGTATTGCATTTGATGTATTTTCATATCCAGTAACTGTGAGGTCAGAGAGTAAAGGGAATATTGACAAGTCTGGTTCTAAGCCCTGATCTGTAAAGTGAGCTTTAATGACAAATCTTTATAAAAGCTGGACGGATGGGAAGTTAATAGAGGTTGTTCTCCACTGAGCAGAGACTGAAAGAAAAATCTCAGTGTTGCAAAGGTGGTTACATGGATGAAAAGCACCACTGTGTTTGCCTGGGGGGAAAAAGAGATATCTTCCTGCAAACCAGGCCTATTTTCTTCAAATAACCTTCAAGGAAACAACCTCTGCCAAGCTAGGAGCTGATTACCAGTTGCAGGCCTCAGACCATAGCCATTATTGTTTTAACATTTCTGCCTTCCTCTTTATCTCAGCAGGAACCAGGCTGTATGGGCTGCCGTGTAACTTGACCTTCCTTGGAGATAAAAAGACAGATTAGCACCCAGCAATAGCAAAGCCAGAAGCAAAAAGACAGTATTTAGAAAATAAAGAAAAGAGCTGGCACTGTATGATTATGTGTAATGTTCTACACTGTGCAGCGTGGGTGGCCTGATGAACAGTTCCCCTCCATGAAACCCAGACAGAAACTTGGGCTTGGTAATAGTTTCTCCATTTTTAACCTTGTCTGTGCAGAGATGCTGTGATTTTCAACATGAACATGCTAATGATGATGATTCCCTTTAACATTTGAGAGTATGGGAAAAAATAAGGGAAGAAAAATGGAAAGGGGAAAAAAGGAAACCTACATAAAATTGCATTACTTGCAGTAAACAAAATGAGTAGCAAATCAGCAGAAAGAACTGGATCTGAATCGTTAAGTCTTTATTGTTGTTTTACTACTGTCTTCTGAGCTTTCCATGCAACAAACCAGTAATCTCAGAGATCAGCAGCAATTAGACATGACATGCTCTAAAGTCTCTCAGGGATGCTAAAGAATGCTAAATGCTCAGTGATTAATTGTTCAGCATCAAAAATCTGAAAAAACAGTGTAAAGGCAAAAATGGATGCTGTTGTGATCATCCATGGGAACTCAAACTGTTGTGACAACTGTACCTCAAATGGTCGCTGTTAAAACTCAACCAAGCCACAGCTGCACAGCCATGAACTTCCTTAAGTTAAATCAGGGGGGAGGCAAAGTGACAGATTTCCTTCAGCTTTTCTCAACCATCACTTCTTCTCAAAACCAAAGCAAACCAATACTCAGCTATGTTTTCATAAAGATTTCAAGCCAAAAGCTGTAGAAGCTATCTTTTTTTCCTATCAAGACGATATGGCAGATAATAAATATCTGAGGGTCTGATGGCTGATAACTTCCTACATAATCATGGGCAGAAAATACAAATTCAGTAATCAAGTTTCCTCACAGATAATGCCACGTCAGTCTTCACACATCCTCACACTGTCTCATTTATCTTCAGGTTGTAAGCTCCTCAGAGCAAGTACTCTTGTGGTGCTCTGATCACAGTTAGAGTGTTTTAGTACTATTACAGAATGTGTCAGACCAGAAAGGAATTGCAGCTCAGTCAGCTCTTGTTAAATGGGACTTAAGGTTTCATCCTTGCCTTTATTTTGAATGGCTCCTCAAATTTATAGGAGATTCTGACTAAGACCACAACAAAACAACCTCCACTCCCAATTATTTGTACTGATGCCAGTGGCAGGAAAGGGTGCTTGTTAAGAGGTGGCTCATTTGCAGGTTTCTATGTCCCAAGTAGTTTTTCCAGCTGTTACTTACAGGTAACAGAATACATTTTTCCTTGGGCCTTCAGAGTCACTGAGAAATGTTAAGCTCATCAAGCTCATTAAGCTTCACACCATCCAACCTGACTTCGTTCTGCAAACAAAAAAAATTGTGTGCCTTCACCCACCTCAAAGATGACCAAGCTTCTCTAACAGAGACAAAGAATTCAGTTACATGACATGTTTAGAAAGCTTTATTTTCCTCACCATCCTACCTTGAGTGAATTGCGTGTGCTCAGGGGTGACCAAAAAGCAAAAATCCCCAGAGAACAAACCGGCATGAAGGCTGGTTACAGCATTCTGCCACAATTAGAAGGTTCTTTTATAACTACTTGGTGGTGAAAATAAATTTACTTTCTTTGTGCTTTTTCCTCCTTCCAGACACTGACGGCACCTGCTCCATTCGCAGATGAAACAAGCTGTCAGTGCCAAGCACCCCATGAGAAGTTAACCATTGCACAAGCCCGCCTGGGAACACCAGGTATGTGGAGAGAGCTACATCCACAGGATCATGGGCACTCCCAAGGCACTGCTTCTTCCATACAAACATCAATTATTGCTCATTTGTGCCTTCTGCTCAAAAGCAAAAGCCTAATGTCTAGTGCTATCAGGTAGTGGAGAAGAAGCCAGCAACTACAGAGCCATTATGTTCTCTTAGAGAAACAAGAGAAAGCATTTCAAGTTAGAGTTTGATTTATTTGTGGATGTTGGTTGGAAGGAACACTTGCTAGCCCACTCCAGGCAGCCTGAAAATTGTGTTATGTAGTAGCTACCTTCTGGATTCTCATCTCTGGAAAATTCTTCTTTCTCTGGTGTTCCTGATGATTGCATCAGACCTTCCAGTGACCTTAAAGGTTACTTGCCAACTTCTTTATCTGGGCATCTGTGATTGGACTGGGGAAGCAGGAGTCCCAAATGCATCCTTCAGCCCCCCCATATTTCAAGAGGCTATTTTTTAAAAGGCTCTGTTTACTTACTCTGCTTATTTAAAATAAGCTTTTAAAGTATGTACACATTACAGGAGCAAGCTTCAGCTTTCCAGTCAGCTGTGCAAGGAACAGTGTTCTCTCATGGACCCTTGGGTGTCCTGACTGCAGAGACATCTCTCTGCTGTCACTGAAACACAGTAACACAGTCCATGGAGGTTTGAGCTCTGTTGCTTTCATCTCCACTGTGCTTTTGCTTGGAGGTGGCAAAGCATGTCATTTGAGAAAGCAAGTCCTTTATCAGTCTGGAGGCTGCTGCTGAAGGTGCTGTACAGAAAGAGTTATAAGGGTGATAGTATGAGAAGGAGAAGTTATAGGCTCATTAGAGAGAAGAACTTGGGGAAAGTCTGGAAAAAGTGAAGTAAAAGGTTTGCATATAAGAGGTAAGCAGTTGATTTTTACAGCAATAAGCTGTGGAAAAGTCAAGGCAAGAGGGGAGGAAAGGGAAATGATGGGAAAAATCCATAAGGCATATCTGATTAGAAAGGCAGAGAGAAAAGAACAAGACATATGGTGGAACTCTGAATGAGGCAGGAAGATGACATTTTTGCTAAATTAGAATATGGGGATGATGGATGATAATAAATAGGGTAAGTCTGAGAGAAAACAGCAGAAAGTACAAAGAACAAGTAATGTGCAGTATCAAAAACTTCAGGTTCACCTGTGGGGCTTTTGAATATCAGAACTGAGGTAAATCTCTGCAATCATCTGATCTGGGAACAAAATGCCATCCAGCAGAATTAAGTGCGACTTGTTTGGGATCTGAAAAATCACTGTTGTGTTTCTTTCTCCACAGTTGACAGACCTGTCAGAGTGTATGCAGATGGAATATTTGACCTCTTTCACGCTGGCCATGCTAGAGCTCTTATGCAAGCCAAAACTCTATTCCCAAATAGCTACTTATTAGTAGGAGGTAAGATCAGAGTTATTTATTGCTTCTGTGGATTTTTGCTTCTGTGCTTCACTATCAGAAAGTTACTGCTGTTCTCCCACCCCCAGCTGTTTATACACTATGTCTTGAATGCTGCTTTCACTCAGGGGCTTTCTATAGGTGATTTGCCTTGAATTACATCTTACAATTGCATCAATTAAAGTAAAAGTCAAATTCTGCCCTCAGCAGCACAGGCACAATTCCCATTCTAGTTAAAGCAGGTGCCTGCATGGCTCTGAGCTTAAAATAGCTCCATATGAATAATTTACTTTTTTCAGTTATTTGCTCAAAATTGTTCAAAGATTGAGATGAGTGAATGAGAACAACCATTATTTGTTTCTGGCTCATTGGTCCCTTTGACAGCTAGGCACAGACCATGACCTCTGCCTGCCAGGTCTAGACCCAGCTTTCAGCATCATCACAGAATCTAAGTCTGGCTCATTTTCATTGAAGACCCAAATGTAGGTCATGAGTGGAATGTAATTGCAGTTCACAGGTGTCCCCAGGCAGGTTACTTTCTTAATTATCTTTTCCTTTTCCTAAGAATATCTTCTTTTCTTGGTGTGTGCCTGGCTAACAGCTGTTCAGCAGTTGGCCTGTGCCAGAGGAGTCACTGGAGGGTGGCTGTTTCCTACCTAGTTGGCTGTGCAAGCCCTGGTCTCATGAAGCCTCATAAATGTGCAGTTTGGTTCCATTTTCCTTGCACCTCCAGGGTTGAGATATTCCTCGCAGAAACATTTCACAGCAACCTTCATTCAGCTGCTCAAATGCTTTACAGTGAACATGAGTGCAACCTTCAGGTACTATAATGTGCATTATTTTGCATATTTGTCCCAAATAGTTGTGGGGGTGGGGGCGAGAAGACCCAATACAGAGGAAAAACCAAAATTTCTTTATAAACATGTATTTTAGTTTTAATTTCCCATGGAGCTTCATGTGAGGTAAAGGATAAGTCCCTTTGTTAGGAAGGAAACATTAAGAAAGGAAACATTTGGTTTCCTGCTGAGCCAGACAACTTGCAGAAGAAGCAAGTGGAGGCGCAAGACTGTGGGGTTTAAAAAAAAATCCAAGTTATGTACATTTTGTTGTTGTTTTTAAAGGATATGGGGTTGCCCCAGATAAGGGAAGGAGCTTTGGGGCAAAAGCCTGGCTCCTTTGAAATTCATGGCATAGCTTCATTTTGCCCTTATTTTTGGCATGAAGGACAAAGCAGCCAGCATTCATCAGCACCTTCTCCCAGCAAAGCACTGTGTGTTAGCATGTTTAAAAAATGGACACCTTCCCACACCCACATACAATTTGTGCTGCAAAAGCACCAGTGTCGTATGTCTTTGTGGGCATCACAAGCAACCCCTTCTATTTCTTCTTGTGAAGACAATTATTTGGACCTAAGATCACTTTTCCTTTTAAAATGGACATTTATACGTTCCCAAATCAGTTATTAAGCAGGATGATAGATTCAAAAGAAGTGCAAAAAAAGATATTGTGTCTGCATTGTACATGAACAAATAGTAATCAGAAAATAAAATCAAACCTTTCTTCAGAATTCAAGTAAAAATTACTATTTCCCAATAATTTTGGTAGACCTTTTCTTCCAGGAGAGGGTAGCCTAAAGATGCCATAAAGGCTGTAAAGAAATACAAATATATTCTCTGAAGGGATGTTTTTCCTGGAAATGCTTTGATCATTAAATTTCATGTCAGCAGGCATCAAACCTGACATAATAGGACAGAGTAGCATTTTGCTTGCTGAAATTCATACGTATGTTATTATCTGGCTTTGAATTTTGCACAAGCTTCAGGGCTATCTAAGCCTTTCTACATTTTTCCTACTTTGAGAGTCCTTAATGACCATCACAGCAAGAACATCCATTTCAGATCTCAGAAAAGACTGCATCTTTGCCAGCACCTTGCCTGATAGGTTGATGTTTTCAAATTAGAAAGAAGCAGCAACTGTAGGGCTGCTCTCACACTTCACTGCAGCACTGGGAATGCTGCATTTATCATTTGTCAAGTACATTTACAAAGATCCAAAGGCACAGGTTTGACCTGTGGTGAAGGACAACCACTGGCAACCCAGCTATAAATGGGTATCACATTATTCCATGTGGGGTGTCAAATGACTGTTGTAGCTGTAATGTTGAACAGAGATGGTTGTGGAGAAGGTCACTGGTTATTACACAACGTTATGTGGGTAGAAAGATAATACCTAACTTTTACAGTCCTCTGGTAATGCAGGTGTTGCTGCTCCTCATTTTAAAAGCGATGTGACAAAGTATTACTGCATCCAGAGTTAAAGATGCAGGATTTCTGGACCTTTAGCTCTGCTCATTTCATAGAGCATATGGCTTCTCCCAGTCCTTTCCTTGCAGCTTCCTTCAGCAGTTTTCCATTTGAACATGGCACTAAGCCTTACTCTTCTTTCTGTGAACTCAAAGCTAAGCTCAGACACAGATTCCTATAAAGTTTTCTATGACTTGTTTTCCATCAGGATTTATTTAATGAGAAACTATCCCACTGTGATTTTGAGCTTTGTTAGCAAATTTACCTTTTAGAGTGTTGTTTACATAAATATAAAAAGCAGGAAGTGGAGGCCCAGAGAGGCTGAGGGGTCTCCATCTTTGGAAATCCAACTGGGCATGGCCCTGAACAACCTGCAGTTGACTCTGCTGGGAGGAGGGGGTTTGGATTAGGCGACATCAAGTGGTTTTTGTGCCTCATTTTGTGATACCTGAAGTTAGTGAGCACGCTGTGATTGTCCACGCTGTGTTCTTTGATTGGTTTTAAAGCATTGGCCATCACCCCTCAAATATCACAGCCCATGAAATACCCACTTAAGAGTGGGATTGGTTTACCTTAGCATGTAAAGGATACCACCTGAAGTGTCTTAAAATACTATACTTGGCCTCTGGCTGCAGCTCCAGAAAGAGAAGGTTCTGTCATTATTTCACAGTTGTATCTGCCAACTCCAAGCAGAACTCTTAGATGCCCTGGAACACCCCAAGAATTGCTAAGCTAATAACTAAGTGCTTAATGGATGTACCTAGTATAATCAACTCCTGGTCATGCTAATTTTACTGAATATGGAGCCATTTTGCTCATACTTCTATATTTTAGTTTGCAGTGATGATTTAACTCATAAATTCAAAGGCTTCACTGTGATGAATGAAACTGAGCGATATGAAGCCCTCAGACACTGTCGTTATGTGGATGAGGTCATCAGAGATGCACCCTGGACACTGACACCTGAGTTCCTTGAAAAACATAAGGTACATTTGTTCCCTTATCTCTCCCTTCCCCTTTGTAGACTGACAATTGAGAATGAGCAAATCTGAAATCTGTTAGGTGGAGCAAATGATTTTGTTCAATTAATTCCAGTCACTGAAATTAGGTATGTAGCATTTCTTGCCTCCATCTCTGTCAGAAAACATTATATTTATTTTGCCTTTTTTTCTCAATATGCTGAGATGATTTCTCTACTGAGATTTTTGAAAGGTAAAATAACACTGCAAAAATTATTGATAAATTGACTTTCAGAAAAGGAGATGGTAAACCAGGAAAGCTGTCACCTAGTGACTGAAGTCCTGAATTAAACGCGTGTTTCTTACTAATGGCAGCAGGTGCAATATGTAAAAATACTGTGTGCCTTCTAAAAGGCAGGATAGAGTGTTTTACGTGCTATGGATTGCCTTGCAACACATATGAATCTTAACAAAAGCATAATAAAGTAGGATGTATTTTAGTGTCTACATCACCAGGTGACAAAAGGACAGCATGACAGTACTAGATATACCTGTAATATGCACAGCCCTAAGGACCCAAAATCAATTCTCTTGCCTCCATGGTTTTGAAAACCAAGGTTTCACCACTTGCTTTTGCAGTAAAAATAAAAGCAGGAATAAAAATAAAAGTCTTGGGTTTTGTACTGCATCTCACACTGAGCCAGTTAGAGTGATGTGGTAGTGGCAGTGCTTTTGGAGAGAAGATTTCTGTTTTTTCATAATTGATCATACAACACAGCAGTTGCAGGTCCAAATCTAGTACAGTACACTAGGTGATGGCTTTAGAATGAGAATGTAAAAAGCAAGTTAGCTGAAGTCAAGAAAAGAGATAACTCTCTATAACAATCCCCCAGTGAACCACAATTTGGTGATGTGATTCTTCTGTTCACTGGCAGATTGACTTCGTAGCACATGATGACATCCCGTACTCTTCCGCTGGCTCGGATGACGTATACAAACACATAAAGGAAGCAGGTAAGGGCACCTTTACATTTTTTATCACCTTCCTTTTCAGCCTCAGCTCAAATTCTTTTACTGCCTGTTAACCAGAACTGCTGGGAGAGAAAGAGTAGAGGTAGTATCACATTGTCTTACACCCTAATGGTAGGTACTGCAAAGGACATCCTTGGCTGAATTCCTGCCATAACCCCGGGAACCCATTCAGATCTAGCACAAAATAGACCCATCTGCATTTTTAAAACAGTTTTATAGTGCTTGACTAAGAATTTTGAATGGATGAAAATGAGTTCAGTTCCCACAGCAGCCCAGCCAACTTTAGTCAGTTTTTGATAACCACAAACTGACACCTCCTTGACACATCCCAGTCCTTAATATGAGCAAGCACAGGCAACCATCAGGAGCCATTAGGATCCACTTGCACTGAGGGTTTAAATCAGTATCAAAGTAATTCATTTCCTGTGACCATTTAGCGGTTTGGTTGACTGTCCATATTGTAATATTGACTGTTCAATGTCCATATTACATTGAACATGAAGATGCTAAAGTCATCAGGAATTTGTGTCTCTTCGGTTCAAGGAAGATGAATTAAATTTGAGGAGATAACATTAAGCCACTCTTTGCCAGTAGTAGCTATCCTAACAAAGTGAACAGTGGATGCAGGAGGAACAAATCGTATCCTTCTTCTGCTGCTCCCTACAAATGCTTCTTTGAACCCTGCCAAATACAGTCTCTCTGTTCTGCATAGACATGTATATTGGAGGCTTGAAAAAATTCCAGAGCAATCTGCCTGATGGTTATATGCCATGCAAAGTGACCTTCTCAAACTGTACAATGACAGCTATAGACCAGGTATTGACCTGAACTGAAGGAATAAGCTTTTTATAGCAGCAGTTCTTGCTCTTTTTCCACTTGTGAACCTCCCTGTGGTATCAGACTCATAACCTTCCTTTGGGAATGACTGTTGTATAGATTCAGAGCCAGCTTCCTTCAGTAGGCAGTGAAAAAAGGTCCCTCTGGTAAGAATGGGTCACCAAAGGACATACTGCACTCATGCTGAACAGGCAGCTATTTTGCTTTTCTTCTGTAAGGTGCTGAGTACACAGGACAACATGACAGGAGCTCTTGGTGTCACTGGATCATTACCAGACTTGGTGTGAGAGCACCCAAATTTGGCACACCCTTCTCTGCTGTCCTTGAGCACAGGCACAGTGCACACACAACCTGATGAGAAACTCAAACTTTGCAGAAGAGACTACGGACCTGCAGCTTCAGGGACTTGTGGTCCATTGTGTCTGGCACCACGAGATACCAGAGAAGCATCTTGAGTCCTGTATGGCTGAATTTTGCAGAGTATAAACTAGGCATAATGTTAACTTACTTGTGATGAGTTTTGAGTAACAGTCCCTGTAATAGTCCCTAATGCTCCAGAGCAGCATTATTACAATTATTAAAATTATTACAATTTCTCCTAGGTGTTGTGTTTTAAATAAACCAGGGCTATTGATGCATTTGCACTTCTTTTCCATAGTTCCAGTACTCCCATTTTCCCACATGAAGCTGTTGGAGAGCAGAAAAGTGGATGGGAATCAAGAGAGTTCCTTGGGTAGATTCTCATGGGCTCCCAGTTCCCCACTGTCTTCAGTGGATGGGAAGGTGTATGGGCAGTGGTGAGCTGGGTGACAGTGCAGTGACTGAAACTGTGCACGTCTGAGCAATTAGCTTGAAAAACATGCATCAGTCCAACACATGAAGCAGATGTAAGCAAAGTCAGCGACTGAGGGTAATGTCCACCTACAGTTCCACTTTCAGCTTAACAAAGGTGGGGTTTGGATTTTGTCCATGTATTCTTGTAACTCTTATCTATAAAGGTTTCTGGCTCCAAGTGGGTTTCATTGCTTCCAAAAATAGTTTCCTGAGTGACTGGTGCAAGCCTGAAAAGCAACAGTCAGGGAAACATGTCTGCTCATGATTAAAGTAATCTATTTTTTTAGCAGAGTATTAATTAGAGATCAGAAGGAAAATATATCACATAGCATTTAGTCACAAGAGGCTGCTAAGCTTCTTGATTCCTTCTCTGAGTCTTTTTCCAACCCAGTAAAATCAGGTACCAATGCCTTCTTACTTTTAGTGAATGTGTGAGGATTAATTTGTCAGGAGCTGTAACACCATTTTAAGACAAAGCACTACTTCTTTTTCCCAGACAATCTCCATGTTCTCTCGCTCTTTCATCAGCAGCTTCACATTGCGATTACATATAAGTGAAAGTAGCAATTTTTTTGTAGCCCTAAATAACTACTAAACCGAGGTGTGCCTGCACTCTGCTACTATTGCATTTGTGAATTGCATTAACAGTTCAGGTGCTCCTGCTTTAGTGGGGAGCAGTTAGAAAGTGACATATCTCTCAGTTGTGTTGAGGAAAATAAGAGCAGTATTGATAAATGGCCAGTTTTCTTGGGGACTGATTTGTCAGAGCAGGGAGGATGGTTATGCAGCCATGGGCATGGCTCGATGGACATGAAACACTGCCATTACACTTCATCTTCCTGTTACAAACCACTGGCACCTCCAGGGTGTTTTCCAGTTACTATAATGCATCTTTTTCCTGGCTTTTGTCAAGGCCAGAGGCTGGTCTGTTCTCCTCAGTAGAACAGACTGTCAGATGGTGCTGCACAGAAGTGGAAATAAAGGAGAGCAGCAGACCTCCCTGCTCCTTTATATAACAATAAGGGCTGTGCTTATAGAAAGAACTGCTCAGTGAATTGGCCACAGCTGTGAAGCTTGGCTTTCCTGGCTCGGGAGCCTCTGCCAATCTAGTAACTTCCACCTCACAGCTGACACTGTACAGAGGGCAATTTTTAGTCTTTCTAAAGACTTGAGAAAAAAAGGAGTAGTATAGCAACCTTGCCTTCCCCAAACTCACACAGAAATAACAGGAGAGAGCTAGGAATAAGGCAGAATTGCAAGCCTCTTGCCCTTGTCAGGCATTTTGTTCATTCTCAGCTATCTGCCACAGTGCCTGGTCCTGCCAAGCTTTTTCAGCAGGCTTTCTTTTCCCACTGCTCAGGAATGTTTGTACCTACGCAGAGAACCGAAGGTATCTCCACGTCGGACATCATCACTCGGATCGTCCGGGACTATGATGTGTACGCCCGGCGCAACCTCCAGCGAGGGTACACTGCCAAGGAGCTGAATGTCAGTTTCATAAATGTGAGTGCAGTGATCCATGTTTGCGCCTCAAACACTCTCCTAGCATCCTGAATGTAAAGTAAAGGTTAAGAAATTACATCTTCCTCCTGCTGCTTTTAAAATAGCTGGAAAGAACTTAATTTAAAAGACACTGGTAAGTTGAGGGTAGTTTTAGTTGCTCCTATTAATTAGCAGTTTTGTTTCCATCTTACACTTTTAACAAAGCTGCTGCTCCTTCCTCCTGGAGCTGTAGGTGACAATGATACACTAGGAAGGAGCGTACACTCCCACCAGGAGCTGCTCAACCATTCACCCAACACACAATTTCTTTCTATATTCCTATTCCAAGAAGGCAGCCCAGAGAGCATGGATTTTAATATCCAAAGTTTCTCTACAGTGTGATAGGATTAAAAAAACAACAAAACAGAAAACCAAGAAAACCCTAACAAAGCAAATCACAGAGCAGTGAGATTACTAGGGAGAGCTGAAATGGTTTTCAGAAGACAGTGAAGTATTCTAGGAAGCTGGTACATAAAAGATGCTGCTGTAGAGCTCAGAAACCACAATAGCAGGAGAGCCATGTGAAAGGATGGCTCAGATTATTCATCTTCTACATACAGACCTGCCCCTCCAATGAGAGGTAAACACTTTATGGAAATTAGACTTTACCTTCCTTCATTTTCTGTTTCAAGTCTTGACTTAAAACCTCAAGATAACCCACATAACTGAAATCTCTGTTGTGACTGAGATGGCACACAGCAGGACTTCTCACCTCCCTCCCTGGAGCTTGGAAACTCCCTTGTGAAGGACTGAATTGTGTCATTTAATAGAGTTTATCTCTTTAATTTTTTGAAGTCTGGCAGATAAACCCCAGATCACAGGGTATTAAATAATTATTTCACTGTGATTTTTTGAAAGTCTTCTACACCTTTAAAGAATCATGCTTGTAAGTGCTCCACTCAGAAGGATCACTATTGCAAATATCCATTAAAATAAGGCATGCTGGATGCCTTGGAGATTCTCAAATTTATTCTTTAGCAGCTGTGAGGTTAAGATACTGTTGCAGACGTTATGCTTGCTCCCATCTCAGACACTGACGTCTCCTGAAGAGCCTCCTGGACATGATTGTGTAGCTTACAGTAATTTAAATGCAGAAATACTGATTTGCACCACAGACTGTCTCAAAATGAAATCCCCAGGACTTCACAAAAGCAGTGGTCTTGTTTGCAGAAGAGCACTGGTTTCCTCATTCCTCATCAGCCAAAGGGCTGATCGCTCTTTAGGTACAGAAGAAGTTGGGTTTCTTTGAACCTTGGGGATTTTGTTTGTGCTTGTGGCTTGGAAAGACAGGTATTTTAGTGATTTGTGAGTTAGAATAAACCCCACTTCAGTGCTTGTTTTTAAAATAAATTCAATTTATTTTAAAATATTGGCCATTAAATTAACAGAAAATTAAAAGCCAATAGTGATGTGTGCTTCTACACAGACCACCACACTTTCAAGAGCACAGCCTTGCTTATTTGCTTGTACCAAAAATTTGTAGAGCACAGGTATTTCAAGACAAAAGCCCTTTAATCCTGGAATATTTCAGAAGCTTTTGCCAGGGGCTCCCTAATATTATCCCCTCTCTCTCTCTCTCTTTTTCTATGTGACTTAGCAATTAGGAGTTGCTCTCTTTTCTCTGAAGTTTGCTGGCCACAAGCCACTGGCCTACACACATCTCTGTTGCAGCCAGAAGCTCCTGTATTAGCCAGGCTCAGAATTTATGAAAGTTTTCCTTCTGCTCTGCAGAAATCCACCCAAAGAGACATTTCAGTCCAAGTTAACATCCAGGCTGGCAAGTCAGCAGCATTTGCCAGGAAACTTGGGGAGATTTACCTTTTTCTGACTCTGAAGTTTGACCTGTTAATTTCCCACTCATATCCTTCACAAGATTCATATCAATTTCAAAGAGCATTCAGTTTGAAAATACAGAAAGATTCATGAAGTGGATTAAACACAGTAATCACACAAGAAATCTTTTCAATATGTACCTTCTGCACTTCATTCCACAAATGTTTAACTTGCATTTATAAAAATAATGTGGGAATAGCTAACCAAGGTCATATGTATTAGGATGCATTAATGCAATATTTTTTTCTTCTCCTTAACTGTCTGTGGCTAATTATTTCCAATTTTTTTTATTAATCTTTGACCACACTTTTAAAACAGGAGAAGAAATATCGCTTTCAAAACCAAGTGGACAAAATGAAAGAAAAAGTCAAGAATGTGGAGGAAAAGTCAAAAGAATTTGTTTACAAGGTGGAAGAGAAGAGCCATGACCTCATTCAGAAATGGGAAGAGAAGTCCAGGGAATTTATTGGCAACTTTTTAGAGCTGTTTGGACCTGATGGAGCTTGGGTAGGTATTCTGCCATCCCAGGAAGTCTGAGTGTTGTTATTTCTCCTCTCTAACACAGGTGAAGAGCACATACTTTTGCTGCTCTTTGTCTCAAAAGTCAGCACAGCAGGGTAATGGCAAACCTGGCTGCTGAAGCCATTAATGCATACCAATACTGCTACAGCAGGATTTGCTGCTTCTGTCTGTTGCTTGTTTGGGGTATCTGTATTTTGTGAAGATGTGATGATGAACATAATACTGCATTCAGCAGAGCTGCATCACAGCACCACACAAGCAAACAGGCCAATACAGTCTATTGGCCTGTTAGCATTAAATGCAACCAGTCTGACATCAGGGATATACACTGGAGGTAGTGAACAACAACAGGACCATTGCAAAGGTTTTCAGTACTTTTCTTCCTGGTCTGTATGCAGCAGTAGAAGAATATCATTTTCTAACTTCGAAAATGACTGATGTAAAGTTCCAGGAAATTATTTTACTTGTCAAGTTCAGGCTCATCTAATAGACAGCAGGGAAGGTTCAGGTGGGACTGAAGCACTTGGAAAACTCTCCTTGGTATGTGCTGGCTTCACAGAACCATTTACTAAAGGTCTTCAAGTGCCTTGGAAACACAGTTCAGAATTTGCAACAGCATCTTTCTGGAGAGAAACCTGTTCAAACCAAACTCATGCACTGAGTGGTGAGCTGGTGACACTTCAGAGCCCCAAAAGAGTCCTGCCCGCCTCCATCTATCAGTTCTGATAGCTTGCCAAACCTCAAGAAGCTTTGTTTGCTTGTATGGCTGCATTGAAACCAGTAAGAAAGCTTAAATTGAATGTGTTTGGATGAAAGCCTAGACCCTCCAGTGCAGGCACGATCTCAGAGACACTGCTTTGGTTGCAAACTCTGAGTGAAAAAGGCACCTTCTGTTGGAAGGAACTCAGCAGGTATTTTGTTTGTAAACAAACACATAGGAAGAATCACAAAGCTTTTGTGAATTCAGCAGCACACACATCAGTGCTGTGTCACAACTCAGTGCTACCAAGTCATGCAGTGCCTGCCTCTTACTAGAGTTCTCATCTTTGCACTGACTTGCCATGTTGATTATCACTCAGTTGAGAAAACCCCAAAATTAGGCTGTGAAGGCTTCATAACAGAGACTGTCATCATACAGCTACTTCTGTCCACACAAAGGTGGTGATCACTGAACAGCACAGGCCCCAGCCACACGAGCAGTGAGCTTATATAGCAGTTTGTTCATTGACACTGTCATGTTCCTGGGGGAGGGCAAGAAGGCAACTCTTCTGATGAAATGCCCATGTTTACCTGCATTGTCCACATCCACATGAAGCTTTCTCTGTGAGTTGTTGCCCATGGAGCTTGGTGTGTTCCCCATGTGGGATGGTCCTTTGGCCATATGTGCTGAATAACTAAAGCTGATGCTAGCAGAGTATGTGAAACCCATAGGAGGTGAGATGAGTTTAGCTGTACAGACAGAGGAAAATAATTCAAAAGCATTGATCCTCTTTCCTGGCTCTACTCACTCAACAGTGCATGCAAATGGCATTTTTAAAAACCTTTGCTGACAAAACATTTTACCAAATTGAAACTTGTTTCAATTCCTGAGTAAGTGTTTGGCCAGAGTAAGTCTGGTGCAATCACAGGGACCTTTGCTAAGAACAAGAGGAATGAAATCTCTTCATAGTGTTGTAGGAAAAGCATCAGTGACAGAAAGCTGAGAGGTGGTGTAGCTTTTTTAAAATCAGTTTGAGCCTTGGCAACAGGAAGGACTTTTAAAAAAATGATAACTTACTATTAGTGTCAAAACTGTTATTAATGCTAATTTGCCTTATCACTGTTAGTTAGAAGTTGCTTTTAATGTTGACATTAAAAGTACAGGAATCGTTATGGGCATGCTGGATTCCTAGATCAGTAGTTTGCATGCCATTAATATGCTATTATTATTTCACAAATAATTACTATAATATACTTCAGGCTAGCATCAATTTTCTAAAAGTGAGGGCTGTGTAACCCACAGCCTGTTTGTGAAAGAGGTCAAAATGTCAGTTTTCAAATTTCTGGGTGTCTGTAATCCATTGGCAATTCTGCTCACCTGTGCAACCCCCTGTGCATATGTTTTCTGCAAGAGAGTCACAGAGAGGTCAGAAACAATGATTAGTGTGGCATGAAACCTTTCTGTGATGTGAGACAGGACCACCACACTGCCTGGCATGCAGGGCCTAATGGCAGAGACACCACTCCAGGGAGCAGGTGTCCATTCCAGCTCCTTTCAGACATGCACCAGGAGGCACCTAAAAGTGAGGTCAGTGGAGAGAAAACACTGCTCACAGGGCAGGGTTTCTGTGCCAGTCTCTCTCAGAAATATCCCTGCAGATGAGGTGTCCCTTCAAGGGGCTGGCTTCCCCCTGCTCAGCACACAGGGATACTTGGGGAATGTTGCCTTCCAAACAGCTGACGCACCTCAGACATCATCAGGGGCTCAGGTACCATAGGTTGCAGCTGGAACCTGGGGATGGTGTTTAGGCCACATCACCTGTCTGCAGCCTGGACCTAAAATGGCCTTGGAACAGTCAGCAGCTCAAAAGCAGGCACCCAGCTGGCACTTGCTTTGTAAAGCAAAGGAGTACCAACATATAGGCAGTAAAATTCAGAAACAGGCAAAATATTTTTTCCCAGTAGCAAGTTTGCCTAAAACAAACCCTAAACTGGTTGGGTGTACCTAAAACTTGCTTGAGTCAAGGCTTTGAAATTATTTCCCTACCTCTGGTAAAGGACCACGGTGCATCCAGCCTTGTCTAACCCTCCAACACTCCAAGGAAGCCATTAACACTTGTTCTACTTCTTCAGCACCCAATGGCCCAAGAAGCTCCTTGCCTGCAAAGGGCATGGCTTCCTGATCCTGCTAGGGCACAGCTGGAGAGAAGAGGTGTTCTGAGGCAGGTGAGTGACACCACCTCCTCCTCCTGCAGAGCTGTGGCTTTAGCCAGCAGCCTGGTGGTTCCAGCACTAATGCAGGAGGCAATGTGGAGGGGCTGTGCACTTGCCTTGCTGGAGGTGTGAGTGCATCAGTTTGTTCCAGCAACAAACTCTTCACTGAAGGCCTAGGAAGCAGGTGTCCTACAGCCTGGCTATTAGCAGGAAGGTGGGATTCTCCTTTCCATCCCTAGCCTCTGTGGCTAAGGCACAGTCAAGTACTCCCTGCCACAAGGGATGGCAAAGGCCAAGCCAGGCTGGGGCACTTGGATGTTCTCCAGCACTGCCACCACACCACCACAAAGCACCACTGTGGCACTGAGTTGTTAGAAGTGACAACAGAAGGAAGTCAAAGTATTTTGATTGGCCAGGAAAAAGATATTTCAAATCAAACGAAGGATTTTTGTTGGGGATTATCTTCAGTGAGAGGGTGAAACAAGCCAAGAGAACCTCACATTTCTGTGATCTAAAGAGAAATTTTGCACCCCTACCACTGGATTGCAAACAGGCTCTGGGGCTTTGCCAGCCCTGGTGACATCCTTGCAGCTCTCAGCTGAAGAAATCCTCCCCCATCTGAATGCTTCCTGGCACCATTTATCAGGAGCAACTACCATCTGCAAACTATCAAGATTTTAGGAAGTCTTGACTAATGTGGACCTAGCAGTAGCGGAGGGGTAGGTTACACAACATGGGGTTTTATGCTCAAGAGCCTTGGCAAGTGTAGCTCCAGGCAGGAACTGTTCTGCCACTCTGCACTGCAGTGACATCCAGGCTGTAAAAGTGAGTCAGTAAAGGCTAATGTGATGGAGATGTAAATTAGGAGAGGGAGCCCACAGAGGAACAGCTAAGTTCGGCATTTGTGCTTTATTTTTACGCCCTGGGATTTAGCAAACACCCAGAAACCTGAGGGGGAAACCAGCATCTGCCTCTCCGCTGGCAGGGAATACCGAGTTTCAAAGAGGAGGAGAAGGAGCAAGATCAGCAGCCAGATACTGTGTCAGCACAGGGCAGAATCACTGCAGAGGGAAGGGGAATAGGAACAAGATGAAAACTGGGCAACTGCAAGCTGGATCTCAGCTAAAACAGGCAAACCCATGCATTCTGCACAAGTATTTTCCTCTCAGTCCTGAGTGGTAACTTAACTTTGTCGGGACTGGATCTTCCTTTCAGCCGAGCATCGCCTGTGACTCAACTGCCAGTACTTCAGCCAAGGTTGAGGCTTCTTGCTCCCCATGCCCGGGAGGAGCAGCAGGGCACTCGGGTTTGGCACTTTCCATGTGAAGCCTGCAGCAGCTGCACAGCACACACCATGTCTTCCGTAACCCAGCGTGATGCAAGGCCACATTGCTGCTAATGAGTAGAGGCACTTGCCTTAGTGTAGCAGATTGCTTGGCTGCAGAGGTGTCTCTTCCACCCCACCAACTCTAGCAGGCCTCCACTCAGCTTTACTAAGCAAAAGTGACAATAAAGCTCCAAGCAAAACATAGAGCCTGCAAGTGTTTTCTCTTTTCAATAGACACCCAAATTCTGACATTTCCACCCTCAATTTATGGGTTTGGGTCGTGACTGCTGCAGGGAGCTGGGGAAGTGTCTGCCAGTACTTGGCAGGCACCAGGCTGTCTCCCATAAGAAGGGACAGAGGAATAAAGGCTGGGAAAGCTAGGAAGCTCAGGAGGAGAAGGGTGGTCTTTCTAACATTCTAGAAGGAAAAGGCTGTGGGAACTAGGACTATTGGGTGTTCAGGCAGAAAAGTGACCTTTGAAGACAAGAGTGTGACCAATACTGGCAAAAACCACAAAGGGAGTCCCCCAGGTGTGGCTCAGGCCAGTACACATGGTGTTCTCACACTGGGCGTGGCCGAGATGAGGTAAAAACGTGCATGCAAGGACCAGGTTATCATGAGCACAGCAGAGGCAAACCAGTCATGCTCCAGGGCTCTGGCTCCCTGCTCACTCCCCCGTGGGAGGCACAGTGCAACCCCTGCCTGCCCCAGCCTTTCCTCTGTGCAGTACTCAAAGAGCATCTTTTCACTTTGCTTTTGCAGAAGCAGATGTTCCAGGAACGAAGCGGCCGAATGCTCCAGGCTTTTTCTCCCCGGCAGAGCCCAAACAGCAGTCCTACGCGAGGCCGCTCTCCGTCCCGTTCTCCATCTCCACCTTGGGTCATCAATAAGACCTCCCCTCCCTCTTCTCCAAAAGCTGCCTCTGCCTCCCTCAGCAGCATGAGCGAGGGAGACGAGGATGAAAAATAAAATATATATTTTTTTAACCATGAGACAGAAGAACAAGCTATGAACTCAACCACTGGATGGGGAGAAGCGTGAGGAACACCAGGGGTATCTCTGGCAGCAGGGATCGTGCTCTGGGAGATGTCAAAAATGAACTGGAGCACAGCAAGGGAGATCTCAGGAAGAGCTTATCCCATCCCCACTCCCTCAGTGCTGGAGGCCCAGCCAGCAGCATTTGCCAGGCACAGCCCCAGGGACTGACAGAAAAACACACCCATGTGCAAGTTCCTGCCCCTGTCTTGCTGCTTTCCAGCTGCTGCTCCAGGCCAGGCCCGTGGGAGCTCTGCACTGAGGGGGGCTGGCAGGAGGAGCCCAGCTGGCTCCTGATCCAGACCCAGCACACAGGGAAGTGCTGGCTGCAGCCTGCAGAGAGAAGATGCAGTTGTACCCTGCTGACCTTGAGCTCTTCTGGCACATGAAGGAATGGATTGCTGCAGCAAATACATTGAGAAACTAGGAATAAAGTTCGGGATTTTTTCCTTTTGAATAACATCTGTCCCAGAGCCCAAATCATGCACTGAAATGAAGAGCTCTCCAGGCAAGTTGGTGGAAATCCAGTTAACATATTCAGTGCTGCTTGTTGACCAAGCCTCTGTGTGGGGTGTGTATAAGGAGTCGGGCTTTTTGCTATATCAAATCACTCTCCATGTTCCTAGTGCCTGAACAGCTGCCTAATCACTTCTGGTTTGCTCCCTGGCTTTGCACTTTGAAGTCAAGAAAGTAAATGAAAATACAGCCATAGCTGGAATGTTGTTGTGTAGGAAATAAGGGAGTTTGAAGATGCTGATGGTTTTTACTGGTGAATTATAAAAATATCTCAAGGCCTTGGGATGTGGCATCACCTGCTGCTCCCAGCTATATATCAACAAATTATGAGTAAACTGCTCTTGTCACACAATACTCAACCAGTACAAACTTTTCATCAAATTGTAAACAAGAGGTGTTTACAGACACACTGCCCCTACAGAGGATCTCAAGGCTATTTCTCTACACTAATACGGAGGGAAAAAAAGAAAAGGAAACTTTTGGAACAGGATTAGGCACAACTACTTTCTTTGTGTGTCCATGACACATATCCAGCCTGAAGCAAAAACACAAGTGAAGCTCTCTCTTCAATGCTGATCTTCCTAGTTGGCAAAGCCAGCTCTGCTTGGCATCTGTTTCTACGTTGTTCAGTCTCTCAGCTGACACCTGCTGAGGTGGCTGCAGGAGCTGGCAGGATTCCTGAGCCCTGGGGCTGCTCTGCCCCACAGCTGCAGGGAACCCCCAGCGCTGTGGTGGGGCTGTGCTGCTGATGCCATTTGGCTGCAGGTTTGCCTGGCACAGCTGCCTCGGTGCACAGGCACGTTTGAGGCTCTGCAGCCCAGCAGAAGCTTTGGTGCCAGGCCAGCAGGTAAAGGCTGCCACTGTCCCTGTCTCACAGGCAGCCCGGGGAGGGGGCTGCAGCCACAGCAGCACTCCTGTGCCACCACTGCCTGGAACTGCAAACCCACCAGGACATGCTGGCTGCCGAGGGCAGCACCAGTCAACATTTGCTGGTTTCCTGCACAGGCAGCACAGGAAATGCTGGGGGAGGGAGGACTCCACATCTCTCTAGGAAAAAAAACTGAGGGACCAAGATGCTCGAGCATGTGAGGTGGTTGGGCCTGCTTGCAGCAGGACCCCCTGACTGGTGTCCTTACTTGCTGGGTGACCTGGTTGGTCAGTAGACACCTTTCCAGATAACTCTTCTGGGCAAGTAAATGACAGACTTTAGTACCAGGCACCAAATTAGCTCCACACTCTTCTCACTCCCTACAGCTTTCATCCCTCCTCCACTATGAGGTAACTGATTTTTCTTTGGCAACACATTGCCAGACACTTCTCAGACCACCACAAGACCAAGTACACAGCATCTCATGCACTTTGTCTTCTGGAGTCAAGCCAGTTCCTTCACAGAGCTGCAAACACAGGTGAGCAGGAAATAGGGTGGAATGTGCAAAGGGACAGCCACAGATAGTTCAGCTGCCACTAGCTGTGTGCCTGATGGGATGATGCAATTAAGACCTTTCTCAGCCTTAGGCAACCTGTTACTGTAATTTCATACCTGGGATGCACTTGTTAGTTTTTCTGGTCCTTTGCAAGTCTTAAGTCTTCTCATCACAAACCACTCCACCATAGGAACTGCCTGCTTCTACTAGTGCTGTTGTAAGAGCCATATCCAAATGCAATGGAGGTGGGCAAGGATTTGTTCTTGGCTTTTACTGTTATTTTTTGTTCATTTTACTTTCCTAGCACTTACTGTTCAGCAACCCTTGCTCAGTGGTTTGAATGGAGACAGCACCACGACTTGTACATGGGAACTAGAGAAAAACTCACCAGTAACCTGTTCTTAACAGAAGCTGTTTCTCAGGGTCACAGGTGGCGACCCAGCAACAAAGCCATATTCTGTACGAGGTGTCCTGTTTGCATTTGCAGTATCACTAGGCTGAAGCCTTTGCCCTGCTGGTACATTCATGTGCTGTCTCCAGCAAACCAGAACCTCAATGGTGTCTGGACATGTGGAAGGCAATTTTGCACTTCTGAGTCATGGTTGGGTTTTTCTTTTCACAAGTATTGCTTCAATTCAGTCCTATTTATCAGCCAAGCTCCACATGAACAATAAAGTGTATGACAGACACAGGTGCCTCTCCCCTTCATTTTACAGCATCTTTGGACACATGAACACAACCTGCAGAGGAAACCCCAGTGGTGGCACAGTGCCTGTCATCCCCATCCTTGGTAGCTCAGGGCTTTATGCCCCCACAAAGCCACAAGAGCAGCTCTGCCAACATGCCCAAAAGGCTGCTGCTTGAGTTCTGCTGCTCTCTGCGCAAAAGAGGATCACCTCTCCTTGTCTTTACCTTACAGCCAGAACAGTGGGGGTGAAGGTGAGGAAGTGCTTGTCCCAGCTGGAAAGCTGCAGCATGACATCAGCAGTGTGATACCTTCTTTTCCCTGCCCCAACACAGTGGAATCAGAAGCCAATATTTTAATTCTTACTTCAAAGTGGAAGAAATGGTGCTTTTGCAGCCATTCTGGTTCCACTGCTGAAAACCATCCCCAGCAGCAACTGAGTTGCTCTCGTGGGTGCCAAGATGATATTTGGCTGTGCCAGATGGAAAACTGCAGTAGCAAACATGAGCCACAGGGACAAATCCTGGCACTGGCTTTTGGACTTTACTCTTCCCTGAACCAAGTCACTCTGGTGTACCAATATTCCTGCTTTGCTCTTTCCCATTTGACCTTTCTATAAGAAGTCAGTACCTGCAGCAGCTCTAAAGATTATTTATTCAATAATCCTGCCTCAGGCAGGGAGAAGCTGAAACAGGAAATGGAGGCTCAGGACTTCCTAGCCAGGGCATTTTTAATTACAGAATAAGCAAATTTCCAATGCAAATACTCATTGAGCATAGGAGAAAAACTATTTAATGGCAGAGTCGGCACCAAAACGCTCCCAGATAATACACAGTTACCTGTACGACCTGAGATGGATCTGGGTCTGTTTTCAGCTGTGCCTTGGTACCGCTTGGGAGATGTGTAAGGAACGTCCCTGGGAGTGAGCTTATGATGTGCCGCCCAGACCAGAGGAGACCCTTGTTTTGGTTCAGGGCAAACCCTTCAGGAACAAGGCAGTCCCTGAATTAACACCAGGCCTGTCGGCTCAGCAGGAAGGAAGGGTTTGATGCTACAGTAAATTTGCATGTAAAAGGGTACCAAACCATCATGGGAAGTCTCCTGTGTGATACCACATAACTCCCCGACCTTCTCATAAAACAGAGCTGAAAGTGAGGCAGCAAATGGAGCCAGGACTTTGCCTCTTGCATGGAGGCCCTTTCAAGAACCAAACCATCTTATGAACTCCTCTTCTGACTGGATGCTGACAAGAGCTCGCTGTCCTCTCAAAACACAATGTGTGTTCCACAAGCACACACACACAGGTGTTTTCTGTCCTTTTCTTTCCAAAAGAAAGGCCCTTTCCTGGTGTACGGAAGGGCAGCATCAACATTTCTAATCCAAATGGAAATCAAGGCCACTGCCTCCTGGCTCTTCTGAGGGGAGGAGAGACAGATACAGCCCAAAATAAAAATAACTGAAAGCCTTTGGACATGCACTTTTCACTGTGCTAAGTGGGGAATGTGGGACCGAGACTCCAGCAAAACGGAGGTGCTTCCCAGGACAAGTGCGTTTGCCGGATTTCCCAGCGGAATGCAGCAGGCTCCCATGTTACAACTAGCTCCTCAAATATGAGACCTGAACTCCCCTGCCCCAGCAGTTACCCATGGCCAGTTCAAACAGTTCTTTCACATCTGCTATCTCCATCTCCTTTTAGATACTCTCTTCAACAGCATCAATGCCTGCTTCAACAAGGAATGAGGAACTGCAAGTTCTGAGCCAGGTGAGGCAGTTCTGCCTTTCACACAAATACAATTTAATTTTTAAAATGTTTAACAGAATTAGTCAAGACAAAAATGTTCCATTATCTCAATTATTCCTGTGCCTAAGCACATGACAGCAGGAACACTCAAAGGGAAAATCCTCCCTGGTGGCACCAACCAGGCTGCATATGCACATCAAGTCTCACACATACTTCAAATTCTAGAAACAGCTTTGATAGAATAAATTATGTCCTCTTCAACACATTTTGTGGCATTTTTTTTTACCATATTATTGTGATTCTCTAATTATATTTCTCTACAAGCACTGGTTTTCCATAAAATGAAGTGACTGTGAACTGCAAAGGCATCATCTGTGCAGTAAGAGCAGATTAATTATAGCCTGCTCTTTACAAGTGACCAGTTCTGATTACCAACAGGGGATGTTATTTTAATGTTCTACACACCATACTGGGCTCCAGCTCTTTCATTTCAAAACTAACACATTAACCACTAGGGATCCAGTTACTTTGCTACTTGGCCATATTTAAGATAGTTTATATCATCATCAGTTTTAAAGTTAATGAGCTTCATTTTTACCAGTGTCCTGAGCTTGCACTTCTGTAGTATGTCATTAAAAGCCAAATGCCAAAACAAAATGGGAAACTATACCTTGGGGGAAATTTCCATTTGTTCCCCCTTGGTTATCTAAAAGGCCTCTCACAAATGAGTGCCTTTATTCCAGAAAAGGAACAACCTAACATTTTAAATATTCATACTGTTCACATGCAAACAAAACTGCATAAAGCCATATCCTGTATAAGAATTAACAAAATGCCTCTAGAACAGCTGGTTCCAAATTAAATATAATTCAAACAGCATCACAAATCTTGGTGCTTTTTCCTCCTCAAGAGAACCTTTTCTCCAAATGACCCCACAGCACAAACCCGGTACCACAGCCACAGAGAGAACATGAAGAACTGTTAGAAAGACACAAGCTCATAGTCTGTATATTTTAAAGAAATGTAAGAAAAAATAATGCTGCGAGGTCAAACACCTCTATTCTGACACCTTTCAATTTCCACTTTGGGAAGTCAAATCAATTTGTCATTAAGAATGTAGAGCTAAATCACACAGGAGGCAATTAAAACCCAGCCATTATGCAATAGACGATGGTGGTACCATGCCATCAACAGAACTGACTCCAGCCATTCTGACCTGAATGAAATTGTACCCACAGAGAACTACCCAAGACATCTTGCACGTCTTACTCAACTGTTTACAAAGAACCCAAAAGTTCAGATTCATTATGTATTTGAGCACTAACAGCAAGACAAAATTAGTTTCAAAAGACCAGAAGAAAGCAGAACTCCAGCCTCTTCACCCATCACAAATGGCTACTTATGAAATAGTTTGTGAGTGGCAGCCTTGTCCATTACAACATGCAGGACTCAGTGGTTTTACACAGGCAGTTTTGAAGTGCTGCCTCACACTGACCACAGACACCCATTCACTGAAGGGACACCCAGCTCTGAAAACCAAGAAGGAAGATTTGTTTCCCTGGGGGGGGGAAATTAACCTTTAGTTCAACAACAGAGAGAAACTACCTCACAGCTGTGACTCACACCTGACACACAGAGAGAGCCACCTTACCTCAGTGCAAATCTGACCATGCCTTTACTGCTGGACCTCCACCACCCCAAGGACCCCATATTCCATGTCCACAAAGAGATTTATTAACCGAAGGGTGAAGAGCCAACTGGATCAGGCAAGAAAGGTGCTCTGGGGCAGTCATGCACAGCCACAGGCCCAAGTCTGCCAGGACAGCTCTCATGGCATAACATTGCATCAGCTCCCACAACCACAAGCACTGCAATGAAACTCCTCTGAAAGCTTCCAAATACCAAGCAGTCAACATGGGACCGTGAAAATGGGAAGAACTGAAGTTTTCTTCTGAAAATGATCTTTTAAATCACTGTATTGCAGGTACCTGCACATTTATTAAATACATGAAAAGAATCCACAGTGGCAGAGCAAAACAGAAAATAGTTTTACAATGTTCAAATGCTGGCTGCAGCTGCACACTGGCAGAAGCACAGTGATGTGTCTACTGCCTTAGGACTAGGAGACCCATGAGGGGAGTAGCTTGGGCCAAAGAAATACAAAAATTAAGCAAGTCACTAGGACAGAAAAGGACTTCTAAATGGCTGCTGCTCTTAGACAACATACAGCAGGCATTATTTACTACATTCCATGTAACTCCCAGACAAGATAGTACAACAACTTCAAGTAAAAACAGCCTCTGAGTTAGATCATGACTATAAACTGATCTGACATTTTACAAAAGTTTCTTTTTTCCTATCAAGCATGCCTGACATGTTTTATATGTCTCACTTCATTTAAAAACTGTTTACTGCAAGACTTCTTTCCACTGAAAACAACAAATTGAAGTACTGAGTAAGTCTACAGCATCTAAAAAAGGCATGAATTGTATAACAAGAAACTCATCCCTTATTACAAATTGTTCTCCCACATATGTCTGTATCCTAAAGCCATAAATCTTCATTACACTGCTGCTACAACTGTTTGCTTTCTCTTCTACAGGCAGCAACTGTCAAATATGCAGTACACGCTGACACATTTTGCAATTTTGAGCTACTTAATTAACTACTCATCTCCTGTGAATAGCCCGTCATGGCAAATGGTAAGCAGTGAGAAAGTACAACACACAGATTTCTTCTCAGCTGAAGTTTTAAAATAAATTCTTAATCTGAAAGAAAATTATCTCAGTTCCAGCAAAATCTGGCCATCTGGAGCCTCATTTATTACTCGATAAGAAAGCTAACGAGCCAAGCAAGATGGGTCCCCAAGCACTTTCCTGCTCTGGAACTGCTTGGTAACAAACTTTGGGTTTTTTCACTTTCCTGAATATCTTACAAATGCATATAAAACATCATGGAACGCTGAAGAAATTTTAAGGTAAATCCTTGGGTCTTACTGATCTGTTTACAAGAGCTATTTTGGCTGTCAAGAATAATCTGAGAATTAGCTTTTGGGAGGTTTATATAGCAGGAAAAAAACCCAAACCCAAAAGCTGTTCATATGCTAAAATTCCTCCTGAGCTCCCAAGAGCAGCTCTCTGAGGGTCACCTCTCTAGGCATGTGAGAAATGGACCTTGGACTGACAATCAAAAACTGAGTTCCATACTATGTGAAACCAAACCAGTCCCTTAAAAATGTCAACATGTAGTTTTGACATAATTTTATTTGTCAACCATGGAAAGAAAAAAGGAAAACAAGAGGATACACAAGTCAAATACACAGGTTATAGACCGGAAACAGGACAAGTATCAGAAGATTTAAAAATAAATTTAAAATATCACCAGGTAATCTCATGAAAAAATACCTTCTCACTCTGCCATTACAGGTTTAGTAGATTCAAACGATGCCACCTCAGAGGAAAGGCACTTCAAGACCACTTTCCCACGCTTTTGCCAGGTGCAACACTGAGCAGCTCAGCAGGAGGAGCTGTCCCATACCTGACCTTGGGAACAAAGGGACTTGATTTCCACCCACATGACGAACTCATCACACACCGGCAGGGTCAGCACACCTCCCATGTGAGGTGAGCCAGCCTGCAGGTCCCTGAGGACAATCCCTGCCTGATGTGACCTGCAGAGGGCACGGGTTTCAAAGGACTGTGTCCAACACCACTTGGCAGTATTCAATTCAAAGGAAAAAAAATCAATAAAGCAATTAACACCAGAAGGACAATGCCAGAATTATCATACACTCATCAATCCTTCTAGTACTACATGAAAACCCCTCCAGATTTAAGAAGCAAACAAGTCCACTATGCTGATTTCTGAGGACTTTTAAGGCAACATAATGCTCCAATTAAAGCACATGAACTTTAAATTTTCTTATTTAGTTTTAAATAGAAAGCCACTTCAATTACACAAATCGTCATTGTTTCAAATTAGTATCAACAGCCTGAGTCCTGATCCTGAGAACATTCATTTAAGTGGCATTCCTCTCATACACTGTTGACTTGTGCAAGTATTTGCAAGACTCAGCCCTGAAGTCACCACACAGTTTATAGCAATGTTCCTCATTTGTGAACAAACTCAAGCTCTGAAGTCAGTAACACATTGTTCTGTCACGTGCCATCATATTCTCTTCAGCAAAAACACATTTACACATGTGAATCTATAGACAGGTGTGGATGCCAGGAAGAAGAAAGGAAGAGCTACCAGAAACCAAGGCAACCTGGAAACAAGCAAGGAAAGGGAACACTACAATGGGGCATGGTTATCCTCAAGACAAGTACTAACATTTAGGCTAACTGAACATTTAGGCTGTTTTCTATGGAATTATTTTAATGAACCTTGACCATTTTTGCAGCCCCTCACGCATAAGGATCTAGAGGTACCTATTAATAAGGTGAGGAGGGAGGAAACCTCTTCATGAGGTCAAGATATCACCTTAAATACTATGTCTGGGTGAAGGTGAACAGCAGATTGCACTGAAGATCACTCTTGCTCACTTCTTAGAAAAAATGAACAGCTGTATCAAAGCAAATGCTACTGAGGACAAAGAAAAGAATGCTACCCAGTTGTAGCAGTAAATGTAGCCTTTCATAGCCAAAAAGTAGCCTGAGTTTTGCAAGAACACTGTAATTAACATCCATATTCTTTAAGCATGTGCCAATGGACCTGCTATAAACACTGCCCAAGAGGTAGCACAGACTGCAGCAGGACAAAGACTTTCTCCGTGCTCTCCTAGGTCATCATAGTCAATTACACAAAGACTACACCTGAGTTGCAAAAGAAGCATTTTGGTATTTTCTGAATATTTCTAATCAAATGCAGACTCTGAAAGACCCCTTGTTGCCCCAAAACAAAGCCTAGAAAAGCAGGAAGCACAAATATGTACATCATTTGGAGAGACTTCTATATCTATTAACATTAAACTAGGCAGAGGATTAATAAAATTACATTCAAGACACATATACCAGAAAAATGCACAATGGACAAAAAGTAAATTATTTGTTACACTATGACATAGAGAAGGTGTTTGTAAATTCTCAGGAAGAATTAAGGAGCAAACATCTCTTGTTCAGTTTGTTAATCATAAACACAACAGGTAACACAGGTAACGAACATTTTCACTGAAAACATTTTTTTGTTGTATTTGTGTGTCCTGTAAGTCAAGAAAAGCACGTTGCAATGACATCAGCAAGCCATAACTCTGAAATTCATGAAAAGGAAATATACTTTTGTATCACCAGAAAGTTTGGAATTAATGCCCCAAGATATTAAAACATAGCTTTAAGATATTCCAATCAAAGGTAGAAGTAACGGGAAAAAAATCCGTGTCTGTAGTTAAACCAGCCATATTAAAAAACCCACCCGTGCTCATTTTTCAGGCACAGCCATTGAAAAACCCTCTTCTAACTGAAGATCTGCTGCTGCTGCTTTCTAAAACAGTTTTCAGACAAATACCACTATGTAGAAGCATGGCATAAGGACAATGAGTGGGGAACAACTGATGGCACACCTGGAATTGCCACTAAGGCTGCCTGGACAAGGGTGGAGAGAAGAAAAGTTGCTTTGCTCTCATATTCATTGTAATGCCCCCATAAAGAGCTTGGGGAGTGGAAAGAAAATCAATTCCTTGTGCTCCAGCCTGCTCTTTTGAAGTGTTTGTACAAGCTCAGGGTTCTTGGAAGTGGGTGTCATTTCAGGGGAGTTCAGTTTTCAAGTACTGGAGCACTCCAGTCCTGTAAGCAGCCGGTTGTTTTTGTGGCTCAAGTGACATCACTAACACACCATCATGTCCCCCATGGTAACTTCAGCTTTTGTTCTCAGTGTCCATGGCTTACATCCCATGGCTCCATGGCCTACATGCACTTCATGGGAACAAGTCCAATGTGTCAGCATCCTTCCTTTGCTTTCTGTTCCCTCTCCTTGTCATGTATAAGGAGACAGCCAAAAACAAGTACCAGGTCAGGATTTACTACTTCAAAATAAAATTTCTAACAAAAGCTGAAATTCAAGTTTCTTATGTAGATTACCTTATTCCTTGGAATGTTTTGGGTAATGTTCTATAAAAAACACATCACATGCAACCAAGGAAATATTAGTTTCATCACAAATTTCTATCTTTAACCAAAATCTCCTCTGCAATTACTATAAAACATATGCAACTTGAAATAATTTTAAAAACAGTACGAAGTTACAGGTGGGGGCAGAAGATAAATGACTACATTTTAGTAGATGTAACTTGCAATCAGTGTTTTCAGTCAAACCATTGCCCTGGTTTCACCACAGCTGTATTGCTTGAATAGCAACCTGCCTTCCTGCAGCAGTGCCTGCAGCGCTGGGAAGCTGCTGCTCTGGAGGCCACACGTGTCACACCCTCACTGTGCCCTGCCAGGATCCTCTGGCCAGGGCCAGACAAGTCCAGTTTGGGGATGGGAGGGCCCCATCAGCCCCCTTCTCTTCCTGCCTCTGGCAGAGGGGCTCTGAGGGCAGCACTGCCCAGCTGACCGGGGGAGCCTTCAGCAGCTGCCCGGCAGGGAAGGGCAGCAGCCCATGGAGACCAGGACCCGGTGCTCCCACGGGCCTGATCCCAGTCCCTGTGTGTGGGAACACCCACGGGCCTGATCCCAGTCCCTGTGTGTGGGAACACCCACGGGCCTGATCCCAGTCCCTGCGTGTGGGAACACCCACGGGCCTGATCCCAGTCCCTGCGTGTGGGAACACCCACGGGCCTGATCCCAGTCCCTGCGTGTGGGAACACCCACGGGCCTGATCCCAGTCCCTGCGTGTGGGAACACCCACGGGCCTGATCCCAGTCCCTGTGTGTGGGAACACCCACGGGCCTGATCCCAGTCCCTGTGTGTGGGAACACCCACGGGACCTGAGCCCTGGGAGCTCATCCACTGCTCGCACACGCTCAGGAACTCGCTGCAACAGGCAAGGCAAGAACTTGGACTCCTCAGAAATGGGGCTCTATGGAGTTTATTGCTCAAAGCACTTTATAATCCTTCAATGAGATGTGCTATGAAGTGCAAAGTACTATTGTTAAGTCAAACTAAGATTCTTTTTCTTTTTTTAAAATACCTAGGAATTTCTCAGCATTTCCCTAATATCAGTTCTTTAGAAAAATAAATACTGGGAGGACAAAAGGGACAGTTCCCCCACAATTCCAGTAAACAAGGTTCACTTTTCCATGCTAAAATCTCTATTAGCTTTCCAAAAAATATCAAAACACCTAAGAGAAATTGAGGGTGCATCAGAGCTGCTTACAACTCATCTCCTTTATTGCCACGGCTAATGTAATCACCGGAGCTTCTAAGTTTCACTGTTTTTTCTGAAAGGCCATAGTATCAGAAAAAGCATTTGGCAAAGACTTTGTGAAGAACAGTTTTCTAGTAGTCAGCAATGACCCTTACAATAAGTTTAAGGGGAAAATATTTGTATATTTTTCGTCTTTGATGTTTTTTAACTTTAACCAGGTACTGGCCACATTTTGTCCCTCCCATTTCTACTGTATTTCCAGTTCATGTACTTAGACCAATGACATGTTCCAAAAGCTGGTGTACCACATCTTTATATACACTACAAATTCAGATTACCAGACTGTAGTCAGACATTGAATGTATAAATAACTTTGCAAACTATTTACAGGTTTTAAACTAATCAGGTTTCAAGCAACCAACACTCTTAAGGCAAATTCATTTGTATGACTGGCTGTCTGGCCTCTCAGCATTTCTCTCCCCTCCCCAATTCCTCTAAAATGATAAGCAAATAGGAACTTGAATTACCCCCTGCCCCTGTATTGACAGAATTTCTTGTATGAAGAAGTGATCTAACTGCTTAGGAGCTTTCCTCAAAACAAGGAAAAATGCACAGAAATGCATTTCTGTGTGAAGAAAATCATTAAGTTGCATTCCAAGAAGTGGAAGTCCTACCGTCTTGTAACAACACAACTTTTGTATGCACATGGCAAATGGGTTTGGGAATTTGGAGAAAGCATCAATTTAAAGCTGCACAACCCTTTTAGAACTATGCATTTATAAACTCACTAGAGATAAGATCAGAAGAGCTCAAAGGGATTTTCTCTTAGGGGTGACACTGTGCAATACAAAATGCTGCATGAAGCACACGTTTAACTACGTCAGATTTTTTCTCTTACACCATACTGCTGTGCAAGATACTATTCACCACTTTAAGGGATTCTGCACATCCTACCAATCCTTACATTGGAATAAGAATTGGCCCCTTCAAATAGTATCTTTTTGTTACAACATCGTGTTCCTAAGTGCAATCACAGTGCAATCCCTTACGTCAATGCACGACTGAAGCAACCAAGCATATTCTGGTGAAGTACACAGGATTCACATACCAAACGTGCTCAGTGCCTTCCTTCAAGTCCCAATCATCACTTTGTTCTTAGTATTTCAATGCCCTGATTAGGTCTTTTTTTGGAAGTAATTAGCTACTGTGGTTTGAAGGATTTTGGAACAAAGCAGAGACTTTATACTGAATGCAGAGGTCATCTCCAACAGAGACAAAAGGTGGCAAATTATCGATTAGCTTTGTATTTAGAAGCATCCCTTGGTTCACTGCTAGGATTGCTCCAGTCATCTGCTTCAGGTGTGGTCTTGTAGTGCCGCCATGCTGACTTATTAAAAACAGGAAGTCTTTCAAATGATTCACTTGAAAGGGCCTATGAAAAAAACAAAAACAATGGTTAGCTATCAATGGAGATACAAGAGCAAGGTGATACTCTGGGGAGTTCTACAATTACAACTTCTGTACCCAAGTGTCACAATTATCCCAGTGTTGCATGTCACAGCACTACTTTGAAAATACTTGAGCTATGACTAGTAGCTCTAGTTATACTCAAAGTTGCAGTCAAAGTTAAAAGAAAATAATAGCATTGAAAAATACTTCCCTTCATTCCAGGGAGTGGTGTCTACACAGATGGCAAGAAAAAGATTTTTGGTCACAAAACATTTTAGTGGGATTTGTCACTGACATAAAGCAGACAGCTACTCCAACACTTCCCTCCCCAAGGCACTTGGGCTCTGCCAGCACACTGACGTGTGGGGGCTGACCCAGTTCAGTGCCCTGGGCCACCCTTTTCCTCTGAGAAAGGCCAGACCCTTTTCCTCCACACACACATGCAGAGGATCAAACCCATCAGAAGCAGAGGAGTCCACAGCTCATTTGCCATATAGAGCAGGGCACAGTGACAGTGCAAAGCCAACAACCTACACAAGCTATACACTGTTCTTTTAAATTCTGATGGAATTCAAGCAGTGTCACCCTTTAGCCCCTGAGCCTAGGCTGTCCCAGAAGATAACAGGATCGATACAGTTCATTGCATCAAGAACTTCATAGAATAGAACATATTTACTAGTCAGGAGTTGGCCAATATTCTTATAATTTCTATTATGGCCAAAAATTAGAATCAAAAAGCACGAACCAAAATTATCTCTTATCACAGTTCTTGGAAGATTCACCACTTATGACAGGTTAACAAAATACAACAATCCAACAAAGGGAAAATCACAGCAAGTTAACTAGTATTGGTGCCAGATTGTTATATAAAACCTTGGGGTTTACAATTTTATGTAACAGATTTAGGTAAAAGTGTCAAACATAGCAATAAGAAATTTGAAAACCAGCTGAAGAGTGAAAAGAACCTGTTACAAACAACTTACATTGCATTACTAGTTTATAAAAGGGTGACATTCATACCTTCAAATAAATAACAGCATCTGAACCCACACCTTCCATTGAGTAGAGTTTAAGGTCACCTTGAAAGTACCTCGCATACAGACGAGAAATTGGCAATCCATAGCCAAACCCAGCCTGCAAAAACAAGAGACAAAAGGAAAAACATGATGAGAAGTTAAAAAAATGCAACAGTAAACTCTGTATTAACTTACAAAAGAGAGGACAGCTAAATATTAGATTTGTATCAAATTACTTTTGAAGCTTTCCTTTATTTCTCAGCTTCTACTCTACCCATACTCAGCCTTTTGAGCAAACTCCTTTTTTTTTGTGCATTACTTATTAGTACAAAAAGGGCTGAGTCCTTTGGTAGAAGTCCCTTGTCCATTTCTCAGAGGCAGGTAGGTGCAGCACACCAGACATGCTGCTGGCAACCAGCAAAGCAACCGATGCCCTACGCAGCTTCCTCACTGTGAGGACCATTGCTGTAGTACTGCATTCTTTCTTTGGAAAAAGCAGAGTTCTGACAGCACAGTTTTTCTTCCCCAAGCCTGCAATCATTCTCTCAAATGTCTCCAGACTACACAAGAAAGCCAAAGACAACTCTTGTCCGCTTCATCTAGGTCACACTATTAAGTGACTGCTGATGCCACAGAGAGCAGCAGGGTCCTGCAGAGGAACACAGACTAATACAAGGCAAATTATCCTCTCTGTTTAACAAAGATCAGGATTCCACAGCACTGAAAGATCTCCTGAGGACTGAGACACAGTACAGCCCCCACAATTTTCAAAGCATAATGGACCTGATGGGTACAAAGTTTAGCTTTTAAATTGACAAAACTGATATTCATAACCATGCCTGCAACAAGATCAATCACATGGCACCTCTTCCAACCCTCTCTTGTCAGAAAAGTTGTAAGAAAACCTCCAATTCTCTCTCACTGGAGCCAGGGAATAAGCATGACACGTGACTCTTTCAGATGACTGGCTGTGTGCTGAGAACCACAGTGGCTGGTTATGCCAAAAAACCCCAAACATATACAAGGCAAGGCAATATGGGTGGACTACAAGAGAAAATAGACACTTGAAGCTTTCAGAAAAACAATAAATTAATTCCACAATGATATTTCTACAAAAGCAACTTGACAGAAAAGTAATAAATATGCCCTGAATTTTATAAACAAAAGCCTACAATGATACAAAATAGAATGTTAAGAAGAATTTGCAAGCATTATGTACAGCTAGTATGTGGCATCACTTGAAAGGAAATCCCTTGAGGGAAAAGTGAACATTAAAGAACTTCTACTACAGTGTCCATGACAAATTCTCTTGCTGTCATCTACTACAATATCTTTAGGCCATTTTTGCCTTGTTTTTACAGAATTCTAAATTTAGTATTAAATTGGTTTACAGTTGCTCACTCAGTTCTTTTGAGCAAAATAGGACACAGAAATGCCAAATATGCCCTTTTCACACTGCTTGTCATAGCTATTAGTGTCCATTAACAGAGTCAAAACAATTGTTTCGCTACACTTTTCCCAACATCATGTTCTATATTTCTCAAAGAGAACTTTCATCTCTCACTAGAGACATATGCATCACTTTCAAACACCTGGCCTTGAAGCTTCAGAGATTTCTTTCTTAACCTCTAAAAAATTTATTTGGCTGTCTTAGAAATAACTAAAAAAAGGTCAAAAGTTGACCTCCTCTCTTCCTGGAGGCTGGATAATAAATATATAAGAGAAATTATAAAGCACAGCGACCAAAAGTCAACTTGTGGACAGTCCATGCCCCAAGGATCAGCTCAAGTAAAGGGCAGCATCAAACAATACTGAAAACTTTCCTCACTCCAGAACCACCCCTCCTTAAAAGCCAACTTCTGTTTGTCTCCTCTTCCCTCATGCTCTGTGCTAGCCCATGTCATTATTTCATACAGCCCTCTTTCAAATATTTCCTGTCAGCCTCTCTGTGCACTGCCTTTAGGGTGTTTTCCAAACCAGGTAACTTGTAACAACTACAGAGACAAGAGACCCCAGTTGAGCACTTTGTTAAATCCTGGCCCTGCAAAGGGTCTATTTTGCAAAAGACATTTAACAAGAGGTTTTTACTACATAGATCTGTACTTGACTTAGAGGACAGAACAGTCCATGATGGCACATCTGCTTTGGGAAAGGAAAAAGCAAATTTATCATTAAATGTTATGGTATGCATTAAACAAAAAGGAAGTTTTTGCATTTCTGT
Organism: Taeniopygia guttata; assembly: GCF_048771995.1. Lineage (NCBI taxonomy): Eukaryota > Metazoa > Chordata > Aves > Passeriformes > Estrildidae > Taeniopygia > Taeniopygia guttata. Next base: position 102,614,529 of record NC_133024.1, on the reverse strand, counting down.
GTTACCAGCATTGACAGATTTTAATTAGAACTAATTTAAGCCGTGTTTCTCCTGCTATAAACAAATGCTGTCAGAGAGAGAACCATTAAATCACTAAGAAAACCTACCATCAATAAACATGACCATGCGTTTTAATCTGTACTCTATGTGCAGTGCAGATGAACCTAAGACCTGCTAGGATCTGAATGCTGCCATGGTAACAAGGTTTCTCAGCAGGATTTAAACAACATTTGCAATGACAGGGAGCAAAAATTTTCCCCAATCAACATAAGGATACCTCTCTTTCACTGCCCCGTTCCATGAATGTTTCATAAACTAGACAGGGGATCATATAACAACAGGAAAAAAATGTTAGAACAGAAAAATATGTCTATTTACACTTCACCTCAACTTAGCTTAGAATATTACCTAAGTCAAGGATGAGACACTACCAACCTTCTCAACACTAATTCTTTAGTGGTTTGGTCTTTGGCACTAAAGAAACTCCTTTAGTATGGACATCAAAGAGGATTTATGTGGAACCTTTCTGCTGGAGGATTTTTATTTCCAGACTGACATACAGAGCACTGCATAATTGTTTTTATAACTGGATCTGGACCATAACACATAACATGTCAAACTTCACTGCTAAGTCCTTGTTCCTGTTGGTGGCAAAATTTGGCACAGACTCACAGTTATGACTTTCTTCTTTCTGCACACACGTATAAATAACAGAACTGAACAACTTTTCTCAACTTTCAGTCTTATGCAGGCACTGGACCGACTCACAGGGCAAAAGCTGCCAGACTCGCAAGAGAGGGGGATCTTTTGTAGGTTTGACTACAGCGGCATAGACTGGGAAAGGGAAATAAAACCTGAAAATGGGATACAGAAGAACACCAAGCATAAATGCCACAGAATCAAAGTAAGCAGTTTTGAAGATGAGGAAGTAAATATAGAGATGCACTGAAAAAAAAGAAAGAATAGTGTCAGTCCTAATATGAACACATTTTACAATCAGAGCTACAAGGAACATTCAGTTTAACAGTGAATACAACTGGTAATCAAGGTATAAGTTTATCCTGAGAACGAGTTTCAGGAAATCCTTGTAGACTGATATGGTAAATTGCTGATCAGAAGAGAGACAGAACAAAGGCAAATTATGCATCAAGAGAGATTCTACCATTTGTGACAGAAAAAAGCTTATATTTGAATTAAGGCCTGTTGCCTCTCGCCACATTCAAGATGATTTCCTATGAAAAAGCAGAAGTTTGAAACTGAGATGTGCTGTAGAGGTAGGAGATGTGAAGGATCAGTACCAAGTCAGTGCAGACACAGGACTGGGTTTCACACCTCCCACAGTGCAAAGGAGCAAACCCAGTGCAATGCACTGCCATGCCACAATGGTACCCACTGTGGACCAAGGCAGCACATAAAGACTTTCTGCTCATAAGCTAGGAAGAAATTTATTTCCTCTGAGTCACTCTGAACTGATTTTACCCTCAGTTTACTGTTAAATATTTTATATCCAAAATAGTCACAAGAGGGACGAGAGGGACAAGAGGGAACAGCCCCAAGCTGTGCCAAGGATGTTCAGGTTGCACATCAGGAGTAATTTCTTCACTGAAAGGATTGTCAAGAATTGAAAGTGGCTGGCCAGGGAAGTACTGGAGTCAGTCACCAGCCCTAGAAGCATTCAGGAAACAACTGGACGTGTCACTTGGTGCTGTGGTTTAATTCACATGGGGGTGTCTGGTCAAAGGCTGGACTTGATCCTGGGAGGTCACTTCCATTCTTGCCAATCCTGTGATTCCATACTCTGCCCCACATTCCATTATCCATCTGAAGGCACTTGAAGCACAGAAATATCAGTAGGGGAGAAAAAAACCCAACTACTCAGGAACACGCTAGGTAAGAATGCTCCTAAGCAGGGACAGGAAATTTCTTAGAGAATCAACTTCTCAACAGGCTTAGAGAAAAAGGATTGCCTCAGAAGAAACAGATGAGAAGAGGCAAAATACAGCATCTGTATTAATCCACTTACCGAAACCAGTCAAGTGGAACAGCAGCTACACAATTTTTATCACAATGAGTCAATATGCAATTTAATAAAACAATTTAGAAATAGTATTTTAATTTTTTTTAAATCATGCTTGCTAAAAGAATCTACACATTCAACACTGAAATAATTTCCCTGCTTAAAGGAGACTATGGGGAAGTATTTTTTTATGTGAAATACGGTCCTGATGCATCTGAGAAAGCAGTATCACAGAAGATATTTCCAATTAAATAGGAATATACCAAATATGTTCATACCACATACAGGATTAGGAATGTTTTTTTGATGTGTTTTTACAGTCCATAACTTAGACAAAAATTATCTTCAAGTTTCAGTATAAGCTTGTGCATTGCCAGAAGGTGCTTCTCAAGTGCTGAGCAGTGTGGCCCAGCTTTTTAATCAGTTTATAGAAATATAGAAAACTTAGATTAACAGTAATTTTTATATCAAAGAGAAGCTCATTAGGTCATTCACCTGCTCAGTAATATAGCACTAATGATCCTGCCCATTAACCTGTGAAAATACTGTGCTTATGCAGGCTTTTTATGCTTGCTTCCAAGAATGTAATGTCAAGACAAAGCAAAGTAATTTTCTATTCTGTAGACTAAGTGATAACAGAATTCATTTTCTTCTGTTGTACCTGGAAAGACTTGCTCATGATAAAGCATTTCCTCAATGGAAAACCTGATCCAGCAGATTGCAGTACAGGGAAATGTAAAATCAGAGTGGTGCAAAGAGACATTTAAATATATATTGCAATTACTTACCAAAGGCACAGCCCTCGAGGGCTCCAGACTGGGCCTGGGTGCTGTTGAGTACATGTAGTTAAACAATCTCTCTATTTTTCTTAGAGGTACACCTCCACCTTGGTCACTTATCTAAGGAATGAAAATTGAAGAGTTTTAAACATTAGGTTCTGAACAAAACCCACAAAACATCAAGAAGCATTATCTAAATTACTTTAGAAATTAACTAAAGGAGCTGTTTGGCTCGGAGAAAAGAAGCCTGGGAAATGACCTTGCCATGGTCTACAGCTTCCTGAGGAGGGGAACTGGGAGGGAGGTGCTGATCTCATCTCCCTGGATCCAGTGACAGGACATGTGGGAATAGTTCAAAGAACATCAGGGGAAGTTTAGAGGGGACATCAGGAAGCATTTCTGTATGGGAAGGGTGATGAAAGCAGAACAGGTTTCCTGGAGATGGTCAATAGCTCAAATCTGTCAGTGACCAAGATGCATTTGGACACTGCCCCAAACAAACATGCTTTGACTACTGGTCAGCCCTGAAGTGGTCAGGGAGTTGGCCAAGATGCTCCTTGTAGGTCCTTCCCAACTGAAAATATTCTGTTCTAATGAATATGAAGTAGGTGATGATACAATAATTAATTTGCTTTTTCAAATTAAAAGTCATTCTACTCTAAATGTAGCAGGTTTGCAATGTGTATTGTTTTTAGGCATTTACCTTAATAGATAGATCTTCTTTCCCCAAAGTGACTAAGGTTTTGATCGATGGATAGGCTTCTTTCTTACCTTCATGCAATTCCACTGTAGCTCTCATTGAATTCTGAAGATAAAAGAAAACAGTCTCTTTGATTCTAATTTTAACATATAAGATTTTTCTGACAAGTCAGAACTTGAATTTACTTTGTAGTATCTACTTTGTCCTACAGTTGTGTACAAGATAGAAAAACCTGTATTTAACACAAGTTCAAGCGCCATCAAGTCAATGAATTGCCCAGATAAATTTTTACATTATAAGTTGTTATACAGAACTTTTATTTATTTGATATAGTCAGAGAAAAGAAAATAATTTTTTTTTGTTTTTTTGGTCCTGCGTGAAATCCAGTAAATACATTCATAGGATGAGAACATCCTTCACCTCCATAATGCACACACCAACAGTGACATTTCACCACAGAAAGCTAGTTTTGATTTTCTCAGCCTAGGTCACATATAAGTTACCATCTGTCAGTCTGACTTCATGTTAACAGTTTCTAGTGCCAGGCCCAGTTCTTTACAGCTACAACTTACTGACTTGAGCCTGTTTCATGACTTGTACCAAAAACATATTGTACAAATTCTCATCTGTTCTGCTCCAAAACTAATGTTAAATGGCAAAATGGGAGAAGACTTAAATGAACACAGTTGACAAATGTCAGAAATCAAACCCCAAAAAACAGTACTTTGAAAAAGTTTCTCTCTGGCCAAATACAAATTTTCCTCTCAATTTCTGGGGTTCAGCGCATCACTTAGAGACCTCCTCTCTTCTTTCAAACTATGTAACAGGTCTCACATGTTCCATTTGCACTCTTGTTCCAATTATTCAGAAAACACAAAACCAAAACAAAGCATGTCATCTACACTATTTGAAGATACAGGGCCTGTTTTCACAATAAAGACACTGATCCTAACTAGTCCTCAAATATGCAATAAAGAAGCAAGCTAGACTGTCATGAGTGTTCCAAGTTAATTAAAAAAAAAAAAAAAAACAAAATAAAAGAGCACAACAGGAAAATTGGGAAACCAGGCAGTTTTTAAGGGTCATAAGAGAAGGGTTCAAGTCTGGCTCTTAAACAACTGAAGAGTGTTTGAAACTTAAGAATAAGCTTAAAAAAGGAAAACTGAAATAACATTTAAGAGCTGTAACTGAAAGGAATCTCAATTTCAACAGAAATAGGGCCACAAAACCCTCCCAAATATTAATAAGTGCAACCTACCTTGAATAATTCAAATAACATATGAAACAAATGAGAAGGTACATAGACTACTTGAATAGGCTTGTTGGGAGCTTTAGCTAAAAAAAAAAAAACAGAAATAAAAATGTCAGATCATTTTTCTTCACAACAATATTTTGTAGCATTGCTATTTACCAGAGTAACACGAACCTGTAGGCACAGACAAGTACGTAAGCATGTTCTAATTTTCCCAGTGCGAAATTAGTTCCATGAAGTAAAAACATACATTTTAGTCACTGCTATCACCTGAAAGAACACATTATAATTATGATCTTCAAATCCATCCAGTCAGCAGACCTTGTTTAGATATGAAACTTCACTAAGCAGTGGTTGGTTTCATACAACAGTGCATGCTAACCAAGAAAACATTCCTAATTAAGTGGGAAACGTCCACATGCTCACATATTATTTAAGCATAATATTTGTTGCACAAAATGATCCTTAAACTAAAGAAAAACCCACTGTTTAAATATTCTAAAATCAACTACATATTTTCCCTTCATTAAAACACACAAAATTTTTGTGTAAGTATTCACAAAAATTTTCAAATATACTTCAAACAATATCCCAGCTTGCATATTCCAAACCATCACTGAATTGTTTGTGCACTGCTGTCCCACCGTGAGTGTTTCAGCAGAGGGGCATGGCTTGGCACAGGTCTGAATGCCAGAGTGCTCACTGATTGATTGGGCAGGAAATTATACAGCTGCATTTCATACATCCCAGGACAGTTTTGGAGCTGAAGATGAAGTCATCCCTGAACATTCAAATATCTACTGGCATTAAATTATGCAGTTACAGAGAGTCAGACTGAGCTGCAGTTCAGACTGAAGGGAAGTCTCAAGCTGTCTGCTTCATGAATTCCAGGAAGATATAAATATGCGTAAAGAACATGACTGGAGTCAACTTCATTCCTTTTGGCACTGAGGGCTTGTAATAATCCCTCAGTTTTAAGAGACATGGTAATGAAAACTCCTAGGAAAATGAGAAGACCAAAACAATGCTCTGCAAGGCAAGTTGACATTTTTTTCTGTTAATTTTGTCAGTCCATACTCCCATTCCTTCATGCTTCACTGAAACCAAGGCAAACTGACTCACACTTGTTTGAGGCACAGAGACAGAAAATGAGTTATTGTTGCTCTTGCAAGGTAATTTGCAAAGTTGCTTTCCCTATACTGATAATAAGCTTATCTTATGGAAATATGTGATTCTTTATTCACTTTTTTTTTTTTTTTTTTAGCTCCAGCAACTTGCTTTCTCTACTGTTGGATCTTTTTACTTATGCCTTCAGATGAATTTTGCATTGATCGATTCCTCTGGTGCAACACTCAGTACTTTTCTCTCTAGAATCACTCAGTTTAACAGGGGAACATCGGGTCCTTTGGTTTTGGGAGAGATGGGTGACAATGCATCCATCATTGCTGACAGTAGTACCTTGTGTACAGAAATATTTCTAAACTACCCAGTAGTTCTTTGAGCAACACACGTTCCAAGTATCACACTCTCCCATTGAGTGTTACCTATTTCTGAGACTTTTGCAATTCTTCTGCTGAAGTTTGGAAGTTAGTCTTATGTTTGGCTATAATCCAAAATATGGGATAGGATCACTCAGGAAAATTTTTTTAACTAAAAAAACTAAGCTCCCTTTTGTCAATAAAATAATGAACAAAAAGCAGTCAATATGCTGACACAGCCTGTCTCATCAGTTTTGTGCCATCCAATTATCATCTCTGCAATCAACTTGAAACAGATTTTCATGTGAGAGGTTTGTGATAGGATTTAAAGCATAAACTACCTACTAAAAATTCCAATTTTGCCATCTTACACTGTGTTGAGAGAGCCAGTGGAATTCATGGGTTTATAAGCCTACTTCAGAATGAAACAAGTTTCAGTTCTGTTAGAAGTTCAGAAGTTTCCTTCTCAGTTATGAGAAGTCTTGGATTATTTTCTTTAAAGTAGTAGTGAATTTAGCAAGATTGAGCTCTGCATTCAACATAAAGAAGTACATATCATTATAATAAACAATAATTCAGGTGTTCATGTTTAAATATTAGAACAAAAGTAACTGCTTAGTTCAAACTACAACTTACAATTAAATAACAAAACTAAAAATCACAGATACCAGAAATGCATTTTCTTACATCAGTTACATTAATTTAATAATTACCATTGAATTCTTCAATTTCCAGATCAGGTGCCACGGTATAGTACTGTTCACATAACATCTTAGCTGTTTCATAAGCATCTACAAAATAACAGAACAAACACTGATTTATCAAAATCTTCTAGCGATGACCAGCAGTGTCCATCCTCCCTGTGAAAGACCACAAACAGAACATTCACTCTGAGCACTAGTTTACAAGCATGAAGCTGGTATCCAATCTAACCCCTCTTCCTCTCTATACTCAGAGCCCAGTTGTCAGGAAAGGGAAAACTATCTAAAGCTCTACAAAGAAAAGCACAGTAGTGGAGGGAAGCTATTTTTCTTCCTTATTCAGGGCTTGAAAATTAGAAGGATGTAATCTTCGGCTGACCATAAAATCTACTTATTTTTTATTTCCTGATGACAATTTAATACTTAATTTTCAAGGTCTCTTGGGGGAAAAGCTAGAAGAGTCTTAATTTCTTCCCACTGAACCAAAAATTACTCCCCCTGAAAATACCTCCCCATAGCCCAAATCAGGCTTGAAACACAGGTAGAAAGTTTAAGTTACCCTTTGTCACTAGAGATGTCCCCTAAGGTTCAATACGAGCAATATTGTTTAACTTATTCATCAGTGACTTGGGGCAGAGGCCTCCTCAGCGAGTTCACTGAAGACTCAGAGCTGGGAGGAGTGGCCGATACCCCCGAGAGCTGGGCAGCCCTTCAGAAGGGAGACAGGCTGGAGAGATGGGCAGAGGAATGGCCTGAAATTCAGAAAAGGCAACTGCAGGGCCCTGCACTGGGGAAGGACAAGCCCAGGCACCAGCACAGGCTGGGGTGACCTGCTGGAAAGCAGCTCTGCAGAGAAGGGCCTGGGGGTCCTGGTGGGCAATGAGCTGCCCATGGGCCAGCAGTGCCCTGGGGCCAGGAGGGCCAACGGGATCCTGGGGTGCATCAGGGAGAGCCCTGCCAGCAGGTCAGGGAGGGGATCCTGCCCCTCCACCCAGCCCCAGGGAGATGAATCTGGAGTGCTGTGTCCAGTTCTGGGCTCCTCAGGACAAGACAGACACAGAGTTCCTGGAGTCGGTCCAGTGGAGCACAACAAATATCATTAAGGGACTGGAGCATCTCTCTTACAAAGAGAGACTAAGGAAGTTGAGTCTGTTCAGCCCTGAGAAGAAAAAACTGAGAGGGGACCTCATCGATGCCTAAAAGTATCTGAGAAGGAGGTGCCAAGAGGATGGAGCCTTTTGGAGACTCTTTTCTGTGATGCTGAGCAATAGGACAAGAGGCAGAAAGTGATGCACAAGAAGTTCCACCTGAACATGAGGAAGAATTTCTTCCCTGTGCAGTGACTGAACACTGGCACAGATTGCCCAGGGAGTGTGGAATCTCCTTCACTGGAGATGTTCAAGAACCAGGTGGGCACAGTCCTGTGCCACGTGCTCTGGGGTGGCCCTGCTTGAACAGGGGGGTAGGTTGAACCACATGATTTGCTGTGCTCCCTTCCAACCTGACCCATTCTTTAATTCTGTATTTGAAAAATTTCTGACTGGTTGCTTAGCCAATCCGGCTCAAATAGGCTGAGTGCAGTCTAACATTTAATCTTCCTCTAAAAGCCAACTCTCTGGCAGAGTCCTAAGACTGTGGAAGAGGCTGTGAAGTTCAAAGCATGCTTCATGGTGTGGATGGAGATTAAGCAGCAGTAGCAGTGAGGGATCTACTGGTAAATGTAAAATCCTGGCTCCAGAAAAAAACCTGAATTCACTGTCAGCTCAAAAGACTTGTTGCAGGACAGCCAGCGAGACAGAGAACACCACCTCAGGCAGCACAAACACAACACCTGGTGTAGCTGCTCGAAGCAAGATGTGGCTGTTTAAATAATTTCTACATTGTTTGAAGGGCATACAGGGCTTATGGCTGCCAGACACAGTACCAAAATAAAACTGCTCAGAATGCTGCCTGTGAACCAGAACATTTGGGGTAGCATACAGAACATAAATTGGACAGCATACAGAACATAAATTAATCCCTCCACCAATTCTACAAGGAAAAGGCCTCAATCACCTTGACTCCTTGACAGGACTACACAGACCCTGTCTTTAAGGCCATTTTGTTTCTTTGAAAGGCAACACTGGACACTGTTTGGTCAGTGCTGTGTATGATCTATTTTAGCTATTTTAGCTACCTGTCTGACTGGACTGAGCACCTTCTGACACTATGCACTCCCCTGTCCAAGGCAGCAACTGTGAATCTGATGATCAAAATCTATCCAAATATTGCTATTAGAAGGCAAAGCTAAATAAACAACACAGTTGTTTACATATAAAATGCTGATGCCAAAGTGGAATAAGGTCAATCAAAAGAAAAAAAAAATGCTGAAAAAAGGCCACAAGGGCTAGAAAAAAAGCTGTAAGAGAGTGGTAAAAAGCACTACAAAGTGAGCTATCATACAGGTCAGACTTTAAGATAAGAAAGGTTTCCCTCTCACTTCACCAAAGGCTGAGAGAAAGTGAAGGGGAGAAACATTCTATGCCCTTTTGCAGCTGCACAAAGAGCAGCAAAGGACAGAGCCTAGAATTCTCTCCTACAGCAGCACCTGCATTTGCAAATAGACACAACTCAGAGTGCAAACCTCCCATGGAGATGTTCTTGAAGCAGGCAGCATTGCCTCATGTTCCCTTGCTAACATTCTGAAAGCATGTAAATATTCACAACACAGAGCAAACAGGGCTTTCAGTGTGACTGTGCCAGATCAGTCAGGTACAACCATCACATCCATGTCTTCTGCAAGAGACAGAACAGGCTGTGCTATGATCAGATGACAGAGCAATGTGGAGTTTCACTGGGACACCTGCACACCTGAAGACATTTTACTAAAAGGCCTAGCTAAACAAAACTAAACAAAATGGAAATTTCACTTACTCTCAGTTTCTGTAATACCATCATGTGATACAAAAGCAGTACATGAGAACCTGCTTCTAAGTATTTCAGGAAGAAAACATCTGAAGTTTATCAAAACATTTAGACACTTCATCTGATATTTAAAAGCACAGACTAAAGCAATTAAAAATCAAATTGCTTTCTTAGTTCTGGTAACAGACCAAAAGTTTCTCTCTTCTCAAGGATGAAGACATTAGAAAGTCTCAATAAGCCCAGGGCTTTATTGTAAGCAGAACTTTTCTTTAATAAAATAAGAAAAGAATAAATGGACTTAAATCACCTTCAGTTTCTTCTTTCTCAATAAAATATATCTGAATATTTTAAGTTAGGGGATTTCAGTAACAAAAATATTAACTTCATCTTACCTTTAACCACCTCTGTCACATCACAATTAGGATCAATACTTCCAATATGTTTGGGATGAGCAGGATTAATATCTCCACCAAACAGAAGTGCTAAAATAAAAAAGAAATCATAGCAAATTATTTATTACCCTCGAGGCAGGCCAGAAAGTTTGAATCTGATGGTATCTGAGATTTACTGGATGTTGCATCATTTTGTAAAAAGATACTCCAGTAAATTGTCAGAATCCTCATTTAAGAAGACTACTTGTCTAACTGCTCATCTTCCCTCCTTTTTTTTTATTTTCAGTTTTTACAGTTAAGACTAGTTAAAGCAGAATTCATAGGAGGGTTAAGGTAAAAACCTACATCTCAAAGCAGATTACCAAAAATTAGGTAAAATTAGAACATAAAACACTTCATTCATACCATTATGTCAGAACAGAAGCACTCACAATAATGAAAACATTACAGTAAAAAGGACTGTGGAACTGTAAGGCATCATTAGAAGCCTTTTACACTCACCTAAGCTGCAATTTCACAGCTGTCACAGAGGTCTCACTCACTCGACTTTCTCCCTGGATCTCAGCAGTATGATCCCCACTCCCTCTTTGTACAAGGGTCTGGTACTCACCAGACCCTTCACCAAGAGTTTAAAGAAGACTCCCAGAGAAGTAGAAAGGCTTTGTACTTTATTTCAAGAGTGATTTTCTGCAAGTTAATGAGCTCTGACATGAAGCAGGTGCAGCATGAGGTGAGCAAAAGTCTAGATCTGAAAGCTTTTCCTACCCTGGGCACAGCAAGCTCACACACTGGGCACTGTGTCCTGCAGAACAGTTCTGTAGGAAACAGTCTGACAGGAATGTAGGAACTAAATGCAAACTATGCAAAAACCTGCATTTGCATTCTGCATTCCAATTAGCTTTCTCTTCAGTGCTTCAAGATTAGTATTTGCCATCAGAGACAGACCACTAACACTGCTAACACACAGACATTATACAAGGTTAACTGAGCTTTAAGCATCTACAAGCAGTTTTAAGCTCCAACCAGTTAAAGAGGAGAACCCATAGGAAAAGCTAGTTCAGTTCAATGAATCAAGTTTAATATTTTAAGATTACTGCAAATTATGCTAGCACTCAGCCCAAGAATTATATTAGGACAATGTCTGTACTCTATTGCTAGAACTCTTCTTTGAAAGCCTTTTAACTAGGTTTTATGTCTGTCACTTCTCTGCCCAGGTGCAAGTAAAGAAAAAGCTGTACATTTATCTCATTTTCTATGCTTTGCCACATTCAAGTTATCTATACACACACAGCAAGGCATTTGTTAGTCACATGAAAGGTTGCTGGAAAGACACACAACTTGTAGTAAAACACCTCATACTCCACCATCTGCATTATCTGTAGCATACAACAATTTCTAAGAGCTCAGAAAAGCAGAACACTGAGCAGAGAATGAAGCTCTAGAGCTAAAAGGCACAAGACACACTAAAACAGATCAGAAGACTGTCCTTAACTTTACACAGATCACTTTCTGCATGGTTGCACATACTGGTTAATAGGAGCTGTGCAAGTAACTCCCTTCACTCTGTAATACGAATATAAAAAGTGAGTTTATTAGTAACAACAAATGAAACAGAATCTAATGACAAAGGATGACTAATTCCAGCATTTATCCATAAATAGGAAATAGGACATAAGGGAAGACAAGAGATATCATTTAAAACTTCACTTAGAAATACTCAACCTCTTTAGAAGGCAAGAAAGTCTAGACAACTTGCTGGAAAAACCAGTACATATAGTACCTAACCTATACAAAATTTATGGCATCTCTGCATTTCGTTATGAAATAAATATGAGCTCTACAAACTACGTTGAAAGCTTTGTGAGCAGGAAGATACAGCTACTCTACTACTACCTAAAAATACTTTATGTATCACTTCACAAGCCACCTCAGCCACCAAGACTAAAAAGCAACAGCCACACTAACAAAGACTGACTAAAAGAAAGCACACTGGTGTTTTGGATGCATTTCTAAGCATTGCAAAGTACCAAATTAACCAGTTGCCAGTATCTCTTTTGCCATGATTAGCATAAAATAGTCATGAGTAAGGAAAAAAAAATACAAAACAAAGCTTCATCTTCAGATTTACAAGCAATAATTGAGTTTTCAAGCAAGAGAAAAGCAATTACTTACTGTGTTGGTTAATAAGCATACGGAAAGAGATGCGGTTGGTGTAGAATCTATCTAGAAAATACTGGATGTTACTGCTAACAAATGGATCAAAGCCATATTTTTCCTTGTATTCAATCACCCCTTGTGCCATGGTTGGAACCACATCATTGTGTCTGTTCCTGACTTTAATTAAAACATCTAAAAAGCTGGAGGAAACAAAATTAGAAACAGATTGTTAGAAATAAAATTACACTCAGCAACAGCATAACCACATTATCTGTTTACTGTGCCTCCCAGTCAAGAACAAAATACCAGAGGGAAAATACGAAAATATAGTACCTAAACAAGCCTATTTGAAGAGAAGTATTTGATCAACCTCCCACTCACAAGACCTGTGAAACATTTAGAGCCCCAAATCAAGTTATTCCTCCCACAAATATTCCTTGAAATTAAATCAATCTCTCTTCAACACTGATGGATAGCAAAAGATTCTCTTTCACCACAATCATATGCACTACCATAACTGTCATCCCGTAAAACTCCTAACAGTAGCTGAGAGACTGGAAATGAAACTCAGGGAAAAAAACCTGACCACCCTTTATGATTTCCTTAGAAAAATTTGTGTTTTCTTCCCAACACCTCACCCCATGCAGTGAACTCTGAATGCACTTCCTTCAATGTGGCATCTCTCAGGCTGAGTTAGAATCTCAGGACAGGTAATTGTGTGACTCCTGTTCAGTTTCCTCTGACACCACTGGATGGCAGAGTGAATACAACAGAGCTCGGCAACTTTTAGATAACACTCCCGTTGCTTTTAACAAGCATTTCCTTTGAAACAGCTTGGAGGATTATTGTTTCTCCTGCCAAGGCTGCTCAACACCTATGATCTTCAATGTGTTCATCCTTTCTTCCCCCATATGCAAACCCACACATACTTGAAATATCAATTATTAATAGCTTTCTAAAGCAGAAACGTGGAAAATCAGTACTACTTAATTCTGCTACATTCTCCAATATTAAATTAATGTTAACACCACGATGTTTATATAATGCTGTTATAGAAAGTACAAACGGTGAAATGCAGCTTTCCAAAGAAAGCAAAGCTGAAAGACTTGTTCAATTATGCCTGCATCTGCAACTCTACAGATCCTTTTCCAAAAAACATCACCAGAACATTCTTTGTAGTTTTATAATGACTATTGAAAATAAATATATTCATTACTTTTATCAAAAGTAGAATATACACCAGCTAATGAAAGAATCATGGAAATCACTGAAAGGTCATCCGGTCCAATCCCCCTGCAAATGAGCAAGGGAAATAACAAAGAGCACAAGAAGAAAAAAAGACCAGTCATTGGTCACAACATTTAAATTGGATGTTTTCTTCCTTTTCAGCACCACTTAATCAAGACAGTAATTTTTTTTTATATAATTTTTAACAAGTGATACACTTTTAAGATAATTTCTCCCATCCTACACTGCCAGTTGCAAAGGAATGGAGGATCCTTTTTTACTAGTTTTTTCCTGATCCTAAGTCTGGCTACCAGTTTTTGCCTGTGTGTTAACAAACAATTCAGCAGTCTTTCAACACTGCTCTGTTGCATAAAAAAAAGGGAAGTTTTAACTGCCTAATTCCCCATTCTAAATCCTATCACAGTACAGAATGACTGTTCTCTTACCAGTCTTGCTGACTGGGCAGCTTAGAACATTTAATGCTTAAAAGGTTTATAGACCTTATGTGTTTATTGAGTCTTGACTGTGTGATCTGTTACGTCTGAGAGGTGATGTCAGAGCCTGGCTGTTCTTGTTCTGCTTCTCTGTTTCTGAGCAACAAGGCCCTAGCGAAGGGCAGGGCTGGAAGCAACATTTCCAGTCACATCTGAAACACAACTGACAACACTCCCTCCTAACTGTTGTTTGCTCTGCTATTTGCTTTCAAATATCTTCACTAACCAAAATATATACCTGATGCCAAGAGGGCAAGTTGTTCACTGATATCCCACTACAAAAGTGCTTAAATGCACAGAGCATGCCAAAGGGCAAAGGGCTTAGGTTTATCTGCTGCAGATCAGCAAAATCATAGCTGGAGCTTAGTCAGCATAAAACTAAATATATAATAAAGGAATGCCTCGCTGTTGCACTGATTTGACAAACCTCCTGTTCCATCTTCCAAGATAACTGAGTTCACTCAGTGTTTCCATTAAGCAGATGCTTTTAAAGGAGCAAACACAAGAGGAATACAGGCACATTTCAAAGTAGCAGAAATCGGAACACATCTCCTTAGTCTTAACACTCATTCCTTACTCCCTCTACCTGCTACACCCCTGAAAGCCACAAAGCTTTTACTGTACTCAAACTGTGGGAGACCATACCAAGGAATTTTTAAACTGTTTACAGGATTAACTAGGAATACTCCAGAACAGCTCTGAAAATTCTTTTACCAATTACATTTTTTGTCCACAATTCTGTGTATTTTCAAAACCACAAAGAATAAATAATGCAGTTGGTTTGACAGATAAATAATTCTTAGTAAGAAGCTACTTTTGTTAAGTGAGTTTCAATAGTTTCTGCGTTAACAGAAGAATACTTAAGGCATTACCACAGTTGTTAAATAAATGAAGGCTAAAAAATTCTGCTAATACAGGAAATAACTCATGTTGTGACATTCATTAATTAACTTCCTAATAACCTGTATATATTATTGTTTTGATCTATCATTACAGTACAAGAAAACAAGGATAAGAAAGTCAATATAAAGAAAATGGGAATTTTTTTAGTGTCTCTTATGGATAATGTTACCTGAAAGATGAAAACTACAAAAGTGATGAGTAAAAACCCTTTTAAATGCAACACATGCAATAATCTGAGGTTTTTCTCAATGGCTGCTCTTTTTTGAATCAGTGCTAACTGGCAGATGAATATCACAAGAAAGAGAGGTAAAAGTTCACAATCTGAAATATTTCTCCACTACAAAGTATATCTACTTCCAAAGTTCAAAACTAATTAAAGTAGCATTTCACATTACATAAAAGTAACAAAACAGCAGCTTCTTAATCAGATGTACTCCAATATTTACTTAGCTCAAACTGCTTACAGAACCACTGTTTTAACTGCAATGCTGCAGAAAGAAAGGTTCTTGTTTACCAAGTTCCTTGTGCATGTTATCTCCAACATGCTGGCAGCTGATGGCCTCAGTGGCTCCCAGCTCCAGGACACTCCCCTGCACACCCTCCCTTGAGAGGGCCACAAAGAGAAAGACCAGCAGAGAAACTCGGGGGTGTAGAGGCTGCACTAAGTGTCCTTTGAGAGCACATGTGAACAGCATGTTTTACAAACCCTTCAATTTTTGAAATACAGCTTCAGCCTCTGTGTGTTTACTGGATAGTGACATCTTGGGAAATTTCCAAAACTTCTGCCTGCTTGCACCCTTCACCATGTGTGGACACCTTATCTAAGGGCTCCTGTTATCACACTGTTTGGCAGAACTGCAGAAAAACTTCCACTTGACCCCTCTACAGCTAAAAAAGGTACTTGTGTTATCAAAAAGGTAAAAGTAACCTACCATTTGACAAATGCCCATACTACTGACAGTGACAGCAATGTGGCAATGCTGCAGTGAGGCTTCATAAAGTCTGCTAACCAAGAGAAGGCAATAGAAAAACTGAAACACTTTGGAACGCTTCATTAGAACAATGCCAATGGAAAAAAATCTCTTCAAAGGATTTTGTCCAACATTCACAAAAAGGTAAAACTCATGAACATCCATTTGCCCAATTAATACACGAGGAGCAGAGAGAAGCTCGGCCAGTCTGAAAAACATCAGCTTTAGTTTTGTCTCTGCACCAACTCCTATAACCACTCACCCTCTCCATTGCAGGGGCACTGCTGCCTTTGTTGGCCACACACTAACAGTGTGGGGACCACAGAGCTCAAAGTGGGCTATTCTACTACATCCATTTCCCAATTCACTTCACTGTGTGGCCTCACACACAGCCGTGCCAGTACAAGGATGACATCTATAATACCATAACATTAATACAAAAACTGGTTTCCCCAGAAAGAGAGCCCTAACTCTGAGAATACCACAGCAGGCTCCCCAGACAAGCAGCGATAAAACCACAAATAGTCAGGGAACAGTTTTCTGTTCAACTGATAAAAGCATTGCACCATTTTAGAAAACAGTAATTGAAGAACTACTGCCAACATTGAGAGAGCACATCTGTGGATATCCAACCTCCATGAATGATCAGTTTAACTCTCCTTCTCTCCTCTGCTACTGTTACCCTGAGTAGCCAGAGCAGAAACTGAAGTCCACCTTAGCTGACAGGAAGTCAAACAAAGCACTCTTTAATTTCTAAAAATCAACTGCTCTGTTATTCTTCATGTTTTTTGAGTGTCTGAAGCGGACAGGCATGGAGCATGTTCAGTTCCAAAGAGAAGCTGCTGGGATGGTACTGGAACAAAGGCACTTCTACCTGGGCAAGACTCACATCCTGTGACTCTAGTTAAGGGAGAAGAGATGGAGCCACCATGAAATGCCTAAATCACCTGATATCCCACAAGCCTCGGACAAGGATGGGCATTCAGTGACTAAAGGATGAAAGGCTGCGTCTTCTGTACTATGAGCCATATACCTGCTAACATTCACATGTAAAGTGTGCTGTTCTAAAGCATGTTCCACACAGGAACAGCACAGTGGAAAGGAGCCAAGAGATGAAGCTGCTCCAGCCCCTTGTTATAGGCTGCTCTTGGCAAGAGCAGAGGTACCCCACAGATACTGCCTGCAAAAAGGGCTCTGGTCCAAAGGACCAGACATACCTTGTAATCTTCGATGTTTTTCTTTAAGCAAACCAATCTGGTTAAAGAACTATTCATATTTATGCATTCCTAAAGACACTTAAATAAAATGTCTTCTAGGACTTAAAGTCCTAGATAAAGGCTCAAATTCCATATGTAATGGCACATACAATCAGGAAAGAACAGAAAACTTTTATGCAAATGTGATTTAACTCAAATGTGGGTGCTTTCCCCACTCAAAAGCAGCATTCCTGATATTTCTGATCATACTGATGCACTTCTGACCACCAGACATAAAAACAGGATAGGGCTAGATAGCAGCAACATGGAATACTGACACAGGAGTTGATAAATTTGTTCGATTTATCTGTATTATCATAAGATAAATATGGACATAGTTAAGAGCATTTTTGAAAGATGTAGTTTGGAAAGAATATTTTTAAAAGTCTAATTACAGTTCAATATGCAATTAAATGGCATAGCCGTCACTAAGTTAGGAACAGATGACATCCCAGAGCAGGAAGGTAAATTTGATTTCTAATCTTAGATAGTCTATCCAATACTGCCAAAAAGAACTAATCTGCTGTTTAATCAGATAATACATTTTTAATCTCTTTTCAAAGGTCAAATGCAGTATAGAAGACAACTCTTACTATCAAAGACCCTAGCTGAATTTCACCTCAGTAATAGCAATAAATTCCATGCATCCTTATTTTATGTACTTAATTACACAGAATAGAATAATTGCAAGATTTCAAACCTGTTAACAAACAGTTATCCTAAATGATATTGATATTTGCTTCATTATGAAATATTTGTTCTACCATACTCATATAGAGCATCACAAGCAATATTTGCAGTTCCCATGAAACAGTATCAAGAATGCCATATCCATATGGCAACATCAGATAATTCATGTGTTAATTATGAGATTAAAGCTACATCTCCAAGAGAACTACTCATTAGCCTTTATTTATTATACTGTGATCTACCTTGACCCTCTGAAGCTCATAAAAAGCTGAAATTCAGCTACCTAAACAGAGAACACCAAAGATGGTTTCAGAAGTTACAAGACCACCTTGCCTTAACCCACATATCCAGGACATTACAGGCTTAAAAGGACCTGTGTTACATTTGCCAAGCTCACTCAGGTCTTTAGGACAGCTCATGCCATCTCAAAGGGCAACAGACACCTAAGTTTTGGTAACTTAACCCCATAAAGGAAAGCCTGCTGATAAACTAGTCACAAACAGAAATTCCTGTGCCATCAGCAAACAGTAACTACAGAATCACAAAATGTGACAGCTAGAGGTGGTTGAAAAATTGATTTGATTTATCCTCTATAGAATATACATGCCTAGAATGCCACTAAATCTATTTATATAAGCTTTTAAAATGGATGCTCTATAGCCTTCAGTCTGTTCCCATTAATATTACAATCTTTACTTTTTGCCCTGCACACATTCTCAAATTTAATAAAAACTAGGCATTTTTTAACTCTCCAGTTCTTCAGTTAGAGCAACAAATTATCCTTTATTACAGTGACCTTATTTTTTTGGCACACGCAGACTTCCAATGACTCCAGTATCTTTTTTTTTGCCACTCTAGACAAATGCCTTCAGCATTACTCAGAGGTGATCTTGTTCCTTTCACATCAGTGCTGTCCATGAGTGTTTTAATTTCTTGAAAGGCAGTACCCAGAACTGCAGGCAGCATTCCAGCACAGTACTCACTCTGAGTAAATGGTTACTTTCCCCTTGTTCAATAGCACTACAATTCAGGCAGTTTTTACTCCATATAGCTCCTTCTACAGTTCTGCCATGCAGGGAACTTCGTACTCCTGCACTTGAGCTTCTCCTACATGTATTGGTTGAAACACAAAAGCTAAAGTGTCAAGATCTCAGATAACACGCTCACAACCAAAAGTGCACAACATTTGAATGCAGCACCTCCCAAAGCCCTAATTTAACCTAATGTAACAACACAATTTATGTATATGAAGTTTGCTGAAGGCAAAACACCATTTTTGCACAACACAGGCCACATGGTGCACATACAGAGCAAGATGTGCTATGAAACTCTCTATAAAGCACTGCTTGATCATGCAGGATTTTAGAGGTTAAAAATAAATCCAAAAGACAAACTACCCTAAGAAAGCTAATTAATGAAACAAAAAACCTGCAACAAGTAATATCCTGAAACAAAGTTGACTGCTATAGGTACAGGGTAGCAACAGACCTGACTGTTGGACAGGTGTGCGTGTGTGTTTTCACTGTTTTGTTTTCAAGCCTCTGATGCATATGTTGCACCTGCTGTTCTCATATGTGGGGTTCTTCTCTGTTTTATACATACACATTTCAAGGAAATATTCTAATGGTAATTTTGATATAATTTTGTTGATGAAGAAAATTGGCTAAGTTTTCCTTTCTTTTCAAGTAATGTTATTCAGTGAGGTAGGTGAATACCACTAACTGAAGTCCATTAAAAAAGCTTTTAGATTAAAACAATGACTGACACATTAGAATGCTTTCAAACTGGGGGGGGGGAAAAATCAAACTATTAATGTATTAACATACTTTATACACAACAGAGCACTAAGCTCAATGTATACTAAAATTACATTTTCGTCTTAGGTATCTGATACACAAATATAGTCTCCATCCAGGTTGTTTTCTCAATACAGCCTTGAAGGAAGCATTTAATGCCATTTCTTAAACTACCAGTCTGCATAAATACAAAATATACTGTTCAAAAGCACTTAGATACCTACATTCTACTCCAGATTACAATTTTATCTTTTGCCATACATATTCTAACTTACAAATAAAGTAACTGTTTTCCTATAGTACAAAAACACCTGGTATTTGAGACACATTACTTTATAACGGACTGTGAGAAAAAATAAATTACTCACTCATCCAGAACATGAGGATCCTCAGGACTTTTATTTTCATATTCTAAAAGCTCAAGGAAACTCTGCATGTACCTGAAATAAGCAAAAATTATAAAAAGAGAATTAAAATATTTAAACATAAATACTTTTGAATTTCTTTAGTTTTAAGACTACAGGGTCATGTAAAAGTAATAGATGCACAGTACACAGTTCTCTTCAAAGACTAAAAGTAAGTGGGATGCTGCAACAAAGGGAAAGAAAGCAACTACAATATATTATATTAAGAAGTATTACTTATGACCAGGAAAATTGTTATATAAATGAAACTGAAGTTAACAGGAGCAAAACTTCTTTACAGGTACATCTGTAATTTCAAGTAGTATTTTGATTTTTCCACTCATCTACTCTGTACTGATGTTAGTTTTTTCCCATATTCCTCAGAGAGTCCAAGTTTTCTTTCCAAATAAAGCTCAGAGGAACACTCCCCAGAAGACACAATAACAGGACTGCACCAAGCTGGTCCTACTAGAGTTCTCCAGGAGAGCACACCCATTCACACACTCCCACAGCTCCTCTGTGTGACACAACCCTTGGTTTCACAAAAACCCCTCTTACACAACACAGCTCTCTCCTGCCTCAGACATTTGGTTCACAGGAGATTAACTGAGGCTCAGAGCCCCGGAGGTACCACAGAGGACCCAAATGAGACCCCCTCAACATGAAGGTGGCCAGCCTGCTCTGCAGGACACTGGCCCAACACCAGCACAAATTCTGCCACTCACACACAGTGCTGCACCTCAGCCCCTGGAGTGACATTCAGCAGCACAGATGGAGCTTTAAGGACTACAGAACCAGGACCTATTTCCTGAGGTAAATCACACAAGGAAACAATCACACATATAAACGGGAGGGTTTCACTGTTACCCTCCCTTCACTCCTGGTTAAGCACTGCCACTCAAACTATCAACACTGATCAGATGTTAATCACATGTGCCTGTCAACAGCTCCAACTCCCAGCAACGGTGAAATAAGATGAAAAACCAAATAAACCTTACCTGCACATGAAAATAACTAATGAAAAGGTCTAAACAGCTAAAGCTAACACAAGAGAGAAAAGATAACCACAGAGCCTACACAAGGAAATAGCAAAACATGTAACCAAGCCTCTCCCTTTTCAGTAGCAGCTACAAAATGACCTATGCGTAAGCGCTTTTGGTACCAGTTCTATTAAGATCAGCTTAATAAGGTTATGAAACTTCCCCCTGCATCTTCAAGCTACAGTGAAGCTTAGGACAGAACTGTTGTCTATGTGACTCCCTCTAGAACCACATGCCACTTATTCCATCCCCATTTCAAGCTTCAACCACAGGTCCCTGCCAACACTCCTCAGGGACACTGACATTTTCAACATGGTCAGCACAGGAACACCAGCTCCTGTCCCTCAGTGTATCTGTGCCCTCCTGCAAACACCAGGAACCATTACAGAAATCCCCCAAATATTTGCCACTTACAAGTAGGGCATGTAGCTCATACCTCTAGTAGTGCTTATTTTAAAAGATGTTATTTTATGCTGCTAAGAGATGGCACCAGCTCACAACTACCACGCTCTGAACTCGGCTGATTCACATGCAACAATTAAATCAGGATCACACTCACCCACAGAGGTATATGTTCTTCAACCTCCACCTGTCACTGTATAATACTATCAAAGTCCTGTTTCTGAAAGACACCACCACACTCGAGAAGCAAAGGTTGTTTTTAATACAGACCTCCTACCATAAATGTCAAACATCAGCAATCCTGTGCAGACACAAGGACAAAACAGCAATGAAGGCTGAAGGTAGCTAATACCTGATTTTCGTACTGTGCAGATTTGACTGGTTGCCTGCCATTACTGGAGAAATCCTTCAGATTCTAAGGTAAAGGAAATACCTCTTTAGAAGTCAAGTTCATTAGCAAAAGCACTGTATCCAGCAAGTTAGCTCAGAGAAAAGGTGAACTTCAAAGTCACTCAAATGTCTTCCAAGCCTGTGACTAAACCAAGCTAGAAAAAGAGTCACTTCATGTCAAACAACCTAACCCACTGCTCAGCGCCTACCACTGCACATCACCCAGTCTGGGGTGCTGTAACACCCTGTCTCTTAAGCCTCTGAAAAGAAACTCATGAGGTGCAAGTGCTCTACACTTTTTTTTTTTATGCAGGTGTGATTTCCAGTTTGTACACCAAATTCAGCCCCTCGCCCCACTCCCTCTCTCCCAAGCAGCTGAAAATTAGAAATTAAGAAAAAAATATATTTAAAAGGAAATTAGTAACTCTGGTCTTAATGACCACCACCATTACACTCTGAGGACAGGTGAGCAGCCAGCAATACAGTTCATTCCTGTTAAAGTGTGTGTGAAAAAGTCATTCCCTTATCATACAATCCATCTACTTCCTTGCATTTTTTTTTCTTAACTTGTAGATGCAGACAGGGATAAATGAAGATAATAAATACAGGATTTATTAAGCAATGAAAAGCAAGACCTTGTAATGTTTAAACATAATTCACACACAATTATCAGCCAGAAAGAACAAAAAAGTACCAGAATTATGAATGATTTGCTGTATCGTTAATAAATCAATATAACTATACAAAATACAAATAAAAAAAAAATCCAGTATATATGAGAAAAAGAGAATGTCAGTTATATTTTGCTATATTTGGTGAGTCATCAAACACAGAAATCAAAGTCCATGTCCTTCAAACATATAGTCTTTCCAGTGTTTAATTTTTTATCACAATACACTACAATTTACTGGGCAAGCTCTTCGGTGTCAAGCACCCTTTTGCCTTGTTCTTCTGTTAATTACTGCCACGTAGAATGAATTCTTGTTAGTCTGCCAAATGCAATAATTTTAGAATGGCACATTTCCTACATGAAAGCACTGCAAAAACCCGTAATGTGAGCTCTGGGTTTTCACAAAAAATTCATGCAAGATACTTCTGCCTTTTTCCTGATGTGTATTTCACTAAAATTTTCCTTTACAATCATTTTAATACCAAAGTACTAAAATGATAAAACAAATCTCCATGGTAACACAATCTTGCTAGTATACTCTCAGTGTAGAAAATAGAGAAAAAAACAATTATTAATCCTCAATAATATATTTCTCTAATGGGTGTTTCCCAAGAGAGAAATGGAAATTTATAGCATTTTCTAAGGAAAAGCACTAGAGAAAAATAGAGAAATTGTCCAGGGCACATAAATAAAATGAAATTTAAGATATAACTGAGTAATACACTGTGCAAACCTCACACTTACCTTTGATATTTTATAAGGTCTAACCTTATCCATTGTAAGGTTTTATTGTAACTATTTCCCCTCATCACATTAGTGATCATATCCTTTATTAAACAATTGTGCCATATGTTCAATATCCTACTTGCACTTTAGCTATAGTGCCCTCTCAAAGCTGGCCAAAAAAAGCCCCACTTTGTTGGATCACGCAAGTTGCCCTTTGATTGTGAAAAGCTGAAAACAAGGTGCTGACTGTTGATCTGTCTGGAATCATTGCAGTTCACAGCCACAACACATTAACTGTGTTTCAGTCTTGAGTCACTTCATTCCTTCCCTATTGCTTGCAAAAGATACACACACATTAAGCTCTGAACTCGAACTGGGACAGAGCTGATGTTTTACCTTTACTGAAATGCAAAACTATGATTTTTGGTTTGTTCAGAGTTCACTCTCTGGGTAATGCCAGCTTTATTCAGGAAAGTGTAGCTGAGCAGTACAAAGGAAGGAGAGTGGTCTTGCCTCTCCTCAGTGCTGCACACATCAGGTTGAGGAACCCAGAAGAGAAGGAGAAAAAAACCCAACAGGGCACCTTTCCCAAGAGCAATCAAGCAATCAGCTGTAAAATGGGATAGGCAGCGAAGCACAGGAAGCAAAGTGCCTCCAGCATGGCCATGGAGATGGATTGGAGAAGGAGAGAACAGGCCTTGCCTGCAGCAGGGAGCAGCAAAACCAGGCTGCCTCCCAAGGGAGCCACAAGGGTGGGAAAACTGACACAATCCAGAATGTTTGCTGGCTGGAGGCAGAGAGAATTGATGGGAAATGTTCAGTGCTCACTGTAGGCAGGCCTGATTTCTTATTTCTCCATTTTCAGAGCGACTTCAATTTAAAAGTCTAATAAAACCCACCTTAAACATTAGGACCTTTTTATATTAATCTTTGGCATGCTGGCATTAAGGAATAGATTGGGAACTCAAAAGTTAAAGCTCCAGATAATTTTGAGTCTCACCAAAAATGCATAAAAATATACATTTGCTAGTGTAAAGTCGTAGCAAAAATGAAACAAACATGCTTGTGACCATAAAAATTACTGAATATTAGCAAATAAATATATTAAAGTAAATAAGGAATTAAATGTCTTGCTAACTTGTGGCAAATGTACAACAGATTTTTGCTTGCCTATTAATGAACTGCCAAGCTTCCTCAACCTATGGCATAGCAAAAACAAAGGATCGTAGAGTCTGACCCTCAAATAAAGATTTTCTTGAAGCAGTTTTGAAGTGCATCAAGAAGGGCTTTTTCATTTTACAAGCTCACTTAACAGCTGAACAACTAAATTTATATTTATTTGTTCTACTACATAAAAATCGGGAATCTCACTCTGGATATCTCTAAACTTTAGGTTCAGAAACTAAAAATGTGTTTCAAAACCTGCTATCAGCATAGCTGCATAATACTCAAGGTCATTCACACTGAAGTTAATAAAACTTTGGCCTTTCTAGAATATAAATGTAGAAGTAAATTTTGCCCAAGGTTCACCATCAGGACTTACAAACTACAGGTAAATGTTTAATTAAGCAATTAAAAACCTCTGAACAGAAAAAGAAGACTTAAGCTCTTTCAAGTCCACACCTATAATCGGGGGGGGGGAAATGCTAAAATTACTTTTCTTATTTTCAACATAAGATAAAAATATTCTCACATAATCTCAATGAAGATACTCCTTTCCACAAAAACTCTTTGTTAACTATGGATCAAAATTACAAGGAAATTATGGAGAACACTTTGATTTCAAACTTCCATCTCTGGGCTTGATGTCCATTCTGACTTCTTCAGCACATTTCAGTCTGGTATTTTAGCCTGTCCAACAGATAACTACTGGTCTACAGCTCTGATAGTGCAAACCACATCGTCATATAACACATGATACTGCTTTTTTTCATTTGGAGTTTTGGGGTTTTTTTTCCCTTTTTTTAAATCAGTAATATCTATTGTGACCATAGAAATCATCACAAGTCCTCAAACCTCTCCAACAAAAATTCTGAAGGAGGCCTCCACTCTGAACTCCCATTCAGTTCCTTCACCAGAGGGATCCAAATGTTGCTTAGCTCTGTATAGGCAGGGCAGAAGCACAAGCCACAGCACAGACATTTGCATTAGAAATATTATGCTACAGTCACTACAGAAAAATTATTTCCTTTTCTTCATTCACCTCTTTGCCCACATTTCATTAAAGACAGCTTCAAAAATCAACCAGATTTCATTAAAGACAAAGCTTCACAAATCAACCAGATTAGAAAAGCCTAAAAGGCCTGCATATTATCTACTCTTTTCTACAAGCATAACAACTTCCTGTGACATCAAACAGACAGACAAGCCTTCAAACCTTGCAAGCTGCCACCTAACCACAAAGCGATTGTGTAGCTCCACATTTCACATCATCTGATTTTCTCACTCACTTTAAGCACTTCATCACTGTACTTGAAGTGGTCATCAAGACACCCACTGCTACCTTGCAAAGACAAACACAATACCATACATCCTAATTTACATTTTTAAGCCTGAAGGTTGAATAGAAGACCCAAGTCAGCAGTCAATGTACAGTCAGCACAGAAGCTCTTGGCTCAAGGGCTATGACTGAATTTAACACAAGCCTACAACAATTGCTACTTTTACAGTTAAATAAGCTGCTACTCACAAAGTGACTTCTGTTGTATATCGCAAAAAAGTATTTGCAAGATATTAACAGGTAAATGGATAATCAGTTCCCCATGAACAATGATTTTTTTGTGCTTATACATCCAAGGCAGCAGTCTCTAAATCTCAACAAAAATGCAATTAGGCTAGAAATTACCGTGGAAAAGATGGCAGGAGTTTGAATCACTTTGAATCCATGCTAGATATTACAATGGAGAATGTTGTTTACTGGATGACATGAGATTTTTGACACATTCTGTAACTTACACTGAATACCAGGTTGTTTTTAAAGATTTACCCGTGAGAAAAACAGATGAGGTTTTAACTTCTGTTAGTATTTTTGACAAAGGAAGAATAAGGAGAAAGAACAGCTGTTTCAAGAAGCCATGAGTGCAATATGGTAAGGAATGTTTAAAAAACTTGCTCTGGAAGCTACAGACTCATTTGAATTACCTGGGAGACAACAGTATGTTTTACTAACTTACAAATCCTTAGCTAGGATCCAGATTAGAGTATATACTCAACATCAGACAGAAGAAGATGAAACTTCATTTGACAAGCCACACTATAAACAATTCAAGGCAGAAAACTGACTGATTCAGAAGAATGCAGCGATTCATAGTTGCAAGCAGAACAACACATACAGTGTTAGTTTTCCAATCCACTTTTTCTTCAACTTACCAACTCTGTACCAGCCCAACCGAAGGCCTGTTCAGTAAATTATCAGGCAGCAAATTGACTTCCCTCATGGTGTTCGCCAGTCGCACAGGAAGCTCCTTCCGCAGGAACATGTACGAAGTCTTCTCACAGGCATTGTCACGACCTGCCAGAAGGAAGGAAAAACAGACACCCATTGCAGCAGATCACATTTTAGACTTCTTAATGTTAATAGCTTTAAAAAAACACCTGTGAAAATAAAAAGTTTTAAAGCTATTTCAGTACTCACCTTTACTTTCTTCTCGATCATGAGACACATTTTAAACTTTTACCTTCCTAGAATTTAACACTTTTTGTCTGACATTCTTCCACATTTCACATAATCTCATTTTCTCTCCCATAAACAAAAATCTCTCATCATAGAAATAAAATTCATCAAATACCAAATACTTGATACTTGGAAATAAGACCCCAAAATACTAGCTTTTATTGATACAACTTTTATACTATAGAGAGCATTTAAAAAGTAAATGCTGCACACATAAGAAAGGGAAAGGAGTGCAAACAAACGAACAAAACAATGACAACCATTTGCTGATGTTTCATGTCACAAATTGTTCAACCTTTAGTACTTTAACATTTGAGCAGCACCTGGTGAGACCAGTGCAGGCCATCATCCCTCCTAGGACTGACCTATAAGATTCTCACTAGAGACCTGGAAGAAGTCCAGTGCTTATCACCACACACTCACTTGAAAAAGTCTCAGCTAAGATGAACTTTCACTTTTAAAACACATTTTTATCAAGACCAGTATTTTGAAAATAAAACATACAAAAAAACCCCAACCATACAGTCAGAAAGCAAATAAATGGATCCAGCAAAATAACAATACCTTGCCACAGACCAAATGGTAACAACATTCATCCTCTGAAGCCAACTTATACAAATTGAAAGACTGACATGACTAAGAGCAATCTTAAGCTAAAGTAGTTACTAAGGATATCACAAATATTTAAAAGGACAAGATATTATGCCACTTGCCCAAGTAGTTTAGATGGAAGACCAGACTTTTACTTAACATAGTTTTTTTGTGTTTTGCATCCTTTAACAAGTGAAGAAAGTTCTATCATAATCTCTAAAGAATCCAGGTAAATTAATTTATTTTTAAAGTTCATGTTTTACTTGTAATGAACAGCTAGGATTCTGCTTTCATCTAGGAAGAGAGCAAAGGTCTTTTGTGATGATAACCAGTTCAACCATCTGCAAAATTTCTGAGTGAAGGAATAATGTGAGAGCTATAAATTATGTTCAAGCAAACCAGAAAATGTTAAAAGCATTGCTAGGCACATAATCACTGAGATTTACAATTTGCAAGATTCAAGTACAATGCAACCAGCACAATCAAGGAGATACTTTTTGAGACAGTCCCATTATAATCACAGTTGTCACCTTTTTTGCATAGGTACCGTGGATTGATGGATTAGCTCCCAAACCCTAACATTTGCCTGGGGAATATGCAGGAAGGATTAAGATTTTTCTTGCTCATTTGGGTATCATCAATCTGGGGCTCATTAAATTCTGAGAGTGCTACCAAATCCAATACAGTTCTTCCAGTAAACGTTTGGACCTATTTTACTTTCTCCCATTTTCACACCTCAATTACAAATACATACATCTTATCAAAATTAATCAAAGGAAACAAGACATTACATTGTTTTCTGTGAAGCACAGTAATGACTTCAGAGCTCAATCTTTCAAGTAATTTCAACGGAGGACAGACACTTGTTTGTTCAAAAGTCACTATACAGCAGGTCTTTAAAAACTGAGGCTGAACAGCAGGAAAGACTCTGACTCAGCTCAGTCTAAACCTTCTGACGGAAAAACCCCACAGAACAAAGACAACACCTGTTTCTTCCCAAGAATAATGGAGAGCAAGTGCAGTGATTCTCTAGGTGACAAAAAGCAAAATGAATAAAAGACAGCCCATGCAGAAAATCAGAAAATTATGAACAAGAACTCGCAGCTCATGGGTTGTGCAATGCAAACAAAAGCTGCTACAGGCAAGCATGACTGCCTGAAGAGACCCACACCCTCTCTTCCCACATGCAAGAGCACATCTCCATGCAACCTATCTCACCCCAGCAGCTATAAGCCATCTCTTTTTAAGGAGCTGCCTTGCCCTGTTGTACAGCTACATTTTTAGCTACAGAGTCCTTTGGGGTCCCTTTGCATGTTCAATGCAGGAAGAGGAAAGGAAGCTCTGGTTTAAGACTTCCCTGCTTACAAACTTACACTTCAGTGTAAATTCAGCTTATCTGTCTGGCTTGGGGCACATGGTCTTTGTACCAGCTCCTTAGCTGCACTCAGTTTACCCGAGAGCCTCCACAGAGCAGCTTCAGCATTTAGCATCAGGTCAGGTACCTGCCTGCCAGACAGCACATGCATGCAAGAGAGAATGGCTACCCCCCAGGAGCAGCAGTAATCAGATATCCTCCAGCTTTAAAAGCAAAGTGTGTCCTAACACTGCTCCTTGGCTG
Organism: Taeniopygia guttata; assembly: GCF_048771995.1. Lineage (NCBI taxonomy): Eukaryota > Metazoa > Chordata > Aves > Passeriformes > Estrildidae > Taeniopygia > Taeniopygia guttata. The sequence continues at coordinate 102,585,298 of NC_133024.1, read as the reverse complement.
CTGTTCTCGCAGCAACACCTGTATAACCACTTCCAACAAAAGAAGGGACATCACACTAAGTAATAAAATCCCTTAGTCTGTATGTTAGGTATGACCTTAATATAATTTATTATAATTTATATGATTGTTGCACATGTGATAAAGTCAGTCTAAGTTCTAAAGATATTTCCAGAAACAGCATTCTAATAAGCTGCAATGAAACTTCTGCATGTTTAGCCATAGTCAGTTTAATTTTTTTTCAAAGGCTGGCTTTACTTTTGATCTAGTCATTCCATCTATTTTATAATATATACAGCAATCTTTCTTGATTTTGTTCTGTCTCTAGTAGGGTCAATATACATTGCCAGCATCAGGCTTTTGTCTGAAACAGTACAGGCTAAAGCCAGTCTAAATCTATCAGTTTCAGTTCAAAGGAATTAAAAATCATTCTCTTAGGGTTAAAGTGGAAGTTAAGTTTGTGAATAATACCTCCTTGATTTACACCTCAATAAGTTACTCAAGAACACAAATATATGAAACAATGACCCGCTTACCTTTGCATGAATTCAAATGGAAGAAAGAAGAGTCATCCTATGCCCTAGTGCAAACTACACTGCACTAAGCATCAAGGGCTGTATTTAGCTTGTATTTCAAAAAATTTAAACTCTAAAAGTATGCTTTTAAGAAACTGGAAATGGAAATACTAGAAGACTCAAAGTGAAACACTTCCTATCCACAAAGCCATGAAGAAAATCAAGTAAGGCATCTCATGTTATACAGGGTTCAGAATCTTGCACACAGCACCACCATTTGTTTCCCACTGTCTGTAAAACAGCTATAGTTGATTGCAACTGAATAATAATTCGTGTTTGTGGCTTCAAATGGAATAATTGTGCAGACCAAAGTCAGGCATTGAAACAAGTTTCTTTCAACAAGTATCACATTAAAGCAACAAAAAGAACAAACCAGACAGGATGCAACCTCTTTGTTACAGGTCTCCTCTACTGCAGGGAACAAAGCAATCCCATAATACTCTTCCTGGTAGAAAATAACCCTATAAAGTAATTACATTTTCTAAGGGATTAGGTGTTAATTCAGGGTCAAGAGGCTAGATTATCTTCAGATTTTTACTCTTAATGAAGTTGCACTTTCAAACTGATTTAAAAACTCTAAGATCATACCTACAGCGCCTCCAACTTAACCGAGAATTTGATCCAATGGGATAAAGAAGCACATATAAAATATCCCACTCTACTGGTAAATTACACAAATTTTTGAGCGTCTTCTAAAAGCATAGATCGATGCAAAAGAAATCAAGACAACAACAATAAGACAGTCTGTGACACAGGAATGAGTGAATCTGATGGATTCACCTAAAAAGAAATAAAGAACGCAGCCATGCTCTCAAAAGCCTCACAGTTCACTACAGAGACAGCAGCAGTAACCTTGTATCAAGAACCAAACAAGCATTGGACTCAAACTGCAGAATATTCAACTCTTAATCTGCACAGACTTCCTGATGGTAAGCACTGTAAAAGACAGCAACCGATCTGATTTAGACATGTCTTTTACTAGTGAAGGTAACCATCTGCCCAAAATTACACTAAGCTGGTTGATTCAGTCTCTGAAATGAGATTAGACTGAACACGGCCTAGCATTCTTTGTAGCCCTAATTCTCTCATGAGCCAAGGGGAAGAAAGCGATTACTTCATATTTTGTCAACCACTTGCAAAGAGATAGCAGTGCAAATTTGCACAGGGAAACAAGCAAAAAGTGGAAACTCTGAATCAAGTCAGAGTTTGAAAAAACACAGCAGAGACTGCATAAATTAAATTATACAGTAATAGCTACTTTGACAGAAATATGACAATAAAAAGCAAGATATTTGTGAAGGAACTAATCCTCTAGTTATTACTATTGCATGCATAGGTAGCACAAAAACTGAAAGAAATGTGACGTGCCACCACAGGTTAAAAAAAAATGAACTGTTTAATAGATGTTCTACCACCTTCAATCTTCTGAACAATCTTACCTGTCTGGGCTCATCAGTTGCCCTATGTAAAAGTCACACAGAAAAGCATATTCACGGTCTCCTCTCTGACAGTTTCAAACCTTCAGCTCACAACTAGCATGAAGGAGAAACTGTGATGTTGATCTTGAGACTATTTTGTTTGAAAACAAGTCAGTGTAATACCATGAAAATAAGAAAATACATCAGTCAAAGATCTAAGCATCAATCTCCTGGACTTTACATCAAACTAAGAATTTTCTATTTCTATTTTTTCAGTGTAGCTGCCGTACACACGACAGACACAGGGTTTATAAAAATACCATGAGAGTGGTAGCTATACAAACACTGCTGTATGTGGAATGGTCACTGTTCACAAGAGTGAATGTTGGTGGATTTTCTTATGCAGTGAAATATGATAAACCTGAAGAATGATGTGACTGCCACAGCAAAAGTTTAAGCTGAGACTATAAGTAAACTTACACATTAAAATTTAAAAAGGAGTTCACCCAGAAGATGACACTTAATATTAATCAATTCTTCCAGATATGAAAAAGTGTTACATGCTTCCACCAAAAATGAACCATGCCATTTATTCAACTAGACAGGTATCAGAGGGAGAAAAAAGCCTAATTAAAACATAACAATAAAACATGACCCAGAACCTTTGAGGTAGCACATGTCACAAAAGCAGACTTGAATGCATTAAAATTTCTGAATGTAATGCCATCAGAAGGGAAAAGATTAAAATTGGAGTGTTTTGGGGTTCCACATCAATGTTATCACTGGTGGACCTCCCGTTCGAAGGAAACTCAGGAAACAGAGTTCTACTCTCAGTTTTCTCTACTACTCTCTCCTCTCTGGATTCAACTCTTGTCTAACATTTACTCCTCTCTTCTGTTTCTCACTTTTACCTTTTACTTCACAGTGCTGAGAAATGGAAAACAAATTACTCTTGCAAAGTTCCACTTCGACAAAACTTTTGTTCTGGTTCCTGCAACAAGAAGCATTAACAATGCAGAGGCTTTTCACACACATGCAGCAGGCCCTGATCTAATTCTGGCAAATTCTACCAACTGCCAGAGCAATACTGTACTGTCCAAGATCCACATTACAACAGGACTAGTTCCATACATTAGTTCCATTTTGCTGCAGAAGAGGGCAGAAATGCTTTAAGAAACTATGAACTCTGCTTCCGACACTCTCAACTCAGCTGCCAGATTCCCACATTCATGAGTACCTGTTTGAGAACAGACTCCTGCAACAGTCCTTCACAATGATTGTCAGTCACCTAGTTCAAAAACCTACTACAATTGCCACATCCCCAGGTTGTCACTGGACTGTCAAGGTTCACATCATAAAAGCATCAGTAGTTTCTGAATATTAACTCATCTGTCAGAGGAGGCAGGAAAAGACAAAACAAAACACTCTTTTCAGTCTTTGCACTGCAGGCAGAGGTCTAATTCTCTCCATTAATTATGTACTGAACAGCAGAGACAGACACTGTACTACTTTAAGACTCAAAAGGAAAGTCCCCCCTGTTGCATACAAGAGACAAGAGACTCCATCCAGAATCCATAAAAACAAGATCAGAAACCACTACTGTTGCTTTTAGATAGGGCAAAATAAAGGAAGAAAGACAGGAAAGAAGGAGTGATCAGCCATCCCTACTCTCTTCTCTTGAGCTTCCAGAATATTCCATAGCTCCTGTAAAGGCAAACAAAACCAAGTGAAAACAGAAGGATGAATAAATCTTCAAAAGAATATGCAAAAAGATCAATGCACCAGAGGAGACTGGGCAAAAGCTAAAACTAATAACTTGCTGCTGAAGGTAGGAAAACAGAACTTAAGAAGAATAATTGAATTTCAATGATTACACACCACATTTCAGGAACATGGGCTATTTATTAAAAGACAAACAAGCTATGCCTGCAGTCCCAATAAATGTGGCTACAAAGTAAAACCCAGCAAAATAAGCCTGACTTTAAAATCATTCCTATGCCCCAATGGAAATGATTATATTTTCAGCATACTCTCTAGATATTTATCTCACCAAGCATTAAAAATACATAAAGTATACAGGGTTTGTTTGATTGCTACCAGACAGGGCTTTGTAAAACCCAATGAAGATGATGAAGCAAGTGGAAAAGGAGCACATAGAATAAAACAGTAGATAATGACACTTGTTGACACTCACTCCCTACCACAGACTGCATCTAAAAAAATCTGTATTTTGAAACTGGACCTACCAAGCTGAGAAATTCAAAAATGAAACTTGAAGAATTAAAAACAAAAATATTTTTATATCTAACTTAACTATAATAAACATATCACTTTTATGAAGTCAATTAAGTTCTGTCAAACAACTACCTCCAGAAAACCAGTCTAAAGCCAGAGGAACTGAAGTCCGCAAGTAATCTTTCCCAAATACTTGTTTCTCTTTTTCAGCCCAACTCCCAAGACTAGTTGGGTCTTTTCAGCCTAGGGGAAAGCACACCAACAGGGGTGCTTGAGTCTTCTCAATCTACATGGTTTATGTTCACAGGTGAGAACTCAGTTATTACCACTGTATGGCTATTGATTTGCCACTCTGTGCCATTCCACTGCTACGTGAAATCCAAGTTAGGACACCTACATGTTATTTAGCCTTCCAGTTCATTTACCAACAATCACATGACACAGCCTATGGCTAAAACAAAGGCTGAAGTACTGAAACATTTGAGCTTAATAAACTATTTCCAATTAATGCAATTCAAACACCACATTCAAGAACTCTTTGACTGGCAGGGCAACTGCAATGTTCACTTTCTGTTCCAAAGGAAAATTTCAGCACAGCATTCACTCAGGAGAATACACTAGCCTATATCCTGTTGTGTGAATGACCAGACTAAATCCCATTCATAATCAAGGTCTAGACTTTTGAACTTAAGAAGTTAAAAAGTACATACAACTACTCTTCAATTTGTATACAGAAAAAAATGCTTATCGCCACTTATTTCCAAAACCCCTAAGAGTGAGCTGGTTTTTGTCTCTTGTATTCATTACTATGCTCATGTTAAGGAATACCACTGCCATCGACAAAAGTCAGTTCATGTTTTCATATAAATGCAGGTAAAGAAAAAATGCCAGCTAGCTGTCCTTAGACAGCTAGGACAGCTCAACACGGACTGAATCATTATATTTACTACCATATTAGCTACCCACTAATTTAATAATAAATAATAATAATAACAATATATAACTTGTCAACTGCAGTAAGCCTGTTTCAAGTAAATGGTGCTCTGTATGAAACTGACTGTGCTGGAAAGCAGCTTAACTTACTGCTGATCTGAAACAGACCGACAGGAGGAATTAACAGATGTACAATACTCTGCAATCATTAATTTTAACTCCTACAGCCACAGCCTTCCTGTCACAGAAAAGACCCAAGTGAAGATATGTCTGTTCCTCTCAAGAGGAATGGATTATCAGATAATCACTTGTCGAAGGTGTAAACCAGCACTGTGTACTGTTAAACAGAACAACCCAAATTAAAATAAAAGCATGAATTTTTAAAATAGGCTTCCCTGATCTAAAACTAATGTTTATCTGCTTACCACTCGGCTCTAACAAACTTTTTGAGCATTTTAATGCATTTGCCAAGAGACAACACAATAATCAAAAGTATCTATAAAGTTTAATGCAAAGGCACTCAACCAGTTACTCATAGGCTGTACTATTTTTAGACATATAGACCCAAGGCTGTATTTCCTTTGAGCAATTTGGGAGTAGGCTGAAAGTCAGGTGAATCATTTCACAGCAAAGCTCTGTCTCGCCATTATTGCAAGCACTCCCCACAGAAAATGACAGGCAAAGAGCCAAAATGTTCTCAGGAGAAACCACAGCCCTGATCAGGTTCTTGATCTTAGAAGGACCTGTGCAACCCAGACTCCTTCCCTAGGAAGGCACAAAGGGCTTCTGAAACGGGCAAACAGAACCAAAACAAGGCGGCCCTGCAGGCTGCATCAGCCCCTGTCCCGCCAGCGCAGCACAGAGGGCACAGCAGCCCTGGCCTCCACTGCCACGGGGCTCTGGGGCCCTCTAACAGGAGACCTGGAGGAAACACGTCTCGTGTTTTGCTCTGGTGAGATGCAAAATTTTAAAACAAATTTTAAACTTTTTTTTTTTTTTTTATGTAGAATGAGGCTTAAAGCACCAAGCCAAAGAAATGTTTTCCCCCCTTCTGATGCTTGCAACAAATTGACCAGAAAAAACTGATTTGTGCTTCTTGGGTCTAATAATCACCTCTTCCTCCCAGAAGAGGTAAAAATGTATTGCACATTGAGGATTATAATTAGATGTTCCAAATTTTTAACACTCTCCCCAAGCTCTCACAACTTCGACAACTTCCTTCCTAATCTTTATGAAAAACTTCCATAATTCTCTCTAACCATTCCAGAAAAATACAAATCCCTGCTTTATCCTCTAGTTCCTGACAACCTGCCAAAGAAAAAGCTATTCCAAATCCCCGGCATAAATAAAATCAATGTTTATGAGCAAAGACTCACACAGTTAAAACCAATTACATAAAAATACTGCCAATACGACATGCTCCAGTTTCCCTTCAGTCTCACTGAGGTGAAATGTATTAGACTGTTAAACATCTTGTTTCAAAACACTTCTGATAATTAACAAACCATATTACAAAAAAAGATTAGAGGATTCTTCTATGTCATTGCTAGTTACCAGAATTTGAAGGTATTTTTGCAGTCTATAAAAATCTTTCAGAAAAGCATAAACAAGGACTAAACCAAACAAGTAGCAGTTGAAACGTAAATTATTTTTAGCAAAAAAAAAGACTGTCTCTCTCTATTCACAGTGTTAAATCTAATTCTGAAAAATGCCAATTATAATTTGCACCAGCCTACTATTTTAATTAATTAAGTCAGTGAAAATATTTATAATACTGTGTGACTTTTTTTTACATTGACTACAAACTAACAGGAAATAGTTTAAATAGAGCAAAGAAACATGAATGTCACATTTACATAGAAAGTTTTAAAGGAAACAAGAGCAAATAAAATAGCCGCTTATAACACACAAAGCATCAGAAAAAAGAGAACTAACCTTAGGAGTCACAGTTCATTGCTCTAATTCATCCTTTCAACCTAATATTTCCAAAAAGAAAAGTTACGTTTAACTGATTCCAGAAAAACACAAAACTCCAAACATTTTTAAAAGGATAAGTAGCAGCCTGTAAAATTTTTCAGCAGTTTTGAAAAGAAGGTGTCTTTAAAACAAGGCCATTATATTAAGCATAACTGGCAACAAGAAAAGCTGTTCTAATATAGTAACTGTAGAATTAGATAAAACAATTCCTAAATCTGTGCCTAATTTTATGATGGATTATGTTGATTTAAGAGGGACTGGAAACATACCATCCACTCTTCACAACACAGCCCTGTGAAGATCAAGGATTACTAGTGCAACGCAGAGTATTTATGAATTGTTCTTCACCGACATTTGTGTGGGCTCCTGCTGGAGCCAGTTTTCCCCACAGTGCCCTGAAGGGGCTGTTTGTGCTACGGCTGAACAGGACCTGCAAGCTCCTGAAGGGCTTCTCTCTCTCCTGCACTCAGTGCCTACCCCAGCAAGCAGGGCTGGGGTGGGTAACAGGCTGGATGGGGACACAGCCAGCACAGCTGGACAAAGGGATGTTCTGTATGACATGATGCTATGCCCAGCAGTAACAAACTGGTTGGCTTTGTCCCGCAAGATGTCCATCACACAGTGACTGGCTGGGCACAGCTCTGCTTCTGAGGATGGTGAGTGACTGCCTGTGCATCATTTACTTCTCCTCCTCTTTGCTTCACTTCTTAAATTGTCTTGTTCTCACCCCTTAAGTTTTCTCATTTTTGCCCTCCCTTTTTTCTCCCCATGCCAGTGGGAGTGGAAGGATGCAAGGAAGCACCTGGGTGGGTGTTCAGCTGCTGGATGGGGTCAACCCACCGTAACACTGAACATCTGATATAACAACCTCACCTTGCAGTCATTCTATTATTTTGTACATTGATTTTGTTTTTAATTAAGAATGTCACATGGGGCTGTGCCAAACTTCATAAAAAGCCAGGTACAGCACCTATTGCTACTGCTTTAGCACACACCAAATTAACTAGGAAATTAGGCTAGGCCAACACAATCTATTGTCTCTTTACTGCCTCATTATCTCTTGGTGCTTATCTGTGTAATACTTCATTATTAGCTCCATCTCTTTCAGCTACTTCAGTCAACCTGATTTAACTCTAATGTCCTCCTCTTCCTTTCCTCTGAAAGACAAGCAGTGTATTTTCCCACTTCCAAAACCCTGGGGCCATCACCATTCCTTATTTCCATGGAGCCCATAAGCAAGAGCTGTGCTGCACCAGGCCACACACATTTGCAGAAGGAAGTGTTCAGCTACTCACAACACACAGAACTGACTTACTTCCACTGGAACCCACTAAGCCAAGAGGATACAGACATATTTCAGCTTACCTAAAATTTGGGTCAGGGGAGAATTGTGATTTCCTTTGTGTTTCTGGATCCAATTAATCAATTAATCTTTTTCTGAAGACTGAAGCGAAGATTAATTCAACAGACTTTATCATTATGTACTTACTTTCATCAAGTAAATGTTTCACTTCAGCATTCTCCTCCATTACTATAAATTATCTCAACATCTTTTTATCTGCTTTTCTATCCCATGACTTTTCACCTTGACTGTTATTTGTACTGCAACCCAAGACAGGATGTCCTTGCCTCCTGCTTTCATAGGTTTTTTAATCAACAGTATTTCTAGAAATGCTAACACTGCTCTGCTGCTTTATCTTTTGTCTGCATCAGATTTTCTCTTTCTCACACTGACAGATCATCTTCTACTCCTCCTTATGTCTTAAGAGAGACCCTATCATCCTGTTTCCTTGGCTTGTGGAAGTTACACTAATTTTTAATCACTGGCTGTCAGTTATTCCATTCCATAGAAGGAATACTATCAAATTCATGTTCATTTTAATAAAAATTTAATTTCAGATTTTCAAGTGCCTCCTTATTAGTTTAAATCTACTCTAAAGAAAGCATTCCAACAATTTCTACCAGTTGCTAAAGAAAAAAATGTCCCAAACATTCTTAGATCTTCAGGAGCTGCAAAATCCTATCTTTTTGTCCTGCTAGAAGGAAGCTTCCCAAGCCCTCAATTTCTGCCAAGCAGCATTCTCCATTGCTTCTGCTACTTGTTAAAAAGAAATAAACAGACCCACTGGCATTGTTTATTGCTTCATGCAGATGGGGAGTTCTGTCCTCTCTCCTTCACCCATGGCATTCAGCTGTGTGCTTACACACCACACCATCTTGCAGGAATACAAAAAAGCTCAAGCATGCAGACACATCCATGTGCAGGGGAAGTTCATTCCCTTCCCAGCATCCCAAGGCACAGGATTGCACAGCTCCTCTGATCAGTCCATAGACAAAGAGAATCCAAACTAAGAAATTTTCTGCTGTTTTGGGAAACAAACCTCAAGCAATTCCATCATCTGAAAGATGCTCACTGGTAGACTACTAGCCTGTGCTTACAGGCAAGAGTGGCCAGCCAAACCAGGTACTGAAGGCAGAATTTTCAATGCTTAGGCTCTGTAAGGAAGAAAAAAAATTACCTTGGTGATCCAGTTTGATCATCTATAGCAATTTATGGAATTTGTACTATAACTACACTAAAATACTGAATTCAGAATATATGAAGTCTCAATTACTCACAGAAATTAAGTATTCCTTTATTAATAAATAGTCTGTAAAAGTGACTGATACAGATAGTTCTGTAAATGACATGCCTCCCAATCTAGTATTACACAGCACTCCCACACACAAATCTCTATCATACCACAGTTCAATAGTGACTGCTGAACAAAGTTACCTAACCACAATGACTCTTCCAGACCTTCAAACCAATCAATATTAGGCCTTATAAAGCCCCTCAATATTATACATAGTATTGAAACATCACTGCCTGCCAGCAACTGGCAGCTGTAAATAGGAACAGGTTATAAATAACAGTTGTATCAAAAAGGCTTCCATCTTACTTGCTATTCTACAGCCCATTCAAAGGAAACCCGTTTTAATGTTCTGAAGTGTAAACTTTATCCATGCCCATATCTAGGGAACGAAGGACTGGACATGGAAAAGTGGTAACTGAAAAGAACTCAAGAACAAAAGCAGGCAGATAATCCAGCCTGCACATCCAGTTGTCACTGGTAGTCTTCCAAGGTAAAAACTAAACAGCAGCAAAACAATTTAATTCCAGTATTCCACAAAACTCCTGAAGGGATTCTATTTAAAGTTCTACAAGACAAATTAGAAGAACAATACTGAAAATTCTGGAAAAGCCACAAAAGTTAATTCCATGGTATTTTCATAAGGCTGCAAATAGCTCATTTAATGTATTTATCTTTATAAAATCATGTAAAATAAAAATAAAATAGTGAAAATATTCCAGGCATCAAAGGATCCCAACCTACCAAGAAAAGCTCTAATGAAACTGCTGGATGGAAGCTGAAGCCAGTCAGATGAAAATAAAAGACAGTAATGTCTGATTAGCATTCATCTTCCTGATCCCACTCAATGGTCAGCATACCAACGGTTAACATCTGTGCTAAGAGGACATTTTTGTTTTAAAGATGCATTTAAATCAAGTCTAAGATGTTAAGAACAACGCACAGAGAGCAGCAGAAAAAGCACAGTTGCAACCAATAAATAGCAGGTAATTATTTAATATCTTTTGCCCCTAAACTCTGCAAGTGCTATAGATGCAAAGTCTCTCCACTAATGTTCTATTAAAAAAAAATAGAAATCTTTTTGTGTAAAAAAATTTTCCAACAGCCATCTTCTATAAGATTGTATTTGGAGACATGAGGCATGTTTTGATCTCCACTTTCCTACCCTACACGTTGTTCAAATTGTATTTGCCAGCTACCTCTCCAGTGGCAAGCCTTCAGCTCAGAGCCATGCCTCTACCAAGAAGGCAACATGAGGCATAAACACTCTTGCAAAACCCCAATCTAACATTGCTCGTACAAATGGCAGCAACCAACAGCAATGCTGGTACCTGGTTTGCTGTTTATGTCATTTTGGAAGAGGCCTACATGTCTCCCCAAGACATGCAAGTTTAATAGATATGACAAACTAAACTATTTCATAGCAAAAAATTGTATTTGAAAAATGGCAAGGATCTATTGATCATGTTTTACTCCAGCTATGCCCCGGAGCACAACAGCTCCATGCACTCATTGTGATTATCTGCTGCATGCTCAGCTGTTCTCAGTACAGTAAAATTACTAAATTACAGCCTTTGTGATATTTGCCAATGCCACTAACTGCAGCAGTCACCACAAGTATTTTGATTATAACCTGCAAAATCAGGATCTCCTAAGTCACATTCCACAACAAGAATTCACTGTGATTCACTAACTTCTGTCTCCAGCACAAGCACAGCTTTTTTATCCAAGCTCATTAGTGGTACATGGACACTAATATATAACACTTCAAAGAGCTAACAAAACAACAATTTAACCCCTTAGGTACACAATTCATCCAACACATTTTGTTTGAAACATGAAACAAAAGGGCACAGAATATAGCTAGGTACAACTGGCCAACAAAGCTTCAGTAGAAAACAAGCCTCAAAAGCAGATGGTTCATATTTCTGACAAAACACACGTCAGACTCAGGTTTCAGACACTTGGTCAGCTGAGCAGCAGCAACAAGAGGATTACAGGAGTATAGTATCCTGGCACACATTCACAACACAGCACTAACACAGCTTCAAATGACTCTCATGCATGATCAGAGGATTACACCATTTATACTTCACTCATCTCTTCGTTTGTGCTTAATTATACGTAACCTTTGCAGTACAACCATTCATTTGACAAATCATTTGTCAGTAACTTTAGTGACAGCTGAGGCACCCCTCAGTGAAGGAGCAGCTGCGTGGCTCTTGCCAGCTGGGGCAGGGTTCACTCGTGCAGCTCTGCCAGGCTGGCTCACGCCAAGGACAGGCTGCAGGGCAAGCACCAGCAGCTCACGTCTCTGGGTGTCTTCTTTAAATGCTGAGACACTCCTAGAAAAGCAACTCTACTTTCCTCAAACAGACAGGTTACTACTTCCCCAGGCAAGGGATTGACCAATTGGCTACCCATGTGTGTGGTTGCTGATTAAGTATTGGGTATTTTGGACTAACCTGTCACTGTCTAAGGCCTACCTTGCATGCTGAAGTAAGGCTAAATTGAGATGCTCCATCAATATGAATCTCCAAAAGGGGCGTTTTTTTCCCCTCAAACAGTCTAGCCCCCAAAATGTACAAAGATCCATGGACCTGAATAGTAGATGACATCTCTACTTTTAAGTTCATTTCAGAAAAGGTATTTTAGTAATTAATTTAGTCTGGGTCACTAAGGTATGCCTGCACTTGGAAATCTAGAAAAACCAACTTTCTGAGGAACTACTGAAGTTTGGAAGTACACAGCTGAATCCAATTGGTAGATTTTTGTATTTTTTTCCAGAGCAGAATAATTATGGAGGCCTGTATAAACCCAGAGTGACATGCTAGCATTAAACAAGGTCAAAATTTGTTTATATTGAAACACACTTACAGAAGGTCACGCTTTTGCAAAGGAATGAGACTGTACAAGAACCTTGGGAAACACACTTTGTAATAAAACAAATTGCCTGAACAGAATTCAGGAGTGTGCAAACAGAAAGCGTACACACAGAAAGAAATAAAACTGCTGCACAGAGTGAATGCTCAGACTTTCTGACACAGAGGTCCCAAACCCACAGCACAGTAACCTCTGACACACTCACAGCAGCTACAAAGACAGCTGCAAGCTCAACAGGACATGGACACAAACAGGACTCAGCTACAAAAGCCAAGCAAGTGTCACTGCCTTAACTACTGCCTTCTGGTTTGCCTCACAGGTACTTTAAACAAACTGTCTCTTATAGTGGTTTAAATAGCTGAATGAAGCAGAGAAAATTTAAAACAAATGTGTCATTAATTTATATCACTCTACAGCCTCACTATGCACAAACTGTGCTCCATACAACCCACACTGCTAGTCAGTAATTTTAAAAAGTCCAAGCTGCACCTCAATATACATTGCCACCAACTATCTTTGAAGAGACTCTTCAGCTCATAGGAAATACAATTTCTCTCCCCTGGCTCATCAGAATTTTACAATTTTGTAAGTCAACTCAGTCTAAATCAATACAACCAATATAAAAAGGACATAAAGAACACATTGTAGTTTCACTATCATCAGAAATCAAGTTTCTTCACACAAATCCAAATCACAGTACATGCAAATTCTGTATGAGAAATGTGCATCAGACAACAAAATCAGACAGCCATGACAGGATTATTCACACATTTCCTTTGGGCTTACTCTTCTTCAACATTTGTTGAAAATTCAGCCACGTTTTTGTAAAACTAGCACTACATTCATGTAGCTCAATTAAAAAGACCATTTATTTTGAAGTGAGACACCAAATAGCCTCTATAAGCTGACCACAAAACAGGGTCTTCTTCCCATCAAACATTCTTACAAATGAACAAACACCACTGAACTGCACCTTGAGTATTGTGCTCCTTATGCTTGGCATATTTTCTCTCTTGAATACTTGTGTCCTGTGACACCAGCAAATTCTTTTTTGGCTAACTCAATATATAAGTAACACAGTTCCGTGACATGGTGCATATTGTTCAGGCCTTCCAAACCTCAAGTGGGAAAACCATTGCACTATCACTCACATTTTTATGTCAATTTTTCCTCTAAGCCTATGAAGACTCCAGCTGAACTTGAAATTAGCCAAAGCTGTAAACATTTAGGATCACATAAGTTAAGTAACTACACTGGGTTCCATTTATTTCCTTAAACTGCTGTAATTTTCCTACTTGAGTTTTCCAAAATAAATATAGGCATTAAAGAGTAAGTAAGTGGAGATGTTAAGTAGCCCATAAAACTTACTAAGATCAAGGTGATAGGTTTAGCAAGGTTGATACAACATAGACCTACTAATTTTAGAAACTCCTGGCAACCTTTCAAGACTAAACCATAGAGATTTTTTTTTTCAGAGGTTTTAAATGTCAGTGACTACATAGCTTCCCATCAGTCCTAAGACATGAAGACCCTTAAATACATAGCCACACATACAGAAGATTCCAATGACACATCCAGTGACAAACGGAGCACATCTAAAGAATAAGGCTGGCCAGGCTGAAACTTCCTGTTCTTGCTCTGTTCATTTCCAGTAAAAGAAGCCAGGCTTAAAATTGTAAAAGAAAACTACTTCTTCTGAAGAATCACAAGACAATAAAGTAATACAGGCACTACAATGTTAAAACAAATGCATCATGAAAAAGCTGCCACAGAAGAGATGTCCAAAGGCAAACAGTAACGCCAGGCAATATAGAACTATAGAAATCCTTACCAAAAAGCAAAGTTTTGTCCAAACATCCAAGGCATTAAAGCAAATCTTGAAATTTTTACACCTCTTTAGTCACAACTGAAAAGGCTCACAAACACTTAATACTTCCCCAGCAACAATTCACAAACCCAACTTTCAGATAAGCTACAGTGACACAATTTGTTTGGTGCAAGGGCTAAAATAAAGACGTTCTAAGATTTAGACCATTGTTCTTGCCAGTACAGAAAGACACAGCGTAAGAAGCACCAATGCTAGAGAAGAAGCCCAGCAGCACAGGAAGGGGTGGGGAAGAGGTAACAAACTCAGGTGAATGGAGAGCAGAGAAAGAAAGCACAGCTTCTACTCATGTTCTCCTTTAAGTGGAGACAAGGGGTTTTGTTGGGTTTTTTTAAAAGTACAAAATCCTGTTTCACTGAGACGATCTATCAAGCCCATTACTGGCTTTCTGTACTTACAGCATTCTTTCACTAATACCATTACCATAATTGTGCAATTGTATTCACTTTTAATCACTCTTTGGCTGAACACTGGCTCATTTTTGTCCCTTACTGTAAGAGTGTAATGAAGAAACATTCTGTTAAGCTTCACGATGTTACACATGGCCTTATATTCACTCTACCATCAATATCTATATGATAATAAGATCTCAACAGCTCTCGTGTCAGAGAGCAAGAGTCAAATAACCTCCGAGATGGGTTTATCGTTATCTAGATGGAAGCATATTTTTAACAACAACACAAGCCACTCCTGGATTTCATTCCAGGGCTTCTAAAAATAAAAATGCTATTAATCATCAGCAACATTTCCCGAAGTACTCCTGAATTTTACACAAACAGGTCTCCTATACACGTGAGGTTAAGAGCTCACGTCCGAACTTTAAGTAAGCCGATCTCAGCACAGCAGATGCAAATGTTCACGCTCAAGACCATTACCTTACTCTCTCCTTCCCTCGCTAAGCTCACAAAACATCAGGTCAGGAACCCTTATGCTGAACCCCATCCCAATGGTACCCGTGTCAGGGATAACGCAGGAAGGAGGGGCCAGCCCGCCTCTCCGGCCGCTCGGCGAGGCGAGCAGCGGCTGTCCGCCGGTGCCCACACCGCGCCCGGGCCCGGGGCTGTCAGCGCGGGGCCCTGCGGGGCCGGGCCGCGCTCCCGATGCGGCCGAGGAGCCGCGGCCGAGGAGCGGGGCCTGCGCGCCGGCCGCCGCCGCCGCTGCTCGGGAAAGCCGCGGCGACCCCCGCACGCCCTCACCCCGCGGCCCCGGCACTCACCGAAGTCGAGGAACTGCTTGATGGAGAGGGGCGAGGGGGAGAAGCGCGAGTAGTACTCGATCTGCTTGGGGATGGGGCTCTTGAGCAGCGCCCCGCACAGCCGCATGGCGCGGCCCGCCCGGCTCCGCTGCGCTCCCGCCGCCGGCGGCTCCTGCCCGGGCGCGGCCGCTCCGCGCCGCCCGTCGCGCTCCGCGGCCCGGCCCGGCCCGGCCCGGCGGGAGGGGCGAGCACCGAGCGCGCTCCGCGCACGCGCACGCCGGCGCGCGGGGGCGGGGCGGAGCGGAGCGGGGCCGTGAGGGGAGCGCGGGTGGCGCAGCCCAGCCCGGCCCGGGGGCACAGCCCGGCCCGGGGCACCGGCACTGCCCTCGGTCCGGCTGGAAAAACCCCTGGGATCACGCAGTCCAGCCTGCGACCCAACGCCGCCGTGCCAACTACACCATGGCGCCGAGCGGCACGTTCACTCTTTCCTTCAGCGCCTCCAAGGACGGTCGCTCCGCCACCGTGTTGTCCACAAAAATCGGTTTCATGACCTGCTGTGTGAAAAGCCAATAATAGTCGAGAAAGAGTTGTTTTGTTTCAGGGTTGGTCAAGCTTGAGTGCTCAGTGGTATTCTATGAGTCAAGCACACCAACTATCAAAACTTTTTACTAATTATAGATTTTAGTAAACAAAAGATTAAGTTGTTATTGGCTACAAGTTACATAGCTCTCTTATTAATCAGGATTCTTCTATTGGTCAATGATTCTCTCACCTGCCGCACTAATTAGATCTCTCTTCTGCTGCAGGGCTCTCCTGGGCCGGGGCCAGTGAGGCAGTGGTCCCAATCTCCCCTGCCAGAATCACCTCTTACCCGGCTGGAGCTGACTTCAGCACAATTGCTGCGTTAGCTTTATTCGTTTCTTCTTAATGTTGAGAGTTCTGCCAGATGTCCCTGTGGCCCGTGAATTCTGCATTCTTTGTGTCCACTATCAGTGGGCATCCTTCTCCCCAAGCGCTGTTAACCTCCCTCTACATCTGAGATCATCACAGCATGTCAAACCCTAACCCTTAACAAGGCAATTCTACCAACAAGTTGTTTTTCTGACAGCTGGACATCACTCAGAGCTTGCTTGCTAGCTAGCTGCTGTTTCACAGATTAAATCTCCTACTTCTTGATTAAGCTTGAACATGTACAAAGCTCAAACATCAAAAAACATCTTCTCTTGAGCAAATTTTACATATTCCACATTTTGCAACACCTTGGCAGTCCGCTCCATTGTCTAATCGCCCCTTCTGTGAAGAAATTCCTCCTGATGTCCAACCTATCCCTCCCCTGGCAGTTTAAGACTATGTCCTCATGTCCTGTTGCTGGTTGCCTGGGAGAAGAGCCCGACCCCACCTGGCTACAGCCTCTGTTCAGGTTTTGTATGGACTAGTTCATATGTCTCACCTGATCCATAACAGGATCCCTGCCCAGCTGGCTTCCAGCCAAAATACAGCCCTCAGGTATCCACTGGGCTGTACAGCGGGTGTGAGGCTGGCAGAACAAAGTTCACTACGTGTTAAAATAGTTGAAAATTTCTGGAAAAGTCCCATTTTTATCTGAGAAAGCATCTGAACACAATTAAAATTAATTTTGATGGCTAAAATCAAAAGTGAAGCAAGGTATTGTAGTATCAAAATGTATCACTGAATGCAGTCACTGATTGGTTTTTGCTATGATGTGGTTTAGGTACATTTAAGGCAAATAACTGGTGACCAATTCCTTATTTTTCTCCAGTGAATTAAATGCAAGCTTTAGCAGGTACAAGATAGTATTACTCTAATTTTATAACTGACTTGCAAGAAAACCCAGTACTCTTCAATTATTGGAAGTCTCTCTCCATCCTTTTTGTCATGATTGTCCTCACTGAATTAGAGACTGAGAAATCCTGACCTAATGTACAAAATAACTGGAAAGCATTTTAAAATCACTTCAGTTGCAGCTTATAGGAATGACTGGCTTGAAGAAGCATGTCATGTAATCAAGACTGACAAAATGAATAATCTACTGTAATTCTGAAGCTTTTTTGGCAGGTGGGAAAAGTGTTTTAAAACTTTTGTTATATATACTCGTCAGGATTTTATTGTGATTCATTTAGAGCATAACTCTGAAATCAGTTGTGGAATTATCTGGCAGAAAACTATCTTTTTTTGTTAATGACAGAACAACATTTCCCAAATTAGGATGAAATTAGCAGCTTCAAATTATGATTCATTATCAACATTTAAACAACTTGATTTTATGCATCTTTCACATTTTAAAGTAATTCTAGTGTGATTTCAGCTTCAAAAAGTGGCAAGACAACAGTTAACTATTGAGTTGTCTTTCTAAACACAAAATAATTTTTGCAATATAAAGCATCACAACATCTTTTTTTTTTTTTTTAATTTCTTAATCCTATATTAGCCAACCCATGTAAAAATTGGAATTGTTTTTGTCTATGGTGATAGACTAAAGCCACAATGAGGACACGCACAAGGTCACTGCAAAACAGAGGTGTGCTCTTCTTATCAGACTCCCAGTAGCTTCTCTCAACTCTGGATAAATTGATGACAAAACCAACAGCTCAAATTCTCCAAAAAATGTTGAAAACACACTGCAGAGACATTCAAATCCCAGACCCACCCAGCAGCTCTTTGTGGCCTTGTGCTTAAGAAGACTGCAGGACTTGCTTGAGAGAACATAAAATGCACATGGGAAAGGCTATGGTTTTACCAATGCAAGACAGCAGCAAGAATACACATAAACCTAGTTCTTAAACAATCTACCTAAATGAAGAGAAGCTAGTGGCATAAGCCATGCAAAATACAAAATGTCACTGGGATCAATAGGATTAAGTTATAGAAGCTGAGTTTTGCTTTTTGGACCAGTTGAATTTCTCATACCTCATACCTGCCTTCTTTATGTATTTCAGAACATATCTGGTGCAGAAAAGCTTCCTGAACTCTGTGAGAACCCCCCTGCATCTTTGATTAAATGTTAATAAACTTCTACAGGCATACAGGAAAGAAATTATTTACTCCTTAAGAAAATTTGATTTTAACGTTGATAACACCTACCACTGCTGAATTTCTCTGGTGTTTTAATCATCTCTCTTTTACTGAGGGTATTCTTTTCCTATTTTCCAGTTAGATTCAAATATGGAACAACTGGAATTAACCAAGAGGTCAAAGTTGACTCACGTTTACATGGCCATTTAGTAGCCAGAACAACTTAGTCACTTGTTCAGTTAAAATCTGTGAGCATACAGGAAACTGGAAACCTCAGCACCTGTAAGGGAATTAGGGTCTTGGTATGGACACTTGCCAGAGCCCTGCACTGAGGACAAGATGCCTGTGGTGTCCTGCCTTAGGAAGCACCACCCAGTCCCACGGCCCAGGAGCCCCAGACACATCATGGAATCAATTCTTGTTGGGCCATCACGATGACAAAGGAGATGGAAAATTAAATCTGAATAAACAATCTTGCCTTAATAATTTTTGTTGGTTTTCTGTGTTGCAGTTGGTATAAAATCACTGCTCCTAACTCACAAAAACTTTGAGAGGGAAAAGCAGCAATATCAGGATTTGCTGCAGAGTGACTCCCTAAAACAGAGAAACTGATGTAGAGAATATTTGCAAAAGCAAAGCTTTTGTGTTTCCTACCCTCAGAAATTTCTAGCACTGACTGTTGACCACTGGATTTAGAGGCAGTACTTAAAAATTGGCCTCCCCTAGGTTTGTGTTTTAGCTCTGATGGGAGGGAGGGACTGTGTACCTTAATGACAGAGTGTACATGGGAGAGCCTTTGCTATTCCTTGTATGGGACTTGTCTTTATATGTTAATTCAGTGGAGCCAGGGAGATAAACAAGATACCCTTCTATGACTAGTAACCAGAAAATTAAGTTACCAGAAAATAAAATTCTCCCTAAGTTTTAGTTTTCTTAGCCCTTAAAGTGCTAAGAGAGAGAGTGCTTAAGAGTTAAAATTAGAAATTCACTCCTACAGAAATTTGTAGGCAAACTTGGTATGGAGGTTTTAAAAGATGCATTTTTGTTACATTTTCAGATCTTGTTCTTTCTGGACCTTTATATTACATGCCCTTGTTTTCAGGGATCAAAGCTTTTGCATGTAATATTTCACCCAAGGAACATTTATTCACAGTGAAAATTTCAAACCTTTAAAACACCAGAGCCATAATCTTCTTAACAAAGCTTGTTTTATTTCACTGCAGAATACATAGTATGTCTATAAACTAGCTGCAGGGGATTCAGCATAATGAACTTCTTTGTATGGATGTCAGAGGAGGGGGAAAGTAATTCTAAACTGTAAACCAAGAAAACATGGTTATTAGTGTTTTTAGACACACTGACATTGTGGAATACATTGGGGTTTTAAATTTTTTTTTTTACCAAAAAAAAATAAACCTATATTGAAGTTAATAAACCCCTTTTTCTTAAAGTTCAGAAGGACTCATTGAGAACAGGGATAATACAATTGAAACATGAACAATAGTAATAACCGATAACAGTTATTTGGAGAAAATTTATACAGAAAATTATACTCCTAAAGTACCTCTTACAAGATGACAGAAAAATCAGCACAGAACAGGAAAAACTATTATAGGATGATATTTCATACAAATTCCTGCTCTTCACAGAACTAATATTTGTCAATAACCCCACTGTATTTTCCTACCTGGCATTATATACTCTCAAGGGTAGATTCAAGTAGTGGATCAAAACTACACAGGGAACAAATGGAGTGAGAAAGGGATAAGGTTCTTTACTGAAGCTTTCCTGAACTCCAAAAAGGATCTGGTTTTATTTTTAATGATTTATCACTTCCTAGTATTTGTGCACTCTGGTGGGTAACTTTGAAGGACTGTTACCCACAAGGTTCAGAAGATTGATAGTTCTTGCATTTGGGAATGTGCATGTAGTATTATCTCTTGTTGCTACCATAGTCTACATTTTCATCCATTCTTGTCTATTACCCAAGAAAATAAGGGTTTTTTTACCAAGTTTTTTGACAGCAAAAGCTGGTAGTCACTGCATTTATTGTTTCTCATCCTAGTTAGTTGACCAGCAGAGTTCTGCAGTCTCTCTGAAGGAACCATCTGAAACTACCAAAGATTGTGCTCAGCAAACCTAAGAGCTGGTAATTTGAAGAAAGTCTTGACTCTCTTTGCAACTAAAAATACCATGGCTTGTCAAATGGTTTATCTGGTTCAGAGGTCTTAGGTTTTTTTAGAGTATGCACTCCACAATTTTTTCAATTGCAGAGTTGTTCTCTGTAATTTGCTTTAAATTAAAGCTGGTGCCACCATGGAGCTGATGTTGGTTCTCTATCAGATGATACCATCTGTGTGTCCAGCATTAATGGA
Organism: Taeniopygia guttata; assembly: GCF_048771995.1. Classification (NCBI taxonomy): domain Eukaryota; kingdom Metazoa; phylum Chordata; class Aves; order Passeriformes; family Estrildidae; genus Taeniopygia; species Taeniopygia guttata. The sequence continues at coordinate 102,564,159 of NC_133024.1, read as the reverse complement.
CAGACCTACATTACTCTCTAATAGCCAAAAAACTTTTCATGTCTAAAGAAAAACTAATGGATTATTTTCTTTTGAAATTATTAAGGCATGAAGGAGAGAAAATTCTTGCCACTGAGGTAACTGAGAGTAAATGCAGAAAAAAATAATTTAGTCGTGTCCTTACTGCCATATTTTGTCCTGCCTCTGTCACGAGGGAACCATTGGAACCACTGAGGCAGAACTATGACTGAGTGGCACAGAACCACACCAGAACAGCCTCTTCCCTATAAGACTGTCTTGGTGCTTCCTTTACCATTCAAAAATACATAAAAACCCACAGCAAAGTCCTAGCTTGCATCTGAAATGTGCAAAACTGAATCTAACCAGCAGTCAGTACACTTGTACTAAAGATTTAATCCTTTTTTCCAGAAAGAACTTGAAAGAACACCGGCTGAGGAAGAGTCACTGGTACATAAGAAACACAACTTTGAGTTTTGTACTAGGTCCTTTAAAATGGGATTGACAATATACTTTGAGGAGAAGGACAGAACTAGTTTGGCATTAGTAGGAGAGGAATGTCTGTGAAAGAAATTATTTTTCTCTTTTTTTTTAATTTCCTTCCCTTGCCAGGGAGTCTTCCAAGGGAAAACTCAAAACTTTATTTTAGATTGAATAACCATAATCACACCCTGACATACCTTTATCTTTGGAGAATATCATCTCATCACTTTTTTGTTTGCAAAATTGAAATTTGCAGGGGTCTTGTGAGGAAAAACTGAAAAGAAGTTGACCTTGCTACACGAAGTTCAGCTTGTAGCAGGAAAAGTTCTCATATCCTTGGATAAATGGAATAAAATATGCCATTTAAGGGAGCAGGGTTCAATCATCTTGGCTCTGAAAATTTTCACATGGAGACAGAGATGCACTTTTTGTTAATTTTTTTTTTGTTCATTTTGCATAGCAGATTTGGTTTCCATGCACTCAAATCTTCAACAAGAAACTGCTCTTTTTTGTTTGAAAAACACATAATCTCACAGGAAGTTTTTCCTATCTCTGCTGGTACTTGGCGCCCTATCTAGCAGGCTGAAAGATTGGATAAGCTCAGGACTTTCACAGCTCTAACATATAGATCTGAAACTGGATTATTTTTGTTTCACTGTAACCCATGAGATGAGAACTAAAGCTTCCAGGAAACACCACAGTTTTTATAGAAACATCAAAACATTCTCCTTTGAGAATCCACCAATTTCATTGGATTCCTTAAATAAAACAGCATTAAAGTTCAGCTCCCGTGACAACTGGGAAGAAGAGCTGTCATGCTTGTCATTGTGGAGTTTTCTGAATGTTAAAAATCTTCCAGAGTGTAATTCCTCTCCTGAGCTGCACTTTCCAGAGGAACCTGTGTGCCAAGAGACAAGTTAATAAAAATAATCTGAGTCCACATACACATTTTGTAATGCATCATCAGCCATTTTCCTCTCAAAAACCAACCAAACAAATAACATTAGGGAAGCACAAATGCATTTTCTGATTGCCTCCTCTTCCAGATCTTGGCAGTAGAAAATGGGTTGAGGAGAGCCCCTGTTCCAGTAGAAGCTCTGCCCTTAGAAAACAGTGATGCATCACTTTGTTCCTCTGCATTGATCAATCTACTTTTCACCCAATTATATTTCTTTGTATCCCATGCACCAAATGCTGGTTTTATAATTCAGTATTCTATCAAGTGCTTTTCTGAAATCAATAAGAATTACATGCACTAGAATACTTTTCTATAACACACAGGCAATTACAGTGAGTTTGGGTATCACATTTGTCTGACCTGATATGTTTTATTAACCTGCAGTTCTCACTGTTCATTGGGCTTTATCACTCTATAGATTTACACATGAATTGGTGGGTATTTTAGTCTTCATTTAAGACCATGTAAAGTCTTTATTTAAGACCATGTAAAAACAAATTACTGTAGTTTCTCCAATTTTTCTGTTAAAAACATTTTCCTGAACTTGTCCAACCAATAAGCTTTTATTATTCCCATTTTCATATACTCCTTTTATTTGGTACTGATTTCAAAATGCACAGTAAGGAAACTGAACTAGTTTACATAGCTCAAGCTAAACATCATATTTAACCTTTTTTGTGACATCCTGGACTTCAAACATATACCTCTTGCTGACACTGCTTTTTTACTGGATTCTGGGGTTTCTCTTCTCTGTAAACAGCAATACATATTTTGCTTGATTTTCTGTAATGGTGTGCACACTGTAGCTTGTAGGCTGGTCTAGATGAGGGCAAACACAGTGTTATGTCTATGTACCCTGACATAGCAAATTAGCCCTAAGCTAAACAGAAAACTTGTCGGGGTTATAATACCATTAGTTTGGAGTTTAAGAGAAGCTTTTCTGGTAGGTAATGTACAGGAGTTCTTGCATCATGACCCTAATTTCCAGTTCCTCTTAACAAGGTGGAGTCTCATCAGGATGCAATTGGAGTTGCTCAAATCAATGCATATAGTGGAGCTCAGTATTGATGCCAAACAAGAATCTATTTTAATTTGTCTTTAAATACACAGCCCAAGGGAGAATTAAATGCATCATGTTCATGTGGAATATCCAAGCACCTGATCCTGGTAAATGTAGTAGCCTCCATTCAGGCTTCTTCGAGTAGCCCTCAAGGCCTGCTGCCAACAGCTGGTGACTTCTCCAGGAGCACCATCTGGCAAAATATCCTGTGTCTCTCTACACAGCCTTCTCTAAGATGATAACTGGGGAAAAAAAACCTGTAATTAACAAGATAAACAAATAAATAGTTTTTTTAACTGTTCTACTTTAAAAACATAACATGCATCTTATTATGCAAATTATTATGCAAATTATTTTGATAATCTGTGGGAAAGCATAACACAACAGCTTCATGGGTGGGAAGAAAACTTTTGCTCTGGTGTTTGCTTGCAGATGAGTGCTTTGAGATAACGGGAGTAATAAAATGCCTTTCTTAGGTGAAAAATGGATTCCATGCAGATTCCTGACAACCTGGAAGTTTTACTTTCTCCATGTTGCAACATCACTCAGGCCTCCAAGTTTGTTGCAGGATGGATTAGCTTTGAAAGATTAGATAAGGATATGGACGTGGATGTGGATAAGAATGGAACTACTGATGATCCAAAGTCATCTTTTCACTTCATTAAGCAACTGAATACTAAACAAGAGGTTGTCTCACTCGAATGAGCAACAACATTACCACATTTGTGTAGTTCAGTGCCTTTCTTCTCAGCTGAAGCTTGTAGTGGCTTTTCAGTGTGATGGACACACTGAAAAGCAGAATGAAGAGCACAGATCATTCTTATTTTGAAGGTTGCTGAATGCTTGCCTTTAGAAGCCACTTCCAGCTGTGTTCAGCAGACGTTTGCCAGCTCCTAGCCACTTGACAAGTACTGACTTCTGGTAGTTTGATCTCACACATGCATAATGAATGGCAATTAAATACAAGGTAACTTTTCTAAGTGAGAGGAAAGGAGAAGAGTGCAGAGATTCCCCTGCAAGTGCACTCATGGCTGAACTCGCACTCATGGTCAAACCCAGATTTCTATACCCTATACCTCAAAGGGACTCTGTCTTGTGTGGGCTGTTATCTGTGGTGAAGCACAACTATTGAGCCTCACATTTGCAGGTAAGATAAATTGTCAAATTTGAGCTGGACTTGTCTGCAGAAGCACCTTCACCCCACACACACTCCCCTCTTGTTGATATCATCTTTACTCCCAGATTCTCTACTCTCCTCCCCAAGGTGCAGAGGAATCGGGGCTGCAATCAGTTCATCACACCTTGTCTCTGTCACTCCTTCCTCCTCACACTCTTCACCTTCTCCAGTTTGGGGTCACTGCCACAGGAAACAATCCTCAGTGAATTTCTCCAATGTGAGTTTTTCCCATGGGCTCCAGTTCCTCACCAAGTGCTCCATCATGTGTCCCTTCCACAGGGTGCAGTCCATCAGGAACAGGCTGCTCCATTGTGGATCTCCCATAGGGTCACAAATCCTGCCAGCAAACCTGCTCCAGTGCAGGTTTTGCACTTCACAGGTCCTGCCAGAAGCCTGCTCCAGGCCCAGCTTCCCAGAGGATCACAGCCTTCTTTGGGCATTCACCTGCTCCAGCAACGGATCCTGCAAGTAGATCTCTGCTCCACCACGGGCTAAAGGGGGATAGCTGACCTACTGTGAGCTGCAAGGAATCTCTGCCTAGAGCACTTCCTTTCCCTCCTTCACTGACCTAGGTGTGTGTGCAGGGCTGTTTCTCTCACTCCTTTCTCCATCTGCAATTGCTGTTGTTCCCAGAGCAGGTTTTTTCCCCTGTTCTTAGAAATGTTACCTCAGCCTCAGACACAGTGAGTCCATCCTGGAGCTGGCTGCCCTTGGCTCTGCTGGACATGGGGGAAGCTTCTCTAGCTTTTCCCAGAAGCTCACAGTAGCCCTCCCACTACAAAATCCTCACCATGCAAACCCAATGCACTGGCCATATATATGATATCACAGAGGTTTTTTTTAGTAAAATGCAGACGATCCACTCAATCTTTATAACTAGATGTAGGTTCACATAGAGACAAAGACAAATGTGAGGCATGTCAGTGTAAGGATGTGTACTTGCAGTGTGTGGGGGCATAGTGCACTTAAAACATACAGCTCAATACAGCTCTGTATTCTGCCTTGCCACACTGAACAAATCAAAGGTAGCTCCTAAGAATAGCATTCATGATATATAAAAACAGATTAATACATCTCTTGGGAAGCTATTTCAAGGAAGCTAAGAAGCTGAGACAGCTCTGAGGAGCATTCTACATCCTGACCCCAGCCAAAAGTCACTCATCTGTCTTGCTAATGCTCAGGCTTAAGAAGAGCACCCAGCAGTTAATGGCTCTGGATAAGCCAGTCCTGAGTTGTCATGGTGTGCTGTCAGCAACAGCTGGATTTTGCAATGCCAGCTAATTTTGAACCTCAGGTCCAGCAAGTAGAAAGTACAGCTGATGTCTGTATCACACCTTGCCACAAGCACTTCAGCTGCAGCCCAGCCTGCCCTCATCCCTTTCCCAGGTATGTTTCCTTGCCCAGTTGAGGGCACAAACCCAGCCTCAGGCTGTGCCACCTTAGGGAGGTAATCTGCAGAAACAGAGAAGTGGTCCTACTTCCTGCTCATTATCAAAACAATGGAGAGAAGTTACAGATCCTCTCTAGAGCTGCAAAGGAACCAGAGGGGTTGTAGAGCCACTCCTTTAATCATGAGACCTGCTCAGCCATGTTATAGGATCTCATCTACTGTAAACACAGCAGTAGCTCTCTGATTCTCCATTACAGATATTGAGTTCATTGAAATCAGCAAACAGTAAAGCTGATTAAGGAATGTGACACCAATTACTATCAAAGGACAGGATGACTTCAACTGAAAAATGGCATGGTCTTTTCCACCAGCTACCACCTAAGTTGCCTTCTCTTGAGAAGATTTCTGGTGTCTTATGATAAATCCTTTTGGGAGACACTACGTCTCAATACAAGGCAGCACCATCACTAATCCTGTATGAATCAAGGTTTTCACTGAACTGCTTAGGAAACCTTTATTACTCAGTAGAACAATAAGACAAGTATACATCCTTTGTAAGAACAAACAAAAAAAACAACTTTGTAATCTTATGACTGTAAACACTTGTTTTACTACGTGACTTACCTTCCCCCTATGGAGCAAAGCAGCTATTGCATCTAAGAGTCAGTCTTTTAGCCAGAAGGGAAAACACTGGCATTGCCAGCAGAAAGAAGAGTCTTATAGCCTTTAAAGCAGCCTGATATAACTGCACCTCCTGCTACCTTTCCAACTGGCAGTGTAGCACAAATGGATGTTAGCCATCACTCTCTGATATTGCAGAAGGCACATCCAGTTGCTACAGAGCTCAGACTATTGGTACTTCATAAGAGGAAGACAGCTATTACCCCCAAAAAATAAGAGAACTAAAACAAAAGCATCTCCATGTTATTGTCAAATACGATGTTATGTTAAAAATAATGTGAAAGTAATTGCAAATAAAAGCAGGCTGGGTGAGGCAGAGAACATCTTGCCAAGTGATATTTGCAGGACTTGGCTTGAGAGTAGCCCAGAGTGGTCCAGTTCTGGTGTCATGACTTACTGCAAGCTCCCTTCTTTGCTAACAGAGGCTCTTAAAACCAGCTACAATTAATCAGAGGCAAGTACAATGCAATGAAAGAAGGCAAACGTGCCTTCCTTCATTGCATTGCAAAAATACAAGCAGGTATTTGAAAAGCAGGCCATGTTACCATGGCTAATTTGGGGAAATGGATGTGGAGAAGAGGATCTTGGAAGGCAAAAATATGTTTTCATTAGGCAATTTCATTCACTGCAGAGATTCCCGAGTTTTTACTTCACATGAGCAAAAAATGTCATAGTCTCTGCTGAAGGTGGCCTGACCTGTTGCAGTATGGGATGAGGCTGTTTGAGCTGTGAGATTTTAGTCACCCCGGTGCTGGAAACTTTCCTGAAACTACCTGGCCAAGACTCTTCCCTTTAGCAGCACTAATTCTCCTGTGTCACTGCAGTCTAGCTTTGTCAGCAATATGCTGCTGCAAGCCCATCTTATTTGCAATGTGTACATCAGCACTGAAGGCAAACCTCTCTGGCAAGGCTGACAGTGCAGTCCTCTGAACAATAAAAAGGATTTGATGAGGAAGGAGAGAGTCCAGGCTGGTCTGCCATTCACATTCTTGGTTTGGAAGTGTTTTCATAACCATCAGTCCTGAAAACTGAAATGAGAGCCAAAAGAAGAATTTGGAAGGGGGAGAGAAAACAGGTTATTTCATTGATTTCAAGATTTTTAGATTATGGCTATTAGTAAAAATGACAGCACCTCTATTCGATGGGGTACAGGTTCAAAGCCTATTAATGCACTACAAGTAACATGATTTGGGGCTCTGAGAAGAGAAAAATCACAGTGTGAGCTTTAAATCCTACTTTGTACTTTGAAAGCACTGTTTCAAGAGGGAGAAGTCCAATATGGCCCATTCACATGCTAATTCACTTGTTTCAACAAACTGGTATTCTCCTTCACCTCTTCACATTAGCATAAAATGAGAAGCTTGAATCTGCATTTTTCAAAAGACAACCAGGTTTCAAAATTTCCAAAATGCAACTATTCAATGATGGTTCATACATGCTAAATGCCAAAGTATTGTAAATGCAATACTCATTTGCCTCCTACATCCAGAATGTAATTTCCATTTTTATTTTAATCACTAGTGATCCATTGTTCCAAGTTTCTTTAAATAAATGTCCCCCACTGCTGCCCGTAGCTTCTGCAGAAACAATTTTGAATATTTTGCAGGCAAAAATAGCAGATGTGTTGAAATTTATGCCATTCCTCTCCAAAGTAGATGGCTGATGAAATGCATATATCCAGGCCTGTGGAAATATGAGTCAGAAATAAATAGCAAATGAGATTATCCTTAAACTGATTTCTCTGCAGTACATTCTGATTAACCAGCAAATCAATGATTTTTTTTTCCCCCAGCTGCTCCACACAGATCACACTCTTCATTCTCTGCATGAGTACCTTCTGATATGTAAGTGATTTTCTCAGTTATCAGATATGTGAGGGCTTTTCTGCTCTGCTGTCCAAAAATCTTGGTCTTTTTCCTTTCTGTCAGAACTTTCAAAAGGTAGATTCTAATATTCTTTTGTTCTCCTCAAAAGATTCCACCACAAAATTTGTGGTTCAGATCTGTTACAGCCTGTTTCAAAACCAGCAGTCCTGCTGAAACCATTCTGGTGCACTTGGTCCTTCTTAAGGCATTAACACAGCCCCCAGGACAATATGTCTGAGCCAGTGGGATATTTTCTATCACTAGAGTTTTTTCAGCAATTGAAACCAGTGTGTTTATCTGATAGAGCACCTGTGATATAGTCAGCAGATACTTCAAGGACTCTGCTGCTGGTGTCATGATGAGCAGTCCAGGCTGAACTTCATAACAGTACCAAAATATCCAGAGCCAGTGTTCTAATCTGCCCTAAGGATAATTTGTCCCCACCCCCAAATGTTAATGACCAGTATGACACCAGCCTAAATGTCACAACAAAGAGCAATATTATGTCTTTACCTTGGTTCTGGTGCAAACATACAGCTAACTTTCAGATGCTAAACACCAGCCCAGATGTTCAGCTGCCTGTGACTCAAGGCTTGCTTTTGCTGTGGCACAGCTGTGATGCCTTGGCTGAATCTTGCTTAGAACATTCTTGTCCAGCTGTGACAGCTGTTAACACCATGAAAGTAAGTTCACAGGCAGAAGTGAAATTGTAAAGGCAGTAGCAGTTAGCTGGGAAATACTGAGGAGGGGCAAAAGTTGCAACACAGAGACTCAGCAAACAGCAACTTGGCCAGATGAGGGATCACGATCCTCTCCGAAGAGTCATGGAAATGAAAATTCCCCTCCAACCAACAACTGCCTACCTGCTTGGTAATGCTTGTAATAATTAGCTGAAGTAGCCTGTATTTGAGAACTCAAGTCATAGTTGATACTTGAGCACTACTTAGCTGAGTAGCCTCTTAGTTGTACCTGTGTATCTCAGTTGATACAAATACTTGCTGTGTTTCTAAATCTTGCAATTTTTCAGCACAGGAGAAGGTGCCCAAGGGAAGATGACCCGTGGAGGAAAGGTTGCAGGTACGAGCACTAGTCCTGGCTCTCTCTCTCCTCTCACTCTGCCCCTCCTCCCCTTCTTGCCACACAGTCACACTGCAAGGCCTAAAGTTACCAGATACCACCAACTAAAACAGAGCTGGATAACATGCATCTCTAGATAGCATTGCTGTCTAACAGTAGGGATTGCTGTGAAGAACTTTTTTACATGGCTAAGTGGTATCAACAGGCCTTCTCTATCCATATTTAAAGAGAGATTAAACCAGGGCATTAAATTCTTCTTTAGTCAGAAGAAGGAAAGAATCGTCTCTCACTAGAGGGCACATTGAGCTTGGATTTTATATATCCTGTTTCAAATCAGAATGATAAGGTGAAAAGTGAAAACCAGAAAGACTGAAAACAGCTACCCTGTATGACTGTATTCTCCTAAAGCCAAATTGCAACATGCCTTTAAAATGCTTCATCCCTTTGGCATTACAGTCTATGGAGTAGGGCAGAGGGTTATGTTACTTCTCTGTATGAAATACAATTTTTCTTGTGTCTGGTACCATGTCCATCAACACTGCAGAAGGACAAAACCCTGGGACAGTCCTGACTGGTACTTCACAGAGATTCAAGGAGAAAGGAGGGAAGAAAAGCATCCCATAGCAGGCATGTTCTTACTGATCAATGGCAAAATTCTCCACAAGCTTTAATTTAAAGTAAACAACATACAGTATAGAGATCACAGAGAGAAATTCAAGAACTGTTCCTACATGAAGACTGGGAGAAATTTCACATTAAGTATCAGGAGCAGTATCTCCACCTGCATTTGAACAATTGAGTGGCACCACAGGGCTGTGTCTATACAGTGCAGGGGTTTCTTTGAGGACTTGGTATTTCCAATTGTTCACATTTTGGGCTAGCTCTCGGCTAGTCCTGTGGGCACGGGCAGCCTGCTGGCAGCTGTGGGGAGCTCTAGGTGTTGCCCTAGACCACATCTCCCCCTGTAATTTCCTGCAGTAGGCATCCTGCTGGAGTGCTCGGAGGTCAGCCCCCCTGGGCAGCTCAAGGCATCATTAGAAACGCGATTAGGAGATTTGCTTCACACCCAGTAATCCAATTTAAACTGTTACTGTAGACACAATCAGAGTGACAAGCTGTAAAAATGCATCCCTGAGGAGCTGTTTGCTTTGTGCCAGGCAGGGAGTGGACTTCAACACAAACTGGAGAACCAGCCCAAGGTCTGAGCGTGGTGCTGCCACGTGGAGGGCAGGGCTCAAGAGCTGCATGTGTATATAGCCTCACACACCATTAACTTACTTGTGTTGACAAGGATGAAATTCAAAGCAAAAGGTACCATAGGAGTAATTTCACTGAAATTGTGCTTGTAGCAGCGCACAGGAGCACTGTATGCTGAAGGAGATGGAGTGTCCACCTGGCAGGACTAATAGTAGGATCTGAGCAAGAACTGAGAACGGCACCCATCACTTGTTTTGATTTACATTTTTTGTCTACAGGGATGGTTAAGAGGCAAAAAAGCCTTGATTCTTACTGTTTATAGTATTGGTGATAGCAATCTTAAATCCTATTGGGGACTGCAACTAAAAAGATGGAAGTGGTAAAAATATTCTGTAAAAATTGTTCTTTCAAATCACTACCCAGGAGGGGCTGCACCATGCATTACTCCCCCCCGCCATAAATCACAGACCCCCCGAACCTTCCAGATGTGTGACAGCTGCTGGAGCGGCAGCCAGGCCCTATCACTGCTTGCAGGCATTCCTTAAAGCGGCCAAAACAATAAATCCTCCAAAAACCAAAGGCGGCAATATTAACTATAACTGAAGGCAAAGAAATTTGTGTGCTGATAACAACCCGTAAGGCTGCCGGGGGAGCAGGAAGCGGCAGGAAAAGCGCGGCACGCCCGGAGGCTCCGTTCCCAGTGTGCCACCTAGTGCCTGCGGCCCCTCCAGATGTTGGGCCGAGGGCTCCAGCCCGCAGGTCTGTAATCTGGTTATAGGAGAAGGTAAGAGGGAGTGGGTCAGCTGTAGAGACCACTTATCCTGAGCATTCTGCAGGGAGATTTGCTCTGTAACCTGTGACACAACTTCGCCTGCGGCTGCTGCAGTGAATTCCCCATCTGGGAAGAAATGTGGAAACCAAGGCGGGAATGTGTGTATGTGTGTCTGTGTGTGGAGGTGTGACAAAATTATTTTATCATATTCCTTTTTTTTTTTTCTCTCTCTCTTCCAACAGAGGTGAGGAATTATCTCAAATACAGTAATTTTGACTTCATTAGCAGAATAAGTTTCTTCTCACACTGTGGAATAAAAGAAGTTAAATGGGGATGAACTGTATTTTCCATCATGGCACAAACAAACTTCAGGCTCTTTTGCTATCCCGGTGACAGTGTGCTGGAACCTCAGAAGCTGATGATATAAATCACCTCTTACTGAAATTTATTTAGTGCAACACAATTGCAGGGGTTTCTTCATCCGGCTTCAAGTGGTAGAAGAGTACAGAAAAAAGATAAGAAAACTTCAAAATAATTAATCACGTGATTTAAAGGCAAAAGCAAACAGCCAGCTAACACTTAGTCATACTCACCTCTCTTTAGGAGAGAGTTTCAATAGGATTGCTTACTCATGTGGAGGAAGAGCACTGATAGCAAGTCTCATCTCAGCCACAACTGCTTACAGAGAGGATCTGCTGCAGTGTCAGGGAAATCTGTTTAGTCTCTTGGTGGAAATCCTGCTTGAGGATGGGATAAGGTCAGTAATATTAGCTAAATTCTATTAAACTAATAAATTATTCCGATCACTTCCTGAAAAAGAGACATTCAAAGAGACGCTTTAAGTGTAGAAAGTTAAGAATGATAAATCCAAATGAAATCCTTTTACTCTCCATTTATTCTTTTCCTTCGGGGAGAGACAGGCTAAAGTTGATGATGGGTTGCTGGCAAAGACAAGCATTGTCTCTTTTTTAATGTTACAAAAGCAGTTCAAAACCCCTCTAAAATCATTACAAGAACAATTTTAATTCATTCCTTTGCAATGGAAGCATGAATGCAGCTTTGCTGAAGCAGCTGTAGCACAGGGCAGAAGCAAAGCTCACCTGAGAGCTGGTTCCTTGTGGCACCTGGCTGCTGCTGGTTGCTGCCTTGCAACGTGATGAGCCACTTTGGCTTTTCAGGATCTGAGCAAAACACACACCTCCCTGTGGCCTTCCAAGGGATGCTGTCTGCTGGGCCAGCACTAAACAACAGGGCAATTTATATTAAAATCAGATAATGGCTTGAGACTGCTATCAGATTCTAGAAGCCATCTAGTTTTCTGACACATAATTATACTGACAGCAAAGATCATCTTAAACTCACAGTTACTTGCCTGGGGGCTCAGAGCTACCTCGGGCCCCCCCACAGGCAGCCAATCAAGGTAGCATCTCACAAGGGAACTTTGGCAGATCCCTTCCATTTCAGTAAGGGCCATTTTCCCCAGGTGGTCTGGGGCAGGAGACTGCGATCTTTGGGCCTTCAATAAGAGAATTTCAAAGGGAGGAAGGAGCATGAAAGAAGAGGTTGTCTAGTAGAAAGCAACGTGTAACCAAAAGGATAAGAGACAAAGAAAACTATTGGTTAAGCTTCATCTCCATAACATCATTTCCCAGGCAGACAACAGGCAGAACTTGGTCTGCTAGATGACCTAAAGGCTTTGATCTTCCTTTTCTTTTACAGTGTGGGTTCTTCAGCAACTCCCAAGGCAGCTGGCACTGCAGGAAAAACTATCCCCAAGTGTTGGAACCCTGGATGCTGAGAATTTTAAACTTTCTGTGCTGAAAGGTACAGACCCGCAAGAGAACACAGCATTTGACCTGGGGCTGTGGAGAAAGCTTCCAAGATTAATTGCTGGCACTGGAATTATGGGTGTGTAGCTTGAATAGGAGTGTGTAATAGCACAGGGTGGAAAACTCAGAGTTTAAGGTTTTAGAATATAGCACTATATATAAAGCAAGATGGAGGGTTTAGGGTGGTGGCTGCTTGTTTTTCTTCACCTTCTTCTTCATGGGTTTGGGTGGTGTTTTGTAATTAGACAGAAAAGTCCACATTGCAGGACATGAGTGGTTAGTTGTTAGGTTAAAAGTGAAAATAATTTCGGTGTCATTTCTTAATTGGATAGATTAGCCTTAAAAGACCTTGTAGAGAAGGACAGTTAGCCATTTTGTAGCTTGTCAGTAGAATGCTGTAGAACTTATGACTTGTAAGACTATAATAAAAATAAGAAATAATAAACATTTGAGCCCAAACATGAAATACCATCTCTAGTGCTTCAATCCCGACCTTGACAGAGGCAGAAAGGAAGCCAAAAACTGTCACCCAAGTTGCCAGGTGTGTCTTTTATAACACAATAACTGTTCTGTAAGAACTGGAGTGAAATGGCCAACATTACTTCACCAGAACTTGAAATTCTATCTTTTTAAAAGTGGAAGCTAAGGTACATAGGGAAAACAAACAGCTTCAGGAAAATAAATAATCATCTCCAATCTAAATTATGAGTGTTAATGTATTAGCCCCTCTCACTCAATTGACCATGCTCACTTTACCACATTAAACACAAACAGAGTGGGGGAATGCTCAACACAAGAGAGGGAAAAGAAGGTGGACTCACAGCTCAGGGTGTTTGACTTAGGAGATATTGTCCATAAACAAAGCAACCAGATCAGAGGTGAACAATTTCTTGTGAAGCACAAAAGACACAGTGGCTGATGTCATGTACAAAAGTAGGCAGTGAACAGAAACAGAGCAATAGAAAAGGGATATGAGATTTGCAGCCCAGAATTTCACAAGCAATAGTAGTTCATAAGCAATGAGCTATAAAAAGCAAAACTGACCAAGAAAGGGAGTCATCTGCTTGCATGAAAATGCAAATCCCTACCACCTCTGTGTAGCAGTTCTGGCAGTGTGAATGGGCATGCACACACATCACAAATGCTTCCTCAGTGAAAGAAGGAAAGCAAACTCTATTTACATTCATCAAAAAATCCATTGAGAAGAGAAAGCTCTAAACCATTATGGTACTGGTACTTCAAAACACATTACCTAAATGCCAGAGATACTAGTCCAGTAAGGGAATTCCTGAGAGCTGACTCACAGCTACCTGGAACACAATTCCTATCTCAGTGCAAACAGTTGCCATAGATATCTGTGGACCAGTGAGAAGACAGAGCTGCCCAGAAAGAGCCACATTTCCATCCCAGGGCTTCTCGAGGCAGCCTTTCTGCCTAAAGAATGCTGCTTGACAAAGCTTTGGGAGATCAGATGCCTTTTAAAGCTTCTCTACTTTTGATGGCTTTCTTTTTTGTGGGAGGCTCTGCTTGGAGGTCTTAGGAATTTAAAGGCAATGCTGTGAGAAAAAGCAAAGAAAACCCCCACGTAGGTAAAGAAGAAAAGCCAGTCACCAGTCACAGGTAAGCAGAGCTGAAGTACCACACTCTGTGCCACTGCTCCCCTGGCTGAAACTGGACCTCTGGTAGGCTGCCTGCTCACATGGAGAGGGCTCTTCTCCTTGTCAGTACCTGTCAAGTCACACCCTGCTTGTCAAAAGCCACAGCACACACACCAGGACTAACCCTTGGGTGGAGCTGGCTACCAGAGATTAAAGTCTCTCCTTTTTGAGCCCTGTGGTGACAAGTCACTGATGCACTGAGTTGTCCTAGTGCCATGCTCTAAGCTTCAAGGGTAGCATTGTTTACCAGAAAAAATACCTGGTTTATACCAGCTACTGTTATCCAATAATACAGAATATATTGAGTTGAAAGGGACGCACAAAGATCAAGTCCAACTCTTATGTGGATGGCCCATACAGAGATCAAAGCCACAATTTTGGCATTATTAGCACCATGCTCTGACCAAATGAGCTATGTCAGGATGTTAGAATTCAGGGTTGCTGAAACTAAGGTAGAACATTTGTTTGTGTTTTCCAATTACATTTGTTTTACCCATGTACGCATCTGCTTTCCTGATTAATTGCCCTACCTGGACATACTTTCTTTCCAAGTACTACAGGGCATTCACATTTCTAGGAATGCTCTGAAGGATCAGAACATGAGTGTCCTGAGGAGGTGCATTTGAAAGTTTGCAGAATTCAGGCTAAAGCCCTAATCACTTTATTGTCTCCCTTTAGGGAAAATAGAAACAAGTAATTCTAGGAAAGCCTGCATTAACTGGAGGAAGCAGAAAGAAATACAGCACATTTCAAATTTTAAAAAATACAATCCTGGAAGATAATAATTTAATTTTTCAAAATTATCATTAAAAGTATAACTCTGTGGAGAAATAGTCCAAAGAAATACAAGAACACCTTACAAAGCAGATACTAATACTGAAAGAAGAGTAATAGAACTCTGAGGAAACCAAGCACACCACTTTAATGCCAAGGAAATTAGTCCCTCTACCATTAGCCTTTACATAGGTTTGGATGTTATACCATGTGTTAATTATTTCCAAATCGCAAGTGCAAACACTCACCCTGATTGGAAAATTAGCAGATTTCAAACTCAGGTAATTTCACCCTAATGAGGAACTTGTTGAATTGAATTTAACAATTAGCTCACACCCTTTGCTGGCTGGATATGACAAGGCTACAGGGAGACACTGAAACTCAAAATTCACCTTTTTCAGCAATTGGCAATGAAGGATTAATATAAATTCAAAAATTGTTGCCATGCTGCTTCTAGTTCCTGCTTTGGCTCTTAAGCCAGAGATTTGCCAAGGGTGATAGATGAGGAGGTGCTGCCTATACTGAGCAGCTCTCCCTTTTGCTAGGTACCAAGCCTCAGTAAAATGGATTTCACAGCTTATAAGAGTTAAACTTCTGATTTATCGGTCAATATGCACAACCCGTGGGTAGAGCTAACAAGGTAAGGTGCTCGCCACCCTTGATAAGCAGTGCAGCAGCCAGGGCTGCCTGGGCTGTTCAGCCAAAAGGGGAGGGCTTGGCTTCTGTGGCTGCTTGGAGAGGGCTGAGCCTTGACATTGCTCAGCTGCTATTATTGGGCTACTTGGTTTTGCTTATACAGAGTTTTGAATGCCCTTTTTTTTGTGTTGTTTTTTCCTCACTGACAACCCTTGAGCTGCTAATTGTCTCTGTGTCAATACTCTGTCCCTTGGCAGCAACCTTCCCTTTCTCCCTGCGGCTCTGCTCTGCAGAATGTCTGGCAGCACTTTCTCAGAGCTTTGCAGTTCTCCAAAATGTCTGCACCAATTTCTATTTGTGTGGAAACTGTTCCTTAGCTCCCAGATGACATCTGTGATCTGATGCCTGAATCTCTAGAGGGGAGACTGACAATTTTCAGCTGCTAAATTGTGTTAAAGGAAACAAAAATAATTTTATCCTACCACTAGTTTTCTACATATGCTGTGATCCTACCTGCATAAGGGATGTTGGGCAGTTAGGTCTTAGAGAATGGGGTCTAGATGTGGTTGTGAAGGGAAAAGACACCTCAAATGAAAAGGAAATTGCCTTGGGACAATTCTCTCTCCTTAGAACTGACCAAAACTGTCCAAAATGTTGTCAAAATTTGTCTGATTTCTCCCACAAAAATGTAAAGCCTATTGAATAAAATCTTCCTGTTTTTCAGTGCACTTTCCACAGTAGGGATTTCTTTTCCTTGTTTGAAGAGCAATAAAGGGTATTCTGACACTTAAGCAGAACACCAACTGCTCAATTATTTCTCAGGAAGAGGCATCAGTATAGGTGCAACATGCTTCTTTTGCATACAAAGAAATGGCAACAAATAGAGAAATGGCGGGGGGGGGGGGAAAGAAAGAAAAAGAATAGTCTACAAATATAGGTTTTTGAGCTCTTTTAATTTGCTATTTTGATTGTCTTAATATTGTCAACCAGCACAGTATAGAGACAGTCCTCTAGATTTCTCTGCTTTGGCTCCCTTTTGCTGAAACAAAGATGATCATGCTGATTCAGACAACTGTTAGAATCACCTGGCTAACACTTTGTAAGGCATTTAAAGTAGTCAAGAGGTCAGTATGTTATCTAACCCTCTTCCCCCAAAAACTGTGTCTTAAAAATTGTCATCCATTTTACCTGGGAGCTAAGGATGTGCAAGTAGATTCGTGAGCTGTCCTGAAGAAACACATGAATGGCTGCCAGCAAAAGCAGCAGTCAGACTTTTTTTGAAAGGGCAAGGAAGCCAAATGCCTCAAATTATTCCAATTATTGAATAGGTGGAGTTGTTGCAACAGACCTATTCTTGCATTTGCATTAGGTGTGTAGCAAATGACTGCTGTGTTCTCTGTCATCCATGAGTCTTCAGGGCTTCTCTACTGCTTACATTAAATCTACCTATGCCCTAACATGTCCAATTTACCACTGATTGTGTTCCAACAGAATCACAGAATATGCTGAGGTGGAAGGGACCCATCAGGATCATCAAGCTGAGCTCCTGGCCCTGGACACGACATCCCCAAGAATCACACCCTGTGCCTGAGAGCATTGTCCAAACACTTCTTCAACTCTGTCAGGCTTGGTGCTGTGATCACTTCCCTGGGGAGCCTGTTCCAGTACCCAGACACCTTCTGGATGAAGAACTTCTTCCTTATATCCAACCTAAATGTCCCCTGACTGAGCTTCAGGCCATTCCCTTGGGTCCTGTCACTGGCCACAACAAAGAAGGCATCACTCCTGCCCCTCCTCTTCCCCTCACAAGGAATTGTCACTTCAGTGCACTGAGGTCTCTCCTCAGGCTCCTCCAGGCTGAACAGACCAAGCGCCCTCAGCTGCTCCTCACACGGCTTCGCCTCAAGGCCCTTCACCATCCTCAGGGCCTCCTTCAGACACTCTCTAAGAGCTTAATAATGTTACCCAAATCCTTCCCTTGCTCCAGTTCTGGGAACCACAGGATAACAATTGCTGTGGGTACTTTTTCTTGGCTTTTCTTTGGAAACAGACATTGCATAGAAAGTAGGCTCTAGCTGTCCTGGGCGTGCAGGCATGAGCCTACATCCTTGCACATCTTCCTGATGGGTACCCACAGGACCTTTTCTCAAGCAAAGGAGAACAAGGCAGAGGCAAATGTGAGGGTGAAGGAGCAGACAGGACAATTGGAGGGTGGGATGTAGGGACAAGAAGATCTATAGCCAGCACAGCACCTTCTTAACTCCTGAAACACATCCTCGGGTATTAAGTCATGAGGCCTTTTGTGAGAGGCCTGAAACATAAGAAACACAAAGACATGGCAAAGCTTGCCTTCAAGGAGGTCTGCTGAGGGAATTTCTTCAAGATTCCAGCACTGGCCATGCTGCAGCCAACAGGAGCCCACACCATGGTCTTCTGAAACAGGAGGGATTCAGCTAGTGTTGCTTTAAAATGAAGAGCTTGAAGGACAGGTAGAAAAGAAGAGCACAGGGCAGCTTCTATTTACCAACCTGCTCCTGCAGGTGTTAGAGGTGTTACAAGGTGTTAGAGATTCCCCCTTGTGTGTGGGCTGCACTTCCCTACGTAACGCTCCAGGAGATTTCATGGCCAGTGTTCACCTCCTGCCTGCATCTTTAGCACATGGACCCCCAAAGCATATGGCTAATTTTTTCTCATGTTCTAAGGAATTCCTTCCACGTGCCTGAAGCCACTTGACCCTCAATCACACACCTCTGTGTATGCTTATCTCTGTTTAATGTTGTTAATCACAGAAAACACTGATAATATTACCTTTACCCTTCCTCACACAATAATCCCGGGCAAACACAGCATAAAGGTTATGCACTCACCCTAACAATTATTACTTTACTACAGCTGTATAAAATGAGCTGTGAAATTTATCTTCTAGCTCTTGTCAACTGCTTTCAAACACATAGTTGAAAGTGATCTGAAAGGGATGGTTATCAGAACTGATGGAATTTCTGGCTCTCTTGTTTAGTTTTTCCATCCCCAGACGGATTAAGCTTGGAGGTGGTGACTTGCAATGTTTTCATTTCAGGAGTACCTGAATGTAGGCCCTGCAATGGAGTCCACCTGTTTCCAGGCTCCTCCATTAGGCAGGACACAGCTATTGGTCTGAGCCAGATGAGGGCAAGAGAGTCTTAATAAAAAAAAAAAGGAAAAAAAATTGTAACAATAAGGCCCACACATTCTGCTACAGTCCCATAAACTGCAACTCAGGAAAGCTCTTAGGCATGTATTTAAGAAAATGTATGTCTAATTTTGCTCTGAAATGGCTTCTGTGTAAGTAAGTGATGTTTGGAATGAGATCTCCATGACTGTACACAGTAAATAGATTTTCTGCCAAATCCAAAGTCTGCTTGACAATCACCACAGTACATCTTATTGCTGAAATATGTCAGATGAAGGTCACAACAAGTATTAAATAGCTATCCAAAAGCATAGTAGCTAGCCATCCCTGTAGCTAAATCAGGCCCACACTCATATTTACAAAATATATTTAACAGGCACTGCAGAGACATGACAGATACCAGCCCAACAGCCATGAGTGAAGACTTTTGCTGTGCCCCAGCAGCCTCCTCTGGTCCTACAGACACCACTCCTTACACACTCCATCTGCTTTCAAATGTATTCTCCATGCCACATGGATCTGCTTTCCCATGCCACAGATCCCACCCATCAAAACATTCCCTTGAACTGCTACAGTAAACACAAAGATGCTTTACCAACTCAAAATACTTTATTTTCCAATTTTGAAGCTGATTGTACTCGCAGCCAACCATCCCCAATGCTGTTATGAAATTCAGTATTGCTCTTCAAGCCTATATAAGTACCAGTGGCCTAGATTACACTGATAAAAAGCAACATTAGGAATATGCTAATAGTCATAATGTTAAATATATTAAGAAGATTTCTCATGTTAAGAATAAGTTAGTGGATCCTAGCTAACTTATTCTAATGCACTCACTCTAATGCAGAGTAAAAATTCTCGCATACATTATTTTTCAAGGGAAAAATGCAGATTCTCTCAAATTAATGCAGTCCAAGACTGCCACTTAGAAAAAAATTAAATATAAAAATTGCATCAACCATTTCAAAACAAAAAAAATTCAAGTTTTCTACTATAATGGAATCCTTCAGTTGTTAAAGAAAATATTGTTTCTGACTTCAATCAGAAACAACAAAACATTTTAAGTGAGCCCCAATTTCTGCTTCAGGTGGTTCACTAGTTGTTTTCAGTATATTTCATTTCCCACCAATTCCCAAACTGAATGCAATGTTTTAATTCAATGTAAGCCATAAATAAAGCCCCACTGTGTGTTGGAGTGGGTCCAGAGAAGGGACACAGAAATGATGAGAGGGCTGGAGCACTTCAGCCTATGAAGACAGGCTGAGGGAGATGGGACTGTTCAAACTAGAGAGCAGAAGGCTCTGGGAAGAAGCCACCTTATTGTGGCCATCCAGTGCCTAAGGGGACTACAAGAAAGCTGGGGACACCCTTTTTAGCAGGGCCTGTTGCAATAGAACAAGGGATAAATGTTTAAAACAACAAGAGCATAGATTTAGACTAGATATAAGGAAGACATTTTTCACAGTGAGAGGCGTAAAGTAATAGAATGGGTGGCCCAGAGAGGTGGCAGGTGCTCTGTCCCTGGAAACATTCAAGGTCAGATTGGATGGGCTCTGAGCAACCTGATCTAGGTGAAAATGTCCTGCTCACTGCAGGGGCTTGGCCTAGATGTCCTTTAGAGGTCTCTTCCAACCCAAAGTGTACTGTGACTCTAATCTGCCTAGCTTTGCTCTCTTGTCCTTCTCTGGACACACTCCAGCACCTCAATGTCCTCTTTGTCATGAGGGGCCCAAACCTGAACAAAAGATTTGAGATGTGGCCTCACCAGTGGGACAATCCTGCCCTGGTCCTGCTGGCCACGCTAAGGCTGATACAAGCCAGGTGCCACTGGCCTTCCTGGCTGCCTGGTGGCTCATGTTCAGCTGTCTGCTGACCAGCAGCCCGATAGTCCTGTCAGTCGCTCCCATCCTCACAGATGCTGCTAGTGCAAGGATCCTGAGTGTCCTTATCCCCATTTACCGAGCCGAGAGCCAAAGCACCGTGTAACATCACAGACCAGAAAATATCCCAGACTCTAACTCCTACTTTCCTTTTCCAGGCCAGTGACAGAGAACCTGCTGTCCAGAGGAAGAACACCTGCCGTATTTACAAACAGTAACTGTATATTTACCAATTTAGGAGGTGAATTGACTAGGAATCTAAAGTCTTGCCCTAGAGAGATCGTTGTTTATGTAGGTGGAGAGCCCACATGGATTTGGGGATTTCAGAACAAACATATGAGACTGTATTTATTGATCAAAATTAGCTATGATGAGGTCGTGGTGTAGAGTGAGAGATTATCTATTGTAATGGAGGAACCATGGAAAAATGCTATGTTGGACATATGACAGCAATCCAGGGTAAAATAAGACTTTTTAAAGTCAAAACATATTAAAAATAATTACTCTGAATTAACTCTAAATCACAGCCATTCTAATAGTTAAAAAATAAAAATAAAATCATATTGTAAGACAGTTTGACACCATCAAGTGCTCAGTAACAGTATAAAATGGTATAAAGTCTCAGTAAATTACATGGTGTGAAAACCTTCACACCATGCACACATCTCTGGAGAATCAACAGGATTATCCTTACTGGTCCTTTCAGTACTGCAGCTCACAGACCTTCCTGCCATGTTCTGACATGGACAGTGGCTGTTTTTGGTGCAAGGATATACAAATTCCTGAAGCTGATCTTACAGCTGCTGCATAACAGGAGCACAGGAGGCTTCTAAACCTTTGGCAATGCATCTTCAACAACTGCACCATTCAGGATAATTTTAGGAGCCTGCTTCTTGTCTCCAGGTTCTTCAGCCACACACTCTGGAGGCTCTAGGTCATGGTATTTTCTCCGATAGACCACCCTCGAGATTACAGTTATCAGAAACATTTCCATGATGAGCAGCTGCTGGGAAATATCTGAAAAAAAAAAAAAAAAAAAGGGAGACAAAGAAAAGCCCCACAAAAGGGGAAATTACTATCAGACAAAAAATGAATAATTGGCTTATTAATTTTCACCCGTGCAAAAGGAAAAAACTCTATCATCCTGTCCCCATGTCTCTCACACTCAGCAATTACATCAGTTACAGAATTCCAGTATTGCCCATCAAGAAGAATGCAATGAATTATGCATCCAAAATATAAGAGATTTAACAGTAATCATGCATGTTGATTTCTTTTCCTCTCATTTCTGATGCCAGCTCTTCTCATTATCAAGTTGTTCTCTACAATCATGACAGCTATGAAACTTTTGTTATTGTTTTTAAACTAAAAAATTAGATTCTCCTAAAGCTAGTGATACCATGAAATATGTATTCTGGGAAAACACCAGAGATTGCCATTAGCAACAATGAACTGGTACTTTTGTAAGTAAATGAAGAACATTCTTCCCCCAGAAAACTTACATGATCCTCTTGCTGTAGAGGAGAGTGGTGGAGCACAGGAAATAATTTTTTGTGTGGCAAATATGTTGATAATAGTGGTCTGCAGGTGGTTCAGAATGACAATAAACTGCACCAAAAAGGGAAAACAAATGCCTTAGCTACCAGAAAGGCTTTTACAGTTCACACAACAATTCTGCTTTGATAACAGAACTTCTTTTGCCTCATTCCTCCTTGCATGCCCTCCCTTTCCCCCCACCTACCAGCAGGGTGCCTGCCATTCTGCAGAATTCATCTTAAGGTCAGGATGATATTGCTCTGAATAGGAGTATTGAATTAATCCTGGACTTGAAAAGTATTTCTTTTCAGGCCTTCATTTGGGAGGTACATTATACACAGACCTCCCAGCAGGGATTTCAAATAATACTGAGTTCTGAATAATAGGTAACAATGTTTTAAAAATGCCAGTTAATTTGATCCATGAGCTTATGCTCTTCCTTAGTGGAAGAAAGACTCAAAGAAAATTTTTCCTCTTGTCTCCTCTTTTTGCCACAGCAGGGAGATGTTGTGATCCCTAGATTATATGAGACTGGCTTTTTTGCCAGAAGGTATGAGCGACTCTTCACAGCTTGAGTTCAGCAACCACCACTTGCTCATCACATTACATTGAGCCAAACCTTTGCTGCCACGGAGTTATCCAAGTGCCTCTGTAGCTACTGGTGTTACTGCCTGAGTCTAAACCCTCACATCAACAGAGTTTGCAATCCCAAACCTGAATTCACCCTCACACAGCTTTGCAGGTGTGACCATCCTGTTTACTGCCTTTATTAGTGCTTAATAATTTACCTAACTTCAGTGCACCAGCCTTGATGCATGTCCAGTTCAAGATACATATCAAAGGATTCTGCTGGACTCTATTCAGTGATGTGCTTTTTGTCCCTGTGCTTTTTCAATCTAACCTGTGTGTACTGTTTAATGATTTGCAGCCAGTATTTTCACTATTATCTAATTCTGAAATGCAGAATGGCCAAGAAAAATACTGTTAAACCAGCATATTGTGGAATGCTGAAACAGTTCAAACAACAGCTGCCTGCACAATGCAACATCTCCTCCCTGAGGTACACACCAGCATTTTAACATTGCATTTCAGGATACCACATCTACAAAACTTCCTTCAAGCCCCACAGAAAGTGCTGTTGTGATTTCAGTGGTCTAAAAATAGATTTTACATGGCTTTCATGTCTCCAGCACTCCTAAGACTAGAGGTAAATTGGCTCCAAGTGAAACTGAACCGCAGCCAAGGAGAGTGCTTCAAAGGGATGCAGCTTTAATCAGGTAAAAATATGGCTTTGCACAGTGCATTTAATGGGAAAAAATACCATAAATTTTCAACAAAGGAGCAGGAACAAGAGAAGCAGAGTACTATCAGCAATTAAAAGAAATTCTTATCAGAAATATTAAAGTTCTCACCTGATAAAGAGCAAATTTTGGGATAATGTTCTTACACTTAAGGAGAATCCTAACTTTTCGAAACATGATTCCTACTGCCCACAGAGCACAAAGGGTGAGGGCACCAATGAAGCAGCTGATCCATAGCGCAGGTCCTTTGGGAGACAACTGAGAAGCAAATCACACAACCTTAAACAACCTTCCTTCAGCGTTTCCAGGAAGAAGTTGTGAACTGGATGATGTTAAAATGCTTTTTTCTATCTCCATGAAAGCTGGTGGCAGCAGCAGTTGCAGGGTTTTGCATGGGGAAACTGCCCAGTACCAACTGGAGCGCTGGGACAGGCTCTCTCCTGCAGGCACCAACAGGGAGATGTGTTCAGCCTGGGGAGGTGCCAAGTGACACAACCCCTCAGTGTTGCAATTGCCAGCCATGGAGTGTGTGCCCGTTCAGAGACCCCAGCAGCACCTGCCAATGCTCAACAGCTCATGAGAGCATGTTCAGCCTGACATCTCAGGTGGGTCGTTCATTTTATACCATGAAACAACAACAAAAATATTACTTTTAGTCTGAGCTATCCAAGAGGTGCCAAATTATTATCAGATACAGATTTCTCCATCATCTTGCAGGTTACATGGTTACAAAGCAGAAGTGAAGTACTATCTTTTCATTCTGCACAGATATAAAAATCACCGTGTCTTGCTGAAAAACACAGAATTAGGCTTCCTGTTAACATACCAGTACATACACTGATTTCTTAAGGCTGTGCCTTACAAAACACAGGGCAGATACATCCCACAGGACAACTTGCAGTCCTGCTATTCTAACCATACCAGCTGGGAAATGCATTGAAGCATAATCTGATACCCATCCCCCCTGATGCCCAATTTCTTTCCAGGAGAGTCAAGGAAGGCAGAAATTGAGGATGTCAGGAAATTATATGCTTCTAGTCTCAAAAGAATACAGTAAGGACTCACTTGGAAATGGTCCCAGATTTCACAGTTTAGTTGTAGGCTAAGATAGTTACATCTGCCCTGAAACCTATGGATTTTGAGGACCTTCTCTGATTAAAATAGTTACTTACATTGTAAAGAACGTAATTGCCATTAGTCCAAAGCACTATTGATAAGAATATGAGCACAGGCCGAAAGACAGCAAACTGAAAGGTGCCCAGCTTCAGCCAAAAGAGGGTTTGCCTGGACAAAAAAATAAGCAATAAAAAAATCATGGCCATGATCCTATTAGCAACCTTAATAACATTTTCTGGATACTGTCACCAGCAAAACTTTTCCACTCCTGTAGCATGTGGCTAAAATCTGGGGAGGAACAGCTTCAAGATTAGAAAATATTTCCAAGAATTTCCCAATGTTTATTTAATAAAGTCTCTACAAAAATAGTATTTTCCCTGCTCTGCAGCAAGTACATACTAACCAAGGCTGGGCAAAACATGATGTCTTTCTCTGCCCTGAAGCCAACCAGGGAGACAGTAGCTGCATAACCGGTTTCTGAACAATGATGCCATTTGCTCTTGCCTTGTTGCCTTATTATTTCAGTCCTCCCACGAAGCTGGACAAATCAGTCTGTTCAGCCACTTCTTGGTCCTGTGGCAGATCAAGAAAGAGGATCACACAGTCCTAGGTGAAAGGACTGGTGGTTTTTCAGTGCACTTGAAGAGTACCATGTTTGGGTACTGGGTTTGGCATCTGGGTTTTCCCCTCTGTAGTCTAACACAAGAAAGGAACAGTCTCTCACTGGGCAAATTGCACAAGGCCAGCAGGACAGCTCAGGAGTCCTTCACTGCTGTCACTATAAAGTGGCTCCAGAACACACCTGTAACCTGGCCAGCCAGCACTGAAGGCCACCAAGAGAGGGGCAGATGAACTTTCTAACAGAGGGCATGAAAGCTGACTGACCTGAGCTCTCCTTCAGCTTTCACAGGGGAAGCTGCTGCTGCTACAGCTGCCTCATGTTTCAGTCTGTTACTGTGCATTATTTCCCATATTTTCAGTGTTGTTTTCACTGGAGTTCCTTGGGCCTTGCCATCAGAGATGTCTCACAGACAACAGGCTGCCATTTAGTGTGCTAAAGGATATAACCATGAACCAGGATTACAGGAATTGCTCAATGAATACAGCTAGTAATCATGGGATTATCAACAGCACAAACCCATGTGGAAAGACCTGCAATGGACCAGCCACTTAGTGTGTACCTTTCCAAAGATTTATTATTCCCAGAGAACTTTAAAGAATAATACATATGACAAAGTGTGCAGTCACTGCAATGCCATGAGTTGTTTCCCTTGTTAGCACAGGCCCACCTCTACTGATCACCAGATCTCTTCTGCCACACCTCTCCCTGTTGCATGGATTGTTACACTGCCTCATCTTGTTATTTTCCCCAGGACTGCAGATATATATGGGTTTTTTTAAGAATTAATCCCTCCCTTGGGATAGCTCCCTGTTTCCCCATAAGATACCTATGGAAGGAATGTGAGACTGACTTTTCTCTCATATAGCTTGCCAGTATATTTTTTTTAAAAAGGCACCCTGCAATGGGAGAAGGCCAGAGGTTAGAAGCAGAGAGCAGATGGGTTTCCCAGTGGTACAGACACTGGAGAAGGAGGCCTAAGCCCTCTGCACAGCAAAAAGCCTTTTTTATTTTCCATTTTTTTTAACAGACAGCTGTCCTTCCTGCCAGCAGTAATAGGCACTGTCTAGCTCCTGAAATGATTCCATCTTAGCTGACATCATCCTGCATAAGCTGCCACTGGGCTGAGCAACAGAAGGCAGAGTAGGGGATCCTCTCCCAAGCTCCCAGCTGCTACAGCCTATACACAGGGTAACAGACATGGGAAGAACAAATAAAGGTACATTTTTAGTTGGTTTACTACCTCTTCTTCTTCATAGCTCCTCCATGTAAGCATTTAGTGTTACTCTGTTAAAATGAAATTATGGAAACTAAAGTTTTAATTCCAATACCAAATGAGTCAGTTTAAGGAAAAAAATTATTGTCATAAAAAATTAGAATTTTTGAAAATGCGACAGAAACCACTATGCTGTGTTCTGTTTGATGGTTTTATCTAAACAGATTGTACAGTCCCCTAGGACCCTCTGACACTAAAGTCCATAGAAAAGTCTCTTTTCAGTCCCTCAGATTTTGCTTATAATGAGAGAAAGAGTTTCATGCTCTATGCCAGCAGAAAAGCTCAGGGAAATACACGAGGTTACACTGCAGGTTCTGGAGTGGTGTGTAAGTGAGGGGGTGACACTAACCAGAGGAGGAGCTCCACCAAGCAGTGCTCAAAGAAGGACAGGTTTATGTTACAGTATTTGGCTCCTGTAGCTCTCCATCCTTACCCCCCTTCTCAAAGATGCTTTAATACTGAGTTTAGAAGAAGAAAACATCTGCTTTTGCCTCACCAGACAATGCCATTTCATTGAGAACAACGCTTTATAAGAGTTTAATCTACTTTTCGTTCTAAAATTTATTTTAAAATTTATTTTAATCTCAAGTAGTTTTAAAGTCAAAATCACAATGAAACATTTAAATTTTATCAAAGTGAGGAAAATTTTCTAACGAGAGAGCCTCCATTTGACAATTCTGCTTGTAAAAAATACCCAATCTCGAGATATTTGTTCCCTTCTGGAATTAAAAACTGAATTGTCAATTATTAGTTTTTTTAGAGTAGGAATTTCTCCTCCTATACACCTCTGCATTATAGAAACTAAATAAATCAGTGGTGGTGTACAGCCCTAAAGTGATGATGCTGTTTAAAAGAAACAGTTTGAGACATCTTGAGACTGATTTTTGGGAAGCTTTGCTGTAAGCCTGGCCCTGCCAAGCTGGCTGAATTCCAGCAGCCGTTTTCAGGCTTCTTAAAGGGAAATCTTAAAGGGGTGGCTCACCTGGTGATGGGCACACGGGGGAGGCAGAGGCAGCAGCAGCAGCAGGGGCCGGTGGAGATGGTGAAGTGACCATTTTCAAACCGTCTGAGGAGCACCTTCTGCCCTCCACACTCTTTAATCATCATCATCAGAAACTTGTGGATAACTATGGCAAAAAATCTAGGGGAGGAAGAGAATTCCAGCTTAAACTTGCCTGTGTGTCTCATATGCCTGTGCAGGCCAGTGTACAGGGTTTTTACAGCTTGTGTAAAAGCAATCAACAAAAATTCTAGCTCTGTCTTTGAGACACCTTCTGCTTTCCATCACCTTGGAGGAGCAGCACTGCCCTACCCTCACTGAAAGAGGAATAAACTGAGGCACAGAGCACGTATGGAATTTCCCAAAGCCACTCTGGTGGCTGGTGGCAGAGTTGTTGTTAAAGCACAGGCTTTCCTGGCCCCAGTCATTCTGGCTGTATTTTTCCATAAGTTATATAGTTCTCACTAGTCCGAACTTTTTAGAACAAGTCCTCTTGCTCCTCAAACATGGCTTTCAACCAACAAACATGGCTAGGTTCACTTAAATAGCTATCATTGAATGTGCTGGCCCAGGCAGGGTGTGGTTCCTCTGCAGACCTACTGCTGCAACCCCACCTCTCCCTCCTTCCCCAGCTGCACATTCATAACCCTACCCAGGAACTACAGATTATGCCACCAAACATGGAAATCCAATCAATAAGAGGTCCTCTGCTGCACTGCCTGTAGCTTGGGCAAGGGAGAAGAGGGAATTTAAACATGCTTGAAGTGCCACAGGACTGGATTGTTGGAAGTTTCTGGCAATCTGCACTAGCTGCACACGCTGCTACATGCCAAGAGTATTCCCTACTACTGTGTTGTCCCTTCTCTTTTACTCTTTTACTCCTCTCCAGCTGTGGAGTGCTCAGGGCCACAGCATACCCCCACTTTGTCCTGCCCTCCAGGGCTGTGCCGTCACATCCAGAAAACAGGGACCACATTTCTCCCTCCTCTCTGGGCATGCCAGAGCTGTCATGCTCACACATAAAGTGCAATAAAGTGCTTTTATCAGGACAACTGTGGAACATTTTTACATTGATGTGCTCA
Organism: Taeniopygia guttata; assembly: GCF_048771995.1. Taxonomy (NCBI): domain Eukaryota; kingdom Metazoa; phylum Chordata; class Aves; order Passeriformes; family Estrildidae; genus Taeniopygia; species Taeniopygia guttata. Next base: position 102,535,626 of record NC_133024.1, on the reverse strand, counting down.
CTGGGGGCTCACTTGGCACCATTAATAATAAGACCTCCACGGCTCATCATTAGTAAAAGTGCAGGGGAGAAGTCACAGGCCAGACTCTCATTCCACATGACATGCAGAGAGAGGAAAGACAGACTACTGCTCCAAAGAGACTGTCAGTCTAAGGAATCAATTACATGTGAGTCACAGATCTCCACACTGACGTTCCCACACTGACTGTAGCACTGGGAACTGTTTCAGCATTTTCCACCTCCCAGGAAAGAACTGCCAAGAGATTTCAACTCAAACAAAGAAATTACTGAATTGTTAAATTTACAGAACTACTGTGTTACCAAGAGCAGCAGCTGTTTAAAGGGAAGAAATTCAGGGTTTGGAGCAACACTTAGAAACAAGCAGAATACTCACATTCCTGCTGTGAAATCTGTAAACATTGTTGAGCGAGGAACCCACATCCCAATGCATGAAGTAGTAGAGATCACCTACAGAGAAAAGGGAGGAAGGTTGCATGAAGGGCAGAGAGTTCATGTGGCTCCTGTAGATTTTCAAGGAAGCCTTATTTTCAGCATTAAATTTTATCTTGTTTCCATGTTAACTTACTGGAGCTGCAGCATTAATCCAAATTATGATTGAACTTTTGGAGGAGGGGATTTTCCTGTAGATGTAGACTGCTTCCTCTATAAACACCAGAATGGCAATGAGCGTCATCAGAGTCAAGGTTGCAAAGAGAAATCTCCCTGGTAGGTCAAGACCTGCAGAGAGAGAAAAGAAAGCAGACAGTTCTGATTTTTTTCATAAGCTTGTCAAATATTAATGTAACAACACCATCTCTGAGGGGCTTCTTTGCCTTATTCCTGCAAATACTTGCACTCATCTCTAGTTACACAGGCAGGCCACTGACTCCACAGAGCCATTCAAATACTGAAGTTCATGACTAAATCTTTCCAGGATCCACGGACAGCAGGCAGGAAGAATATGCCTTCACCTTCTGAAAGCATTATGCAATAGTCCATTTCAGAAAAGGGAATTCCGGGACAAATATCCTTAGATGAATGTAAGTATGTAGCAGAAATAAATACATAATCTGGTAATTTTTCCAGGTAGGCTACAAGCAAACATGTATTCACTCAGTATTAGTTCTCTGCTTCCATCATGTGCTCATAGGCATGTAACATGTAACTTCTTTAGGCAGGCAAATTTACTAGAAGCTCGGTGGGATTTTGTAGGGCACACAAGCAATGTAAGGAAAAGTCTCTGATATCCCAAGCCTGAGATAAAACTTGGTGTCTTCACCAAAATCTTTTTTTGCTTCTCCCGTAAACATTTCAACATTTACCCATAGGTGACAGGTTTTATGTCTCCATTGACACTGGTGTCAAATCGAAAGCCTCGTGGGGTCCCCTGGCTGGCTCTGGACCCCAGCTTTGCTGACAAGGACTGGGTATGGGAATCAACTTTGACCCAACTGGCAGCTGAAGTGCATTTTCTCCCAGAGGATGCATTTCCAGAGGCAGAAAAAAGCACCGCAGTGGAATCATGCTTAATTCAGAAGTTCATGCTCATCATCAGTACTAACTCCTGCCGGACCCGCAGCCTATCTGAAGGCAAAGCAGAGCCTCTGTCCCAGCCTCTTTATTCTAACCTGCTTCAAAAACCCCCGGCAGTTCCAGACTTGGCTGCAGGCAGGGCAGTGCACGTCTGTGTGGATATCTCCAATCCTTAAATCTCACCGGATGGAGCCTGAGACCCGGCGTAGCTCCAGGGGCCGGTTCAGCGCTCGGTCACGCAGGTCTCGGGCAGCCCCTCCTGCCCCAGCGCCCCGCTCGGTGCCAGCCCCACTCTGTACCAGCCCCACTCTGTACCAGCCCCACTCTGTGCCAGCCCCGCTCTGTGCCATCCCCTCTCTGTGCCATTCCCGCTCTGTGCCAGCCCCACTCTGTACCAGCCCCACTCTGTGCCAGCCCCGCTCTGGGCCAGCCCCGCTCGGTGCCAGTCCCGCTCTGTGCCAGTCCCGCTCTGGGCCAGCCCCGCTCTGTGCCGACCCCGCTCTGTGCCATCCCCGCTCGGTGCCATCCCCGCTCTGTGCCAGCCCCGCTCTGTACCAGCCCCGCTCTGTGTCAGCCCCGCTCTATACCAGCCCCGCTCTGTGCCATCCCCGCTCGGTGCCATCCCCGCTCTGTGCCAGTCCCGCTCTGTGCCAGTCCCGCTCTGTGCCATCCCCGCTCTGTGCCAGCCAGGCCCGGGGCTGGGGCCGCGCTGGGCTCTCGCCCTGCCCCGAAGGCAGCTCGGCCCCAGACAGGCGGAGGAGCGGCCGGGACAGGCGGGTGCCGGCTCCGCTCGGGGATTTCCTCGCCGGGGAAAAACCGCGAAGGGACACGCAGGGACAGGGACAGGGACAGGGATGGGCAGGGACGGGGCACAGACAGGGACAGGGGCACAGACAGGGACAGGGGCACAGACAGGGACCAGGGAACGGACAGGGACAAGGGGATGGACATGGACAGGGACAGGGGGACGGGCAGGGGACGGATATGGACAGGGACAGGGGACGGATAGGGGCAGGGGCAGAGGCAGCAGCAGGGGCAGGGGCAGGGGCAGGACCAGCCGCCGCCATCCCCCCGGCTGTCCGGCGGGCAGTGCCCTCTCCTCCCGCCCCGCACTTACTCCGAAGCAGCTCCTCCGAGTAGGGCGGCTCGCTGGAGCCGCAGGAGGGGTTCAGGGTCCCGTTGGCCTCGCCCCCCATGGCTGCGCGGCCCCGGCGCGGTGCCCTGGCGGTGCCGGGGCTGCGGACGGGCGGCGGGGTCGGTGCGTGCCCGGCCGCCGGTCCCGGGCGAGTGCGGGCGGCGATGCGCGGCGCGGTGCCCGCGGCCGGGCCCGGTTAATGATTACCCGGAGCCGGGGCGGGCTGGCGGCGCAGGGACCGACCCCGCGCTGCCTCCTGGCGCACGGCGGCCCCGGCACGGCGGCCCGGGCAGCGCCCACCCCGCCTGCCTCGGGCTGCCGGGGCTCCCGGCTGGTCCCCGTGTCCGCCCGGCCTCGGCGGAGCTGCTCGCGGCGCCCAGCCGGCCCTCCCCGGGCCCATGGTCACAGCCCCGGCGGGCTCGGCAGCCGAGGGGGCGCTGGAACCGGACGGGATCCCCAGGGTGAGCCAAAGAGACCTGCTTCAGCTGGGAAAAGACAGAAGTAAAGCGAACAGAGAAAAGTTAAGGAGGTTTGTGGTGGTGCCCCCTGTCTTCGCAGAGGAAGAAGAGAAGAAGATCTCTGTTCTTAGATCCTCAGCCCCAGAGGAAAATGGGTGGGACTGTTGGTCCCAAAAATAAAAAACTGAACTGTTGTTTTTTCCCCTCTTGGCAGGGCATCCTTGAAAGGAAAAATCCTAAAAGCAGTCTGTCCATCCATGCATTGGTAGTGAGAGCACTGTGCATAGAAAGGAGAGTGTCACCACTGGCAAACTTTTTTTCTCCGGGCGGTGCCATGTGGTGACATGGAAGCACAGGATGTGGCAGCTGTGTTTCTTGGGGGGTCTGTGGCACAGAAGAGACTCCTCTCTCCCTGCAGATGGACTGGGTGTTGATTATCTGGAGAGTGGAAACCTGATTGGGGTCCAGATTGTGTCTCACTGTGGTTTGTTAGAGTTGGGTGGTGGGAGGAAGAATGCTTTGGAAGGTTTTCATTTTGAATTGTGTGTGTTTTCTTTCTTCTTCCCCCCCCCCCCTGTCGGAATCTGTGGGTATTGGTGATTCCGAGATTGTAGAAAGTCTCTGTCTTTCTGCCCCGTTGCCAAAGAAGAAGCCATAGTTCGTCTGTGCTGGTTTCAAGGTTGTTTATTTTTGCTTATCTATAACAAGTTCTGCTGCCCTGCCGCAGGTCTGTCCTGCAGGGCAGTGTGCGGGGCTCTGCCCCTCAGTGGGATGGTACAAACATTATATACAAAAAATTACGTGTACTATATTTACAATAATGTGCCAATATCTATCATCTACGTTGAATAGTGTGTCCCTAGCCTAAACCAATAGAAAAATGCCAACATCACCAAGAACATGGAGGTAAGGAAGAAGAAGGAGGAAGAACAGGATCAGGCCCACTTTCCTCCATCTTAGAACTCCTGACCCCCCTGTACAAAGTAAAACCCCCCTGTACATGTGTTAAAACCCCCCTGTACAATACTAAAAAATTTTACCCTCTAATTTGTGACTACTTTTACTATACCATCTAACCCTCTGTGACTGCTTGTTCCACCTTTAAAGTTGGTAATTCATTCCATGGTTCAAACTCAAAATCACAGCTGTTCTCAGCTGCTTGCCAGGGTCTAAAATGCTTCTGACCAAGGCCTGGAACCTCTAAAAATGTCTGAGGGACATTTTGAGTTCCGACATCTCCCCTCTCTGTTTGAACCAGAAACACCCGCTTTATCATGCTGTTCAAGGTCCTTCAAATACACACGAAAATGCATGGTAGAACAAGCAGAAGAACTACAAGTCCTATAAGAATATAAAATGCTATTTTCAAAAGTTCTTTCCACAATGGTGAGATATCAAAAAAGCCAAACAAATCATCCCATCAGGACCCTGTAACTTTGTTCAATTTGCTAATACTACTTTGTATTTGTTTTATATTTTTATGAATAGATTTTGAATGATCGGACAAGTTCATGCAGCACATCCCCTCAAATTCCTCACATCCGTGCCCATGTGTCAGCAGCAAATGATCAATTGCCGCCCTGTTTTGAAGCACTGCTTGCCTTGCACTGCTGATGTCTGTTAACATGTCACTCAGTGCAAACGAAATGGCACGACTGTGTTTCCTCAACCAATATGCTATACAATCCAATTGTGTCAAGGCCGCCCCTGATGCTGCTTGGGGTGAGAAAATTGCTACTGCAATTCTCCGAGACTTGTCCCAGGTAGAAACATCATCATCATAATTTGAACTATATTTTTCAAGGGATCCTTTCCTTTTTGAATCAAGAACACCTCTTTGACAGCTTTGTTCATGGTCTGCCTCATGCACTGAGGCAAGGACAGCACAAACATTAGAAGAATTACAATACCTTATAATTACATACAACTATTTTCAAAATCTCTTTTCTACAACTGTGAAAAGTGAAACAAATTGAACACACCATCTACCTATGATTTAATTTTTCTCCAGGTGTGTTTGGTCCTCTGATACCTCTTTAAATTTTCACTCGTGTGTATATGTGTTTATAATAGATGTTCAATTACTGTTTTGTTCCCATTTCTCACTGCTAGTTAACAAATCATTCGATGCAAAAGAAATGACATGGGCATCTTTACTCTGCCCACAACCTCTTTTGATTCAACTGCACCAAGGCTCTTTTTGATGCCACCTGCTGTGAAAGCAGAACCACTCAGTTTTTCCGAGCCTTTTTTCTTGGTATTAACATTATCATTGTCACAATTTGGATCATTTCATTCATCAGATTTTTTTCTCCTTGCTCTCTTATCAAGGTCATGCTGTGTGTTAACAAAAGATCTTTCAATGCTGCATGGACCACCCTTGATTTTTGCAGGGATAGCAGGCCAAATTCTGTCCCGCAAATGAAAAACATTCCCTTCGGTAAAGTGGCTGGATGTTGAAAGGATGATTTGCTTGTCATTTTGGTATGATTGCACCAAGATGACGCATTTTTATAAAAAGGCTGATTCGGAGTGACATCTATTGTATGATTATCTGTCTTTGCCACTCCTGATGAATTAAATTTGATGCACCATTTCATTTTTGTTGACCCAAAATGTCCAAATCCAGAGGTTCAAAGTGAGCAGCAGGAAGGAATTGTGTCCAAACATGTCATCCCTCCACAGGGTCTGAAAGAAACTTCAGAACCCTTGGAAGGATGTCCCCTGGGACTGACCATCCCTCCACTGGCACACCTACCAAGCATGTTGAAAATGGTTTCTCTGGTTTCGAATGGGTCAGGCAAATGCTGTCCAGACCAGCTGCTTTTGCCAAAGTCTCCCACACATTTTCCCTTGGTTGTATCATGGGAAAATCTGTCCTGTTGCCCAAGGCAACAGGTGAAAGAATGAAGCACATGAACACTATCTGTCTGAATCCCATGTCCATGTCCCCACCCTCTGTGAGAAACCCTGCAATGCAGCAACACCCAAACAACACTTGATTTCTCAGAAAAAAACCCCAAGTCTCTGGGTGATCAATCGTTGTCCGACGAGACGTCTGCAGCGTTGTTGTCTGCCTTCGTCTGCGTGCTTGCTTCTCTGCTTCTCAGGTCCAGGTCCACTGGCGTCTGCACCCGATAAGGTTACATGTGCTTTGCTGGCATTCACTTCAGTCCTCGTCCTATAGAAACACAAGCGAAACCCTCGCCCCAAGTTATTAATGTAAATGAACCTTCAATCTGTCCTGACTCTGGACTTCTGATTAAAACGAAAGGATTTTCCCTTAGTTTTTCCTGTGGGCTGTTTGTAACATATCTGACAATTATTAGAGTGGGCTTTGAGAAAAAACCATTTAAAAAATTCAACACATTTGTTCAACCCTGCCTCATCCCTTTTCTGTCCATCCAAGTGGATTTCAGGGTGTGATGTGTTCTTTGCTTGCTTGACCTGAGGGAGAATGAAGAATATTGAAAATATGTTTGACCCTCTGTTTTTTCAAAAATTTGTCAAGCACCTTGCTTGTATAAATTGGACCATTATCTGTTTCTATTTCTTGTTGCACTCCTAATGATGTAAATGCTTATAAAAAATGTTTGCAGGTATGTTCTGTGGTCTCCCCTGTATATGATGCAAAAATCGCCCCTAAAAATGTATCAATTGAAATATGGATATTTTCGAGCCTCTCAAAAGATGGGTATTTTGTGACATCAGCTTGCCACAGCTGAAGGCTTTTACAAACCTCTCAGATTGTCCATTCCTGTAAATACAGGAGACTGCACAAACTGGCACTCTGGCAAGCAGATTTCCTTTGTCTGACTTTCAGAAGGGTGAAAGGTTCCCATCAATGCCTGTGCATTTTTGTGAAAACATGCATGGTTCAATTTTGCCTGCTCAAAAATGTTTGGCAGTGTCTGCAAGATGGGCATTGTGAGCCTATCTACATGAGCATTCCCTTTTACTAAAAACCTCGGAGGTGAAGAATGCACTCTGATGTGTTTATTAATGTTCTCTGTTTTTCTAGGATTATTTTCATGCATAATAGATAGGAATATAAAATTTCCTTGTCTGTATGTTTTTAAAAGCGATTTCTCTAATTGTTTGACCACATTTGCAACATACACTGAACTTGTGATCAGATTGAGGGTTCCTAAAATAACTGAAAAACCCCTGACTATTGTTACCAATTTTGCAACTTGTGGTGAACCTTGTATCATTGTGATACCTGATTCTCATCTCCCTGTTTTTTGATTTTTCCATGTGACCACTGATTTGTGAGTTTTTTCCCAAACCATCAGTGAATACTGTCATTTCTTCCATTGGTTCCTGGCTTCTCTTTTGTTTTTTCCCTGAAACTCACTTTTACATTTAACATTTTGTGTGTTGGAAAACGAACTGTGCGAACTTCTGAATGCCCTAACAACGTGATTGAAAAATCTTGCGGCTTTGGATTGTCCACTCAAAATATTTCTTCTTTAAATGTAAATGAATGATTAAGAAATCTTTCCCTGACATTGTCAGCAATCTGGTCTCTGCCACAATAATGATCTGAGCTCCCATCTTTAAATCTGTAAGAATTGCTTTTTGAGGGTCTGCAAACTAAAAAATCCCACTTTCAACTTCTGTGGAAACATTAACAAAATCCTTGCTCAAAGCTACTTACTTAAACGATTTTTTTTTTTTTTTCCCTCTTTCAATTTTATCTGTTCAGTGTCTAGCACTCTCTTCATATTTTTCTCAATGATCAGCAAAATCAAGTCTACAAAATAATTATATCAAGAGATTAAAACATACAAAATCTTCAACCTCATTTCAGCCTTATTTCAGGCACTTCTTCACTCCTTTTCTTTTTTCCTTTTTCCTTTTTTCTCTCTTCCTCTTCTTCTCTTTTGAAACAAGAAAGTTGAAATATAAATCATAATATAGAACAAGACAAAATATCTCAATAATAAAATGCATAAAACTTATCAAAATCGATAACAATTCAAGAAAATTCAAAAGAAAGATATTCTAAATAGCATATATAAAATTGAACAAAGCATGATCATTAGAAACATTGTGACAGCATTTCAGAGTCTGCAAACAGCTGAAACATTTGTTTCCAGTGAAAATCCTTTGCATCCCTTCCCGGGCAGGGCTGGCAAGTTTCACCTCAAAACTGTGTCAGCTGTAACATTTGTAGAATCGAATTGATGGGTCAAAAATGACCTGCATATCATTCATTTTTGTGCAGAGACCTCTGAATTTTGCTGGCAAACTCATCTGTCCAAGTTAAAATCAGGGTCTGGCCAGGACCCAAACTTTAAACTGGAGAGATGTCCCTTAACATATTATATAAAACAAAACTTACACTAACAATACATATATAATATTTAAAACATAACAACCTATTATAACATTTTCTTATAAAATAAACACTTGAAGTTCAAACCGATAAACTGGTCAAATGACACAAAGATTCATTTTTCTTGAAACTCTTTTGAAGGAAAAGGATGTCAATTGGAGAAATCGTAAGATTAACAATGGCAATAGGTTGTCAGAATGTTTCAGGCACCTCTCTCTGAGATCTTCTGAAAAACATTTGAGAATGATGAAAAATAGAAATGCAATGATTCCACTCACAAGAGATATAAAAACGAATCAGGAAGTTCACCTAGAAAAATGCACAATACAGTTAAAATTCAAAATGAAACTTCAGAACTGGCATGTAACCTGGATAAGATTACATAAACAACAATAAAACATACGAGAATTCACTATGAAAAAACGAAGCACAAATCTTCACCTGATAACATGATAAAATTTCTTAACAATAACGTTTATAGAACACTTAAATAGTTAAAAATAAAGGATTTGAAAACAAATGCCTTTGTATCACTATACAAAGAAATAACAGACTATAAAACTGATTTTTAAACAATGAAATCAATCTCAGAAAACTCAAAATAAATTCTTTTACAACTCTTATATACTGATAAACTTATAATAAAACAAAAAATACTAAAACAAAACCAAGGATCCAATAAATCCAATAACTTCTCCTTAAATCAATGTTCATTATTACTTTGTGAACTGTTTCAGACAAAACCTTCTCATTCTCAAAGAAAAACAACTAAACCTTGCTGCTAAATAAACTTGACCTTTGAAAAACTTAAAATAATTTTTGAATTAAATAGTACTTAAACTCAATATATAACAATCTTAATAAAGAATCCCTAAATTATATTAACTTTATGAAATTCATATGTATCAAATTAACAATATATAAATCCATTATCAATTAAACCTTTGTAAACTTAACTTCTTCAGGGCTCAAACCTAAAATAAACTTAAAGTGATATACTCTAATTAAACAATACTTAACTTAAACGCAAACCAACTATATAAAAATCAATTCTATCATTAATAAAACGTTAAAATACAACCTAACTTAAACCTTAATATAATAAATTACTAACATTTCATGCTATTTAATTTTCTATATCAATTTTCATTATGATATCTCTTTTTCACAATGTGTTCCACAATTATTACTTATCATCACACCGGCTGGGCGTGTCTGCTCGATCAATTCTGTGACCTAACTGAAAAAATCTGGGGTTGGTGTTTAGAAACATTGGGGAGATTTGAAAAAGGCCTTGTGTTGGCTGGTTTTCAAAAAGCGACTGATGGAATTTTATTTCAGGGTGAAAATTGGGAGACTCATCTCTCAGCATTGCTGCAGGATATTTGCTGCTTGTAAAAAATTATTTGCTGTGGCTGTTGTGATTTTTTGTTTGCCGCGGCATGAGAGCACTGGGAGCATTTCTGGTGCAGTCAAACCCCGCTTCTGCCTGCGTTAGGATGGCTGCGCCCCTCTCTCTTGCTCACACCCGCTGTCAGCCACTTCCGCGTTCGCTTTAACTCTCACAAACGCATGCGCAGCCTTGATTCACCCTCTGTTTGTGTCGCCATGGGAACAAGGGAAGGAACTCCCGCACCGACCGCGCCCGCCCGCACCGGCTCGGCGCGGCCGTCCCTTGGGAACGTCCCCCCCCATTCTCTCTGTCAGGCCTGGCGCTGCCTCGGTTTTCGCTCTGGGTCGGCCCGCGCCGTCCCCGAGCCGCTGCCGGAGCCCAGCGCGATTCGGCGCTCTGCTGACGTCATCAGCGGGCGCCGCCGCGTTCCGCGCTGTCGCAGCCCCGCGCCGCGTCCCGCCCGGCCCCGCGCCGCTCGGGTCTCCCCCCGCGGTCACCGCGCAGTCTGCGGACGGCTGGCTGGCGGCCACCGCCGCCCCCGACGCCGTCTGTGCCCGTGCCCGTGCGTTCGGAATGCAAGAGATCTCCGCTCCGACTTCCGGGTTTTGCTCTACCGTCTCGCGCATGCGCGCTGCCATCGCCGCAGCGACAGGAGAGTCCAGCTCTCCGTCCAGCCGCCGGCCTGGCCAGCGCCGCCGCTGCGAATTGGGAGCTATTCCCCGGCACCTGCCGGACGGTGCTTTCGCACTCTCACGGATTCCCGTCATGGAACGCATCACTGGGCGCTCCAGGCGTCTGACCGCCGCACCGCGCTTCCGCCGCCTCCTGCGTCCGCTGGTTCCCACTGCCCCCCCCCTCTCGCCTGCACCGCGGGCTGTTTTGAACTCCCCACCCGCGCAACTGCGAGTTCTCTCCTCTCTCTCACTTTTCCCTCCGCTCTGCACTCATGTCTGCCCCTCCCCCCAGGAGCCGCCGGCGCCGCTGCCCCCCCACTGTGGGTTCGGACTCGGGCAATGGCCAGTCCTTTCCTCCACCGAGGGCTGCGTCTGTGCCTGGCTTATCTCTCACTGTCTGGGGATTTTCTGCAGCTGAGGAGCTTAGAAATTGAGATTTGAGGAGTCTTGAGGAATAGTGTGAACCCGGGGACACAGGACATGATGAAAAACCACCCCCCCTGATCCTCTTCGGGAGGCAATTTGCTTCCCCTGGTGAGGAAAATTGCCCGAAGCTGCTGGCTGGGCCATCTTCCTCCTTGTGCTCCTATAGGAGCCTTAGCTGTTCAGTCTAAAATGCCGCGTTGTGAAAATGACTCTTATTGTCCTTGCTGAAAGCAAAAGTTTTTGCGGCAGTCTTATCTTTTTTTTTTTTTTTTCTTTTTCCTGTGGCTCGGTAATACAGTTGCTTATTGATCCCTTACGAAAATTTAACTCAAACAAAAGATGTACATCTGTGTCCGGGTGAGTATACTGCACCCACAATAACAAAGCTTTCATCTCATTTGAGGCTATCTCTACCAGATGGGTAAAAGTCTTGCCCTGTAGGGCTGAAAAAAAATTTTTTTTGTCTGTCCTTGGGAGCATCCCTTCCCCATGTTCTTAATTTCAACCATTCTCACCAAAAGCTGAGTCACCACAAGGTCAGTCCGGAGATGGCACTGTTCATCGTCCAGCAGGTCACAGGCGAGAAATCCCAGGCGCGCTTCTGGTTTTCCTCCTCCTGGCTGTCCTCCAGACGAGCTGTCTTGGTGAAGGTCAGGTTCTTATCTTGAGCTTTCTGCTCCCTCTCCTCCCGGAATCTGCCGAGAGCATTTGTGCTCTGTTCCTCTTCCTTTCTTTATTTTTTTGTTTTTCTCTGCTGATGAAGGTTGGAGGTTGTTTGCTGTTTCTTCTTGTTCTTGCTGATGCCCGCCAAGGGACGCCAATTGTCGGAATCTGTGGGTATTGGTGATTCCGAGATTGTAGAAAGTCTCTGTCTTTCTGCCCCGTTGCCAAAGAAGAAGCCATAGTTCGTCTGTGCTGGTTTCAAGGTTGTTTATTTTTGCTTATCTATAACAAGTTCTGCTGCCCTGCCGCAGGTCTGTCCTGCAGGGCAGTGTGCGGGGCTCTGCCCCTCAGTGGGATGGTACAAACATTATATACAAAAAATTACGTGTACTATATTTACAATAATGTGCCAATATCTATCATCTACGTTGAATAGTGTGTCCCTAGCCTAAACCAATAGAAAAATGCCAACATCACCAAGAACATGGAGGTAAGGAAGAAGAAGGAGGAAGAACAGGATCAGGCCCACTTTCCTCCATCTTAGAACTCCTGACCCCCCTGTACAAAGTAAAACCCCCCTGTACATGTGTTAAAACCCCCCTGTACAATACTAAAAAATTTTACCCTCTAATTTGTGACTACTTTTACTATACCATCTAACCCTCTGTGACTGCTTGTTCCACCTTTAAAGTTGGTAATTCATTCCATGGTTCAAACTCAAAATCACAGCTGTTCTCAGCTGCTTGCCAGGGTCTAAAATGCTTCTGACCAAGGCCTGGAACCTCTAAAAATGTCTGAGGGACATTTTGAGTTCCGACACCCCCCCCCCTCTTTTATAGTAGCATAGTAGTAGTAGTTTAATAAAGTTTTTTTTCCTGTTATTAGGCTTGGGCCTGCTTTGCTCTGTTCTCGATCACATTTCACAGCAATCAGTTGAGAGATTGCATTTTCATGGGGGGGCACAGGCATCGTGCCAGTGTCAAACCATGACACCGTGTCCGCCCTCGCTCCAGCCCCAGGGCACGGGCAGAAGCTGCTCTGTCGGTGGGGCAGATGTTTGAGGGACTTTTCATGGAGCCCTTCACCAAAGGCTTCCCCATCGACTTGGCTGCAGCCAGGTGAGACGCTGAAGGGGAGCGCAGTGAGGGTAGGACTATACCGAGAGATTCTCCACTTTCCAACACGCTTCCTCTGCTGGAAGGATTCTTTCTACAGTCTGTGCACTTTCAGGATGTTTCCAGGAAAAGGGAATGAGTACTGAAATGATGGAATTTGGTGACCCACCAGGTTGTTCAGGATGCTCAAAGCTGGCTAACCCTAATGGTTACTGCGCTGAGTGACAAAACGACAGGGACACACCGTAACAATGAGCAGAGTGGTGTCGGGGGGGAATGAGGACGGTCCTAATTGCCTATGCAGTGATAAGTGATTGCCACTCACAAAAAAGATCCCGGGGGCACAGTGGACACTCTTCAAAAATGACAGCGAGAATCAGCATGGGACAAAATGCAAAGGACTGTGAGAAATTTGTCGATAAATAAGGAAAGACACAAAACATCTAAAATACATATGGAGGCTCCCTTCACCACGGTGGTGTTCTAGAAAGTTGAACAAAGTGAGGAGGTGAGAAATTTAGAGGCTTTTTTAAGCACCAAGGGCCCTTGTGGTAAGAGCTGTCATCTTGCAGTTTTCACAGGATTTCCAAAGGTTTTACAGGAAGGACAGGCCAAACACTGAAACACTGCCAATAGGAACACAAGGATGCAGGGGAGAACGGGCCTGCTTACTGTCTAAAACCAGCAGGTACCCAACTGAAAGAAGGCAGGCTCCTTCCAGAGTGGCAAGATTTGGGAGCAAGACAGATGAGACTACTGACAGCCTGCTCTTTTGCTGTCAGGAGAGCTTGGTTACAGATCAAAGTAATTTATTTCAAGTCCTTGGCTTTGCTGACATTGTTTTCACTGCATTGAGAGGTGAGGATGAAAACTTTCCAGTTCCACCAAAGGGATGTGACAGTCAGTGGCTGTTGGAATGTGGTATCTGCCCAATTCTCACAGTCTGCCCAGAACATTCTCCATCCAGCACATCTGCTGCTGCCCAGCTGCAGAAACATACAGGCAAAATCCATGAAACACTATTCCAGCTTATTTTCTATTTGAAAGTCTGTTTTCTCATCCTGAAGAAACAGTTGTTAGTAGAGAGGGAAATGACCTTAAAAGACCATTCATTTTCTACATAATTTGCTTGATTTTTTTAACCAACTATTTTCAGGTGATCACATATTCCAAAGTGTGACCAAAAACTCGTTAGGATTGCTGAGATTTAAAGATGGCCCAAGGCTTTTGAATGCTCTTCCTGAGCAGACACAACAGGATTGCCATATGTTGCTATTTTCGTTGCCAGCTCCTTGTATTCCCTAAAAGCTAAAAATAAAACCCCCTTACCTGTGAATTCCTTTTTCTGAATGAGGCAGGTTTGGCAATGCTTGTGTTAATGAAATTCATACACTAAGTGTGAGAGACTCAAGAATTCCTTGAACTCAATGACAGTTTTGGGTTTGACAGTCGTATTTAAGCCATTCAGAAATGCCAGTCTGGAACCAATACTGCAGCAGACACTGAACATGGCATTAGAGTTTCCTGTTTCAAGCCTATAGAAAATTAACAGGCTGAAGTTTTGAGGTTAAGGATTAATTCCCACCTGGTGCTGTAGGGCTCCAATTCTCCAACTCTCTTCTCCTGGAGCGTCTCATGCAAAATAGAGTCTAAAAAGAGAACCACAGACCTACTGTCATTCCTTTTTGTTAGAAACACCATTTGCCATTTTTGGGTCAAACATTGGACCCACTTCCTTAAAATCTGCCATATATCCTGGAGGGAGTGTGCATCACCTCTTCCTCACATTCTGGACTGTGACTTGGCAGCAATATTTGCCTGACAGTGTTTAAATGTAATAAAGCAAACTGAAGAATGTGCCATGATCCCTCAGTTACCACAGCTGGAGGTCTGCTGCTCTGTGCTCACTTTCTTAGACCAGACTCTTCAGCAGTGCCCTCTCTGCTCTGCCCTCTCAGCCAAATGCTGTGTCTCTACATCAACAATGAATCCCTTAAATTCCCATAAACATGAGTATGTTTTCCTCCCAGCTTTGCTATTCCAATTTTTGGTTTAACCTTTCAGTTCTATATATTGTATTTTCTATGAAAAACCAACCAACCAACCAAACCCCAAAGTCACCTTCAGCACTGGATGAGTATTTATAAATGTATCACCTATCCATTTAGATGCATCAAGAGATTGTCACAGGTTGTCAGACTAAAAACCACCTCTGAACACAGCTACCTTCCTATGCTGACCAGGGGCTTTCGAGTTCTTTGTGGTTCAGCCCCCTTCCAGGCACTGCACAGCTCAGACTTGCTCTTCTCAAGAAACCTTTGCTTCTAGTTTGCCACTTTACTTCTACTTGTGTTCATCTTTTAAAGAGCACTGCAGATGCTTAGTTTTCTTCCATTTTTGTGATGATTTTCATTTTCACTCACGTCACTTCAGGAAATACTGGGTCCTCTCAGCTCTGTGGAATGGGACGCCCTTTGTGGTCATTGCCCCATGGCATGTGGTCCAGAGGAGCCGATGCCATCGGTGGCATCTCCCTGAAGGAGGAGCACTGGCCTTCAGAAGGTGACACAGCCCCTCTACCCCATGCTGGTGGGCCAAGACTATAAAAAAAACACCTGATGTCAGCCCTGGCTCAGAAACAGAACAGCAGAACATCCTGCAGGTTATCTCACAGGACAAACTCAAAGCTGCATTGCACAGAATACATAGGATAAGTTGTTGCATTTTGGTTGTAGGAAGTGCAGCAGACATCAGCATCATCAGTACAGATGTGAAAGATGGGAAATGGGAAATGCAGCCTCTTTCACAGAACCATTTGGTCTGGGAAAGATCTTTAAGATGATTGAGTTCATCCACAAACCTAACACTGCAAACAGTTCTGAAGCAAGGTTAACTCAGCTCCTGGAGGGGTACACAAACTTCAAAACCCTTACATTCCTTTAGTCGGTGAAAATGTACATCACCCGGAGAAGCTTCAATTGATTCTGAAAGGGTCTCAACAGCTGTGAACTCCAGGGATAGATACCAATATGTGGAGCAGCTGCATTTGCTAAGTAGGGTTAAACAACAAGGCAGGCATTTCAGGTTCAGTTGTACAAAGTAAAGGATTTGAGGTGTAGATGAACAAACTCCAGAGGTGCCAGAGGGAAAGGTTACTATGCCTACCTGATTCTCCTCTGCTGACAGTTCTGGTCATGGACCTCCAATCACGTAGATAAATCAGCCAGTTTGATAAATTATTTGAACTGTTTAACCTCCTCCCACTGCATTTGCTTAAGATAATTTGGAGGCCAACTGATGCAGGGTGGTAAACTGAATCACCCCAGAATGAGCCTAACTCTCATTGATGGGAGAGGTAATTGTCCTTTTAAGTGCTGTTGCTGGATTTGGAATGCTGCATTTGTACACTAATTTAATGGAAAAGGAGGTAGAGCTTCAACAGTACCTCTGCTAGAGTGTGGACCCACAGAGCACTATAGAAGTACTTGCAACTATACTTATATGAAAGGATGTGATCTATACTCATGCAAGAAACTCACAATATCAGTAAAAACTTGTGTAAAGGAGTCTTTAAACTTGGGTTAATATTTCAACACAATGAAAGCAACTGGTTCTTCTTTCATTTTTCCTTGTGATGGACAGAAAGCAAAAGGAGATAACTATAAAGAAAAGGAACATTCCCAGAAAGGAAAGAAAAAATGAAATATGAGAGGAAAAATAATACTAGCTGATGATTTAAAATAATGCCGAAACCTAGACTTAATTCATTCAGTATCTCCAATTCCCTTTAAAAGAAATTTAGATTTCCTCTGTGTGGTCTGCCTAAACAAAGGTATGCTTTAGTCAAACATGAAGCAGTAGGTGAAAATCCAGAGGAATGGGATGAAATTACAGGGAAGGAAAACCAACTTATTGAGTTTCTGTCCTGTTCAGCAGAGTTCATGCTAACAGGACAAATTTGTGTTAGAAGTTATCAATTTTCAGTGCTATAGGGGACTATACATCACATTTCTCACAAGTTTGGATAACCAGATAAGAGCCAGAGGAGTCAGCTAAAATTGTTCAGATTTCAAAGGAATGTACCTGTTTAATAATTAAATTAAATCCCGTTTTTCAGCTATACTATAATATACAGTTGGATGTACATGCAAGTCAGCCTTTTCCACTATAAATCTCTGGATTTTTCACGAACCACCATTTCAGGAAAGGTGAATCATTAATGTAAGAAAAGGAACAGCTATATCACTGCAAAATAAATTAATCAGGGATTTTGTTATCTGGATCATGACAGCAACTATAAAAAGAAATAAATATAGTAATGACAATGAAATAAATTAAGATAACAAAACTGAACTGTAATTTTAGCGCTTATTGAAGTGGACAAATTTCTACATTAAAAAGAATATCAGGTGTGCCAGAAGCTTTCATGTTCTTAAGAGGAAAGCTTAGACTCTTATAAGTACAGAAGCAATAAAAGAGAAAAGAGAGAGGTTTTCATTAAATCTGAAGCTAACAAGTGTGATTTTATCTTACTTCCAAAGCAGCAGATCAGTTTCTGGCAGTCAATAAAGGGGAAAAATACAGAGACGGACTCAAACTATTAAATTTTTAATGTATTATTACACTTTCCTCTAGTTGAAAGTAATTATTTGCCCTGTCTTATCCTTTGAAAGTAACTTATGAGCAATTGCCTGATCAGTAGAATAACATAAAGGAAATTCACAGTACTTCATTGTAGAGCAGCGAGCTGAAAGAACCTTATAAAATTAGGACCCCAGACTGGTGGTAAGGGGGGTAGCCAACAATCAGCATTCTGAGGGAGAGTAGAGGCAGGGAGTGCATTTTCCCTGCCATTGCTCTGCTAAAGTACACACATTTGATTGCAGAGCTTTTCAGCAGTGGAAGAAGTTTTTCCCCAAAGGAGTGTTGATGAGCAGTAAGACAAATATGCCTTAAGGACCGAGTAAACGCCACTCTGAGAGCATCTCACATGTATCCAAGGGCACTGATGGGCAAAGACAAACCTCACAGATCTTGAGCATCAAAAGGAATAGATAAGGATTAAGAAGTTCTGTCTCTAGGGTGAATTTCTGTAGATTTTTCTTTTCCAGTCCTGATTTATAACCCCCAACTTCTAGAGCAGGGCTGTCAAGAATTTTGATGTTTTGTGTCAAAAATGCCAGTTCATCTGAAGGGAGGCTTCTGATAAGAAGGGTGATTTTTAAAAGATTTATTGTCAGGAAGCTATTTTGTAACTTTGGTTTATGTAAAAACATTTCAGCTTGACATTTCCTACAGGAATTGTTTTGCATCTGCTGTTCAAAGCAAATTTTGAAATATGAAACATTTTGAAAATCCTTAAAATTAAAAAGTAATGTAAATAAAATCACAGTGTTTCAAAGTGAGGAAATTACACACAAATCCATTGATTTTTTTTTTAAATGCAAATTTCTGCTTTTCAACTAGATTCAGGACACCAGGCCTTAGGAAAAGCTGAGGACCTCCTTATGGAATAAGGTTTCCAGAGCCAAAACCATGCTGGAGATTATGGTTTACAGCAGTTTCCTGGAGGGGAGAGCAGGGATCTCTTCAGAAGTTACTGATGTTAATCTGACTGGGGTTTTTCAGGCACTCTGACCTTAATGACTCAGACTGCTTTTTTCACAACAGTCAGGTGCTGGGCAGGACACATCGTGCATTTCTTCCAGCAGGTCACAACACGAGAGAAATATTTTCTGCTCTCTCTGTACTGCTATTACTGGGAAGAAAAAAAAAAAAAAAACAAACTCAAAACCAGAACACACATACACAACTGCAAAACTGTAATATAATATTATAATTAAAATATTGTAATATAATTTAAAACCCAAACCACAATAGGGATATACTGTTTTGTGGAGCAAGCAGAGCAGCCACCAGCAAGCAAGGAGAATGTGTATGAATGCAAAATATTGTCAGCATGGGCTTTAGTCACCATGGCAGTGAGACTGCCTGTGCCAGCAGCCTGGGCACGGGTGAAATCCTGCACTGCCTACTACAAAATCAGTGCCGAAACTGTACTTTTTACCCTCATGTAAAGACAGCCTGTAAAAAAACCTAAAGCTCCTACTTGCTTTTTTTTTTCCCTCTAAATAATTAATAGAAACTTTATTTTGAAAGTTACAGTCAGGCAAAAAGATGTTTTCATTTCTTGCTGTTTGAAAGCTGCCCCAGTGCTGTAGGTTGCTGCAGCACGCTGTTGGGGTGCTGGGCAGGGCTGCCACCGTCCCTGCCAGCTCCGCAATTCCCCATAACCGCTGGGACAGGTAAGGATGGCACAGGTCTGGGGTAAAGGCTGCATCAGTTTTTTAGGTGGGCAAAAGTAAAACCAAAGGCCCCTGTCTCAGGACACTGCTCTACCAATGCAAATGCATACACTGGATCAAGGTGAATTCCATCAGCATCTGTTTCAGGAAGGACGGAGATAATTTAGGAACTGCTCTGCTGGGCACTTTCTCCTTATTTCTTGAATCACTTTCAAAACAGCTGTTACTTATTCTTCTTACATTTCATCAGCTCAGGACTTGGAATAGATATATTCCACAGTTCCTGAGGGGACAAAAATCATTATACAGAGATTGTGAAAAGACAAAAAAAGGAAAGAGAAACAGATGTTTTGCATGCTAGTGAGGCAAAGTTGTAGGAAGTGATAATTTTATTAGCCTGACTTGAGAAAACTGGGAAAAAACAGGAAAGCTTTTAGATTTAAGAGCCATCAGAGGCAGCAGTGTGCATGTCAGTGACATGGATCACACTGTAACCTTAGGCAGCAATTAAGCTCAAAGGGCAGAAGCAATTTTAACACACTATGAGCTAGACTATAGAGAGACGTTTACAATATATCTTTCTCTTGTCTTGACAAATTCATTAAATATTTCCAGATACTTCTTGCATTCCTGATAGCTTGTTTCTCTCCTCCTCTCATAATTTTGTTATTTTCTTAGAATATATTTTTGTTTCACAAGATACATTGTTCATGTTAATGTGTAAGTGGCAGGGTGTGTGGTCTATCTGAGACCCAAGCCAGCTTTTCTACTCTGGCTTGGCAGTTCCCATGGCAGCATCTGTTATCTCTCCCTTAGCCTAACATCTCTCTGATTTATCTCTACTTGCCTCTTCTATTATCTCCTCTTGCCACCAATTTCCTCTCTTCTAGCATCTGACAAGTTGACTAGCACCTTCATACAGCACCTATCACAGCTCCCCCAGCATCCTTCAGCCCTTGCTGACAGCTGAATAATGTGGTACCTGTCCTGGTTCAGAACTGTCATTCCTGCATAATAATTTTCAGAGGAAAATTTCTCTGATGCCCTTTGTTTCTTTTCCCCCTCTCTCTCAATTCTACCTAGTCAGTTTACAGTTTCTCTGATATTTACTCCCCACCAATTCATTCTGACTTTGTAAGTGGAAGCAAGAATTTGAGTAAGTTCCACCCGAATGTTAAGCTGTGTATTTGGGGGTAGGGGGAAGGTGTTCAAGTCTCACGACAGAAAATTATTACCTTGTCTGGCTGACAGGTAATACTTAGGGGCCAATTTTTGCAGTGCAAGCATATGCATGTCCAGAAAGTAATTTGTATAAACATTTGTCAACAATTGCTTGGAGTTTACTATGACTGAAAACATTAATGACAGTAAAGCTAATTCAGTGAAATGCTTGCAAAAAGCTACACTGTTATTTCTGTAGAAAAAACAGAAGCCTCAAAATACTTGGTATTTAACTGTTAAAGTATTTTAATAATTCAAAATTTTCTTCAAGTCTAATTTTCTGAAAAATTTTAGATTTCACTCAAAATAAAAGTCCAATTTTAAAAGGTGTTTTTGTCCCAAAAATATTGAAAATGCAATCTATACTGAAAGAAAAAAAACCCAAACAAACACACACAACCAAATAAATTTAACAGAATACTGTAAAAGGACTATATATACATATGCATACATGTATATGTGTATGTATTTAAATCTCATGGTTGTCTGAATTAGGTTTTTATTAGTCCAATAAACTAGAATACTGGAGAAAATTTATTCAAACCAAAAGCATATTTTTAATAATTCTTGGCTATTTTTGCAACATTTGACAAACCTCTTTCTGTTTTAAAAGCCAGGTATAATGCCTCATGTTTAAAAATGGCCATAGAGCACAGCACTGTCCGTACTTGGCACAGCTCCCAAACACACACATGTACTCCTGGCCCTGCAGTTCTGGAAGAAGGGGTGTTTCCCTTGCCTTCACTCACTTTTTCCTGCAGTTCCCACTGCCACTGGTGGCACTTGTGGAAGCAGTCTCTATCCCACTGGAGGTCTTTTGCCCTGTATAAAATTATGAGGAGCTGAGTGCTCCCTGAGCAAACAGAATCAGTAGCCACTTCAGGAGATCAGAACCAAGCCTGTGCCCAGGAAGCTCACTGCTCTCATCTGCTGGTGCCCTTCTCCAGCCAGCCCCATCACAGTGTGCAGGACACCCAGGGAACAGGAGGTGATGCTGGCCTGAAGAAACACCTCCTTGTCATGCTGGATTTCACAGAATTACAGACTGGCTGAGGGCTTCTGAGCACAGGCAACACCCTCAGAGAGAATCTATTCTGCTCCCCTGCTCAGGGCAGGGGCACTGAGAACAGGTTGCTCCAGGTGTGTCCAGCAAGGTTGAAGACAGAAAAAGAAGATAAATGTTAGAGAAAGGCAGAGTTCAGGCATTGCACACAATGTGAGCTCCACTGAAACTGGAAGACAGGGTTGTTCTCATGAAAAGTTTTCACTTACACAAATATGTGGCATTTATGATGACAAAATGATTAAGTTAAAAGTTCTAACAGGACGTACCCTTGATTCCCTTCTACAATTCTTCATTCCTTCTTACATTCCTCAGAATGCCAGTATATTTTTCTTCTTGTTCTCCTTTTCTTAAAAAAAAAAAAAAGAACCAAACAAAACAAGAAAATAACATCCATAATTTTGTAAAGAAATTGACTTTTGATCCTATTCTTTTGCATATTATTTTTGTAAGGGCCAGTCATAAATCAACCTGCCACTTCATTTTTTCTTTTCTATGAAGTGGTAAAAAGTGGAGCTTCCGTAGCTAGAAGTGTAGTGGTGCAGACATAAATATTGTATCCTTAGCCATCCTAGGAATACTTACTCCAATATGTGTTTCTGGATCCTTCAGAGTAATAAATGTAGCAAATGAGAATGGGATGGGGGAGCTTAAATGTGATGAGCAATCACTCATTTATTCCCAGCACATGCAATGCACTTCAGAAAAACCACAGCGGTCATAACTTAGGGAACATTGTCATGTACTGGAGAACCTTTAAAGCCATTAAAATGAAAATACAAACCATTAAAGCTGTTCAGGGTTTTTTTTTTGGTTTTTTTTTTTTTTTTTTTGTTGGGTTTTTTTTTTTTTTTTTTTAACTTCCTGTTTAAGGCACGGACACTGAGGATGGCAGTTGTGTTATTCTGTGTATGTCTAGCAAAGGGCCATGCTTTCAGGCTGCCTCTTCCTAGGGATAAGGAAAATCAACACAAGCAGAGCAGGCATCTTTCTGTGGTGCTGTGATTTATAACATTCATGCTAGGTAATTTGACCAGGTATTAAACATCTACACATGAAATAGTCTCAGTCTCCCTTTTGCAGCAAAAGGATTTTTATTTGATACTGATGCCTTGTGTAGGCTGACTTAGAACAGAGACTAGATGGAGCTAAATAAAGCAGGTATTTATTAGGAGGTCTCAATAGATTTACCTTGGGCAGCACAAGAGCCCAGCCAGGGCTACACCCAAGATGAACCAAAATGACCACAAAATGGATGACTGGTCACGAGATCTCTCACTTTTATAAGTTCTGGTTCATTAGCATATTGGTGTTAATTGTTCAATTATAGCTTTAGGTTATTAAGTCCCATCCTTCTTGTTTTACTCTCTTCATTCTGACATTGTTTGTGGTCTTGGGTCTGAGATTTGGATCATTTGTCCTTGGTCCCCAGCTAGAGAAGGAATTGTTTTGTCTCCCTACTCTGTGAAAAGAGCTCACCATCCCCTAATATGAAGCTCAGAAGTACACAGCAAAGCAGCACAAAACCTGAAAAATATAACAGCCAAAACCTGAGGCATCAATACCAAAAAAATAAACAGCTTAACATGTTGGGTAGAGTTGAAGATCAGAAGGTGTTTGGTAAAGGAGGACCAGCCTGTGTCCTGTGCAGGAGGAAAGGGCCAGACCCAGAGAGGAGGCAGAGCTGAGGCAGGGCAGGAGGGAAGGAGGGGTTGGCTGGACAGCCTGGCACTGGCACTGCAGCTGCTACACAGAACTTGTAAATAAAGAGCTTTTGTTTTGCAGCCAGTTGAGGAACTGGATGTGATTTTTACAGGTGAGCTGTAAAAATCCTATACACAGGAGTGTATTTTCCCACAGAACGATATGGTTCATAAATTACTCCAGAGCCATAGATAAAAAGAATGTGAGACATGCAAGGTGCACCATACATATGTTTCTGAAAGATAAGCAGTAAATCTAGAGACAAAGGATCAGATGGATGCCCAGTAAAGTGATTTGTTCGTACAAACTGTCTGGAGGAAATAAAGATTGTAAATCAGTGTCCTTTAGAATCAATATCTTTCCATGTGTATCTGCTGAAAAATGATGGCTTTTGCTTATGTAGCACTTCACTTATCATGAAGACAAGAGTTTTCAAAGGCTGCTGGACTTCTTTGATACATCATTTTTTAAAGTCTCTTACAATCACAACAAACAGTGTCACACAGCATGGAAAAAAATCCCCTGCCTCAGGTATTATTCTTCACAAGAAAGCTATACTGTAGTTTAAATTAGCTAGGTGTTTCTGACCCCCTATTTAAAATGTGTTTGTACTGACATCCCAAGAAAAGAGTTTTGTTATTTAATTGCACTGTCAGTGCCAATGCTTTCAGCTAAACCCATTTGGAGTTAGACCTTTTAATAGAAAGTGACAATTTAAATTGCCACGGTAGCAGCATAAATGGTGCTTAAAGTCATTATTAACCTGATGCTGCAGTTGGCTCCATACCAGTTTATTAAAGCAAAATCAAGGTGGAGGGAGGAGGGGAAGAGGAAATTAAGTGATGAATCATTAAATCCTTTGGTATTCGCTGTAACAACAGTAGCTGTGATGAACGAATTTGCCGGTGTGAGGGAGACAATGCGTAATCCCGTCCTCCCTTTGCTTTAAGCAGCATCTCTCGCGGAGGAATCGGGTTTGGGCTGGCTGTGCCATGGGATGCTGTGCTGCTCTCCTCGCCCACAGGGTGAGCATTTCTGGGTTCTGTCCGGCTGCAGGGCTTTGGCAGGACACCAGCCACAGTGAGCACGAAGCTCGGGGCAGACGCCCGTGTTTAACTCCGTGCTGGTTTGAGGCAGCCGATGCCGGGAGCGGCCGGAGCTCCCACCGCCCGCGGGGCTCCCGAGAGGGGCGCTCCGGGATGCCGGGGGCTGAACGGGGCCCGGACAGCAGCTGTGCCGCAGGTCCGGGGCTGTGTTTGCCCCGGGCAGCAGCTCCGCCGCAGGTCCCGGGGCTGTGTTTGCCCCGGGCAGCAGCTCCGCCGCAGGGCCCGGGGCTGTGTTTGCCCCGAGCAGCAGCTCTGCCGCAGCTCCCGGGGCTGTGGCGGCTCTGGGCAGCAGCTCCGCCGCAGGGTCCGGGGCTGTACTTGCCCCGAGCAGCAGCTCTGCCGCAGGGTCCGGGGCTGTGTTTGCCCTGAGCAGCAGCTCTGCCGCAGCTCCCGGGGCTGTGTTTGCCCTGAGCAGCAGCTCTGCCGCAGCTCCCGGGGCTGTGTTTGCCCCGGGCAGCAGCTCCGCCGCGGGTCCCGGGGCTGAGCGGGGCCGGTCCCGCCCTGCCCGCCGGCCCGGCCTTATCCGGCACCGCCACCTGCCGACAGCGCCGGCGGCCAGGGAGGCGCCGGGGGAGCGGCCGCGGCTGCCCGGGGTGCCGCAGAGGGGATGGCACGGTGCCCCTGGGACAGCTGCAGCAGGCAGCTCTGGCTGTCCTGCTCCGCCGGAGCCATCCCCTCTTCTCGCCCCTTCTGCCTCTCGCCGGCCTCAAAGAGGGGCAGGTCAGGAGCGCCACAGGATTTCCAAGTCATCAGCTGGGAGAGCTGCCCAAAATTCCTCTCGTTTGGAGGCATCCCTCACCACCTCTCCCCGTAGCTCTTGAAATGTCGATCTGGTGCTCAAACCCGCTCTCTGCAGCATCACACGCTCATGGAGCCTCCTCCGTGGTGACAGAGGAGGAAAAGCTGAACGCTCCTGAAGCCGCCATCGTTTGGTTGGTCGGCAGAATTTAACTTGATCTTGGCTATGCCAACCAAAAGGAAACCCTATGATTTCTGCCCCTTCAACTTGGCAGCCCCGAGAGGGAACACGACTCCTAATATTGGTTCCTATTATTAATCCCACTAATAGGATCACTGATTTAAGACTCACAAGCCTCTTAGTACTAATAAGCTAAGCAGCGGCAGGTCTGATAAGGCTTTGGATACAAGAATTTACTCCCTCTTGCAATGGGGAAGAAAAGTCCACCTGCAGGGAAGCAGCAGAGTGTGCTGGCATGGGGCTCAGTGGTTGAGATGGCATCCCCAGCACTGCTGGAGTAATGTGGCACTGCAGAAGGGACCCTGGGCATCCATTCAAAAGCCACCACGGCGACTGAAGGACGGATATGGCACCCTCAGCATTGATTCTCTCCTTTAGAGGGGCTCTTCTGTTGTCCAGCCTCCTGATTAGTATAGGCAGACCTGTCAGGACTAGTTGCATGTTACATGCCGTTTGCATTACATCTCATTGCATGCTCTTCCAAAAATTATAAAGAAATAAATAAGAAGGGGAACAAATGTTATTTTTAGATGCTTGGATCTCAACTCTAAGAGGCTGCTCTGTAATCTGGGATCACTTTCAAGTTTCAGAGTCAAGATCACATTAATTTATTTTTCTTTTATGTAAGAGCTGTGTCATACTGAAGAGACATCACTTGCCAAAACATTTTGTCTTTCAAGCGCCGGTGTATTTCACAGATGGATGTATATTCTGTGGGACATCACTTGTCTCACTTGTATTTGTTTGAACACAGATGGTAAGCCAAGTCCTTCCCCTCCCTGAGAAGCCAGGTATGATCCTGCATGTACAGGGCTTTCTCTCTGCTTTAATGGTCTTCTACATCGGGAAATGTAAAGGCAGCTGGTGCTTAGCTGCTGGTACACCTTTCCCAGCCTCATTGTCTCCCTGATGCAAGAAGGAAATCTCTTTCTATCCAGTCCTTTCTGTAACTGACCTCCTGCAGTTGGCCAGGCTGGTACTTAGGTTTCATTTCATTGTCTTCAGCTCATTTCAAAAGCTCCCAATGAAGAAAAGGAATATCCAGTCAGAAAAGGAATTGCTGCTCAGCCACTCTGGGCAGCCCAGCAGCCATTCCTCCTTCCAGCCAAAGCCAGAGGAGGAGAGGGGGCTGGTTCCATCTCTGTGTGCAATTGTCAGGAGGCCCCCATGATCCAGCACAAGTTGGGACTCCTGGGAAAGTGTCCAAACCAGGATCCTGCTTGCCAGCCTTGGCAGAGCAGGCACTTAATATCCAAGCTGTGAGGAAGGTTTTGGTCTGCACTTGCAGGTAAAGCTACCTGTCCTCAGCAGCATGGATCTGTCATCCCCAACCTCACACAGGAGCCGATCCTGCACTCCTGCCGGAATTCTCTTCAGGCTTGCACAGAAATCCTGGCACAGGACACTTGCAGCACATGCTGTGTGTCTTTCTGCAGCAGTCAGCTTCTTCTGATCCTTCCCAGGCTCAGTGCCTGCACATGTGAAGTATCTGAATTTGTGGTGAGAGCCCTGAGCCTCAAGCTGCTCTAACGAGAGGAGGGTCAGGGCTCTTCTTGCCCTGCAGTGACCATGAGATGGTGTCACTATCCTGGCTTGCTTTTCTGGGGTCTTTTTGCAAGGTGTTTGTTGTACTACAAGAAGATCTTTTGCATGGCAATACAGGGCTGTGGAGTGTTTTCTCCTGCATCCATGTTAGATTTATTGTGATACTAGTCAACTGTCCAGTGTGGTGACAGCTTTGGGTACTGCTGCAAAGGAGCTCAGTGAGTCTGGACAAGTGTTGGCATTGCTCTGAATACCCACAGAGAATTCACATTGCTCCATGCCAGAAACTTTTCAGCAAAACTGCTGTATTAAAGGCCTAAGAAATAAGGAATCGAAAGTGCTCTCTTAGTAAGCCAAGATAGGCAAAATGGTATTAATGATACCATAATGACATTTTAAAATAGAGTAAATATATAAAGTATAAATTAATTTTCCTGTTTCAAACACTTCTTTATTCTTAGCATTCTTTGCCTCTGCCAGTCATTTGACTGGCTGTAACATCCCAGCTTCTGTACCTGTATGTGCTTGTTAATTATGATTCATGCTTTCAAATGGATACAATCCTGGCATTCTTTGTTTTTCTGGGCTGTGTCAAACAAAATATGTCCTATTTTTCTTAGAGCTAACTTTACAGTATCAGATTAACAAAAAAAAATCTCATGCCAGTGCAAGAGAAAAATCGAGTCTGTTATGTCCTTCTTTTGTCTGTCATGAAGTGTCTTTTGATCTATACTTGTTTCTGGGCACACCGTCATGAATGGATTCCTGCCAGGACCTGTGTAGCGCTTGGGATTCCCAAGACAACCAGTCTCAGGTGGCTTTTGTGCCTGGGTGTGAGCAACTGAACTAAGACAAAAAAATCTAAATAGGACAAAGCAGGATTTTGGACCCTGTGCTTGTAAGATGTTCTTTGAGCTTCTAACCAACTTGCTAGACTTTAGTTTAAAACTCTCAAAATGTGGCTTTCTGCTTCCTAGGGTAGGAACACTTCTGTGGTCCCTCTTGGAAACACTCTCGTCAGGGTTGGTGCTTTGTGTTGGGCTTTGATTACAGAGCACAAATTTTTCCATCAAAAACTTGATTTCAAGCACTTGGCTCCTCAAAAGAAACTCACTCAGAGTCCTCAGCCCCTGACCAGCACAGGAGCATTGGCGTCTCAGGGCAGTGGGTCTGACAGACATCCCCCAGCCAGGAGGCAAGGAGAACAGGCACCACAGTGGGAGGGAGCCACCTGAAGCTGTTGACACCCCACCCTTGGCTCCACGGTGGAGCTGGTTAAAATAAACCTTCAACACTAGTTAAACCACAGCAGGAAATAAGGTGAGAGGCAGAGCAGGGGTGAGCAGTGGTGGTACATGGGGCTTGGCTCTGGAGAGTTGTGCTGCCACACCAGGGACAGCCCAGCACACGACCCTGCACTACCACAGCACTGGAGGAGTCTGTTCAAAGCTAGGGCACACATGCTCTAACTATAATATAGGATGTGTTTGTTGGTTTTAACTCTTTTTTAAAAAATTCCTTCTTTACTTGTAATTCTGTAATTCTTTATCATGATTTTGCTTGGGCTTGTGCTGGGATGATTCTCAAATTTTTGTCTTCAATGGAACAGTAACATTTTTCCCTATTTGCAGATTTCCAGTAAATATCACAAAAGTCTGAGTGGTACATGGCCTCTGAACCACCTGTGCTTGTAGTTTTTAAATGCTCTTGGCCTTGGCATCCAGGCTATGGGTGCCTTGGCTACTGTGTCCTAGTGAGGGGGAAATCACCCATATGGGCTGCAGGCACCTGGGCAAGTGAAGGATCCTTCACCAGAGCAGTGAGGCTTCCACAGCTACAGAAATCCAAGAGGAATAAGGGGAGATCCTAGGGGAGGGGGGGAACTTCGTAATGTGCAGGAGCCTAGAGCTGGTAACTGCTCCTGGCCCTTCTTCACAGATGAATGATGCAGAATTGGGTACATTTCTTCTCTAGGGCCCTGAATGTCTCTGGTACTCATCCTGATGAGTGGTTGAGGAACATCAGGTAGATGGAGAAAGCAAAACACAAAACCAAATCAAAGGGAGATTGCTGGCTCTGCAGTGAGACAGATTCTCACTGTGAAGAGTTGCCCAATGTCCCAATTCAGTGGGGCTGAATCACTGAGATGAGGAATAGGTCAGCATTTCCTAAAGGCACCAGTGAGAGTGGACTAACAGGTATAAATGTCCTGAAGGTACCTGGGCCCTCCTCCCTGGGAAGGCAGGTGCAGACAGAGGGCAGTGACATCCAGCAGCACCTCTGCCAGTCGTGGGACCTGCGGGCTGGCACTGGGTGACGTGCTGCCAACGCAGGATGGCCTGTGCCAGACAGACCATTGCCAGAGGAGCTCCCACTGCCCAGCTGGAGTTAACTGGGCTGAAGCATTCAGAGAGCAGTGGGGGAAGTGGCCACGAGCCCTCAGCGGGTGCAGAAGCTGGGCAGGGCAGGGCAGGGCAGGGCAGGGCAGCGAGGAGGGGCAGAGGCCCAGCTCAGGCACCCTCCCCGCAGTGCTGCCCCACGCTCACCCTGCCAGTGGGAAGGGGGGCTGGGCTCCTGCTGGGGCTCACACCGCCCCAGAGGCACCACTGATCCAGCCCCAATGACAGCAGCGCCCCTCCTTTGTTTCAAGGTCTGGTGGGGTGTTTTGGGACAGTGTAGTAGCACTTGGTAGTAAGCACCTTGCTGAAAAAACACGAAGGCATTGCCAGAAGTTTATCAGATGTGAATTCTTTAATATAAAACCAGGCTTTAAAATGGATTTTGAAGACCTGCCATCCCTGTCCCTTTTGCAGACTTCCAGGTAAAGGAACATTTCAGCCACAGCAGGGACTGAGTTGCTCCCGCCCCAGTACTGCACGGAATGAGCCGAAGAGCAGGGAGCAGAAGGGAAGTTAAAGTGCAGCCGAGCTGCAGGTGACCGTGTCCCTCAGAACAAAGCTCCATCTCAGAACTGGCATCAAATAGACTAAGCGTTCATTAAAAGGAAAATATTTTGAATTTTATTTTTTCACGTTATTATCAAGTACACAATTACAATAATGTCACACATCCCTATATGGTTCTATGTATTTTGTTTTTTTCTTTTGTCTTTTTTACAAAGTGTACAGAGGGAAGGACATATACAATATTTAACAGGGTATTTTCTACAGAACAATAATTTATATT
Organism: Taeniopygia guttata; assembly: GCF_048771995.1. Taxonomy (NCBI): domain Eukaryota; kingdom Metazoa; phylum Chordata; class Aves; order Passeriformes; family Estrildidae; genus Taeniopygia; species Taeniopygia guttata. The sequence goes on along the minus strand of NC_133024.1, from coordinate 102,505,780 downwards.
ATGTCCTTGTAAAAATCTGTACCTTTTTTAAACATTAAACTGAAACATCCATTTTATAGCATTTGCTAAGCAAATTATTTAAGAATTAAAACTAACCTGTAACTAATGTCAGTACATTAACAATAACTATAACTTCATTTTCTCTTTATACAGACAAATACATTTTACAAAATCCACTTGACCAAACCCTTAATCATTAAAAAAAAAAGTTTCAACATTGTGCTTTAAAAAAAAAAAGTGTGTATGATTCCAGGCTACGTAAGAGAAAGAAAATGCGTAAAATTGTGTTCTTTGTCTTTCAGCTTATTTAAAAAAATAAAGTTCAAAATGGCTAAAATTCTCAGCACTACTATGGGATTTTTTGCAGATTTTGTACACTTTCCAGGTTTCCAGTTAGAAAATGTTTGAACATAAGAGAGGAAAACAAAAGTAGTCACAGGCAAGTATTTTGCAAGAAGCGAGTGGGAATCTCTGCTGGGTTTTACTACATCTGGTTTGGCATCAGCAGGCAACGGACACTACGGCCATGGAGGAATCCACTGGCTTCAGCAGGGATTTCGAGGAAGGCACAAGGCAGCACAGCCAGGAATAACACGCTAAAGGGTCGTGTAGTAGCAATATTACACAAGAGCACACCCAGCAAGTCTGGGGGCACTGCAAGCAGGCAGAGAAAGAAAAAACCATCCTACATCACAGGCAGTGACACGGCATTGGACTCTCCTGAACTGCACACTACAGACAAGAATTTCAGCTTACAGTGAGACAGGAGGGATGAAGCAGTAGGGGCAGGGCTTGGTAACAAGACAAAATACAAAAGGCCTAGAAGATGCACATCCAGAAAGGAAACCTTTTTCCCTCTATCACCCCAGACTTGAAACTATCACTAAAATTCCTGTTTCAGTACAACTGGAAGTTCACCTGCCTAGAAACAGGAATTAACTGGCCCAGTCTCTGAAGCCTTTCCATTAGGGAATTGTTGGTTACAAATCTATCCTAATCTGGCAGGCAGCTGAGACTGAATTCTGCACTCCATCATCAGTGGCTGGGATGGGAATTTAATCAAGGGGAGCAGGGCCATGTCCTAAAATCTGGCTGTAATTAAAATGGTTTGGGTTTTTTGGTCCGAGGTTGTTGTTAAAGTACATGACTTTGTGCTTGGTACATTCACACTGCAATTAGGAAAGGAAGTGGAGCTACTTTACAGTAGTCTTCAGGTGGCAAAATTGCATCTAAAAATTGTAATATTCTCCCAGCTGTTTATAAACAGTTTGAAAGAACTGGGTTAATTCTGGATACAGTACTAATTATTAAACAGCTGCTAAACACAGCTACTAATGGCTCAGGAAAAACATTTAATTTAGTAACAGAACTGCGTCTATCATAAGTTACTTTTCTTATTAAGGATATCTACGTTACAACATCTCTATTCCTTATGAAATCATCTACTCCACTCTATTCCCTTCTCAAGCTCTCACTGTAAATATGTGGTTTCCAAAATCGAGGCATCTCTTGGTCTTAATCTCTATTCTAAAACAACTAGCAATAAAAATGTGACTTGAACCACAAACTGCTCTTTCAAAGAAATACCAACATACATAAAAGCATAAAGTTTGAGGTACGTTTACCAGCACATACAGACAGTTGTGATCTCTTGTTAACTCTGCAAATGGAACAAGAGTATTTTATGTTTCCAACATTTAAGACAGGAATAAAGTGGAAAAACCCCAACTCTTGTAACACACAAAACCTTTCAAAGACAAAGAAGCACAGAACAATAAATGTAATATTTGCGCATATTTTGAAATTGCCCAGAACAGATAAAAACCGCCCCAAACCATTTTTAAAATTATTTTTCTCTCTGAAACCAGAATGAAAACACAAAGTGAGACTTGTAACTCCTCAATGGGAAAATAGTTAACCTGCCATGAAGTCTGTATAGTTAAAACAGGACAAAATAAGGTGGGCCCTAGTGACTTTACTGTCAACATGACAATTCCTCATTTTATACACACCTCTGACAATTTTATCAAGAGAAATTTAGTATTTTTTAAATTCACGACAAAACTGCATTAACATGGACACTGTGAGTATCAACGAGATCAGTAAGATAAATATACTTAAATAAACTATTACGGTTGAAAAATTCAGTAAGAGACAGGGTTTACTTTATTAAATGCAACTTTATTGTTGCCATCTTTTCTTCATTTATTAAACAAACTGAATAGAATTCAGAACACGCTATTGAACAAAAGGTATAAAAGTCAACTACAAGCAATAATCCTATTTTTATACAGCAACAAATCAAATGCACAGTATTTTTTTGTTTTTGTTTTTTTTTTGTGGTTTTTTTTTGTGTGTGTGTGATCGCAGGTGATTGGCTTTAAAATAAGCTAAATGCCTGAAAGGCAAATTTCCTTTATAATTCCAGCCATAAGTCTGTGAAAGAGACTTTAAGGCAGCCCAACATCTTTATGATGTCGCATAATGTGCTGGTTCTTCTCTGAAGGCCTTCGGAAACCTTTCTTGCAATACTCACACCGGTGAGGGTAGTCTTTTGTGTGAATGGAAATCACGTGCCGTTTGAAGCCTGAGGCGTCTGTAGTGCTATACTCACAGTACTCACACTGATAAACTTTCCTGCCACTGTGTGTTTTCATGTGTTTTTTCAGCTCGTTTTGTTGCCTAAAGCCCTTTCTACATCTCTTGCACCTGAATGGAAGATCCTTTGTGTGAACTGAGAGTATGTGGCGACTCAGAATGAACGGATCTGCAATTTTAAAGTCACAATGTCTGCACTGGTGCAATTTTTTACCTTTGTGAGCCGCCACGTGTTTTTTCAGTTCCGAAGGCCTGTGAAAGCCTTTATCACACATATCACACTTATGAGGATAGTCTTTTGTGTGGACTGAAATAATGTGTCGTTTCAGATCACTCGAGTTTGAGCTCTTATGGTCACAATGCAAACACTGATGTGTTTTACTTTCTTGATGCATAAGCGTATGCTGCTGTAGCTCTTTGGTATCTGAAAAAGTCTGGAAACAAATATCGCACTTCAGCGGCGTTTCCTTACTGTGTTTAGTCTTTACATGGGTTTTCAAGTTGGAAGAGTCGGCAGATCGGTATTCACAATATTGGCACTGGTAGGGCTTCTCACCAGTGTGGATCCGCATGTGCTTCTTGAGCTCCGACGGGTGGCGAAACCCTTTGCCACACTCCACGCAAATGTGAGGAAAGTTCTTGCTGTGGACAGCCAGAAGGTGGTGACTCAGTAACCCTTGTTCTGCTGTCTCATAATCGCAAAATTTGCACTTGTGCATTTTATTAACTCCTTTGTCCCTGTGCACCATCTTGTGAGTAAATAAAGTTCCTGCATGAGAGAAGGTTTTCCCACACTCATCGCATTCAATAAGCTTTTCTGTTTTGTTGGTCAGCTTATGACTCTCCAAGTGGTTATGTAAACTTATTTTTTTATTCGTAGTGTAATCACAGTCAGTGCATCTGTATTTCTTCTTTGTAAGAAGGTGCTCCGGGTGGTTTTTCATATGCCTTTTCAAGAAACCTCTGGATTTAAATTTCTTTCCACAAATCATGCAGGGATAGACTGTCAACGGATGACCGTCGGGGCCAATGATTATTGCTGAAAAACAACAAAAAACCCCTTTATCAATATTATACAACAATACTACACTTCAGTAAATATTAGATGTTAACAGTAAGATGAATTGTTGAGAAAGATGGGATACATACGTTTTACTATACAGATGTTCTTCACCTCAGATAATTCTATTTTGAATAAGTCGGACTGAGTTCACACATTAAATACATGCAGAAACCAATGGCTGGTGCAAAGTACAGCAGCCAGCTTGTTAAACTGAATATCATCTAGTAAGCAAAGTACATGATCTTCTCCTGACTCTCCACAAATTGGTAGATAAAGTTTAATCTTGCAGTTTAATCACCTACCACTGACTACAATTCAGATGCCATGAAACTAACACCTCCTTCTTATGCCATCTGTTACAGCTACAATCTGAAGAAGTACCAAGCAAGAATCAATAAAAACATGTTTCACATACAGAAACCTCAAAGCTTTGGAAATTATTTGCACTCATCTGTCATCCTGATTTGTCTACCCTGAATTTGCCTAGGCATGTTAAAAAAAGCTGTCTTGTCCAAAAATATTTTATAAGGAGAACTGAGTAGCTGGAAATAGAAAAGGCCAACTTTAATTTGCACAGTTTACTAACTCAAGCTAACCAAAACAGAACTCCTACAGTTAAGTCACAATTTGGAAAGAAACTTCTAGTATTATTTAAGGCAGGGCTACTGAAGAAAAATGTTGTGTTTTGTCAACTTTATCAACCCAAACAAATATTCTGACTGTAACACAATAACAGCAGAAAACAAATTATGCCATAGAACACGTCTGTTCTCACAAATTAAAGGAAAAAGATAGGCACAAATGTCAAGGCAATTTTATTTCACCATTAAAACAGGAAAGGGTATAAAAGTTATACTACTGAAAATTAATACAACACGTTCACACTTTCCAGTTACCTACTGAGCTGCTATAATGAAATGCATTGTTCTACATATTTTTGATAAAGACAAAAAAAAGGGTTTTAAAAGGCATGATTACAGAATACCATTTATCTAACATCACCTTTTCAAGTTATATAAAACATTAAAATGGGTGTGGCAAGTTATATACTTAACTTTTTAACCTTTTGCTATGATACTTTTTCCTATGTCAGAGATGGCTTCCTTTAAAACACCTGCCACAATTCAAATCACACATGTATTTATAATTTGTAAAATAAAATATGCACTCATTTATAAAGCAGAAGTGTTGTCAACCAAGTAATTCCCCAAATCCCTCTTTTTACAAGATTCTCCACGTGCATCTGTTTATGAGCAAGTGCCTGGATGAACAAGAGCCAGGCACCACATACTCACCTGTCTGATACTGTCTGGACTCAGGTCTCCTCTTCTTCTTTGGTTTTTGCTTGGCCAGTCTCCCAAGTCCAGATGACTCATCTATGTGCAAAAGAGCACTTGCAGTGCCATTCCGACTTTCGATGCCATCGTTATTATTACCTACCAAGGTAAGTCAAACAGTTACCTACCAACACTGCAGGTAATTCAAGCACAAATTCTACAATGGTAGTAACAGAAATGATAAACTATTATCTGGGCATTTCATCAAACTGTAGTCATGTACAGCATAAGCTGGGAAATGTCTCACCATGTAACTTAGAAATTATGTTTACTAACATGAGCATTAGCTTTGTTAACCTAATTTTACAGGAGTACATAATGTACGGGAATTAATGGCTTTTCATTACACAGAGATTTCTCCTTCAAATGTAGCATTTTTTGAATCTTTTTGACTGATGATTATATCCAAAATGTTTAACATTATTAAATAATAGCATGTCACAGTATTCACTGTGCCTGATTTTCTTTTCAATCCTGAAATACATTTGTGTGTGAGCTTTCATTCACTTCTGTATGTCTCAATTCACCTGACTGAAGTTTGTCACAGCCAAGTTTCTGAACTGGAGCTGAGATCAAAGAATCCTTCTGAACAGCATATAAAGTGGCAAACAAAGTACATTACTTACTATTTATACACCAAATTCTTTCTACTGGCAACAAAGAGCATGCTCAGTATTGTGTAACAGAAAGAAGGAAAGAGTCTTTGCCTTACAGAGCTTTGTGTTTAATACACAAATGGTACCACTGTATGTAAAACAAACATGAAAATTACAAATACATTCAAGGAGGTATTCATTGGCAATCAGTTTAACACTGGTGATTTAAGAGCATAAGTTAACTTTTAATAATAAAAAATTTTGTGGTCAAGTATTTACTTGAATAAATAAAAGCCAACATTTCCTAGTGAAAGCAAAGTACACAAGTAAGACAGGAAGATTCAAGAAAGTGCAATATGATCAACAGCTGTTCCTTTGGTACAAAGTGCTGAGAATTAATATCCATGATTACTGTAAAGAGAGCCAGAGCCAGGCACATGTGCAGAGCTGAAGATTCTCATCTACATGCTAGCTCATGTGTTCCTCTGCCATTTTCAGGCCTTCATGCTTCATTTCTCCCTGTCCCCACCATCTCTCACCCTGTATGCTAGGTTGCTTACTGCTGACAGTGCAACCACTCCACTATTTCCCACATTCTTAAATTCTCCTTTCAATTACATCTCACTGTTTTTAATACATTCTGCTCAATTTTCTCCCCCTCCTCCAAAATCACTGAATATTTAGTATCCAACTTGTTTCAAGTTCACTTGAATTCATTTTTAATGCCCACTCAGACTGGCTTATGTCATTTCCTTCTCACTCCAACTGGGCTCACCAGTATATGGCCTAAGATAAGGCTTTGGGGTGCACTACCATCCATCCCCTGAGTAACTTTTAAACACACACTGCTCCCTGAAATCTTGCCCTTCCTGACTTATGTCCAAGATTCCAGCCTCCACTGTGTTCCCAGCACAATTGTCTGCTGGCACCAACACCACGATCCACATCATGAAGACATGTAAGTTTTGTCCTCTACTCCACTATTTCTTTAGTTTTGTTTAGAAGGAGAAAGGGGCAACACAGAAACATTTTTTCAGATGAAATTCTTTTAAGCTTACAAGAGTTTGGAAAACCAGTTTGTGCACCAGTTGGTGTTCACATATCAACAGTTAAGAAAAATGGTTCTACATGCTGGAAATACTCTCGAGGTTCTGCTACAATTTTAATATCTCCCTCCAACTGCTTTTTATTAATCAATTACTGCTATTAGTGAAATAATGTGTTTATATGGTCCTTCTAGAAAGCACTTAAACCAAGCTAGACCTCAGTGTTGCTTTTCACTGCTACACTGAATCTTACATATTCCCATTTGCTTTCTTTTTATTGCCCCCCTCAAATAAAAATATTCAGTTCTAGTCCCAAGCAAGATCTCACTGTGTCCTAAAACTCTGAGGAACAGAGGTACTTGAGATTAAATTTTTCAGCTGGAAGCTCATGTATTTCCCCCTTCACATCGTGAAAATATGAAAGAAAATGCCTGTTAAATAGAAGCAAGAAGAAGCCTGCCTTACAACTTCCCTCTTCCTTTCTTTTTAAGGCTCTTTATGCTAAGAAACCATTCTTAAACTAAAACTTTAGAAACAAACACAAAAGCACAAATACTCTAGAATACCCTCAAAAAACAATCCCTGGTAGTTTGCTGCTGTGTCACCAAAGAGTAATTCTTTCAAGTATTACTTACCATAAGCTGCTGCCCAAGCTATGGGCATGAAAGTTTTAATTTCGGTGTCATCGATTTGCTGTTCATGGGCGGCTGCGGCATCCTCCTCTCCTACAATCACCTCCATATAAACCTCATCAGCTATTTCTGCAACATCTAAGACAAAAAGAAGTTAAAAAAAAATAGGAATGCTGCACTGCTGAAAGTGAAAATCCCTGCTCCCAAAGGAAAGCCACCTACTTACTTAAGTCTTCGTCTTCATGCTGAGAATCATTTACAGTCATGTAAACCATTTTCTCCCTTGGAATACGAATACTGCTATTTTGATCGAGCAATCCAACTGCGTGGTCATTCTCTGGCTCACTCTCCACAATGTCTACTGTGCCCCCTAATTAAGAAGACCAGAGCAAAATATTTTAAAGACACTTCACAAAAATCTATGCTAAACCACAAAAAACTGTAAGTTTGACAACACTTTAGTATCAGACTCACAGGTCTTCACAATACCACTTGAGAGGAACCACAGTCTCATGCAAAATTTCAAGTGTCAGGTTGAAGTATTCTCAAACAAGTGTATTTTACCTAAATCATCTTCTCCAGGATCTGCTTTGAATATATAGACCTTGATGACTTCTGGACAAATGCCATCCACTTTACAAGATCCACTTTCTGACTCTGCTTCCATGGTAATTTCAGCAGAACCTTCGTGTTCTATCTTACCAGCATCATCCACTACAAAAACAAGTTATTACAATTACCCAGTCATATGCTGACAAACATGTATGAAATACATATTTATTAATTTATTACTCAAATTTGGAAGCAGTTTAAAATTAAAAATTTTTGATAAAGAACCTACCCATTAATTTTTTTCCCGTATCCTTGAAAATGATAAATTTAAAATAAATTCAAGCTGTTATCTTCTAGTTAAGGTGGAAGTGCAAGAATGCTGCAGTGACAGAACTAGAAGCATAACACCAGACCAGGCAATGCTAATAAGGAAACTGTGATCTGCATCAAGATGATGGTAGGAAGAAAGTACACATAAATACTTCACTCTGTGGTGTAATTTCACTTATTCTCAGTTTTAATTGTGTTTTCCTTCACAACTAGTAAGATATCAATTGTTCTTTCCAAAAACATTATCTGCTGCTCAACCCTGTCTGTGATGGAAGTGGTGCTACTGCTGGCCTTCAGACCTGGTTCCTTGCAAAGTACTGGCACTGACACTTTTCCAGCTGCCAGGAGAGGAAACCTGAACGGCAACTCCAGGAAGAAACTCCTCCCCTTTCCTCATGCCCTCTACAGCAGGGGATGGAACCCGAGCACTGCCCTCCCACTGCAGCGCTGGGAACCTGTCCCTGGTGTCCTTCCTGCAGGACCCTGCACTGCATCCCTGCTGCAGCCCTGTGCACTGGTGTCCTTCCTGCAGGACCCTGCACTGCATCCCTGCTGCAGCCCTGTGCACTGGTGTCCTTCCTGCAGGACCCTGCACTGCATCCCTGCTGCAGCCCTGTGCACTGGTGTCCTTCCTGCAGGACCCTGCACTGCATCCCTGCTGCAGCCCTGTGCACTCCCAAACTTCACTCTCCTGTCCCCAGAAGGGCACCCACACCATGCTCCAGGCTGAGCTGCTGAAACTTGCCCAGAATCCCACATACCCATGGCTGACAGCCAGCTTTACAAGGAACACACTTGGATTTTTGACGTATACGGTACATGGGCACCTCCCCCATCTTACTTTACCAAGAACGGGTTTTCAAGGAAAAATAGTAAGTATGCATTCACAAAAATCAAACACAACTCTCAAGACCTTTGAAGAATCTTCCAATTTTCAAAAGTCCCAGATGTTTCTTCAGTATTGAAATTATTTAATAATTCTTAACATGACAAAATACTTTTGTAATTTGTGACTTTACTGTCACTCCCTCAGAGTCATGCATGACTTCAGTTCATGACAGAAGGGCATGGAATTTATACCAACAGAAGTCTAAGAACTGCCCTATAAATGGTGAAGAATTTTTAACTATGCCTAGGACATACCAAATACTTCACAAAGTATGCTTACTTTACTAGCACTCATTGAACTACCCTCATAAATAAATCATAGCTTTACTACTCAGTAACTGCATTCTTAAATTTATTTTAATACATACTTTTAAAAAAGCTCAACATGTTATTACTATTATTTTCCTGCCATGAAGCCAACAAATTAGCCTTTGAATTAGATAAACTATCACATGTTCTGTCTCACGTATCAAACATAACTGTATTTAAGTACAATTTCTCAATCAGGCTTCGTTACTCACAAAAAATTATGAATAACATTAAATTATAAAGCACTAACATAAATTAGTCTGTCTCTCTCCTTATCAAAAGAACAGCAGAAAAACCTAAATACTTGGATGCCAATATCGTGATCAGTGGCCATGATACAGATTGTTTCAAGCAGTAGGATGTTTAAAAAATTACTTTGTGTCACAGGACAACATAATATCTTGTAGCTGAACCCCAAAGCATTTAAAAGTAAAAACCTTAAGATATTATTTTGAATCACATTAACAATGTAGCTCCACAGTGTGTATATTCAGTTACTAACAGATTTTCATGACTTCTTTGTCATATCCGTGATATACCAAATGCCACTGGAACTCTGACAAAAAAGAAAACTTGCTTTTGTTCCTACACTACATTTATGTAGCTGTTCTCCCTTAACTTGGCTGTTTCCAGTGTCAGGCACATTTACTTGGAAGGCTTTCAATCAGTGTAGACTGACTTTACACCTCTGAAGCCAAAAGGGAAGTCTGCCACCAAGATCAACTGATGCTGGAACATAACGACAAGGAAAGAAAATCATGGCTGAGTCAATCAGAGAGAAAACAAACCTATGTGCGTGATGTGAAACAGGCACATTTTTTTTACCCAAACCAGTTTTTTACTTCCATTTATACCTGGAAGTATCCATTAATAACTTTCACACAACGGAAGAATTCAAGGTCCTAAAAACATGCTCTATTCATGCTTTGAAATAAGTTCTCCAAGATTCCAAGTATTATTTTATCCAACATAATAAAAAAAAGTTATACAATTTAGAGTTTGTTTACACCTGAATTCCCTTTATATTCAGCATTGTTTTAAAAATCTAACAACTGGTTTTACAGTCATTAAACTGTAAGGAAATTGACGTGTAGGAGGTATGAGACCAACTTTTCTCATCCAAAAGGAAAAAAATTCACTCTTGACACATTGTAATATTTTAAAAACTGAAGTCCCTGATGGGTTTGAAAAGCAGTAATATTTGCAGTATAGTAACAAGCAGGTAACAGAATGAAAAATAGGGTGGAAAGGAAAAGCTAGGAAAAAGATAAAAAATCAAAGAAGAGACAAACCAGGTGAAAGAGAATGGGTATTATTACTGAAAGTACCATTTCCAAGGTATTTTGTCCAATGGCTACACGAGCATTTATTTATACTGATTCACTGGCAGTGTATAATGAAATTTGCTTTCTATTTAACTAAGCTTCTCCATTCTCCATGTATCTCAGTCTCAACATCTGAGAAAATTATATTCAGAAAAAACTTGACTGATCAATGTTTCAAGTTGGAACTCTGATATTAATTTTTCATTTGAATTCACAGCCCATCGATGGGTCCCACAAATTACCATCCATGGCTGATCTTCCTTCATATTGCTCCTCTTTGACATTAACAAAAAAACAAAACAAAACCAAAAAACCTCAACAACAACAAGCCCCCTCCAAAAAAAGCAACCAAAAAAAAAGAAAGTGCTTAAAAGAATTAGTTAAACTTCTAAAAGACCACTTCCTGTTAAGTAGAGCCACTGAGCATTACTAAACTAATCACAAGTCACATGCTAAAAAAAAAGTTCAGGACAGCATTACTGCAGTACTATTATACCTTGTGCCTCCATTTTATCAGATATGAACTGGACACTAAAAACTTTAAATGTCTGACTTTTTCTGCCCCTATACTAGCTGGTAGCTTTCATTCAGTAAACAAGTGGATACAGACTAAATCTCAAGAGTTTAAAAAAAGAGACAAACAAAACCCAGAAAAATTACTAGACACAGTACGATTTTACATGAATTCCAAGTATGCAGTCTGTGGTTATTTTGCCAGAATTCTTCATAGACTTCACTGATTAGAGCAGACTGCTCTTTGCATACTATGAGCTGCAAGAAACAAATAAGTATGTGTTTCTCCAATGTTGCAATAATTGCTTCCATATAAAGATAATGCTAGAATTATGATTAAAAGCACAAAAAGATGAGAAAGGTGTCACACAACATGAGAGCCATGGCATATTTAAAACTTGTCTAGTTAGTACTTATAAGGAAATCAACAATAAGAGACCAACAGCTAAAAAAGGGAGGAAGGAATAAAGAATAAAGCAAAGAAATAAAAGATCCAGGCAACAACAACAGATTCTATGTGATCTATCACAATTACAGCATTGGTTTCCTAGGAAGTACTAAATTGAATTTTCAAAATCATATAATAAACTAGTAACAGCCAAAGAACAATTATCTTGAGTATCTCCACCCCTCTGTTTTTGGGACAGAAACAAGCTCCTATGCATTGATAATAAACTCCATACTTAAAACCCTGTTGAGGCCAGTTTCCCCACACAGAAGTATAAATGTCAGGCCAAGATCCCGATTTGCTTCAATGGAACATCTTTCGTTTAACCATATACATACACTTTCCCCTAGAAGTTGCTTTTAGTTTTTTATATCAGATATTTGAGGGATAGGCAGATAAAGACTTTATACCCTTACAGTGGTTTATTTATAATAAAAAAATGCAAATATAACTGCATTTATTTTTAATAAATTCCACAACATTTTAAACATTTTCATTCCTACCTCCTCTATGTGGAATTAATGAGGAAAATAAAAGGATTGTAAAAAATAAAATTCACTTAAGCACAGACACCTTCCACCTTTTTCAAGTACCCACAGTTTATTGCTAAAAAACACACCAAAACAAACAACCTAAGGAAAAGTCTATCTACACCAGGTACACAGATCTTAAAAATATGTCAATTAGAACAATTAGACAAAAATCATCTATTTTGTCAGGCTTTATGTTCCCAAATGATTCTCTTAGCTGCTAAAAAAATGTGCATCATGGGACATTTGTCTGCTTACAAAGTAAACAACCCTATTTACACATTCTTAATGAAAAAAACCATTATCAACTATTTTCTCTAAAACAGATTAAAAGCATTGTTTTCCCGACTTTGTTCAGTTATTTGTGACGGAAACATCTACTTCACTCAACAGCAGAGAATTTCTAATCAACTGAAGAAGCTATTTTTACCATACACTTATTTCTTGAATGGCAAAGCAGGTTTCCCAACCTACTATAAAAGAGAAATCTGCTCTTATTTTCATTTTAGTCCACTACTTTAAGACAGGAGTATAGGCTATGCATCTAAAGGTCCCTCCAGGGTAGTAATCTAGTAGAGGTGTAATTCCTGAGCTTCCAACTGGGATCTAACACTTGTCCTTCCTGTCCTCTGCCCCTAGCACACAAACCAGACTAAGCTCTGAGACGTCACTCAGCCCAAGGTAACTCTTATTTCCATCACATCTCAGGGCAATCTCCCGAGCAGCAACAACTGTTGGTGCCACTCCAGTGGTCAGCCAGAGGCATAGCAGCAAGTTCTACCTCTGAGAAAGAAAAATGTGAGTTCCTGCATCTTTAACAACCTCCAGGGAAAAAGAGGGAGATATTTAAGCTAAAATACCAATTAAAAGCATTTTGTTTGTTGACTCAAATTCTATTGGATGGCCCTAAGGAATAGCATAAACCCTATGGCTTGGTTCATCAGATCCATTGCTTTCAACTTAAACACCCAACAAGGATGAAAAAAGATTGATTTTCATAGGCCTAGGTGAAACATTTCTCTCTCTGTGAGTTACTATGGCTTTGGACTCCTGTAATGAAAACCGTTAATTCAGATAAAACAAACAAGGGACATGTCTAACTCAGAGAAAAGCAAGGGGATGGACAGATGGATGGACGGACAAAACACAGCTCCGATATTTGTAAATATTTAAATTCTTAAAGCTGCAATTTAAGCCTTGTGAGGCTGCCCTTTACGCTTTCCAGACTCCTCTTGTCAAACTTTTATGCCTCACTATTTTTACTGCGATAAGAGTTTATCAGGATACAACTTTTCATCTCACAGAATCAATAAATGCCAGAAGATGTATCTACCATTGCCAAGTAGAATGAAATCAGACAAAAAAAATTCCATTTCCATCTTATTGCCAGGCACAGAGCTTCCTGGGTTTTGCTTTCCTGGGTTAGTAAATGTAGGATGTTTGTTTTGTTTTGACAAACACCAGTTAATCTCATCACTGTTTCACTTAAGGAGAAATGGTTTTCCAAGCTACCAAATAATTAGTACCAGTGTGAGTCACAGCACAATTTATACTTTCCTGACCCAACTCATGAACTGGCTTGTTATGGAACCCGCAAAAGGAAAAAAAAATTATCAAACCTCCTTTCATCTTTTTCAAGCCACTAGCTGGTAGGTTTGCATTCTTAGTTGAATGAATGTCTGATTCTGCTCTGCTCTAAGTGCCCCGAATCTACCATGGAACAAAACTGAATCTTGAGGGCAAAGACAAAGTATCCAAGAAAAAAAATTAAGTACATCAAAAAGTAACTGGTGATATAAAATTGCGCCAAGAAGCACTGACTTGAAAATAAAGACAGCAAAGGCATATTAATGCCAAAGCTAAATTAAATCTAACTGGGAAAAGAAGTATGAAAACAGTGAGCTCATTGAAGCAAAGTCACAGAATGAAACCCACAGGAGCTGTACTCTTTGAAAAGACAAACCAGCCTGAAACCAACAAAGAAGGTAGAAACACAACATTAAAAAATAAATGTACACACAGATCAGTCATTTCAAATCACATATTTTCAGGATAAAGATAAGAAGAAAATGACCTTAAGAAAATATATGTATACTCAGCTTAGTAGGAACAAAAATGGAAATGCTTATAGAGAGCCACAAAACAGGAAAAAGCAAAAAGATTTTGCTAATAGTTTCCACTGAAGAAAACAGATGGAGAAACCTACAACACAAAGAACACAAAGTGTCGTCCCCTGCTTTTCAAGTGCCTATCTAAAAGAAGACAGGCAAAGGCATTCTGAAGAACAGAGTCTAGCTCACAGATCTGGAAAACAGTAACATTTGGATAATGCAATGGCAGACAAGATTACATTCCAACATCTGCCCCAGCACTTCAGGGAGGTTTGACAGAATCAAACACAAATTTACAAGTTAGGATGAAAAACCAAAACTGGATTGGCTGATGTTACTACCTTTTGAAAACTAAGTTCAACTGAAGAACTGAGACAGTCATCAGATCAGTGAACACATGCACTGCTGATGCAAATAAAAAAAATAATAAAAAAATAAATTCAAATAATATTTTTCATAGAACAAAGAGACTGTTTGGCAAGACAGCCTTTACTTGATGGAAAAGCACTAGACTCTGGTTTCACAACCAGAAGAACTTGTTAAGCAGGCTTTAAACACAGTAGGTGGTAGTAGGAACTTCCCTTTAGAATGAACTGTAGAACATTAAACACAAGCAGAATGCATATTTTGTAGCATAACGATTATTTTAAATGCTGGCTTACTTAAGGTTCTAAATCTCAACAAAGTACATTGCAAGAGACATTTAATAATAAATAAAGTATGAAACTGCAGAAATACATGACTGAAGATGGAGAATACCCCAGCACAAGTGAACAACCAGTACATCTAAGAAGCCCTCCCAGCTAGGCAGGGATCATCCAAAATGGCCTCTACCAAGACATTGTGTCCTTGTTCAGCCACTGCCAGTGATGAACAGGACACACATCCACCACCCCTCTCTGTGCATTTACACAGGCATGGTTTGCAAAATGCTCCATGGCAGCAGCCCCAGAGGCCCTGCTCTGTTGCAGGAGGAAAACTTGCACAGGAGGGGTGAGCAGAGACAGGAGCAACAGTGCCTTGAAGAGCTACAGCCAGGGATAGGGAAGAGGGAAGGATCACCACCAGAATCAGGCCTCAATTATCCACCGGCAGATTATCCACTCTGTTGTCTAACTATGCAGCAGGTTCAGAAACATTTGAGCTGCTTTCATCAGATTTAACTTGGGTCCAGAATCAAAGTTTTATCTGTACCACACAAGACAAGAGTGCATTTATCAGTCTGGATCAATACAATTTCAGGACAGATCCCCTGACCTATTTCACCTCAGTACAATCCTACAGTTTAATTTACAATATTTTGTGTGATCCATATTTTGCATTATCCCATTTCATTGTTTTCCCAGATAATAGAGAATTAACTGTACCTCATATAAACTCAAAACATGGCTGCAACAAGGTTACTCAAGGAACTCAAGAGATGATAAATTAAGAAATGCAGTGATCCTAGGTAAGGAGAAGCAACATTAAAATTTGTAAGTACAGAATATAAAATTAAAACAAGTTATTATACATTTCAAAAATATGTCCAAAAGTAAAGAAGGGGGAAAAAAGGGAAAAAAAAAAAATAAGGAAAAAAGGTAACAGAAGCAGAGCATGAAGTACACCTCATCAATGGAATCATTTAACACCACACAAAAGTGAAGTGCCTGAAATGGCAATTAAACAAACCAGCCTATCAAGGCTTTTCTATTTCTACAATAAATAAATGTTCAGTATTTCACTGTGATGTTCCTAGGTGCTGCACTGAGTAATCACTATAAGTAACATACTTAGAGTAAACTCTAATTCACACAAATGGATATCCTCAGTAGAAAAAGGATTGATGATATGCTCTATTTTTCTCCACCCTCTATTTAAGCCTTTTGAAATACAATTCAAACAGATTGTGCCACTGTTCCTAAGGGAGATTAAGATACTCACTTCCCAGCTATGAGCAGCAATAGCTACTCTTTTTGTTAGCTGCATACCTCTGTCCTTTGCTTAATCAAGAGAAGAAAACACATCCTAACAGCAAAGAAAACCATACTGCTGTCTGTATCCACAATAAATAAGAGTGCAAGAGGTGAGGGCTTAGCAAAAAAACAAGACAAGGATTGGATTTTCAGAAACCACGGTTTTTTACTTTCTTTTCCATGAAATATTTTTGTTTCCTTAATGTCTTGATAGTCATCATAGTAACCTGCACATATAAGCACTTTTAAACATTGTCACATTAATGTTCTTTCAGTTCTTATTAAGTATATGGCATATGGTTTACTGGAATTCTTACTCTTTTGTTCATATGCTATAAATTGCTACAGAAATAACTTATAATCAGACATGCATTTGCCAGTATTTCTCTCCATTAGCTTCACCAGAACTTTTAGCTGGTACACGTTCCTAAAAATCCCTCCATGTGAGTACACTTGTGAGATCTACATTTCAATAAAAAATACAGAAACTCTGCTTTGGGTATTGTCTTAAGCCCTCCCTCATATATTTCAAGCCCATATCATAAGAACTTTGATGGCTTTACCCAAACACTTACAGGAAATCATAAGGTAATCATCACAGTTGCCCTTCTCATCTTGATGTTCCACAGGGATTCCATTGGCATCAATCACTGCCTCTGATGCACAGTCTGCCACCAAGACTTCCTCAGAAACAACATCTGTTCCCAGAGTATCAGTGACAATGTCTGCTTCTTCAACGTTATCATGAACTACGTGTTCTACGTGTCCAACTTCAGGTACGTGCATTGACTCAGTTGTCAGCACATGCTCTGGTATAGACATTGTCTCTGCTGTTATGTCAGAAGCTAAAACATCATCCGGGACAGTGCAATGAGCCAAAGAAACCTCTTCAGCTACGTCTGTGTCCAGCACTTGTTCAGGAATAATGACTGTTTCAGACACGTCTGGCTCGTCCATGATATCTGGGCACTGAACATCCTCAATAACAACATCCTCAATGACATCCTGGATTACTACAGAGTCTGGATCATCGGGAACAAAATTATGCACAGTTATATCTGAGTCAACCACATCTGAAACAAATACTGTTTCCTGTACTTCCACAACAATCTGATCTCCATCCATATGTGCTGCATCAGCTCCTGAAAAACACAATTAAAATAACACTTAAATTGTAAAACTGTCTCATATGGGGTAGCTAATAATTGAAATTACTTCTGTTTCACTTCAACTTTCACACTGTGCTGCACTTTAGTAAAACAAGCATAACAGCTTATGAATTATTAAGACAGGCAGATAAAGCAAGTTCTCAGTAGATGCTACCATAATTAAGATGAACAAGATTTTCTCTCCCAAAAAAAGATTTGTAATTTTAAGACTCTTCCCCAACACCCAAACAACTACTACTTGACTGAAGGAATGGAAGCTCATTCATATTGCTCTGAGTAATAAAAACAACCCAAACTCAAAAGCGACTACTCTGTACAAAAGCATTGATGCAGCACAGCACTTCTAAGCAAAGGCAGAAGAAGCAACAGTCAACTGCACTGAATGTGAACACTTATCTATGTATTATTTCCTTACAGACCTGTTGGATCAAAAAACGCATTTGGCTCATGTGGCTGCAATTCAAGCCCATCTTCATCCATGGCCTTTAACTCTCATCAGTCACAGTGTCTGCAGAAGATAAAGAAGAAAGGTTATTTCACATGTATGAGGCGAAGAAGGTTGCCTCTCTCTGTGCACCGGAAAGTTGAAATTTTGGGTGCATGGAAGTTAACACACAGCACCTCATGACTTTAAAATGAATCAGATTTTACTCGCAGTCCCTCAGTCTGAGATTCTAGCAGTAATACTCTGGATGACCAAACATATTGTTTCAACTAGAGTGTGGGGTCCAACACTGGGTCCATTTCTCAAAACCCTATGACTTCACAAACACAGAAGCAGCTCATAAATGAATGTGAAAATATGACTGCCATATCATCTTAAAAAAAAAAAAAAAAATTAAGACAAAGCCTAGACATATTCCTTTGAGAACCTTAATCCAACAAATTCCTATTCCAGAAACTCAAGTCCCTGTTGGATGGGGAGGAATATAGAACTGTGAAATCATTAAGGTTCAATATGATAAGTTAAACATAAAGAGCTCGTTAGCTGAAATGCACACCAGTTCTGATGTCCTCATGTTCATTCTTGGATAGTCAGGAAGAGTTCACTCTTATGTCACTTCAGGAACTGAAATCATCAATGTAAACTGCTTCCAGAGCATAACATCAAATGTTTTCAAACCTAGATCTGTAAATATTTTCAAAACTCTTGCCCTAGGACAAAGTACCATAAGTATCACAAATTAGTTCTCAAAAATTATCAAATGTCATGTTCTACTAAAATTTTTGAACAGCGTATCAATATTTCAATGCTTAATGACTTAGGATTTCAGTCTTCTTAATGAAAGAACCGAACAAGACCACAGAGTTAAAATACTGGCAAAAATGTAAAACTGCAATCTAAATTCTGCTGCTTAGATATGTGCTTTACAGTTAGGAGCAGGCAAAGCTTAGGTAAAATGCAGTCTAACATAAACTTGTACTACTCCTTTGCACCGAAGTCCAGCTCCCCATTTCTGTGATACCTCCACAAAAGACAGACAAAACATCAAGATTCTACCCAAGGTTTCCTTAAGAATCATAGCCTTTCCAAATTACATCAACTAACATTTACATTCATTAAGGCTTCATCAGGAAAATTGCTATACAAAAGAAAAAATCAACTAGTCCAAAACACAAATCCAAACCAAGTATTTTCTAAATTTGCCCCACTTTTTAGCTCAAATTTTCTCAACTCTTCACCTCTGGAACTCTCCTTTGGGGTGTTGTCCAGCCTCCAGTGCAGTCACTTGGGCGGTCTCTTTTACAGAAGCTGAGGGAAAAATATAGCCAGATATTGAACTGGAAGAAAAATAGTGGAACGCTAATAATTTTCCAAGGTGTTCTGTATTTGTGTGATGCTCAGCTGGAAGTCTCCCGTATTTTAAAGACAGCTGTGCTAACAAGTCATTGTTATATCCAACTGGACATAAATTACCTCCCAATTATTCTGTCAAGCACTTCCACCCAAAGTGCTCACTATTAAGACGAACAGCTCTTCACCCAATGCTTTTTTTCAAAACCAAGAGCTAAAGAAAGTGTTTCTCAGCCTCAGATGCAAGAAATAGCCTGACTGATGGCAATCAACTTCTGCCATGTCACAGAAACAGAGAACAAAGAACAGAGTAACAAAATCCCATACACTAATTCTGGCAAGAATTATTCATACCCAAACTGCTTTCCTCCCATCTATTTGGTATCCACCCATCAGTCTACTACCAATGTCCTTCCTATTCATCTTGTATTTTCTATGTTGTCTTCACTGTTTAGTTTCCTCTCTTCTGTTGCTTCTTTTCCAAATTTTGGTGTGCCTGCATCACTATCTTGTCGATTACGTCACCCGCTCATTTCATCCCTCCAGCTTCTAACTACAGCACACTCCCATCATCCACACAAACCTCTCCTACTCATCAATTTGTACCAAAGATTGTATCAGCAATTAGGAGAGGTGTTTTTTTGGTAGGAGGCAAAGGGGTACTAAGGGCTGGCAGAAATAAAACTGCCTCTCTCCTCAGACTACACACAAGTAAGAAGATGGAGCTCTCTGCCCAGATCTCTGGGAAAAGTTCAGATGCCCTTTGTGCCTGTGCTTTTGAGGGCTGTATTATCACACACCAGCCTGCCATCTGCTGCGACCTGACCAGCCTGAAGTGTCAGTTCACCACCTGAAGAACTGGCATTCATTTTCTCTGCTTCCTGCATTCACCTCCTACCTGACCACCACAAATTCCTACTTCTTATGATTCATGCCTGTACTTTCTCTATCCTATCTGCTCCCTAAATTCCTCACTTCACTGAGGCACTCTTCCACTGTCCTTCTGTCTATCCTCTTCACCCATGAGATTCAGAGGAATCCATCACTACTTTCCAGCTTCCTGTAAATGCCCACTGACACCATCTCTTCCTTGTTTTTCTTGTTTTCTGGATTTCAGGCAACAGTTGAAACCCAAAATATCCCTATGGTGTTCAGGAGCTGCAGTTTCACAGCAGTGACAACCCAGCACACCACATAATTCTGGCCTCTTCTGCGCTGGTCAGGTCTTCTCACCTACACTGGCAAAATGTGCTCAGAACAAAGGCTCAGGCTCCAACAAACCAAAGACACTTCCTGGCACATGGCTTTCAAGTCTGAGTCTTAAAAAGTCAACCAATTGCTTTGGTGCTTGTTCCAGAGTAGAAAAAATTTCAATGCTTTTTCTTTATTTTTTTTTCTCTTACTAAATAATGTTTGTCAAAATGTGCTTCAGCATACAGACCCAGCCAACTCTGACCCCTGTGCAGGACCATAAAGAGTTTGGAAGTGCCCACAAGGGCACAGGCCCCACATCCACAGAAATCTGCCACAGGAAGATGACCAAAACAGGATGCAGGCACTTAAAAGAGGAATTAACTAAACTATCTCAAATAATAAAAGTGTCCAAATCAGAATCTGCAGTACAAAAAGGCATGAAGTAATTTGTCTATGGCTGAGGCAAAAAAAAAAAAAAATACAAAAAGATTCCTGAAATCACTTCAGGGTTTGAGCATTCTAACCAGGAGATGAGAAAACACTGTTTCTTCCTGCTTGCTCTTCTGAGCAAAGGGTGAGTACAGGGGCACAAGATGCAGTCACACAAAGGAAGGAACACCACAGGGCTCCGTACCTGTGACAGCAGCTCAGTGAGACAAGAAATACCAGAGCTGCTTCTTGCAAGCACCACAGAGAACATCTTCAATTCCCTGGCAAGCACCCCAAGCTCTGTGCTACCATAAAGGCTAGGAAACAATTCCAGCTGTTGACTTTTCTGCAAGATTTCAAGAAGGTCAGAAACTCCTCTCAGTCCTTCCAAAACATTCTAGTTGACACTTAGGACCCAGTTCTAGCATCAAAGCCAACAGAATCAAATTTTCAGTTCCATGCTGGGAACCCAAACTCTCCAAGAAAAGCAGGTGCCCAGCCATGTCCCTACAGTTAGTCCTTCTCAACTATGTGGCTCTTTGTTCAAATCTCAGGAATTCTGCTAACAGTCTTCTACCACTGGACAAAAAAATCAGAGGGATCCAGAATCAGGTTTTATAACCTTTGAAAAGAACTAAACATCTACACCTTTTACTTGGCTTGGATCCATGCCAGCTTCACATGGATCAAGGCCTAATACAACTCTGCAATATAGTTAATTTTGTCCATACAGTTAATTTTTACAAACTGATTTTTACCTATTTACTCAGAGACTTGGCTGGTTTTGGCTTTACGGAAGTCAAAGCAACATTTTCAAGTCAAAGGACAGATGGTAAATTACATATTAATGGAAGACATGGTATTACTATATTAGCAATAATCTTCCAACATAAAAATGATCGTGAGAACAATGAGTCAAGAGAAGCAATGCAGACAGTTCATTGCCACATTACATATCCTTGACTCAAGAGACCTAGCAAGGTAATCAACATGAAATAAAAAGAAATAGACAAGCTGTCATGTTTTAAAGGAGCAACTTTAAAAATATAGATCATTAATAGAGGTTTCATATTCTGCAGAAACGGTTCCTTTGCTCTCACAAAAAAAAAAAAAAGAAAAGAAAAAAAAAGGGGGGAAAAGGAAAAAAGGAGAAACTTCAAAAAAGCTATCCTTGTGAAAAAGAAATACATAGTATAGTCATTTGCCTACTCCTAATTTGCGGTAAGGTCATAAACCAAATATCCAAGCAGCAAAACTCTTACAGATCAAGCCATAAAGCATCAAAATCCCCCTCGTGCAAGTGCTGGCTTCTCCCCACGCTGGGATGACTTAGTGTACAGCCACAACCAAGTTCCCGTCGTGCCTTGCTACATCCCATTAAAAACTGCGGCACGCCTGGCATGTCCCATTTGGGTCAGAGCCCCGAGCCGGAGGCTTCGCGGTGCTCCCGAGGCTCAGTCCAGCCACTGCTGCAGTGTCACCGCTCGCCTGACGTGACCCACTTGTGGGAAACGCAAGGCACACACACACACACACTGCCCTCAGCCGCACACACACGAAAGGCAAAAAAAAACCCCCTACACTTCTATAGGATTCCATTCCTGCCTTGAAAATAACCCCAGTTATTACCAGGTGGAGAAACAGAAGAATCAAAACTACAGTGTAACAAAGTGATCGTTCAGCTGCTAATTTCCTGACGCATCTCCCTCAGTTTTGGCAGGAGACTCAGTGCTGCTGTTCTCACTGCGATTCCGTAAAAATACCAAAAAACCCTCAAGTCATTCTCCTCTTTGTTGTAGTTCAGTGGTGGGGTATTTGCAGAAACCGGTTAAAGAAAAGGGTTTTCTCCAGATTTCACTGGAATGTTGTGCGCCAGACGACAGTAATTCCAAAGGAAATAAGCTAATTCTTAACGAAACCTAAATTAGGGAAATGACCGATCCCAGCCGCACCTTTGAACCAACACCAAGGGGCCCCAAGGGGATCAGGGGCTGCTTACGGGGCGAGTGGGCGCAGGCGGCTGCGGGAGAGCTCCCGGCGCTGCCGAGCCCGAATCCCCGGCCGGAGGCGAGGAAGGAGATGGCGGGGCAGGAGAGCACCCGGCCGGGAGCCCCGGCGCGGCCGCGCAGGGAGTCGCGGGCAGCCGGAACGCGCCTGGCGCCGCTGCGCCCCGCAGTGTGGCAGCGGGAGGCGGGGAGGGTGTGGAGGCTGCGGGCGGTCCCTGCCGGAGCCCCGAGGCTCCCCCGCCCCGCCCGGCCCGGCCCGGCCCAGCCCGGCCCGGCCTGCGCGGGGCCCCGGCTGTGCGAGCGATTAATTCAAGATGGCGCCGGCGCCCTCCGCCCCCCCCCCCGCGCGCCGCCATTTTGTCTCCTCCTCCAGACACCTCCGAGCCCCCCCCGGCCGGGCCCGCGGCCCCTCACCGGCCCCATTCGCCTCCCCCCGGGCCTGCGGCCACCCACCTCCGCTCCGCGTTCCTCACGCCACCTCCCCCGGCGCCCCGGGCCGCGCCGGGCGCGCGGGAGCCGCCGGCGCAGAGCCCGCGGCCCGCTCCTGTGGCGGAGCCCTGGCGCGGCCTAGCTGCGGCCTCCTCGCGGCCTGCGCCGCGGCCTGTGCGGGCAGGGGGAGGCCCGGGCCGGGCGGGCGGCAGGGCCCGGCCCGCGGCTCTTACCGTGCGGGTGGCGGGCGGCGGCGCTCGCTCGGCGCGGCCTCTCTCAGCGCGACTGGGCCGAGCGCGGCGGCGGCGGCGGCGGCTGCGGCGGGGCGGGCGGGCGGGAGGGGAGGGAGGGGCCGAGCTCGGAGCTGAGTGGAAGCGGCCAAGCTCCCCGGGCCGGGCCCGCCGTCAGCACGTCACGTCACTGCCCGAGAGAGCCCAGGAGCAGGCGGAAGGGAGCGCGCCGCCACCGCCGCCTCGGGCCGCCCGCCCGGCCGCCCGCGGGGGCTGGTGCGGCCGAGCGGGCCGGGGGCCTGTGCGGGGCGGGCGAGGCGGCGGTCGGGGCGGCGGGGCGGGGGCAGCGCGGCGGCGCTCGGTCCCGCGGCTCCTCCTGCCGCCGCCTCCGCTGCGGCTCGGCCGCGTTGCGCCTCCCGGGGCTCGGCGTGCGCCCGCGGAGCGCAGCGGTGCCCCGGGACCCCCTCCCCGCCCGACCCCTCCATCCCGGGCCAGCCCCCCCGCACCGCCAGGCCCGCGGCCCGGCCCGGCCCGGCCCGGCCCGGCCCGGCCCGGCCCCGGAGTGCGGGCCCGAGGCTCCGCGGCCCCGCCGTGGGCTTGGACTCGGGTCTGCGCGGCCGGTAGCGGTTTTAGGGTGCGGGGATTCCGCTCTGGGGTGGACGCGGGTTGAGGGCCGCGGCTTGGGCGGCCTCGGTCACCCCGGCGCGGGGCGCGGCAGCGGCGGGAGTTGCTGGGAACAAGGACAGCGGAAAGCAGCGGGGCGCGGTGCCGGACCGCGGGTCCCCACGGAGAACACGGACGGCGCTCCGCGGGGTCACTGGCACTCACGTAACAGCAGTACTGGGGCGGGAGGGAGAAGCGGTTCGCATTTTGGGGACTGTGGAAAATTGGAAATAATTTGGCATTGGAATCTAAGGACTGTCTAGAGTTGTTTTCTCATCCTTGTCATAAAAGTTAATAAGAATTAATTTTAAAATTTTTTTAAGGAAAGAGTTGCTGTTGATCCATGAGAGATGTACCCTAAAGTTTTCAAGGCTTTAGAAATTAAGTGGGTAACCTCAGGGATATGAGGATGTACCTTCAAATTGGTTGCATAATTGCGGGGCCAGACCTCAAGGAGATTTCTTCAAGAGGCGTTTTTAACGTTTAAGGAAACTGGAAGGAAATTGGCTATTGCACTTATCAAATGATGCAAATGTGACTTATCTGGCTGAGAACAGCAAATGTGTCATTTTTATTTTGCCAATTAGCCTCTGATTCGGCTTTGACTCCACTTTAATTTTATGCACTAGTCTTTTCTATCTTAACACACAGGCACAAAATATAAGTTGGGTGGTGTTTGGAGTTTATTTCAGTACAGCATTTGATAAACATGCATCCTGCAAACTTTAACAGTGTGTAGTGGGTTGACCCTGGCTAGATGCCAGTCACCCACCAAAGCTGATCTGTCATTTGCCTTCTCAGCTGGACAGGGAAGAGAAAATATAACAAAGGTTCATTTTAGTTGAGATAAGGACCAGGGGAGATCACTCAAGACATACCTAATAGCAAACAGACTTGAATTGGAGATAGTAATTTATTACCAACAAAATCAGAGTAGGATAATGAGAAGTAAAATAAATCTTAAAACCCACATTCCCCCAACCTCTTTTTTCTTCCCAAGCTCTACCTCCTTTTCCCGTAGCAGTGCAAGGAGATGGGAATGGGGGGTTATGATCAATTCATCACAGACTTTTCCTCCCACTGCTCAGGATGAGGCATCCTTCACCTTCTCCAGCATGGGGTCCTTCCTGCAGGAGGAAGTTCTTGATTAACTTCTCCAGCATCCCACATGCTACAGTTCTGCACAAAATGCTGCAAGGTGGGTTACACTGCACATGGGCTGCAGTCCTTCAGGCACAGCCTACTCCAGTGTGGGCCCTCCAAAGGATCACAAATCCTACCAGGAAGCCTGCTCCAGCATGGGCTACTCAGGCCACGGGTCTGCAGGTCCCTGCCAGGAGCCTGCTGCAGCAGGGGCCTCCCATGGACTCACAGCCTCCTCTCAGGCATCCACCTGCTCCAGCTTGGGTGTCCTCCATGAGTTGCAGGGGAACCTTGGCTTTGGCACCTGGAGCACCTCCTACCCCTCCTTCTCCACTGACCTTGGTGTCACAGTTGTTCTCTCACATGTTCTCATCCTGCT
This sequence comes from Taeniopygia guttata, assembly GCF_048771995.1. Lineage (NCBI taxonomy): Eukaryota > Metazoa > Chordata > Aves > Passeriformes > Estrildidae > Taeniopygia > Taeniopygia guttata. The sequence continues at coordinate 102,480,110 of NC_133024.1, read as the reverse complement.
TTTCTCTGCCTGCAGTTACACCTGCACAAAAGAGGTTTTTTTTTTCTTTCTCAAATACATTATCTCAGAGATGTTCCCACCATTCCTGATGGGCTCAGTCTTGGCTAGCAGTGAGTCCATCCTGGAGCTGGCTGGCCTTGGCTCTTCTGGACATGGAGGAAGTTTCCTGCAGCTTCTCACAAGAGCCACTCCTGTAGCACCCCTGCTACCAAGACCTACCTGCATAAACCCAACACACAGTGATACTGAGAACAGAAGGGAAACAATAATATTACTGTTTCAAAAATTTATTTTATTTAATTCCATTAAAGTTATAGTACAACTTCGGTAGACTTAGCCTGGACTTGGGTTTCAGGAAGGGGTCCTTCTCAATGTTTTCTGAGCTTGACCATACATTAAAATAGTCTTAAGTAAATAGTTTTGCCAGGATGGAAGAGGCTAAGGGAAAGAACAGAGAAAGATGATGGTTAGTTCATAATCAACAGCAAGGTAACTCTAGTATAGATAAGTCAAAACTGGAAAATTTATTTATTTGTCCTTATGTTTGAATTTAACAGTGTGAATTTCTTTGAACTAGTGAAGCACGTTTCCCATAGAGATTGTGAAACCTCTGGATTTGGATATACTCAAAACCCAACTGGACACAGCCTTAAGCAACCTGCTGTAGGTGACCCTGCTCTGAGCAGGAGGGCTGGGGAAGATGATCTGCAGAAACAACTTCCAGCTTGAACAATTCTATGATTTGTAAGCCAGTTTTCCAACAAATGTAAAAAAAAGTAGAAAATTCCAGTGAACAACACAATATACTCTAAGGTCTTTGATTCCAAGGATGTTTTATTCAATTTTTTGTAGACATAGGCAATGTAAATCCAGAATGCAAGGCACGTTGCCCTCAAAGATTCAGCATAGCCAGCTGTCATGTTATTGCAGGGGAAGAGCTTCAGAAAACTATTATGCCATTAAAAGGCAAATGTCTGGATGTTTTGCAATCTTCTTTGCAAACTTATTTGCTAACTTCTTGACTGGCTGGCCATTCATCCTGTCTGTATGTAACTGTTTCACATTTACCTCCTTGTTCTTCACCACCTGGGAGCAAGATACCAGCATATTTTGAATCTTTTGTGTAATTTTGGTCTTGACGGAGCCATTACCTCAATATTTTCCCTACCACTCTGGTTTCCAATAGGCCACAGGCACCCTGGTGTGGTCAGAAACAGGGTAACTCCCATGGGTGCAGCTGCCAGGAAGGAAGTCGTGTTTGCAGCTGATACAGCCCTTACTGCTCCCACAGCCAACAGAGGTATCCGAGGGCAGAACACGCTTGGAAACTGCAGGTACCATAGGTATGCTGGCACCACTCTGGAACAACATAGGTTAACTTACCTGCAGAAATGTTTTTGTAACTTGCACTTTCTGGAATTCAGTAGGCAAAGGGTATATATTGTAAGCAGCAGCATTTCTGACCTTCACTAGTGGTTAGGTTGTGTCAGGTTTGGTACGCCAGAGAGCATACAGCTTGTATATTAAATTTTGTAGCTCAGTTGTTCTCAATACAGCACTTGCAGTCCAACTCTAATTTTACTTGTGATCTACTGTTCCTTTGTATTTTTCCCTAGAGTATTTTGGTGTCACACAGGAGTAGGTACTGTGCTATATCTTTTTTCTCACAAAAGCAAATGAAGTCAGTGGCTTTTGCTCAGTGTCCTCTTAAAGTCATGCTTGAATGTAGCAGTCATTGAGTTAGTTCTGGAGATACCTGCTGCTAATTTAATACTTGGACATTTATTTATCACAATGGCTATTACAATGTGATCAGGTTCCAGCTTGGTAATCTTAAAAGGAGTTACTTTGTTGAGTCATGAAAAATGGGTTACAGCTCCAAGTGAGTATGGCTGATGTTTTTATCTGTCTTGCTGATAATTTACTTGTCAATAAATTATAAACATATGTAATGAGCCATTTTTTGTCACAGTTCCTTCCTTTTTAGCTTGTGTGTTAATTAGATCCTTTTCCAGGTACTGGCACCATGCATAGCAAACACCATTGTGCCCAGTAACACTCCCAGATTTCTCAAGTAGTAGCTCCTCTATTGCCAAGCCCCAGGTTATAGGAGAGTAACTTGAGTTTTGTCAGCTTTCTGTTTTGAAGATCTTTAAGGAGATGTGTTTGCTTCTTCATCTGTGAAAGAGATGAAATATTTTACCATGCAGTTACCTGATCATGTTTCAGTAACCATTTTTTGACTTTGAAAAACCCCTCAGCTGGCGATGAGGGTTCATTGTGAGCTGGCTATGTCACTGTACAGTAAACATGAGCCTGCTGAAGTTATCTTTTCATATTTTTCCTATGCAACCACAGTGATGGAGATTGGGTAGGAAAGAAAGTGAGGGGGAATTGTTGTAATTTCTCCCAGAATAGTCCTGTGTCAATATATTCTCATGGAAATTCTGGAATAATTTTTCTGTCTTTTAGCTTTTATTTGAAACTTGTCTATAAAAAGGAAATACTGCCATTTTACCCAAGGATCTAGTGTTCCATAATGTTCTCTTTTGATTGTTAATAATATTGTAAATGCACTGATATTTACCTGCAGTCATTGGACTAAAAAGGAAGGAATAAGGAGGATTAACAAGATTGCTCCTAGCAGTGGTGTAAAGTCTACTTCATGACTGTAGTAGTTGCTGATTTTCATGCATAGTGTATTCAGGACAGTTACACTGAAAAGGAATCCTTGTAAAAATAGGTCCCAAAATGAGGAAGTATGGGGGATGAGGAGTCTTTCTATTGATAGTTTAATCTGCAGGTCCAGATAACCCTGGAGACTTAAAGTTGAGTGCAACAAAGGAGAAGCTGTCAGTCCAAAAGTCTGTAAGACCTCATAAAGTGTTTCTGGTCGCTAATCAGTAGGAAATGCCTAGTGAGAAGTAAAAGTATAGGGAAATGTGGAGTTATGTGCTGTAAAATGCACTCTGCCTGCCTTTGTCAGCAGAGGAGGTAGCTGGTTTGTTTATAACAATAAATCTCAAAAATCTTGAGCCACTTCAGGAGGGGTGATATCAGCCAGTGCCCATTTGTCTGAGTTGGGTAGTAAGATGGCTGTCATGTTAAAGCCAGTTCTTTTAAAATAATGGAAAAGAAAACATGGGATTTCTTTCATAAGGAATAAAAGGGTAGAAATGTAACTAGTACCAGTAAGTGTGGCTTAGGGAAAAATTATCTTGGTAGACACACCAAACTTCATTACTTGAGTAGGTGAGAAGCTTCAGCACAACAAAATTGTTTAGATGGAGCAGACTTGGGTAAGGTGCTTCATACTACACACACTGCCTCCTTTAGTTTTAGGATCATGTGTTATATGGCATAAGAGCTGATGGACTGACAGTTGTGGAGAAAAACATAGCATTGCAGAAATACCCGAACAATTGGATTGTTCAAAGAGGTGGGACCTTAGTTATGGCCCAAAACTCCTGTTGTGGTCTAGAAGTCATCATAGAGTCATTCCTGTTTTTATTTGTGACTGTGATGAAGTTGCTGGAATAAGTACATAGAGATGATGAGGAAAAGACAATAATGCAGAAACATCACACAGACTGGATTACTTTGTAAATTGAACCACTTAGTATGTTATGTCTTAATCTGTCCAAGTGCAAAATTAAGTGTCTAGGATTAATGAATGCAAATCATGTACCTGGAGGATATTTCTGACTCCTGGAAAGCCAAAACTTTAGAAAAGATTAAAGGAACTCTATCACAAGACACCTCAAAACAGCCTCATGTACATGTGGGACAGAAAGGGCTGGTGCTGTTTGGGGATGCTCACAGTGGAGTAGGTAGTAGAAATAACGTGAGCTTGCATCTGCTGGGTCATGTTTTTTAAATAGACCAAAAACTGGAGAGGCCACAAAGAATTATAAAAGAATATGGATGCTTAAAAAGTCGTTAGCTGTTTAATACCAATAAGAACAAAAAAAAAAGTAGACATTAACTATATAGTCCTTTCCTGGTAATAGGAATTCATTTCAGTCTAAAGAGAGACATGGATTGCTGGAGTTTAAACAAGATATATTTGAGCAAAAAAAAGACTTGGCTTCGTAAGTGATAAATGGTGATCAACCACAAGCAAAACAATGGATGGGATGGGCCTTCCTCCCCGCGATGCCTTTACCTCCAGATTGGATGGCATTTCCTGGCATTTCTGCCCAAGTCCTTTGATTCACAAAGGAGTGAGTGAAATTTAATGGCTTATGCTATAAAGAAATTGATATTAGGCCATCTTTTATAATCCTCCTCTGCCTTTTCACAAGTGGGAGCAGGTAGAGGTATCTAGAAGAATATAGTTTCTTGGAGTCCTGTTTATTAGTAGACTGATGTTTTCTATCTAAGAATAGTTTCAAATCATTTTTTGGCCCTATCAAAACATGCTCAGGCCTAGTTACTCTTAATAGACAATAGATTTTCTTGTCCTTTGCGTAGTCTTCACAGCACTGTTTAGAATTTCCAAAGAATTGTCCAGACATTAATTTGTGTTTGTAAGTTAAATTACTATTATTATCCAGTACAAACCTGTGAAGGCAGTGATTTCTGTAGAGTCCTCTAGTGTACATGCTGAAGTGCTTGCTGTCAGACAGCAATGCCTGTTTGTCCCCTCTCTTTTTCATTCTCAGACATTACAGAATTGATATTGCAGATAATGCCAAGCCTTTAATGGCTGTCTGACACCCTATTCCTGGTTGGTTTTGCTGCTGGTTTGGGAAGGGTTCTTTCTATGGCCACCACAAGCACATACTACCATCACTAGTCCTTCATTATCTCTTAGAAACCATTTGGTCCTTCACAAAAAATGTCCCAGGCTAGATGGTCTCAAGAGTTTCCATGCAAGACCAATAAAGAATGGGCTGTGACCCGCAGAAGGAAATATGGCAGGACTTATTGAATCACAGCTTCTGTGCCTAAAATGGCTCTGAAAACAAAATAAGGTTCCGTGACTCCCCTCACCTGGGGCAAAAATCACGGTGAGAAAAGAGTTGCTGGAACCTCCCAAAGCAGCTCTGGTTATTGCTGTCAGCTGTGACAGAGGCATGTGGCCTTGCACAAAATCTCGGTGGATGAAGCAGAACCCCTTGAAAATCCCTACAGAAAAGACAGGCCAAGTTATGTGGAATTCACAGGGTTTCATCCATGGTGTGAAGCGTTGCACTATGTTATGGCCAAGGAACCAACATCATGGAATTAAGCAAAATCATAGCAAAGGAGAGGCACAGTCAGACCAAAAGAACATGAGATGCTCCAAGCTGTGAAGTGATGTTATGAGGAGTCAGGGCTTGCCATTCCTGCTGGACAGGGGAATGAGAGGCCTACGTGATTAATCTTTCTGGTTGGTAGGAGATCCTAAGACTATAAAACTGCCCAGGTCTCAATCAGTGTATGTCATCCATAAGCACCGAGTGGCAATTGTTTAATAACCTTGCATTCCTCTCCGAAGGCACAGTTCACAGAATGGTTTGGGTTGGAAGTGCTCTGAAAGATCATCTAGATGCAACCCCCTGCAACAGGCAGGGAAACTTTCACTACACCAGGTTGTTCGTCATTATTGGTGGCAAGCTGCTCACAAGTAGAGGCTTCTCTGTTAGTTATCTGCCTCATTGAAGACACACAACTCCAGGACAGTCACCTGCCATGTCCCCTGGCTTCAGCAGCTGCCAGTCTTGGGTTTGCTGCAAGACCTGCTCCCACCAGGCATATCCTCACCACGGAGCTTGAGACTGCAGCAGCTTGGTGTGCTGCCCATCACCATCCCCTGGGAGCCCGTGAAGGGGCTTTGACCCATCCATCTGCACTTTTTCGATTGCTGGTGTTCAGGGTGCTCCCTGAGAGAGCTGAAGAAAGAACTGGCTTGGTGTTGGCAGGAAGCTTTATGTAGTTTCTGGGAAGCAAGGCTTGGAAAGGGGCCCAGGCTGTCACAGTGCCTGTGTTTTGGGTAGCATCTGGCCTGATGTCTGTCGGAACAAATGGCTGGCCACTGAGACAGGCACGTTCCAGCCAACACTACACATGCAGACAAAGCCACCAGCTCGTTTCAGTCCATGATGCTTGGGGACAAAAGTGCCATATGCACTTGTCTCCAATTCTAGGGTGAATTCAGATAACCTGAGCTGGGATGTGCACTGAACTGCCCGTGCATACAGGCAGCCACAATGCTTGGGAGCCAAAGGCTTGAGGGCAAAGAAAGAGAATGAAGCTGTAAGAAATACTTTCTTTGATGAAAATGTAGTTGCAATGAATTAAGTAATGAAACAAAGATTGACCTTTACAATTATGTGTTAGTACACAAAATTCCTTTGAAGAAATTGACATTAAAAATGCTCATTAAGTAAAGCAAAATATCTTTCAAAGGTTTTCATGGCATTATAAGAAATTATTTTATCAAGTCTCAGCATAGACAATGCTGGGATCTGTGTAACCCTGAAAAATAAGGTAGTGGAGGAATATCTGTGAAACAAGTATGGCAGTGTTCATTTGGTGAAATTTCTTCATGATAAGGCTGGAATATTGGATAGCAAAGGAGTGGGAAATACACAAACTGAACAGTGAAACATGATCAGAGAATCTTATTTGTTGCTTGGTGTCTGAAAACTGTATTTGAACTTAAACTTTCTAGAGGTTCCTACTTATAAAAAAAGAATATTTAAAAAATGTGTTCAGATATACCAGGCTGATGACCGATTGACAATGCTTTTCATTCCAATATTAACATGTATCTTAGAGAACCGTGTCCAGTGTAAAAAATCCCACAGTGTTGGGACCCAGAAGAGGAATGCAAGGCTCTTGTGTTTGGTCTGTCTGTGCTGTGCTACACAGGATATTTGTAGAGAAGGATCAGAAGAGGGTCCAGATATTCAGTCTATGTCTTTTCTCTTTCAGTTATACGAGGTCAGTAGGTTGGAACTGACCTAATAGGTTTAAACCAGTGAAACTGTTGTAAGGCCAGTATCTGTAGAGCTGCCTATATCTCAGATAACCTCTCTACTTAAAAATACCAGCAATGTGCAGTGTAATGTCACTTACTTTGAAGCTGACATTTTGCATTGTACAGGTTTTCAGTTGCTCGTAAAACTTTGCCAGCTTTCACAAGCCTGAAATTTTCCCTAAGGGGTGTTGGCCTCGAAATGAATTTTTTGGTGAAGACTCCAGACACAGTTTTGTCAGCTGCCTCAGATCAAAATGCAGATTATTTACCCTTGTAGAGAAAAGAAAAAGAAGAAGAAATAGAAAAAGAAAAGAAGAAAAGGAAAGAAAAAGAAGAAAGAGAGAAAAGGAAGGATAAGAAAAGAAGGAAAGAAGAAACATAAGGAACAGAAGAAAAGGAGAGAAAAAGAAGGAGAAAAATAAATATAAGGAAAGAAAAGGAAAAAAGTAAGAGAAGAGGTTTTTTTTGGTTTTTAAATTCAAAAGCTATACAAAAAAATCTTGAAAACAGATCATACATTTAAACAGCAGGGTGGTCCTTGTGTTGAGCAGGAGTCCCTTGCATCCTGTGGAGAATCGGTAAGTCATTTGTCTGCATTAAAATCTCTGACATGTCTTGGTTTACAAATATTCAGTAGGCTTCTTAATCCTTAGTTGTACTTAGTTGTTAAAGGAAGGCTTTCACAGGCAATTTTATTTCTAGTGCTTCCTGATTATGTGCTGTGCAAGCTTAAAGGTATTTTTAATTAGGTAGGACGGTTAATTATTTATTCTACAATTTCAAATAACAGCTCTTAGTTTGAACTCTCATTGGTTGCGGGGATAGGGAGGGGGCAGATATAAAAAAATCCATTATTTCCTCCATAATTCTGTAAGCTCTCATTGCATTTACCTTATTTGCCCATGAATCAAAGAGGCCTAGAGTTGTTGGTGAGTACATGTAACAAAGGTAAAAAGACTGGTAAATGTTCAACCTGATACAGTGTTAGAAGTCAACACTGATGGATCTTGAAAAAGAAAGGGTAGAGAAGATTTCGAAGTGTTAAAGAGTTCCTTTCCTCAGCTGATGGAGTTGTAGATGGTCCTGAGGATTATCTGCTTCGGTGACTATATAAGCATTGTGTTTTGAAATGGAAACAGCCCCTCCCTGTTTCTCTCGTAAATAGTTTAACAAGAAAGCAGGGCATTACAAACCAAACCATTACACTGAGGGACCAACCTTCTTTTTGGGGAGACTTTATTAGGACAACACTGATTTTTAGTGTTTGTCAGTTCAAACCTGTTATTTGGTCTCTTTCCAGCAAAGCTCTTCTGTAGCTATATTAACTGCACTTCTCTTGAATGGATGGGAGCTGGTGATCAGCTTCCACCTGGAGAGCTTTCACCAGTCCATAAAGCAACCAGGTTGCTCTGGAACATACCAAGAGTCCACTTTCCTGTGATGTTATGTGTCAAAACAGACACCTTCCCATAATGCTCAAAATGCTTTCAAAGACAAAATGTCAGGTTTTAACTGCAAAAATAAATTCCCAGCATGAACACACATGTCGGTAGAAGAGCAACAGTGTGAAGTAGCAATGAATTTAAACGAGGAATTAAGCTTTCAGAAAAATTGAGGTAATTTAAGATCCCAGTTTCCAAAACAACACAAGCTCACCTTCAAGTGCACAAGGGTCCCAGCAGTGTTAACAGGACAATTTGTGTGCCTGAAGCACACAAGCACTGTGTGGTTCACAGGGCTGTACCAGTGTTTGCTGGCTTGGCGTGTTTAACGTGTGCTAACAGACAACGAGGCAGGAGGCAAGGAGCCAAAACCATATGGAGGATATGTGAATGCTTGTGATTGCTGTGGAAGGACTACTTATACCCCCATACCTCTTTCTGGTGTGAAGTACGACTCCATGTTAAATTTTAAAGGATTTAGTTGTATACAATTACTGCCAATGCAATAAATGGGAGACAATTTAAAGAAATAAAAATAATTGTTACTAAACTTTGTTATCAACAGTATTTTGGCTGTAGCCAAGAAAAAGTACAAAATTATTCTATTTCTGTATGCCCAGTGCTAGTCACCAAGGTTAAAAAAAGCTGCTTTAATGAAAACTTGCAAAAGCTGAGACTTAACTCTGTTGTGTACTAGTTAGGATGATGTTGCAAGTGAAGTATTTTGAGATACGTAATAGATTACCTAATCAAATAGATGATTAAGCAAAGCCGGGAAAAGAAATGAGTTCAGAGAATCTTAAGGTGCATTTGCAGGAGAAAACACTTTTCAGGTCTTTATTGAACACCTAATAAACAAAAATATCTAAATATAGAAAAGTGTAGTGTTTGGTAGGGGAAGGGGTTTTCTAAGTAACATCATTATTCCAGTCTAGTATGTTGGATTTCTTTACAAATGCCCACAAGGAGGCAAAAAGGGAGAGCTGCTGCCCTGATTAATTTGAATCCTAAGGATTGTGTAACATGACACATAATTAAGTGAATCTTGATTTTTTTTCCACCCAACTCTACTGAAATATTAAAAAAATGATGCTAGGCTTTAGAAAGAAACTGTTTGAACAGAAAAGTTTGTGTTTTATAAATGTATAGCGTGCAATTTCTTAATGAAGCATTGCTCAACACAAGTAAATATCAGGTATATTAACATTACTTCAACTAAAATATTTCAACAGTTTTCATCTGCGTTTGGGCACGGCATTCTAGTGCCTTGTTTTATAAAAGACATTGAAGAATATGTATTTATTTAAATATTTGAGGTAAGATATTGATACAAGCTATCTGTTGAACAAGATACCTGTTCCTTGGTAACAAAATTCTCTTGCTATTTTGTTCTTCATTGCACATATAGTGCCCATGTTAGGAGACTTGTTTGGTTTTTAATCCTTTCAGGGTAAGAAAGGAGAATTTATTTACATACTTGTATCACTTACACAGTTTTTCACTGTTTATAACTTCTATGGTTTTCACCATAAACCAAAATTTCTGTAAAATTGGTTATTCTAGCTGGGTTTTTAGTCTGGAAAAGTATGAAACGTGCACTTTTACTACCCACTGGGATGGACTGGAGATGACTGGAACATTCAGTGAGCACGTACAGACAGAGCTGTACAGAAACAAACGCAGCAACACAAAGCCAGAGCACATTAGTAATTTTAGCACTGTGGTAAGTGAACGTCAGCCATGAAGCCAACGGTGCCAGAACTGTGGCAGTGGAAGAACCGATGAATAAGGAGCGGTGCCCACAGGGTCTGGTGATGTCAGTAAAAGGCAACAGGACGTTGTGGATGTCCCTGGGCCCTGCCACGGCCAGGACAGGGTGGGAGCTGGGACCGGCAGTCGGTACTTTTGGTGCTTTGGGGTGGTGGTGAAGGGAGGGCAGGCCTTTGAAACTTTATAAATGTTTAGCCCCAGCCTGGCAGCGAGAACTGACCCAGAACGGCAGGGGCGCGGAGCGGGGACTTTACCCTGGCAGAAGCGCTGATGGGGAAGGGGCGGGACAGAAGTTTAAACCTTTCCTGCAGGCGGTCTGGACGCTCATCCACATGACTCGGCATGGAAAAACCAGCAGGAAACCTTTCTGCAGCAGTGAGCTAGAAGGTAGCACTTTTCAAAGTGCTGCAAAACGAATGCAATAAAAATAAAATTTAAATTTTTTTCTGTATTTCGTGTTTACTAGGACCAAATAAGCAAAGGTGTTAATTGAAAGTTTTTTCTTCGTCCCTTCGGAACAGAATCTGATATTTGTATTTGGGAGATGCCATTTCCAGCCAAAGTGAAGTCTTAAAAATAACTACTGACACACTTCAACTTTGTACCACTGCACAAGGTATCTACATTTGTGTACTCAACCCTTTAGAAACACAAATGCACACCTCCGTTCAGGTAGCTAAATATGACCTAAAAAATAAAATCACTTAGAAGAAAATCCTTGGTAAAGTGAGAAAGCTTACAAGGTATTTGTCACTATTTTCATCCTGGCCAAGAATATCAAAATAATTTTCAACTTCCTTAGCTGTACATGATACTGCTTTCTCTTGTCATTCAACATCTCAGCATCACAGTTCAGTGACTGAGGACGGGGTGGTACAGCACACAATGTATTTGTGCTTACACTGTTCACACTTGTCTCCCCAATGCTGCAGAGACATGTTCCATGTATTCAGCAGTCTCAAAATCCCATTACTTATCACTCATGTCAGCAGTCAAAGCTTCCCATTGGAAGAAATCTAACATTTTGGTGGCCAAAAAAGAACTCAGTATGTGATCTGCCCCAGGCCCTCATCCTGGTGTGACAGGATATACGGCACAGTGCAGAAAGAGGTGATCCTTGTGAGAGCCTCGCCCTGCCTGGAAAAGCCACGGGGAAAGCAGGTCCATGCACAACTTCAGCAAGATTATGGCACTAGTGTTCTTTAAATTGCAGATTAAGAGAGACACAATCTCCAAAATATCTGAATGTCTAAAAATGTCTGTGGGTGCTTAACCAGTTTCTCAGAAGCTTTCCCCATGTGTTTCATTAGACCCACAAGTGCAGTGCACTGAGAAAGGACTCTGCACTAATTTCACCCTGCAGAGCCATCCAAGCACTCTGCTGCAGCTTACATCTCTTTTATGCTCACCCTCCTGCCACCAGACTAGGTAAGGCTTAGGTTTATACAAGTTCCTAGAATTCACAGTTACAGAAAGGAGTTACCAAAGCATGGAAGATGCAATCCTTGAAACAGAGACATTTAAGACTGTAGATTGGTTAACTACCTGGAGAGTTAGAGAGAACTACAGCTGACTCCTGCTTTTAAAATGAAAAAGCACTATTCAAAAATTAATGTATTTACTCTCAACACCATGTGAGGTAGTACTTTACAAATGGAAAAACTGAGTACAGGAATGTAGACAGAGTAAGGGAACACAATATAGTGCAAAATCAGGAAAAAAATGCCAGCCGTTTTCATCAAATTCCAGTTTGATGAGTGAAAGGGCTTTAGAAAGCCCTTGAAGATATTGAATAAAACCAAAACCAAACTTTGAAAACATGCAGTACTTTGTACCAAAATATGCTAAGTAGCACAACTTGCTACTTGCAAGAACTGTGTATATTAGTACAGATGAAGAAGTGAAATCTAAATGGATTAAAGTATTAGCACCCTATAGTAAGTTTATTACATTATGTTTTATCCTGAGGCTTGTGGTTCAGAGTAGTTAAACAAAAGTGGTTTTATACCTTTTTTCCTCATCTTATTCACAATTCCACCACCACAACTCTGCCCTCATCCCAAATCATTCCTTTCTACAGCCTCTTCCCAGTATTTTATATTTGTTCAACAAAATTTTAAAGTTGTTTACTCCTACTGTATAAAGAACTCCCAGGTCACTCCCACAGAGTTCCATGATGACAAAGTTATGGCCCAATCAATCACATTATTTTCATAAATCCATACTAAAATAGGTCAAAACCAGTAGTGCCAGTTCAGATCCAGTTTACTTGTGGTTTTCCTTTGGGGATTTAAGAAAACATGTAGTAATATCAGAAATGACAAATTCAAGTCAGTCAATATTGCCATCCTAATTACAAAGTGTAATACTTTAGAGTCCTAAAATCAGAACCATAGAAACAAAGAAATAAAGTTTTTTGTTGGTAACAGTTGTCTAAACATAAATTGTGCAGAAAAGGTACTAGTCTTCCAAGAAGAGTTTGCTTGCTTTTAATTCTTGAACTTGAACAATCACTGCAGTCTTTTGTTACTTAGAAAAACTGTATGAATTAATGAAAATAAGCAATATTTTATTTCAATACCAGATTTATGGTTTGTGTGTTACACTGGGGCTGGTTTGACTGATATTAAACAGATATGTCTGAAACACAAAGTAACATAAATTAGACATGCCGTGAGACATGTACAATTAATTTCTACTAAAACATGGATAATGAAACCCACCCTATGCCAATTCTTTTACACTTTTAATGGTGATAGTGACTAGTATTTTAGTAAGAGGGTAAAATTCAATAAAAGCTATGAGGACAGCCATACAACTCAAAGATCCTGTTTGCACAGCTTCCAATTCCACTGTGAAAATACACCCCCTCCAAAACAGAATTAGGCACTTCATCTTTAAAAATGAAGTACTGTTTTGTTCTTCAGTCATCATCAACAGTTGGCTTGATTGTCACTCCTCTTCTGATCTGACCCCAACCAATTAAACTGCAAAAAAAAATAAAGGTTTATATTACTTTTACTAGTAGTCAGAAATATCCTAAATAAGTCAACATCCTTCTGTCCTTCTTATGCCTTCAGTTCTTACATTTTGGATTTTCTACACTTGTCTCCCACCCAAAACATTCTACAAGAACTAAACCTGCTTAGTGGGAACACAGAATAGAAAACGGTGAAGGACAGAGGACATTTGTGACCAGCTAAGTGTGTACTCCTGAAGAGAAGCTGAAAATCTGAAAATATTGTAACTTCTGTTGTACTGTTGGATGGTAAGTCTATTCACAGCTTGATCTCTTTCACCTGTGTCTGAAGTGTTGCATTACTTTGAAGGAGAAATGAAAATACACTAAGATTACAAACAGCTGTAACTCTCAATGGTAGCCTGTGGCAGTCACTCAGCTCTCAGGTGTGTGCTGCTATTTATATTCAGGAAAATGAAGGCCTTTTTTATAGGCCACTATTGCCTCAGAAAAATATACTTGTAAAAAGAAATTCAGAATACATCCATTTCCACAGTCAGCAGGTATCTCATATTATTAGTAAAACTCTGTTCAAAACCTTTCCAGTTTCTGGTGAGAAACCCCACATGCATTTCAATTTACCTTGCTAAGCAGTAGAGCCTGTCTTGGGACAGAAAAGAAAAGAAGGACCAGAAAAGAAACTAAAGTTTATCAGAGCAGCATTTCCCACTTTTTAGTACCATACCCATGGGTCATAACTTGACCATCTTTGAATTCACTGATCCTTGGAATCACTCGAGTATCCCATTTGCTGTTGAACCTCTCCCTATGCCTCTTTATATTTTTTTATTTTATACCTCTTTTTAGTCTTGCTTTAAGAACTTTCTTCTTTATTTTTAGTACTCCATTGTCTCAGGCTGCAAGTTCCTTTTCACAGTACCAACTGTATATTATCTTTCCTGCAATTAGATTTTATTATGCTGGTTTTCCCAGTTTGCCTTCTTTCCCTTTTCCCAACTTTTAGTTTCCTTATATTGTCTTTATCTTTTTAATACAGCATAGGAATCAACTTTTCAATAACTATATTTACAGCAGGCTGCCACTATTTGCCCACCTCATAATCAAGAGACAGGTGGGCTTTTGGGCAAAATTTGGTCAAGTTTTTTAACTGGGAAGGAATCTCCAGAAGCAACAAAAGACACATTATTATTTGCACAGGCTATCAGTCTACAGCTTAAAAAAAAGAGCAAGCATAATTTCTAATACAGTTTCTCCTCTTCCTTCTGCTTTACCTGACTTAATTTGGGTCCTGCCTTTTTTTTCCTTCTGTTCAAGACATGTTGTCTTCTGCCTTGGGGTTTGTTTTTTTTTTCAGAAAATAATCTCTTCCCTAATTTGTCATCTTGCTCTGAGACAGCAAGCACCAGCAAGCACTAAATTCCTGTCTACATTTTCTTGTCATCTGAAAAAGAAACTTGCGTCCATGGATATTTAAAGCTTGGTTCCTTTCCATACAGTACAGACTTCTTGTAAAAATGGCTGTGCTCTCTCATACTACAAGAGCTGTGCAGAGCTGACAAATCTAAATATCTTATGTTCTTATCAATCCAGACTTAGGAAATCTGTGACAGGTACAGGATGTGTAATCACCTAAAGAGTCTGGTACTGCGATAAAATGAATCACCAACCAATTCTGTTCATCATTTTCAGCCTCCAGATGCTTCTGCAGTCAGACATTTTATATTTGTAATTTGAATGGGTCAATCCAGTTGATACTTTATTCTTTCCTCTGTGCTTGTAGTACGTAAAACATTCAAACATCCCTCCTCTGTTCCCCTGCTGTTACTTCCAGGTTGCACTAGAAATCACATGCAGCTCCACAGGTAGAAAACCACTGAGATGTGCATAAAGATGGCTGTTTGGCTTAACATTGTGAGAATTTCCCAACCCCTCTGCCAAGATTCCCTACTTAGCTCAATTTACAGCCTGGCAGTTTGGGCAACAAACATGAACCTCAGGTGTTTCCTTGTCGGTTAACTAACAGGTACCCTCCCAATCATGGTGTTTGTTTAAAAAAGGGATAGCAATGAAATGAAGCATTCTACAACTATGGTGACAATATCTTAGGAGAATCCAGAATAATTTTTAAAACAGACATACACTTACCTATTCTAGTACAAAATCAGATCCATGCTTTTTTCTTAACAATGTACCCACCACATACCCCACCAACTTCGCACCAACTTACCGCCAATGTTTCTCAACTCTTCGACTCAGAGCAATTTTTTCTCCCACTTCTGTGCATACAGGGTTAGTTAGCACAATCTTCCCCAAATCAGCCTTTACAGCACTGACTCTCCCTCCAGTAGATAAGGATCCTATGTTTACCATCAGAACTTCATTCTTCGATAATTTTTGCACCTGAAGACAGACATACAAAACTCTGAAACATAAGCTTTAGTACTAAAAAACAAAATAGCACAGACAGTACCAAGTTATCTTCTGTTATCTTCTTGCCACAGAAAAAGATACAGCTAAGAAATACTATAAACATACACACACAAATTATGGGCAGCAGTGTCAGTAGATGGAAGTTTTATACGCAAAAGGACAAATACATAAAGATGTTGTATATATAGTTCTGAGGTTCTTGGTATGATGTACTTTCTTGAGATTGATGTACTTTTTCTATATACTGATGATTTCATATAACATTAAAAACATAGTCAGATTTTGTTATGAACTGTGATGTTCTACAGATTATTACTAGGATGGTGTATTCTCATTTCCCTTCTGCCTACATAAAAAAAAATTCAAATAATCAATTTCACAGGATAAAAGAGTGCTGAAGCACTTTGCTCACTGTTGCATGAAGCAGTTTATAAATTTAAATTCTTACAGGGGAAATTATGATCTTTTAGTTCATTTGTGTAAAACAGATTGTGTTACACAAGTTGGTACTGTGCCTCAAGTTCAGGTTTTTTTTTCAGCCAGAGTATTTAAAAATATTTAAACTTTAAAATTTATTCAGTGAAAAAAACCCCAAAAAGCATGCCAGCAGGAAGTAGATCAGTAGCACTGTAAAACCAATTATTGCACAAATGAATAGAATGATAGCAAAAGCAAACAACTACCAGCATGTTTAGAAAAATACATTACATGACACATAAATACTTTATGCTGCTTTAAACTACTGATATGAATTTCTACTCCTCTGAAAACCATTCTTTGACAGTATTAAACAAGCAGATAAGTTTTGTGACAAGCTTGTATCAACATTGAGACAAAATGTCTACATATGATCAAAGAAATATATTAATTAATGAAAATTAGCACAGAAAGCAAAACCGGGACAAACAAAAGAAGGGGCACAGACCTTTGCAGCTTTCTTGTCTCCTTCAGTGCGCACACCTAAGAGTCGTCTCAGCAAGAAGTAGGAAATTTCTAGCTCTGTAAATATTTCTGGCAGTGCCCCAACTGCCCCAAGAACTTGGCCCACCATGCGGTCAGCCCGGCACAAAGTGGGATCAATCTTAGTGCCAACACCTACAACACAACAAGGGAAGTCAGAAAGAGTAACTGAAAGGTTGTTGTCATTTTTAGTAGCTGAAATATTTGAAGATGATCTAAAAAACCAGAGAATGTACTGGGAATTTTCCTACTACCTGGGCAGCACTTTCAGAATATCAGCAAGACTGTGAGCTCTATCTAAACAGATGAAGAAATATTCTGCTGTTAAAGCTGGTAAAATTTACAGTGCAAGCTGACCTGTATTGGCCAATGACATTCAGGAAAATAATTTAATTCTTAAATATCCATTTTTCACACCAACACTGTCTCTCTCTACATATATGAATTATCTAAAAATCCTCACGGTGTTTTTGTTAATTACACTGAAATTCACTGTTGAATTAAACCAAGTGTTTTCAATAAGCATGAAGAAATGAAGCTTTTCATAAGAGAATATTCTTACCTATAAGGCCTCCTGGAGCAGCATATTGTAGATCATTATGTTCAGCAAAGAGTGACACAATTTTGGAAAAGATTGGCTTGCACATGAGTTTGCCTTCACTGTCCTTGGAGACAATACCAGGCCTCACCTCAATTTCCTGGCCCACCTAATGACAGAAGTGAGAAAGCGTTTAACTGGTTATTTCACAGGAACACAAAGCTGACTAGGCACAAGTAAGACTTATGTATCCCAAGATCTACTTTTTATGAGTCCTTGGTTCTGGGCTAGTGTAGAACTCGTAGGATTTCTGTTGCAATGTTTGATGCAAATTGAACAATATTTACAATAAATGTAACATCTGATTTTCTTTTCAATACAATTTGTAAAACTGCTTTAGCAAAGGACCTTTATCAGCAATAATTCCAACAATTAAATTTAATTTTTAAACACTGTATTTAATTTAGAAATATTTCAGCTTTAAGAAAAATTCAGTTAATTCAATCAGTGTAACTGACTGACATCAATACACTGCAAACCAGAGAAAGTACAAGCTGTATAAATGTTCAAAGACAGACTTTGCTCTCCAGCCTGACAAAGCAATCCTTTTAAAGTTTCTGTCTACTGCCAGCAAGCAAGCAAAATAAAAAAAATCAAAATATATAGAACACTTAAATGGGAAAGTGGGACCTGTGAGAACCCACACACACTTCCAAGGTGCTTTTAAAGTTCTTTTGCTCACCTCTTCCCCACAATAATTCAGCAAGTAGAAGTGGTAGGACAGGAAAAAAACCCGCTCCTTCCACTTTTGTGAAGGATTAAATCTGTTATCATTATTAGCAAAATTAAATCTGTTATCATTATTAAGACTACAATAATATATTTTAAAAAATAAAACTAGTGCTTCTTGTTCTGGAATTTTAAAATTGTAAAGTGAAAATGAACTACATACGGAAAGGATAAGTGCCATGTGACTGTACTCAAAACGAAAAAAAAATCAATTATATATATATATTTTGCAGCAAATGTGGAAAACCTGGACTCAATTGGCATTACAAATTTCAGTCAAGAAAGAGAAAGGGTTACCTTCAAAACACCCTTTAGAATACTGCCACCAGCAACACCTCCCTTAAGGTCATCAACTTCACAGCCAGGCTTGTTGACATCAAAAGATCTAATAACTGAAAAGAAGAGATCACAACCAGGTTTATATTTACTATCAGGTTTTTAAACAATGTCTTTCTTTAGCAACTTTGACTGCTTCTCTGTTCTTATGAAAGGATACACATATTTATAAATGTTACAAAACCAGAACAATCAGTATTTTATTCCAAATTTTTAGGCAGACAGTTAATTTTATTCACAAAACTATTTAAACTGCTCATATATATAAATGCTTCATAATACTTTTTCTGCATATTAGAAAGTAACTTAAAGATCTGAAAAAGAAAGCAATGATCAACCATTTTACAAAACCCCTTCAATATTCAAAACGTTAATTGTGAATACCAGAACTTTGTTTTAATGTACTCATAGCTGAACACCGTAACCTTGATGTAACATGGTGAATTTTTATGCATTTATGCAATGTAGGCCTCCCTTGGATTATTGGAAAAAAAAGGTAAGCAAATGAATTCCTTATAGGAACTGCATTTCATAGTATGCTGGAAAAGAACTGAAACTTTGACAATTATAACCAGGAAACAGGAGTCAAATACAAAAGACTTCACCAAGCTTCCCAAAATATTTCCATGGAAATGATTTAATTATCAAATGCATCAGTTTGCCAATATTTTGTTAAATCAAAACTAAATTCATAACAACCAAAGGGATGTTTCTAAGATACAGACAAATTTCTCACTTTTATTGCATTTTAAGCTGTCATATGCACAGAATATACACAAAACCAACAGCAATTAGCAGTGAACAAACAATACAGCTCTCAGAAGGCATGCAAGTTTTAAAATAAGAGCATCCTAAATACTTCTTTTAAACTCACTTCTGTTTAGGGCACTCAGCATGTGCTATGCCAAGTGCAGACACTTTCAGAAAATGTTTGGCCACAAACCCAGGCCTGAGCATTTACATACCAATGAGCCTTGGTTCAGATGTGAAGTCTCGCAAAGGGACTGGGATTTTCTTCACTATGTATTCACAAACCACCTCTATGTTGTACTTCAGCTGTGCTGAGATTGGAATTATTGGAGCTCCTTCTGCAACTGTACCTAAAACAAAATCAAGTTCAACATTAAGCCTTATTATGACTAAGTGTTCTGTCCTTGTTGAAAATACTAGTGAATTCTGTGGCATGTTATATGTGTATTTCCCAAAGCAGTATCAGAGCATCTATCCCTCCCTTCAACATTTTAGCGCACATAGCCACACCTACTTTTTGAAGCATTCTGAAAGTGTGCAAGATAACCTTCCACAAGGGAGAATTCACTTCCTATATTGTGATCAGAAATATTTTAAAGATTTCCTAAGAGAGGTCAATATCTCAGTATTGGATACAGCACTGTTAATTTTACAGTAAGGCTTCATGATGACAAACTAAGTTTCCTGTTAATTTAATGATTTATGTTTTTCAAATTTTGCAATACAAATACATATTTTAGAAAACTCCTTTAGAAAAATCCTTATTTTATAGAAGAATGCATTTAGTAATCCAGGTTTGTCAGACATCATCAGTTTTTAATTACATCTATGTTCCTTGCGACAACTTGGAGTTTTCAAACTCCAAATTTACACATCAAGCCACTCTGACAGTTATGAACAGCTTCTGCAAGGCAACAATTATGAATTACAAAAGAAGGAAAAAAAAAAAAGAAGAAAGAAAAAAGGAAAAAAAAGACCCATTGGTAACTTTTGGTGCTGACAATCTAGTTCTGCAGCTTGTCACATATCCCACCTACTGCAGATAAACAGGGAAAACAGTGGAAACTCCAGGGAAAGATAAAACTCAAACCACTATACAGGTGAGCAGACCTTTACAGAGTAAGATAATACTGCCCAAACTGAATTTACACAGACAGATGAAAGAGCAATCTTTTGTCATTAGATAAAAAAAATTTAATATATTTAAACCTACAAGGTGCCCCTAACAAGTACAGCTTCCTTCTCTCCTGCACTGCAGTAAAATCACAGTGAAATCTCTACCAAAGAAGCACTCCACGAAGATATCACAAATTCACTGAAAGCTACTACGTAAGAGCAACTGATGTTAGTCTTACATCTAGAGCTCTGACCCAGAGACATAACACTATTGTATGCAGGCAGGCTGAAACAGGCAAGAAGCACAACTCACAGAGTCTAATTTTCACATTAACAGACTATGTACACCTGCATTGCCCAAGACAAGCTTTTCTATGAACATACAGAAAACTACTATGTCCATGTCTCAACACTGAATTTCCACCACTTACTAGATTTCTGCTCTTGAAAACTTACCTTGTACAAATGCAAGAATCTGTTCATACTGTTCTTTAGCCTGGCTCTCTTTCACCAAGTCAATCTTATTCTGTAGAATCAAAATGTGCTTCAGTTTCATGATTTCTATAGCAGCTAGATGTTCTGAGGTCTGAGGTTGAGGGCATGACTCATTACCAGCTGAAAGAAGAGAAGTGACTGGAATATAGAAACTATAAAGACAGACAAAACTCCTACAGTTAGGATATCTACTTCCACCTACTATCACTACATTAAAAAAAAAAAAAAAATTAAAAAAAGACAATTGTCTTTCAGTAATCTACATGTGAAGCAACCAAGTCAATAAGCACCTCTTCTCCTAGCACTGCTGGCTCTAGCCTCCACACAATGCATGACAGATAAGATGCCAGAGAGGTTCCCCCATTTCACCTGCTCCTACTAGGAACACTCACCTAAAATAACCAAAGATAGCAACACCTAACGTGGCTTACACCATCCTTTGGCTCGTCAGGTATCTCAGTGTTAACTGTAGTGCAATACACAAATTACCTTTCAAGAAATATCTTCATATTTTTTTATCAGTAAAGTCATAAAAATACCAAGATCCCCAAACTATCAAGTATGTGAATAGGGCTGCTATCAGCATGGTTTAGATTTCAGCTAATAACCCAGCATTGGCTGATGTATGATTATGGTGGTTAATCTTGCCTGAAGTTTGGTCTATCACACTTTCTAGAGATAAACAGGCAGAAGAAAGGATAGCTCATCATCTATCTCAGACTTTAAATTCCATATCTGAAGCTGTTTTTTCCTTTTGTTGACATATCCTATCAAGGTAAGACAATTGCTATGTATCACTACAGAACACTAAAATGTTCTACAGACATAGAAAAATCAGTTTTACTCACTTTCTGTCGCTTGCAAATCCAAACAAAAGTTGTCTGGATTACATTAAATCTCCTGTACTTAAATTTTGCCTATATTTATCTGGGTTACTGTTTGTACTGTTGTTTGTGAACTCTACTGTATAGCAAAGACTACATGCACATTTGAAGGAAACTGAACCTTCAGAGAAACTCAAAATGCAGCTAATATTTTCCCATAAAGTCATAAAAATTTTACAGTGCTATACTACTACAGTTTTAGATTACCTATCTTCTGTCAATGGGGCCAGCTACCAGACTGGTGAGTATGGATAGCTGTGTTTAAAACAAGCCAGCTTGTTAGAGTACATCACCATTGTAGCAGCACTTTATTTTCTTTCACACATCTCAAAAGCAACTGGTCACCACATCCCAGGAGATTTTAAAGCCCATATAATGCTTCATGCTACTACAAAACAGAGTTCTGCTTTTGGGTGACAATTGTTACCTATCAACAGCAAAGCTGCATCCATTACTGCTGCGCCGTTCAACATGGTAGCCATCAAAATGTCGTGGCCAGGGCAATCCACAAAAGAGACATGCCTGTTGCAGGAAAAGGTGAAAGAGAAATCCAAAAGCCCATTATCAACAATTCCTCTGACTGATTTGTGTCAGTGATTAGCCAGATACAGAAGTTAAAAGTATCCTTAAAATAGTATTTTAAAAAAGTTCTAAAAGAACACAAACACTACTGAACAGCTACCAAATACTTTTTCTGAATTTTCAGATTTAATACCACATGTCCACATTAAGTACCTCTTTAATATTTCACAAATTCACTCTAAATTAGATTAGAGTTAAATGCACCAGGTTAAAAGCCCAAAATCAAACCAACCCACCACCACTGACCCAAACTCCAATATACCACATGGGATTTCTATTATCTCTTTTAAAAGGCACTTCCCATTCTTCAATCTTAGGAAATGATGCATCTTTAAATATATGGTTATAACTGAACTTCAAAGATTTGTCTACAGGCATGATGTTACATTTCCAAACTTATGGTTTTACTGTGCAGACCAAGATACTTAAATCACTATTTTCTTTCCTGAACCTATCTAGAGAAGAATCCTTGTTCTTAGTGGCAGGCCACCAAAAAGCAAGGGACTAATTTCGTGCTTTGCTGATGATGTTAGAAATCTACTACAAGCAAAAACCGGTAGGATAAATAATGCAAAGTTTTTAACCAGTTGTTTCCCAATGGCTGCCTGCCTGACACACTCCAAAAGAAGTTAATCTTAGTACAAGTGCTCTGCTGGGAATCTGAGAAAAGGCAAGACACATGGTCACAGCCCACATGTATTTTACATAAACACAAACTAAGAATCTTGTACAACAGTCTTCATGACTACTCTCGTTTGAACAATCATTGTGCAGACCCATATAACCACTGCATATAGACCGTGCTATACTTTATCAGAAATTGAGTAAACAACACTTGGCCTCCAGTGAGAGCCCTGATCTCACATTAAGCATCAGGCTTTTATATATTAATTTTAAAAACTTTGGAAACTCTGCCCTCAGGAAGAAAAAGTTTAACAAAGGTCACCCTTCCAAAAGGGATTTTAAAGATGTGTTTGTGAGTTCCACATTAGTTCTCAATCTGGCTGGTTTAAAATGTACTTATATTAATAGCAGAAATATTTAACTTCAGTGTTCTGCAAGTAGCTGAGGCCAGCAGACACAGCTGGGCTCTACCATGAAGTGCTCATCACCACCGATGAATTCAGTTTAGACAATGCCTTAGCCCAGGGGTGCCAGATCTAAGAATGTACAGTCTACCAGAATCCATTCAGCTCACAGCTCAATCCTGTTTCCATACAAAGGGAAGTAAATACAATTTATTCCAGTAATTTAAAGTAGTTACCTGACTAGTTTAAAGTTCCCTTTGGTGCCAGGAATATCTGTAGGGAACTCATCTGGGGTGCTACTTCCACAGGATCGATAGCACTCTGGTCGAGAGCAGCTTGGGTCATCCAGCTTGTAAATCTGTGATTTTTTTAAAGTTGAAAAAAGGTTTAATTCCTCAAGGGTTAGTTACCTGTAATCTTTCATCCCCCCTGAAATATATTAGCAACATAGCTGCTATATTTACAGTGATGACTCACCTTTGCATTAGCATAACCCAGCTTGATTGTGATATTTCTTTCCAGTTCATTTTTAAATCTGACAGTATGAACTCCAGATATAGCTTTGACTACTGTTGACTTTCCATGGGCTACATGACCAATTGTACCTGTGTTTTAAAAGGAAATGTTTGTCAATAAACCACAGTTTAATTTTGTGCAAAGCTCCATTACAATCAGTACACAATTACCCCAAATTCTTCACAGGCAGTAAGTTCATATGGTATACATATATAATTTGTAATAATATTTATTGAAACAAACAAGACCTGAAATTGTGCTCCCAATGGACAGATCTTTGCATTTTAATGAACTCATTTCAAGCCTTTATTTCAAGGTAAAATAAATTTTGCTTAACAACTATTCCCCACACCATTCAACTCTGCTCCTGAAGTAAAATTGGTGCTTTATAAGTCAAAAGGGCTTGACAAGTCCCTAAAACTACTATGTTTCGTTTCTGTACAAATTTCTTGAAAGTATTACCACATAGGCTCCATCTGCTACTGCACCAGCATCAAAAAGAGTCACCTTAACACGCCCCTCTTTTTCATAAGGTTTTTTTTTACCTATATTAATTGTTGCTTGTCTGCTGATGACTTCTGGTGAAAGTGGCGTCAACTTGGTAACATCCTGTATAAGGGAGATTTTAAAATTTATTCATCTTGTATATAAATGTTTAGCAAGTTAAAAATTTAGAAACCTGAAGGTCAACTGATAGTTCTATTCAGCAAAATCCAGTTACACTATGTGCATTCCAGTCTTTTAAGAGCGTGAAATCTGTGTGAAAAGTGATCCAAGTCCTGCTTGTGAATCAGTACAGGCTACAATTCAAAACCCTGACTGTAAAACAGTCTTGTTTGCAAAGTGTTAAAGATGGGAGTAAACAAAGCAAGAAACCTCAAAAGAAAATTTTAACAAAAGACCCCAATCCCCTACATACCCCTGAACCTAAATTACACATAACAGGCAAATTCATTTTCAACAGTCTACATGATGAACTGCACTAATATTTTATAAACAAAGCTTTTGTCAATAAACAGTTGTTTAATTGGTGTAAGGTTCCATTAAGCCAATCCATAATTACAACTAGGAGTCAGTGGGTCCAGAGGTTTCATTAGCACCATGGCTTTTTTTTTCTTTTTAATGGTTATTTTTTCCCTCAGGTACTGTTATTGTTGCTTTAGGTACCAGACAAAAATTCTGCTGTCCTAAGTAGTCTGTTGTGTGAACTTATTGGCAGTCACCGGCAAAACAAAAACCTCACAAATACACTCTGTATAGATAAAGAAACAACTCTGAAAGAGTTATTTAGGTTTTTTCAAAGCTGTTTGTCCAAATAATGCACAAGTGCTGAAACCCACTGAAATGTTCTCCTGTAAAGCTAATATCCATCCTGCATTGAATTCACATGGATGAGCCACTCAGCTCAAGCAGAGTCATGATGTCAGAAGAGTCCTCAGTGCAGGACAAAATTTAAGATACAAATCATACAAACATTAAATCACATATTGTTTACGCTGTTACATGAAAGCTCTGTGCAAAATGATCAAACACATCTGTGTAAAAACGTAAGCTCAGTCATTCTGCTCTCAAGTATGACATTAATAAAATGTTCATCTTCAATACAAAGCAAGTTTTAAACATCTAAGACACACAACTAAATTTATATTTCTCATATATGGAACTTAAAATGACTTCCCAGCGATGGGAACGCGACCTGCAGATGGCACCATGTAGTCGGGCGACCAGAATTTCAGCATGATGCAATTCCTGCCACCAGGAGAATTCTTCCTGGTGCATGAAATCATGCACGTGTGGAGTTTTTTCCTCAAGACTGGTATAAGGGTATTGCTCAGCAAGAAGCTTCACTCAGCTGTAAGCACTCAAGGGCCGCCAGAATAGGCCTTAAAGGTAATTCCTGCTGACCTTCCAGCTAGTCTCTATCTGTGCCTTTCCCAACTAGGAAATGCCATAGTCAACAATGACAGGAAAATAAGAAACTATCTGAAATAACCAACACACTGCCATAGGGAATTCCTCTGCTCAAGCCCAAAGAACATCAAATATTATTACTGTTAAGACAAATAAGTTGTTCCAGTTTAAACACAGGAGAACAGCAACAGGATTTTTGACTATGTACATTACAATAGACTTTAATTAGAAATATACATTACATATACATTTAGACTAGCATATAAGTGTGATAGGTGAGGCAGCTCAGGCGAGATATTTAACAGGCAAGGCTGCCACAGCAGGAGGCCACTGCAACTGGTTGAAGTGGTAGCTGCAGTGGTAGGTAGAACTGGTATTTCTCGGCAGTTTTTAATAGTCAAGAAAGTTGTCTTGGCAAACCACGACAGGGCTGATAGTGAACTCCTCGAACTTGCTGTAGAGAAATGGCTCAAATTTATGGTTCTATCTCGGAAAGGGAAAAATCTTAATACGACAGAACAGGGCAACTCTTATACGAGGAAAACTGCACCCACCAGTGAGCCATAAAAGCTTCAGCGGCGCCGGCGGAACACGGAGCCGCGGAGCCTCACGCTCACCGGGAGGAGAAGGAGAAGCGCCTCGCCCGGGCGCCTCACACCCGCCAGGACCGGCGGGACCTGCTCCGCGCGCCGCCGCTCTGCCCTCGGCTGCGGCCCCCTGCCCTCAGGCGCGGCCCCCTGCCCTCGGCCGCGGCCCCCCGCCGCCCAGCGTGCTGAGCTCGGCTCCCCGGGCGCCGCCACCTCCCGCGCCCCCATGGCACGCATCGGCAGCGGTGGGGCCCGGCAGAAGGCTCACAGTTCCTCGGGCCGCACCCCTCGCCCACACGCCCGCCCCCTCCGCTCCCGGGGCGCCCCCGCCGAGCTCCGGGAGCCCGATCTCGCTGCTGGGCGCCCCGCGGGCGGCGCTCACCAAGGTGCCGAGATCCTGCCGGCTGAGGTGCGGCTGCCCCAGAGTCACTCCCGCCTCGTCCCCCGCCATCTTGCCCCGAGTAGGAAGTGAGGAGCCCACGCGGCCGCCTGACCGCCGGCTCCTCTCGGCACCGCCGCTGCCGGCCCGCAACCTCCGGCCCACAGCGCGGCACCAGCCGGCCCGGGAGCGGACACCGAGCTCAAGGAAAAGCCGCGATCAGCGCCGGGGGGCCGCCATCTGCCCCGCGGCGGAGCGGACACGAGTCAGGCGCGCCAACGGGCAGCCCTATAAAGGACCCCCCAGCGCGGTCGCCCTCACGCCGGATGATGCAACCGGCGCCTGCGGCGGGGCCTCGCAGCGTGCGCGCGCACGGGGCGGGAGCGCGGGCACGGAGCGGCGGCGGGAGCGCGGGCACGGAGCGGCGGCGGGAGCGCGCCCTGACGGCGCCGCGCAAACACCTCCGGAGTGGCGGGAGCCCGGCACGGACCGAAACAGCGCCGTGCCTGCGGGAAGGGCTCGCTGAAAGACACACCGAACGCAGGAGGCCCGTGCCGTGCTCGGGGTTTGTTGCTGTGCGGGTTTATTTGGGGTGCCCGGGGGTGCGGTGCAGAAGGGCGCCTGGGGGACTGAGGCACGATGTCGGTGTATGCACTGAAATGAGCGCAGCGACCGCCGTGCCTGCTTCGACAGTAACAGGTCACCGTACGTGTGTTAGAAACTCTGCTGGCCATCGGCGTGAGGAGATCTTTCTAATTTCAGCTTTTCTCTTGTTGCTGTCTTTGTAGACTGGGCGCTTGTTGTTAGGGAAAGCGTGTGGATGTGAGAGTTGCCCCAACATACGAGCAACCTGAATGTTTTGTACCAAACAGGTAAAAATCCCACCAAACACTTGCTGTACCCAGAGTTGGGTATGACATAAATGCTTTATGAATTTAATAAAATTCCTAATCCAGTCATGAGAGCCAGTTTAGAGGTTCTCCAGAGAGTAAAGGTTAAATTCCCAACCCTTCCCTGTGGGAAATCGAGCGGACTTCTTCATGGAACCTCTTAAAGGAATAGAAGATGTTGCTGATAGTATTTCCTCCCTGGTCAGGGAAGCAGGTTTCAATGCAGGTAACCAGTTATCTCAAATATGTTGTGCCAACAACAGCAGCTTTGTCTGTTGGAATACACATTTGTTCTCAGACTCTGCCTGGCTTTGCAGGTCAAAAAAAGCAGGTTTGGGGCAGACAACCATGTGACTGAAATGTGATGATGGAAATCCGTGTGAAACTGGTATGCCTGGTTTAACAATGGTTGTAACCTCCCACTTTCCCCTATGCTACTATTTCCATACTTTCCTGATACAAGACCTAGGAGTGAGTTCTGATGGATATATGTAGAGCAAATACATTGCCAGTGTTCTTGATCTGAAGAAATTAACATTGTAAGAAACCTTCCAGTATCTATGATGGTATTGCCAATGACAAAATGTATTTTGTCTTGCAACCCAGTCATGTTGGACAATGGTCTGGAAAATAAATTTTCATAATCTTGTATCAGGCCACACGGTGTTTTCAATTTTGTATTAAATATCTCACTTCTGGGAAAAACCACTGAGATACATGAGGTGTAGTGAGAACATGATGCAATACTTGGTTGTAGTTGCCTTGATGTTCACACATGTATAATCCCTCTTTTATGAAAATGAACTGAAAGTGCTGGACTCTGTAGTTACTTAGCTGCTTAAATTATGCAATAAATGCAGTGCAGTGTGTGTGAAATTATGGAAATAGTTTTTGTCACATTTGAAACAGCCTTTAAAAAGGACTCAATCCTTGCCAAACACCCTGTCAGGAATATGAAAAAACTACGCAAACTGTTGCTTCTATTTTAACATTGAGATTGTACATTTTACATATTCTGAGGTTCTCTTGCTATTTTGATTCAGTTATTTGGAAATGTTTGTAATATAAAGAAAAGCAGAAAAGTCTAAAGTCTGTAAATGTCAATTATTGTAGGATCCTAGAATGGTTTATGTTGTAAGGGACCTCAAAGATCATTGAGTTCAAATCTCCCTGCCATGGGCAGAAACACCTTTCACTATCCCAGGCTGCTCAGAGCCCTGTCCAGCCTGGCCTTGAACACTTCCAGGGATGGGGCAACTACAGCTTCTCTGAGTAACCTGTGCCAGTGCTTCACCACCCTCACAGTAAAGAGTTTCTTCCTAGCACCTAATCTGAATCTGCCCTCTTTCAGTTTAAAGCCATTCTCCCTTGTTCTGTTACTCCATGCCCTTGTGAAAAGTCCATTTTCTAGTCTTCTTTTGGGCCCCCTTTAAGCACTGAATGCTTCTATAAGGTTTACTCAGAGCTTTCTCTTCTCCAGGCTGAACAACCCCGATTAAAATAGGTAGGAACATTTCTAGGAGTTGGCGTTATGCCATATGTCAATATATGTGCATTGGACATTTATGTATTAATTAAATAAAGTTTAAAAATACTAGAATTAGATCCTAAGTAGTGTATTAATATAGCTCAAAAAAACTACATTCAGAATTTTATTCATTGCAATAGTCTTATTTAAGCCAGTGGTAACTGTTTAGCCACTGACTTTGTACAAATGCCTAAATCAGAGGAGTCAACTCAAATCTCAAATTAATTTTCAGTAAGGTAATCTTGAGACTAGTGGTAATTGTCAGCGGCCTAAATGTAATTATTTAATTTTTTTAGGAGACTAGAATTGAGACATTATTAACATATTTGATTTTTTGGTAGAAGCAAATTGTTCAACGTGAAGGAGAAGGGTATGAGAGGGTTTTTTTGTGCTTTGAAATGTTGAGCTGTTTTAAATGTCAAAGCTGCTATGGTTTTGTTCTGTGGCTAGGTTTGAGGTCCTCTTCTGTGATTCTGCGACAGTGTGTAGGAGAGACCTGAAGACCATCTTGCACCTCAGCATGACACAAACTGCAGATAGCAAAATGACAGTCAGGTAAAACATAAAAGTCTTGCTTAACTTTTTCCACCCTTGCTGACCTATGAAGGTGAAAAGTCTGAGGGGTGCAGAAGGATGCATGAAGTTTTGGTTGTATCATTTCTGTATATGAGAAATTTAGTTCCTACTCATTTTTCTTTGTTGAAGCATTAGATATGGGTGGGTATATGTTTGCTACAGCAGATATCCATTATGGAAAAGGGAGGGAATGTCTTGGAGACATAGGTGGCAGGAACACCTGCTGTCTTGGCAGGGTCAGTCTGTAAAGGCCAGTTTTTTCACCATAAACACACAAGTAACAGGTTTTAAAACAGTGACTGGGGAGATGGGGCAAATGTACTGCATGAGTGAATGAGATGGAGTAGTAAGGCAAAGCCGAGAGAGGTCTGGCCATTGGGATGAAGGAGTGAATGGGAACTTGATTGTAGTAGAGGGAGCAGTAGGTAGGCAGTTGAGGGGAGTGGGAATAGCATTGGGAAGTCTTTGTGAGGCACCACATGGAGTAGCTGGTTCATTTTGTGAAGCCGTGAAAGGTGGGAAAGGCATTCAGCTTGGGGGTGGCAGGTATAGAGAACGTACTCTTGTTTTATAAATCAAGAATTGGAGGGGGCGGGGTGATAATGAGAGACTGAAAACAGGATGGGAACAGCAGTAAACAGGGAGAGGATGGCAACCTGTAGCCTGCTATTTAAAGCAGTGAGTGACATAGAAGTGTAGCAAATGGTTTGGGGGTGGTAGTGGCAAACCAAAGGTCCACGTAGGTTAGTTCATCTCGTACAATGAAATCTGAGCTTGCCAGGCAAAGGAAAAATAGCAGAAGCTAAGGGGTACTGTTTGTACCAAGGCAGAGGCCTGCTCACCCCATCGGGGCCGTGCTCCCTGTGTGCAGTTTGTTCGCTGCTCCAGGGCTGCCGGCCCTGACCCTTGCGGCTCTGGTGACCCGGTTCCCAGGGCGGCTGGCAGAGCAGCCTGCGGGAAGCAGAGAGCCGGGATCAGCCCGCAGCACCGGCTGGGTGTCCGGGGAGGAGCGCAGCCGGCCCCGAGCGGCGATTGCTGTACCCGGGGCGGGATGCAGCGCCGCACCGGGCAGCTGCCATAGCAACCTGGGAGCCGCCATCGCCTCGGAGAACTCGGCCGCAGCCTGGAGGCAGCGGGGCGGGCGAGAGCAGCGCAACACCGACCCTCTGAAAGCGGACGCGTGTGGATGCGCGTCCTCGCGGGCCGGACGCAGATGATGCTTCTCGGTGTCGCGTTCTCCAGCCGTGCTCCTCGGGGCGTGCCGGGGCTCCGGGGTCTGGCCGAGCCCGCACGGGGCGGTGCCGGTGCCGGAGCCGTTCCTCGCCCCGGGCCCGCCCGCGCGGCCGCAGGTGCGGCGGAAGTGACGGCCGGCGCGGTGCTGCCGGGGGAACATGGCGCCCGCGGCCGCGCGGGGCAGCGCGGAAGGTAAACAAGCGTGAGAGCGGCGGGGCTCCCGGGGGCGAAGCCGGGCCGGGCCGGGCGCGCCGGGGGCGGCTCCCACCTCCCCCCCGCGAGCGCGGACGGCGGGGAGGAGGGAGCCCAGGATCCCCCCTTCTTCCTCCGCCTCCTTCTCCTCCTCCTCCCGGCTTCGCCTCAGCCATTGCCCCTCTCCGCAGCCCCCCGGCGCCTCCCTCCGCCGCCCCCGGCTGTATGGTACACGGAGCCAGGGCCCCTCTCCGCCGCTCCAGCGGGAGGAGCCGCGTCCTCAGCGCCGCCGCTGCCGAGAGGTGGGTGAAGGATCCCCCGGGCCCTCCCGCCGCCGTCGCTCGCCCCATCGAGGGCGGCCCGGGCGCCCTCCTGGCCCTCAGGGTCTCTCCTCCCCGGGGCGGCGGGCGGCAGGCGGGCGGCAGGCGGGCTGGAGCGGGATCGGGCACGGCCGCGCCGGGCGGGCGCAGCGAGCGCCTGGCGGGTCCGGGGTGGCCGCAGCCCCGCCGGGCCCCTCGGGCTCCTGCACGTCGCGGACCTCGGGCCCGCCAGCCCCGCTTGCCGGGGAGCTCAGCCTGCGGGCGTGCGAGCAGGCAGGCTGAAGTAGGTCATCTGAGTTCCTGCCCCGAAAATGGCCATTTTTACCCGCCCCCCTCCCCCATCGTACCTGATCGCGGCAAAAGTATCCGTGATCTGAACGGGTAGAGCTACCCAGGGTTGATACTAGAGCTTTGATCTATTTGGTAAATACTGGAATGCCACTTAAAAATTTGAAGTTCTTGCCTTTTCATTGTTTGGGATTTGGGTTTTTCTGCTCTAATTTAGAAAAGAAATAGGAGAATTATAAAGTTATTACTGGATAAAAGGACAGAACTACTGAAGTCTGGCGTCCTGTGGACTTGTTATATAAACTTGTCTGTAGAATAACCCAGCTCTTGCACCACCATTGCCCCAGTTCACATTCAGATCCCCTGAGAATACCATCATGCACAACACATACTTCCTGTGTTTTCCCTTCCATCACCTAGAAAACGTGTTTAATTTCTACCACATGTCCTATAAACTTTCCACTGACACTCATCTCCTTTCACTTTCCTTAATTATACCCTGTGGCTGGTTTGGATCTACACATGTGTTGATTTGCCTTTCAGTGAGCAGAGCACAGCAGATAACCACTGAGCTCACACTAGAGATATCAGACCTTTTTCATTCATCTAGCTGCTAGTCTGGGGGATATGTGTAGAAATAAAATAGGTTTGAGATTTCTGTGTTTCTGACGAGTTTGGTATTTGCTAGTAAGGTCAAAACCTGTGTGTCTTGGACAAAGGGCACGATTAATGTCATTTTCTCAGAAGATGCTAGGAGTACATACTAAATTAGCCATAAAGATACAGATAACAAAAAGACAAACGGAGGGCATAGTTTAGCAATCCTAATTTAAATTTAAAATATTTTTACTAACATAGTTTGAATACTACTTCTTACTCTTTTCTGTCTTATTACGCTAAAAATTTATGATAAGTCAGAAAAGATAGGATTTTTTGTTACTAACAGATACTTGGCTTGCTACTTTTCTGTATAAAATACACTATAATTTTCTTAATAAAAATCTTCACAGTGACAGAATCAGGCTTTATTCATACCTTTTTCTTACATTCGAAATCGTTAATCATTCTATAAGACACAGATATATATGTATGTGTGTGTATATATATATATATAAGAAGGACTGATATCATTCAGGATAGAGCAGTCCTGTCCACTTTGAGAGCAATGGCAAATCTGTACTTTTCAACACTACTATCATTTAACTTTTAGGTATTAGTAATACAAGTATTTCCACTTAAAAGATAATTCTCATTTTGGTGGATGTATCAACTGTTTTATACAGGGCACCTGTTCTGGTATCAGTGCAATTGGCAGAGTGTTGAGCTGAGCTTGCTCTGTGTTTGGGAGCAGGTTTTTCTGTACAGGCGTTGGGATGCAGTGACTTCTTAGACAGGTGGTTCAAGCCATCTTAGTGTCTGTGAAGTGCAGTTACAGGTTCTGGCACACGTAGATTGAAGAATAACCATGTTGAGCTGAGGCACAATCCATGCTGAGTTTTAGCAGGTTTGGTTGTAACTGGTTCTGATATTTTTGACATGGCTGTAATGACCATAATGACACCAAGTGTCACTGCTGCTCTGTGCTAATTCAGATTGTTCTCAGATAGCAACAGGAGCAGAGATTGTTGGGGGAGCTGTTCTGGTCAGCTCTGTGTCCCTAAGAAATGGAGTGTGGGCAGCTTTCAGGAGTAGCCAAGTCTTAAGTTCTGGCAGTCTGGTTCCTCTGGCTGATGGTGATTGGTAAGCTCCTAACTTCTCCATTCTCAAGTAATCCAGTGCTTTTGGAACTCTCAAGATGGATTGGATGAAGTCTTAAACATGAACATAACAATGTGTTGAAGATAAATGGTTTTCCAAATTCAGTGTACTAATTACAAAGGATTTCAGATAAAACACATGGAAACTGGATGTATTTCTTTGTTCCCTACGTTGCAATTGTTGTAGCAATGAAAGTTTTGATAGGCACTGGTTATTGATCTATCCCACATGACATCACTCCTTCTGTTGCTGTTAGTGGGGGATTATGATAAAAAATTGACAAAATTTAATGTTTTTAGTTTTAAACCATGTAAACAAAGGTTTAATTTGGGGGATAAATTATTTATGCTGTGTATGTTATAATTGCATTCTTACTCAGTACATTGCATTCAAAGGCCCAGCCTTCGGCTGTATGTGCAGTTGTGAATGTGTGCTAGTGTGTTCAAATACTTGTATTTTCATATGTGTGTATAACATTTGACTACGGAGAAATGTCCTCCTTATTAACAAAACTAGGGTCAAAAAATTCTGCTCTAGGCAGCCTTAGCTTTGCACCTGATCAAATAAAGCGTGCATGATGGCTTTAAAATTTACATTTAAGTGCATGCATTTAGTGGATGGAAGAGACTATTTTGTTTAAAGCTCTATTTTAGTACATTGTGTAAGCAAAGCATGGTTCTGTGTGTCTGTTGAAATATCTTTATGGTGTAACTCATAGATAATAGTGTTTTATTATGTGAAAATTTGTTGTTCAGCTTGTCCACAAAGATGATTTCTTAGAATATCTATGGGATAGGTAAAATGAACAAGTAATTAGTAAACAAAACAAATCCTGCTCATTCTATCTCAGCATCCCAGATAAATTACTAAGGAGCAACAGTAAAGGAAAGCTGAAATTTTTCTTTGAGATCGTGTGGTAGACTTGGTATTGTCAATACTTTCCTAGGACAATAAATTTCTATCCCTAGAAAATGCATATAAGCTTACATATGACATAAAGACACATATTCAAAGGGCTCTTTTTCAGGTAGTACTGCTCTTGGAGAGATTTTAAATCCAGGAGGGCATGAGTCAAAAGCAGATATTCTGTGACTTGTTTCTCAATAGCTAGTGCATTTAGACTCCATTTCTTCTGCTTGTGACTAAGAGCCTCAGACACCCCGAGGAAAGAAGGTTCTCCTTGTTTAGCAAGAAAAAGCAGTCTAGAGTAGGATTTTCAGACTTTCATTACAGCTGCAGAATAAAAATGAGAAATCAGTGTTCCAAGTAAGTGGTTTTACAGTTAGAGCACTGTAGAATCTAATGCATTATGTGCTTAAAGATGAAAAAATGTAAGGAACAGCTAATAAGGTTAAATGTATTTCTCTTTTGGCTTTTCAGCAGACTCTTTCTGTGCTGCATTATCCTGATCAGCTCTAATACGTGCAGAACAGTAACGAATGTCAATGTACATTGCCCCCCACCTCCCCTTCATTGTTTATACATTGGATTTTTTTTGTTCCATTTTTCCTGTAGACCACTGCAGACTTCATGTCTTCCATTGGATTAAGTGTTCAGCTGTGATTTGCATGCATGAAGAAGATCGAACTGAATTTTCCATTTTTATTGAAAATATGGAAAAAAATGTTATGTATTGTCCTCTGGGAAATAACTGCAGCATTTGAATAGTGCTTAGAATTACATCAAAGATTGCAAGTATGTGTGTGGGAGGAATGGCATAGCTATGCTTTAGAAAAATTACTTGGTTTGAGAGTATTTTGTATTGCTTTTTTTTAATGTTTGAACTACCACATTGCTATTTGCTTTTGATGGAGGATGTTAGCTTTAGAAATGAAGATTTTTACCAGTTAAGCATAATATGCATTTAATTATCTACTTTCCCAGTTTTTGTACTATTTTAACCCCTTTGTGTATTTGTACTGGCAATACATTTTTTGTTTTAAAGAAAAATTTATCTGCTGATAATGTGCATGGCTTTATGCCAAGAAAAGGATATTTACTCCTTTTATTTAATGCAGGAAGACAAGTAGTCCTTTTGCTTTTCACTCATGGAATTCTGAAGCTTCTTTAGATGGTGTAAAGAGAAATCTTACTGGTTTTGTGTCTAAGTAATCCATTAAATGCTCACTGCTGTTTAGGAGGAAAAATATGTTAATGTTGAAAACTAGATTTACTAAAAGTAATGTCAGCAGGAATGTGAAAAGAAGGATTAAGTGATTTAAACACATTTTTAAAACATTCAGAAATAATAATTTCAAAGTGTTGACTCCTTTCGTACTGTTATGGAGATTTGTGGCTGACTCGGTGTTTTAAGTATTTTTTATGGAATAGCTAGTTGTAGGGAGATGTAAAAATTGGAACTCTAAAGGGTATTCCCTAAATACAGGTGGGTTTCATTTCTCAGTATTTCTGTGATTGCTGCCTTGTTAGATTTAAAATTCAAAGGATAATAATATATACTTATTTTTTGGTGTATGTATATTTATCTTATTTCTATTTAATCAGAATTAAAAAGAAGGTTGTAAAAAAACCCCTACATTGTTGCAGTGTCTGTGCAAAAGCAACACAATCACAGATTCACAGACGAATTGAGGTTGTAATGGACCTCTGAAGGTCATCTGTGCTACCTGCGGGGCCACCTAGAGCCAGTTGCCCAGGACTCTTTGGTGATGGTTTGGTTGAGGGTTTTTTGTTTGTGTTGTGTTTTGTTTGTTTGTTTTGGATTTGGAGTTTTTGCATGATTGTGTTGAGTATTATTTACTTGTTTTCCTCCTTAAAAGCAATACCGGAGGTGCATCTACCATGTCTTCACTTCACTTCCAGCTTTTCCTTTTTGCTTCTTTGAGGATAGTGAAAGAGCCCTTTCTTTTAGGGCCATCCTGTGTACAAGTTAATTTTTCTCCTTTTATTTGAGGAGTACCCGTAATGTAATTACCTTTGTCAAGGTAAGGGCAAAGATCCTGCTGTGTGTTTGGAGCTTGCTGCTGTGGTTTTTCAGTTCTGTTAGGAACACAGTAATGCACATACTCTTTTGAAGAACTCCCTTCAGTAGTATTACCTGTGTGATGGGAGATCCCATTATTTCCAGATGAATATATAATTGCTTCTGTCAGTTGGGGAATGTTGCTTAATTTTTTACTTTTTCTCCCCTGATACATAGTTGTGTTATTCTGTTCTCACTCTCACATTTGCAAATTCCACCTGTCCTTTCCCATTTTTAACCCTGATCATGGAACTGAGGCTGAGCCAAGTCTTAGTTGGTCTCCCAGAGCCCTGTAACTTACACAGTTGTACTGTCTTGAGAGTCCTTGTAACACTGAGCCTCTTGGCTGATTCCAGACAGCAGTGAGTTGTTTTAAGTCGCTGTATGTTCTATGAAAATAAGTGGCCCATTTAAAGGCAAGTCATCATTAAATAGCTTGAACAGGAAGGACTAAGGTATGAGTTCAGCTATTATTAAATATCAGAACAGGGGATGGGAGGAGAGGAATTACAATGCTCTGATGAAAAAAGGAAGTAAGCTAATACTGGTCCTTACCTTTTTATTTGATACCAGAAATCCAGTTAGAAAGCAAAATCCTGTGAAGTCGGGCTTTATGCTTCCTCTTCAGTTGGGTGCTTCTTTTTGAGGTGGTAAGAATTAGTGAAGTGGTTCTTTCCTCATCTGCTTTTGTGTAAGAGCTGGCAACAACTAAGAAAATTACCTGATGGTAATTTTTCTTTCTGGTATGCATTTGATATTGAGGAGTAAGAGACTCACAAAGGGAGGTTCCAGAGCAGTTTGCATGTTTCTCTTTGTCTTCAGTGACACTGAAGGGAAGGTGCTGCCGTGGATACTGGTAAGAAAGTGATTGGACTGTCATCTTTGTTCTTTGCTCCTGCTCTTACTTTCAGGAATTAGAATTCTGTGAGAAAGCCTTAATTGTAAGGAGCACTCCCAGCATTGGCTTTATCATGCACAGATCCTGTCATCAGGCTTCAGCAGTGTGGGAGTGGTGCTAATTCCACGAGGTGTGGCTACACCCATTCACCAGTTTAGTTTTGCACAAAGGGTATTTCCAGTTGGTTTTCCAGGATGTGTGCTGAGGAGTGAAGGAGAGGAGTTGATTAACCATTGTTGAGTCTAATAAAATGCATTCCTGTTACAATAGCAGCAGCCAGAATGTGGTGCTTGAGGAAGTGGGGGTAAGTGGTAACTGCACTCTGGTGCTGTGAAATATAGGCCAGCCTAGAGTCACTTCTGGGTCCATGTACTTATGTGAAATTTTATGACCTTGAGAATCTACAGGTTTTCTAATGTGTTGGTATTATTTAGATTTTCGTGTGTGTTATTCATACCAAAACATTATTAGCTTTATTTATTATAAAAAATTCAGAGTTAAATGTAACAAATATCTGAGGGAAGGTTGAAGTGTAATTTAAGGTGGGATGAAGTGGAACAAAAGTAGCTGATGCAATTCTAATAATAAGTCAATGCCAAATAGGGAAGTTGTTGCTCTTTCTCTCTCTTCCTGCACAAGTATATGTCCTGCCCTCTGCATCAGGTTGGTTCTTGTACCAAACCCCACAGTGTCAAGTCAGAAGTCAGCTCACTGGGAAGCAGAAAGATTCCTGGTTTTGAGGTTTTGTGTGTGCTGGGGAGTCAGGGTGGTCATGTTTATGTCATATGTCTTTTTCACGTCTGTCCCTCCATGCTCTTAGTTTATTTTTTAGTCATGGTTATGAGTTGAATTGACTTTCTGGAGAAGCCCGATGAACCCCAGAAATGGCTCAAAGTAGGCAGCAGGAGCTCAGGTCCTGGAATGTGACAGAAGAGGAAAGTGCAGTGTGCTGTGGTCCTTTGAGGAATTGTTGACTGGTTCAAGCTGTGTTGGGCAACTTCACCCTACTGAAACCCAAGGAAGCTGAGCAACATTTTGAGAAATTTCTGGATTTTGAATAGGTTTTTATTTTGATTATTGAATTGACTTTAACAGGGTAGGATCCTGCTACTCTTAGATTTTTTTTTTTTTTTTTAATTTGCAGGTTAATTATAGCTTGCATATAAGTAACACTACATCTGCAAATGCTTAATGAGCAATTAAGCTTCACTAAGCCCACTATACAGAATATTTTTTGTGACCTATTCTTGTCAGTGCTTCTTGTTGCCTTAAGTATTTTGCACTTCATAGATCTCATAACTTAATATTAATCGCTATAGTAAGAAATGAGGGGGAACATGATGGGACTGTGTTTTTACAGGAGAGGTAAAGCATACAATCTCAAATAGTATCTGTGAAAATGTTCATTTTCCTACAAATAACTGTTGACATAGATTTTAAATTTGACACAGATTTTAAAACATAATAACTTTTTTTTTTTTTTTTAGATCATATAACGTACAGATCTACTGAAGCTTGTTTCTGAAGTTCAGAAACTTCAGAAAGGAAGTTTGGCTTCCTTTCTTTAAGACCTTTGATATCCAAGAGTGGGTGTTTTATTGCTCCCCTGAGATAAATTCTTTAGAAGGATTGACGGGGGAGAGGAAAAAAACCATGACAACCTTTTTAGTTCATTATATGACATGAATTAACTTGGAGTAAGAAATCATTTTGGTAGTGTTGCATAGTTATTTTTGTTCATTACCCTGTTTTTAAAATGAGAATATTTGGTTTGGGGAAAAGTATTTCAAGTTTGTGTTTTATGTTATTTTCTCAGTTGATTTTTCAACTGAAGACAGAACAGAAACAATGGTGAAGACTTAATTTCTAATCAAAGCAATCTCAGTTGGGGGTTATTTAGTCAGGAAGGGCTTGTAATATGTTATTAGAAATTATGATTTATTTTTATTTTTATTTATTTTCTTTCTTCCCCCCAGGTGATTCATGGCAGGGGACGTGGAAGGGTTTAGCTCCTCCATCCATGACACCAGTGTCTCTGCAGGATTCAGAGCACTGTATGAGGAGGGATTGCTTCTTGATGTCACACTTGTCATTGAAGACCACCAATTTCAGGCCCATAAAGCACTGCTTGCCACCCAGAGTGATTACTTCAGGATTATGTTCACAGCAGACATGCGAGAACGAGATCAGGACAAAATCCATTTGAAAGGTCTGACAGCTACAGGCTTCAGTCATGTCCTCCAATTCATGTACTATGGAACTATTGAACTGAGTATGAACACTGTTCATGAAATCCTTCAGGCTGCCATGTATGTCCAGCTTATAGAGGTGGTAAAGTTTTGCTGCTCTTTTCTCTTAGCTAAAATCTGCTTAGAAAACTGTGCAGAAATTATGAGACTTCTGGATGATTTTGGTGTAAACATCGAAGGAGTCAGGGAAAAATTGGATTCCTTTCTGCTAGAGAATTTTGTGCCACTCATGTCCAGACCTGACTTTCTTTCATATCTGAGCTTTGAGAAGCTCATGTCTTACTTGGATAATGATCATCTGAGCAGGTTTCCAGAGATAGAGCTGTATGAAGCTGTTCAGGCCTGGCTACGCCATGATAGAAGACGCTGGAGACATACGGACACCATCATTCAGAACATCAGGTTTTGTTTGATGACACCATCCAGTGTTTTTGAGAAGGTTGGTGCATTTGAAAAGCAATAGGCAGGATTCATCATTTAGCTAGGGCAGCATGCCATTAAATAGGTAAGATTCTGGAAGCTATGAAAAGGAACAAAATGATAGCATTTATTTTTCTAATAAAATAAAGCACAGAAGGCAAACATCTAGAAGTGTTGTCTTTGGTTATTAGACAATAATACTACAGTGGCTGGAGAACCGGTATGTTTGCAGTACATGTTTATATGTGACTTAATACGGAAAATAAGGTCACTTGTGTCTAGTTTGATTTCAAATATTCTTAACTGTTTTCCACAAATTGCTTATTGTTTCCAGAGGCTTTAGACCTGCACATAATATGTAGGGTATACTTTATGATGATTGTTATCAATAGAATAAAAAATAGTGACTGTAGATCTTATGTGGCTTAAGTACAGGGGAGAGTTATTTACAAATGACAAGTAGCATCTGCTCTTAAATCTGCAGAATGGTGCTGTTGTTTTATCTTCAGTGCTTGTGCTATTACACAGCAGTTAGAAGTAAGCCCTGATCCTGCAAAGTTACACATTGTACAATACAATCAAAAATTATTGAAGGCATCAAATGTAATGATTTACTTTAGGTATCAGAGGACTCTGCAACAGGTGATCTTATAGTTAACTTTCATTGTATGGAATAAGAGTTAAAAGAGAAGTTGCCTTTTCTACTCTTCTGTTAAAGAACAGACAAAAAATTGTTTTCTAGTTCTTCAGAATCTCTGAATATTTGTTAACAGTAGAGGATTACAGTACTTTGTAAGCAGTTCTCTCACAGGCCAGTAACAGTGTTCAGGTTAGGAATTACTTGATATGTGCTGTTTTAACAATGTTAATTTTGTGTTATAAAATACAACTTCAACTTCTGTATTTTTCACCTCTCAGCAAATTAATAGGAATTCAGACCCCATATTTTTGTTGTGCTTCTTACAAATTAATCTTCCATATATTTTTACTTTAGTATCTACTGAATATACAGACATGGTTGTATTGGGTTTGGTGTTTTTCAGGGCCACTGGATCATCTAAGGAGTAATTCTTATACTCATTTGTATTTTAGATTATAAGAGCTATTAATTACTTCAGACTAGTGAATTTTTATATTTGGATTTTTTTGTGTGTGTGTGAACTGAGTATAGGAAGTAATAATACATAAAATATATTTATGATGCTATATTGGATTATAGACATAAAATAAATGCCTAAGCATATTTTAGAACACTAATGTAATGTTTATATTGGGTTAAAACATTTTTAAGTAGTAGGAGCTCAACTCTGCAACATGCTGTATAGTGTCTTGTTTTAAATAGCACTTTTACCATATTAATACATAATTTAAGCCCTTCAGTAATAAAACTTACAGAATTCACAACATATTTTTTGAGGTTAATCTAATAAGGTAAGGATTTGTGTGAGTCTGCTTCAGCAGTATTAGTTTTGGGGATGCCAGCTCAAGCATCAAGCTGTCTTCAGTTAGATTTCTGTAAGTGCAAGTGAAAGTGTATGTTAGTCTTGAGCATTTTATTTGGTTATAACTTCTGGAGTTGGTTTTAATATCACTGGTATAAACCCTGCATACAGTGCTTATCATGTTTTATCTTGACAGCTACCAAATGGCCCAACAGATACAACTTCAGGAGAGCAGTTGTTTTCAGCATGCCAGGTTATATACCTGCATGCAAAAGCTTTCGCTGGTAATACCCTCTCTGTTAATTGTATGTGGGAGCAGAGAAAAGCCAGTGCAGATTATGGAGTGAGACAGCTCAGCAGAGGGAAGCAGAGCTAATTATGTCATTTGTTACTGCAGCTAGGAATGCATTTGTGTTCTACCTTGGCTGGGGAGTATTAAGTTATCCAGCAGGACAAGTGACAAAGGACAACTGCAGTTGGAGCCAATATCAGAATATAGAATACTTTATTTTTTAATAAAAGAACATGTCTGTTCACTGTTCTGGCAGTAACTCAGAGAGAGCCTCTTTCTTCTATCTGTAGAATGGGGAAATAGTGGTATAACTCCCTTTTTTGAAGATCCACAAAGAGAATCCACCCTTTTTCTGAAGCCAGCACATACTAAATGCATGAATGTACCAAATACAGTCTGAGGTTGACTCTTCCAGTTCACCAAACTCTGTATTGGCTGTACACTGGCTGGCTTGTTACGTACTTTTTTGTAATCTTTCTAATACACATTTCTCAGATGCCTGTCACTGTAGCATACAAATAACTTGTATAATTTAACTTTGCAAGTCATGGTAAGGACTTTTGTCCTCTTAAGCCCTTCTGTTCTATACATTTTTTTTTTTTTGAGAGATGTACAATTTAAAAATTGGTGAGTCTAGATTAATACCTGGAGGTTGATGTGCATTTAGAATGCACAAGTGAAGGTACAGCATATTTGTTTGCTACAAAATGTCTTGGAAGAAAGTCTTCTGAACTATGAGTAGGTACTCCTTTTGTTCCTCAGCCTTTAAAGTACATGCAGATGCATGGGCAAAAATAGAAATATAAATCAAATAAGGATTTAGGCAATAGGCAAAGTATTTGGGGAAAAGCACAAATTTCACTATTCATGTTGTGCTTTCCTTTTTTATTAAACATATCCATAGTCTGTAAGTCTTGAGGAACTTAAAACTGCCTTTCACCTGCATCACTGAGTTAATCTCTGTGTTACTGGAGGCAACCATGTCATGATTTCCCTGAAATATACTGTTTAAGCTCCATTTAGTTTCTGTGTACTACTCAGGTTGAAATGTTGTTTCAAAATCTGTCCTTAAAACCCGGAATTTTTTTATGTCCAGTCTGTAAGGTTTATTATGACTAGCTCATGCTTATTAATTGCTAGCTTAAATCAAAAGTTTACTAATCACTAGATTCATCAGCTTCTGTTGTAGAGGTAGGATGAATAGCACATTATTTTTTAATATCTCCTGTCCTGTTCCTAGAAAATTGTAATTTTTGAGATGATGTCATTGTAATTTTATGTTACCGTGACTTTACCTTACATAAATGTGTTGAATTTTTTTTCCCGTTTACCTCCATTTCTAGTAGTACATCTTTATCTACTTACACAACTTCATTTGCTGAAGTATAGAATAAGAAGTGTGGATGAAGTTAGGGGTCCCTCTTATTGTAAATAGGTGCTGTGCTCAGTATTTTTGGGTGTTAAGATTACTGTTGATTTGAATAGATTTGCTAGCAGTATTTATTATGTGCAGAGCTTCTTAATTGTGGCATATAGATTGT
Source organism: Taeniopygia guttata (assembly GCF_048771995.1). Classification (NCBI taxonomy): domain Eukaryota; kingdom Metazoa; phylum Chordata; class Aves; order Passeriformes; family Estrildidae; genus Taeniopygia; species Taeniopygia guttata. The sequence goes on along the minus strand of NC_133024.1, from coordinate 102,437,040 downwards.
TGACTCCACTCTGATTTGAAAGATTAGATTGAGTTAGACTCCAGCTTGATTTTGACAATTTCCAGCTTCTAAAAAGAAGCAGCTGAGTAATCAATTTGAGGGCATCGTCCTGCTGCTCAGAGGCTGTGCCTTTCTATGGTTAGGCTGAAAACACTTAAGTGATTTCTATTCTTGCAGAATAGCCCTTCAAAGTCCTTCACTGGCACTGAGCAGTTCTCATACCAGCTTATAACTGTGATTAGAATATGGCTGGAGATAAATAGATGTGAAAATAATAAGGATCTTTGTTAGTGGAGTTGATGGATCTTTAGTTTTGATTGAGGTTAATCTCTAGTAAAATAAGTTTGGGGTTTTGTTTTGAGTAAGAGTTTGGTCCTTAGAAGTGTGATCCAGATGCCGTGGGGTGGGGCATTGCTTCTGTAGTCCTCGTAGCTGAGTTTGAGTTGCATCTCACATTCCAAATTGGCAGCCTTAGGAAACATTAGCACAAAAAGTTGGAATCTTTAAAAACAGTTCTTTGTTTACATGTCTAGAGATGATAAAGTGACATTATGAGCCATTGAGATTTTTCTGTGCTTTTGTTTTTGTTTGTCTTTGAGGATTTTTACCAGTTCTACAGAAGGAAGCAAGATAATAGCCACCCCATATAATAACATACTAAAATTTAGTAACCAGGTGCACAAATAATAGCTGTTTAGTTTGGGCAGTTCAAAAGAAGCCTTTCTTTCTGATTTTGAAGGCTTTTTATTACAAACCTAAGTAACAAGAATACAAATACAGCAGTAGCTGTAAATGGTTGTATGAGGAAATTTTGTTTTAAAAAGTCTGTATACTGAAGTCATGTGTTACAGAACATTTACCTTGCATTTCATTGCTCTTCCTGCAGCTTATTAATTGGCATAATTGTTTTTGGGGAGGGGGAAAGCTGATGAACATAATGTGGGGTACAGCTGGTCTTTTGTGGAGATAACTTTTCAAATTAGAAAGTAATGGCTTAATTTTTTCTTTTTCTTCTTCATATAATACAAATTGAAGATTTGGATACTTCCATAACTGCTACAACTAGAAAAGCATGCATTCAATACAGCAGAAAAATAGGCAATGATTAATCACTGCACTAACTTGGAAAGCCAGCACTTTTTATGGAGTGTTTCACTGGTTTAAAATGAAAAAGAGGAAATGCATTAAAGCTCAACTTTACTGTGACTGGAGAGATGCCCCAGGGGGCAAATAAAGGAATGGATGTTTTTAATTATTTTTATGTCTTTTATTATGGAATAACACGTTTGATTTTGTTTATGCTTTTCTCAGTCTGTGTAGCAGAAAGACTGACTGTGAACCACTGGTAGTTCATACACTGAGATAGTTCCCATTTCTCCATCTCTGGAGATCTTGTGGAAACTCTTACATTAGGCTGTGTCCAAGCGTAACCTCTTTAAGTGGGTTTTCTCCAGAAAATTAAAGAATTGGAAAGAATGTACAGAAAATCACCTGAGCAAAGCTTTAGCACTTGGATTAAATTCCCTTTTTCACGATATGACTGGGGTTAATATGGAAGTCCACTTAAAATGCCTTTGAGACCCTTCAGCAAGATAACAGAACAGTTTAAAGAAAACTTCGAAAATGCTTTGAAGTATTTATATATTTTTATCAATTCAGAGTTGATTATGTACTCTTCAGGAATGCACATTTGTTTCATTTCAGGGTTCCTGACAATTGCTGCATATTTCCACCTGTTTTGCTGAAATCCGTGTGTTCTGTTTGAGTGTTGGTAATTATGGACACACTGCTTCCAGAGCTTCTCCATTTGAACTTAACAGGAAGATTGCTCTGTTGATAAGCACTTTGATATTTGCTGATGAACTTCTTGTTGCTACTTACAGGTAGTGGCAGAGCCTACTTTTGAAAGCTGAAGGCTTTCCTTCTGTGTGTTTTGAGTATCAGATAGAAATTCCTGCAAAAGGTCATGGGCTTTCATCTGCTGACATTCACAACTTACAGTTGTTTTAAATACCAAATTACCTTAATTTAAATGCTTGTCTCTTTTGATTATATACACAAGTCATGAAAATTACTGTAAAATTATTTGAAAGTGTAGGCAGAGGGATTTTCTTACTAGTAGAACAGGGCTTTCAAATATTTCTGGAACATTTCATAATGTGTGACTGAAAGTGGGTCAAATGACCTACATTTGCTTTGTTTTCATTTGCATTAAGCAAGTGTGAGCAGTCTGTACTTTCCTATAGGCATATCCTAACATTCATCTTAGACCATCATTTGAGCCTCAAGAGAGGTACTGCTCCTGTATGGCAGAGGTCATGCTGGTGAAAGGTGGATGGCTAAAAACAGGGATATTTTTCCTTGACAGCCAAGTCTAGGAATGCTCCTATTACCTTTTCGTACCAGAAGTGAGGTAGTCGATCACTCTTGTTTTGTGGGATTTTTTTTCTGCATATTGTAAGAATTGCTAGTGCTGTGTATTTTCATGTTCAGCTCTTCAAACTTGTGCTTGTTGAAGCTTCCCCGTGAACTTCAGTCACAGAGGGGTGTTAATAACTGGGAGTTGCATTTGCTCCATCATGTCTTTTTCATTTAAGGTAGGAGTTGAGGTTTTGCTTTGACATGAGTGCCATTGTCAAGACAAGCAGTAGTAAACTAAAAAATTGATTCCCTGGTCTTGAGGGTCTCTCTCTGGAATTAGAGATACTCCTTGTTTTCTTTGGCATGCTCTCATGGGGTGAGATTTAGGCTATGTGGAGGAGTACAGTGATGAGGTTGTAGGCTTATTTTAATTCCAGTTTCTGGCTGGCATTCCAATTTCTATATCTAATAACAGAGTTGTAAATGCTGAGGGAGAAAGAAAAAAAAATTCCATCTCTGCCAGGCTTTACTGATATGTTTCACATTGTAAGCATGTTGATCCTGTTGTCTTCCATAATTGTCCAAGAAAACCTGAACTGCATATAGGTTGATCAAAGATAATTTGTATTTTCTTTTAACTCCAAAGAGGATGGCTTCAGTTTGGGAATGCCTGAAGTAGTCCTGCTGGCTTAGAATTTGAAAGTTCATTTTAAGGATAAAGTAGCCCAGCCATGATTCTTTGTTATTTCAACTTTATTTTTCTTTTTTTTTTAATCTTTATATGTTACCATTTTTCTGTGTTGTGGTTCTCCCTGCCAGCATATTTTCTGTAATTTATGATCAGTCTTTTCAGTCAGGCAAGGTATATATGGTTTATTGTAACAAATACCATATGAGCAAATCTGCCTTTGTATGATATATTACTTATTTGCGAGAAGAAAATAGAGCTGTTGTTCCCACAAGAGTTGGGCTTACTGTGTGTTTTCTGTAAGTGCCATACCTGAGCAAACCTTTTTGCTCCAAAATCACGTCTGGTAAAAATAGTAGAAAGAGTTTGGACATTGTTACAAGAATAATACATATGATCTGCATGTGACCATCCTCCTTTTTTCAAACAAAGATTGCTTGAAATTGTTGACTGTGTCAAAATTTAAGTGGAGGAAAGAAAAAGTATAAATAAAAACATCAAGTCACAGTCACTCTTGAGCTATACATTGCTTTGCAATAGTAGGTTAATATTTGGCTTTCTTTTTGAAATCTGGTGTTTCAAACTGTCTCAAAAACTGTGCAAATTGTGTTCAGTAATAACAGTTCAAAAGATTTTTTGTTAAAAATCATTCTTTGACAGCAGAATGTCTTAATTACTACACAAGAAAGATATGCTTACCAGATGGCTAACAAAATTTTAATGGTATGTATTTATGGAACAAGCAGCTACTTTATTCACAAGGTATAAAGAATATTAATTTACTAATTGCTTTCCATATATGTCAAAATTCATACCACCACCCCTGAGGCATTTGTTCTTTGGGACAGAGGATAGGAGGAGGTGGGGTAAAATATACTTTAAAAGAGTAGCTCCTGGTGTTACCTTGTGATCACCTGAAATTTCAGAGTAGCCACTGATTTTTTTTCAGAGCATTGCTTCTTATTTGGAGCTGGTTGATACTAAAGGCTTTTAGACTGTTTGAAAGCAATCCAATTTTATGTGAAAGAAACTGGGATTTAGGATCAAATCTGATGGAGGGTTTGTGGATTTGGCAGCATCTAGCAGGTTTTGTTTTAGAAGTGTGATTCAGAATGCCGTGTTACACCAGACTGTACAGGAAGAGTGAGGCATCTGAAGAGATTCCCACGGTGAGCTGAGGATTGCCTTGAGCTAGATTAATTAAAATGTTCAAGACAGGGGTGTGTTTTGGAATGGTCTCAGGACAAGCCTCCGGCCATTGAATTGGCTTAGACAGTAGGAAGGGTCCCAGAAGGAATTCTTCTTTTCCCCTGTGCCTTCAACTCCACTAAAACAGCAGGCATGGTTTTTAGGTTGTAACTCTCACCTGGGAAGTGGCAGTTCAAACCTACCTCTGCAATTTGTCACAGAAATGTACAACCAAAGGATTATAGGTGGAGATGTTTCCTTCTTGTGTTAAAGGCATGTGTTAACATGTGGAGACTCAGAGGGGAAGCCATAAGGTCGTTGTCATGATGAGTGGTTGGTGCAAGCACATATTCTGAAGGAAGGTGGTTGAGTACCTTCCCTTCCCATCCCATGGCAATTAAATAGCCCTGTTAGCAGAGCCTAGCAGAGTTCAGGCTTAATTTCTGAGAATTCAGAAAAACAAATGGACTAGAGTAGATCTTGTTAACCACAGAATGGGTGTATAGAGTGTTTTTGAAACCCAGGAAAAAATGGAATTTTTAATTTGGGTACTTCATCAATTAAGTTGAAGGTGAACAGAAGCTGTTTTCAGGAGAAAGAATTAATAGTTTTTAGACTTGGGGATATCAGTAGTGCCTAATTCCAGCATAAATTCTGCATGTGATTATTCCGCTGAAAATGTTAGTCACTGCTCTTAATCACTAAATTGCCTTCTGGATTTTGGATAACAATACATCAGTTTAAACCTTCATGCGTAAATGCAATTGCTCTCGAGATTGCCTGAATGAAACAAAGTACAATAATCTTCTAATGACATATAGTGATTTAAGTTTTCTGGATTGTTTCTCTTGGTCAGAATTTAATATCTTTTAAATGTATTTATAGGTAAAAACATCAGAGTTTTATCGATACTCCCGGCAGCTGCGACATGAGGTTGACCAAGCCATGAATTACTTTCATAGCATTCACCAACAGCCTTTGATGGAAATGAAATCGAACAAAATTCGTTCAGCCAAACCCCAGACTGCAGTATTTAGAGGAATGATAGGACACAGTATGGTAAACAGTAAAATTCTTCTCTTGCACAAACCAAGGGTCTGGTGGGAACTAGAGGGTCCTCAAGTACCTTTACGACCAGACTGCCTTGCCATTGTAAATAACTTCGTGTTCTTATTAGGTGGGGAAGAACTGGGGCCAGATGGTGAGTTCCATGCTTCATCCAAAGTGTTTAGATACGACCCAAGACAGAACACTTGGTTACGAATGGCAGACATGTCTGTGCCACGGTCTGAGTTTGCTGTTGGAGTGATTGGCAGGTATGTTTATGCAGTGGCTGGGAGAACCCGTGATGAAACGTTTTACTCCACTGAACGGTATGATATTACTGAAGATAAATGGGAATTTGTGGATCCCTATCCAGTAAATAAGTACGGACATGAAGGGACTGTGCTTGGTAACAAGTTGTATATCACTGGTGGAATTACATCATCTTCAACTTCTAAGCAAGTGTGTGTGTTTGATCCCAGTAAAGAAGGGACAGTAGAGCAGCGAACACGGAGAACTCAAGTGGTCACTAACTGTTGGGAGAACAAATGCAAAATGAATTATGCGAGGTGCTTTCACAAAATGATTTCTTATAATGGTAAGCTTTATGTCTTTGGTGGTGTTTGTGTGATCCTGAGAGCTTCCTTTGAATCTCAAGGATGTCCATCTACAGAAGTCTATGACCCTGATACCGATCAATGGACTATATTGGCTTCTATGCCAATAGGTAGGAGTGGTCATGGTGTAGCTGTTCTGGACAAACAGATAATGGTTCTTGGAGGCCTTTGTTACAATGGTCATTACAGTGATTCCATTCTCACTTTTGATCCAGAGGAAAACAAATGGAAAGAAGATGAATATCCAAGGATGCCGTGCAAGCTGGATGGCTTGCAGGTCTGCAGCCTGCACTTCCCTGAGTATGTCTTGGAGCATGTTAGACGTTGCAGCTAAAATGGAATGAAAAACCCAATCAAATACAAAAGAGCTATAGTAATTTGAAAAAAATTACAAACCAGTTGAATTCCTGCAGAGACATTTCCTTGTGTATAAGAACAATGGCTCCATGCTCAAGAGAAACAGGATGTACAGGGAGTGTACTTACCGAGTTTATTAGAAAAGGTGATAGTTGGTCTGACCTTGTGAAAGCTTTGGGTTTTTTTTAACAAATATAATTTTAAGTGTGAGAAAAATATATATTTTTGAGTCTGCTTTTTTTTGGTAACATTTTATGTCCACAATATGTTCTCTTTTTTTTTTTTTTAAATGGCCATTATACCACTATGCTTTTGAAATAAGTTGAATTTGGCAAAATATTTGTGAAAGGAAGGGAAGAAAGATGTTCTTTTAATTTTTTATTGAACATAACAATAACCGTACTAGGGTACAACCAGGTATAAAGTAAAAAACCAGACTATTTCTGTACCTTATGTTGTCTTTTAGATGCTTTTTCCATTAACTGCAAAGTACTCTCAAATCTACTAGGTGTTTTTGTTTTCCCATATTTACTTTGGAGAAGAATTTTAACCCTTTTGCATGACCCTTTTCCTGGTTTTGTATAGTTGTACCAGTAAGTCTGCCAAAATGCAAATTACACATTTTCTACTAAATTGAAAACAAAGCATTTTTATATTCAAAACACTATTTCTATGCTGCCTTCTATTGTCTGTGTTGTGTTTGTTGGTGAGTAAAAAAATGTATACACACATGTGCATACACTGTAAAAACTGTATATAAATACATCTTTTTATGTGCAGTTACAATATTTTAACTAGTGCACAGATTCAGCCATATCTGTTGAATTTTGGGTATTCTTTCATGAGCTAAATAGTTCAAAGTTCTTAAGTGAAACTGGAAGCCTCATTTGGTATCAAAGTAACTTATCTTTAGTATATACTGATTGATTCAGTAACCTTAAACTCTTTATATTGTTCCTACATAATGAACTGTTAGTTATTTCTTATTTTATAAATTATTTCTTAAAAAGTAAACTCATTTTACCTGAGTTTCTTTTCGGTTTCAATGTGCTGCCCAGTTTTCTTTTTTCATAAAAATATAAAATGTCAATAAGCAAATGTTCAGCACTGCTGTAACCCACAGTTATTTTTGGAACTGGATACTGGATATGCTACAGTTTATTGTCAATACTTTTCTTATACTCACACTGCAATATGAGTACTCATATTGAAGTGGTATAATATTTTTATTATTATTATTATTTAATTAATAACTGTTAAGAACTACTGTGTTTTGAAAATGTGCAGTTAGGTGGTTGGTTTGTTAATATAATTTCTGTTTCTTTTATAAAAACCTACACAACTATGGCTACTGACCTTGGAGTGCCTGAATAGAGATAGCTGGTCCAAGAGGGCTTTGACTATTCCAGTGTGTTAAATTGCAGATATAAATGACAATAGATTGATAAGAATTATCTGCCAAGACATAAATAATAACAGTAACTGCATTTGGACTGTCTTTGTGGATTTAAGTTAGAGCACTTCTAGAGCCCAAAGGAGCCATCTGGGGAAGCTGAAGGCTCACATGTAGTTCAGATGCTGAAACGTGAGCTGCATATTTTGTAAAATCTTACGCTGCTGTGTTTCATTTTAAGCAATAGACTTTACTTTATATGCAGCAATGCAAAACCATGTTATTCAGCATCTTCCAGTCAGAATTCACTGTAGAAAAGGAATGTACAGTACTCAGGGAGTCTAAAAGAATGCACTTACAAAGGGACCAAAATCACCCTAAATTTTCTATGTTAAAAATAACACCTACTTGTGTAAATGAATTTCAAATTATAGAAGTTAAAACAATGTGTAAAACTTCTCATATTGTGTTCCGGTGTTATTGTAGGAATTATGTTCTGTGTTGAAATGTCAGTTTTTGGAGCTATATGGCAAGTCAGCAGATTTTTAGGGTTTGTTTATTGTTAGAAATGATTTATTAATTGAGTATTTTCATATGTTTTAGAACAAAGAGGGAATGTTTGACATCATAGCTGTAGTGATAAGTTATTTACACCAGAAGGGACTGGACCAAATATTGATACTCAGCCTTCAGATGCAGACTAGTTTGCAGCTAAATTTGTCTTTTTTAATAAGAATTCAGTTTACTGGATTAGAAATCTAATTTACTTTCTTGATAGCCTAACTTAAAGAAAATGTGGCTTATACTAAAACCTCAGTTTCACTGTGTGACATGTGTACATCACCCTACATGGGGAGGGATAAACTGACTCTGTAGGTGCTGGCTGTGTGCTGACTGTACATAGTTTATGGAATATTGGGGCACAAGAGAATAAAAAGACAGGTTGGGGAATTTTTGTTTGTTTGTTGGGGTTGGTTTTTTTGTTGGTTTGTTTGGTGTTTTTGTTATTTTTTTTTTGTCACCAGCTCATTTCTTAATGAGGCAGCAAGCTAATCCTGTGTGAAGCGGCTGTCAAGGGCACATTACATAGAGTAGAGTACTTCACTTAGTGGGGCCAGTGCCAGTGTGAGGAGCAGCCCTGGCTCTGGGTATCAGGTGTTCAGGAGTCAGATGTCTTGGAGACATGGCTAAGACTTTATTAAAAGTAATGGTTAGGATATGGGTATCTCAAGTTACATTTTTGAGTCTGCATTTAAGCGTCTTCTGAAGCTCTGTGCACTCAGCAGCTGCCACTAAAGTAATTGACGAGTGCTGACACTTGAAAAATGAAGAACCACATCGGTTTTGGTGCTCTGCTTTTAAGCTCATGTTTATCTTCAGGTGCCCAGTTCTGAAAGATCTTGTTCAGGATTGTAGTAGTAATTGTTCTGTGAAATTATAATTGAACTCTTGGTTTCAGCTTCCCTGAAGCTATGTCTCCATTGAGAGGCTGGCTGTAACCTTTCCAGCATTGGGGATGGTTGGAATTTACTTGGGATTTGAATGGAGGGGATATGAGAATGTTTTATCAATTTACATATCTACCGTGCGTTCATTGTTTGATACCTGAAATACAAAAATTAGCTTCTCTTCTCCTTTATGTAAGTATAATGGAACTTTTGAGACAGTTACTTGGGTTACTTGGAGGGATTTTTTAACTGATTTTTTTTTTATATTTGCTCTTAGTATTTAGCTCCAGATAATTTAGTACCTTAATGGGAACAAACCTGAGATGGCTAATAGGAATTGCCCATTACTATCAAATTTTGAGCATTATGGTGAGATTAAGATGGGTTTTAAAAAACATTTAAATGCCTCTCATTTGTCAAGGAATAGCTAAGTTATGACTTTTGTTTATTAGATTTGAGGAGGTTCTATTCCCATCCCATGATGGAATATCAGTAATCTAAAGTCACCCACATGTTTAAAATTTGGCGTATGATTTGCTTTGAAAAGCAAATGTACTTGCCTTTTTTTAGAAAGGTGGACATAGTGAGTTGCAATTTAGTTTGTTTTTTTTTTTTTTTCACATCTATAGAAAAAAATGTATAAGCTTCATGTATTAATTTAGCAACCAACTTCAGGAAGAAATTTTCTTTTCTAGTGAGACAATGGACAAAAAGCACAATGTTCCTGTAAAGGGACTGGATACTGCCAGTTCCCATTTCATATGCTCCTAGGTCTGTTTTTAGGGGGCAGATTTTTTTTTTAAGTACTGCATAAGGAAAAAATAGCTCACTTTCTGCCACAAAGTGTTGGTAGTTTCATTGTGGGAGGCAATGGAATCACCAGTCAGGTGGCAAAAAGAAACTTTGGAATTTTTTTCCCCATGAATTCAACTGGAAGAAAGCAGACCTTAGGTTTACAGAGGTCCTGCTGTTTCAGAAAGCGCTGCTAGCAAGTGGCAGCATATGAGCTACCTGGTAACCTGCTTTTATGTTACTTTCTTTTGAAAAATGTGGATGCCCTACTTCCTGCAGTATGATAGCAGTCCTGTTAGAACTAGCTCTGAGGGTTTGACTGTAATATTGCCCTGGTTCCTGAGCTTTGCAGCTATGTATTCTTGAGTCCCTCCTGCCTTAGAATCCTAAGTGCTGCCTTTCCTCTTGCTGATAATATGGTAACTACTTGTGTCAGGGATGAAGCTTCACTTGACACTCAGGAAACAAAGATAAAATTCAGCAGCTGCAGATTCAAACTGATGTAAAAAACCCCATTGCATAACTCACTATGTCCATTCTTTAGCAAAGGGAGGGTAAGCATTGTGGGGAGACACTGACAGTTCTTTAAAATAAATTTATAGTTTGTGTCAGCCTGTATATGTTGAAGTCTTTTTAGAAGTAATTGCGTTTGTAGAGGTATTTTGCCTTTTTAATATACTTTTTCTTAAAAAAAAAAGTGAATTTGGCCCCAGATTCTTTTAGCACTTCAGATGTGGACTTTGCATATGTGAATAGTCCAATACAAAGAAGCAGAAAATTCTAAGCTGCTTAAAGGAAAACATGTAAGCACATGTGTTACTAAGCCTGTGCTTAAGAGTTTATAGGGTTGGGGCCATCAGAGAAAACATCTCTACTGTTAATAAAAATATATATAGGTGGTGAAGTTACTTGAATACATACAGGTGGTGAAGTTGTCTGTCACATGTGGCGGGGTTTACTAAATGAGAGTGGGAAAGAACATAACTGGAGAACACATCATCTAGTTGAACACATCATCATCTTGCTGGTGTCCTGTAGCTAACATTCTGAGATTTTTATGTATGTTAAACAACTTAAAGCTGCTTAAAATAAATACTAATGACTACTTTTGCATCTGTATTCTATTTTTGAAAGATGATGACTTGAAAATTTCCATTTTGTGTGGGTAAACTTCATAAAACATAATTGTATGTGGCAGGTGACAGAAAAACTAATTTGTTTTGAGCACAGCTTTCCTGTGTCTCCCTCTACTAATATTTTTACACTTCTCTAAGTTCAATTTGTGTAATCTTTTAAAAATAGCTTTCAAAAATCAATTTCAAATACCTTTGGATTAATATTAAGTTGGTAGCTGGGGAAAATAATTTCAATTTGCAGATAGTTTTTATTTATGGCTCTGGTAGAAAAATCTTACTGTAAGTCTAGGAAATGAAGTGCTCTGTAGGACTGTAAAGTCAGCTATATTTAGAGGGGCTTTTATTACCTCAGTGGGACCCACCTAACTTTTATGTCAGTGTTGGAGCAGGTGAAGGGAAGAGTGAATTTTGTGTTCATGTTAAATATTTTTCCCTATATATTATTTTTGTAGATCTTTCTAAAATAAATTATTATATTCTCGAGATTGCAATTCCACTATAATTCCCACAATTCCAGTGTACAATATCAGATTGTTTGTATTGAAAAGAATGTATTTGATAAGTTAACAGGAAAAGTTATTTTCAAACTGTACTGTGTTTGTGTCTAGCTATTGGAAATACTTTTCCTATAGAAAATCAAAATTATATGTATATGTCCTCATATATACATTTGGATTAACTGTCTAATGATTAGCCTGGGACTGCTATAAGCTTATCTGAATAATTTAAGAATTGCCTCTTTATAAATGTTTTAAAGCATTTTTCTTGTCTTTTTTTTTTTTTTTTTTTTTTTTTTTTGGCAGAAAGTAATTTTCCCTTGCTATGGATACAGTATGCTCAGACTTGCATATGTGCTCTGTTTGGGTTTCAAGCTGATAAAAAATGTATAAAATATGTATAAAGAAAAGTGTAAATAAAATATTTTTAATCTTTAAACACTCTTGTGTAAACTTTGTAGTACTCAAAAATGTAGTGGACCTGGATTATCTTCTCCAGGACTTCAGAGATAACTCAGTTAAACAGCTCTTCAAAACTGTCTTGATACAATATTTATGTAAGATTTTATTAAAATTGTCCCATCAAGTTGGATGTGCTTATATAAAACAACGTCAGGCTTCTCTTTAGCTTTGTTTCACAGCTGTCTTCCCTGTCTTAATTGCTGGAGTGTGTTTATCTGTTTAGTCTGCATTTCAGGCTTGAACAACTGTTTGGAGTTGACTTGGTTGGTACATTTGTCCCCTGGTGTGAAGTTATGAATTCAGCCTGCCAAGGCTGAGCAGCCAGGGCAGCGTTGGGTGCTGTCAGCAGCCCGGAGAGAGCATTCCCCGCTCCGGGCCCCAGACATGGCGTGTTCCTCGCACACCTGGACTCACAGTGCCAGAGGGCCGGCTTGTACTTCTTCATCTTTCCTGGAACAGGAAGGGGAAACTTCATTTCAGGATTAAGGTGTCAGATCAGCATTCAGCACCAGGGAGGAGGAGCAGGGTGGGAGGGCAGGTAAAACAGGTTATAATCCTATTTTCTCAAGCAGTCCAATGAAAGCCTTCCTTGTCAGTCCATTGCCACACTTTTACTTTGTCTGTCACTATTTTGTCAAGTCTCTCTCAGATCAAAGCCCCTGGTTTAAAAGTCTGCTGTCAAGAATATTTGAAAATAACTGCAGTGTCTTTATTTTTTTTCAATATTGAGTTCTAAAATAGCATTTTAATTTTATTTTAATAATTCAAATTATTTTAAACTTCATTTGCATAAAGTAACTTTCCACATTCCCCCCTCCTTCCTCTCCTTGTTTAGTAACTTTTCTTCATCCTACACAGTGCACTGTTTAATAGGAGAATGCTGTGGAGGAATTAAAGGGAGGAAGGGCCACTTTTAATTTTGATATGTCCCCATTTTGACTTCAAAAGGAGACCAAACACATTAGATTGATACAGTAGAAGTTGACAATCTTTTCACACTGTACGTATTACTTACATTTCTTTTTATTTGCCTTTTTAATTTTCCTTCTCAGTGAACTGGGTTGAATTTTTGGCAATACCTTTTTTCCAATATATCACAATGCCTGACTTTACTTGTTAGCACCTCTTAGCTCATCAGGCATCTCCAACAAAGTTTCCATATTTCACTAATAGCTCTCACATTTTAACTGGTTCATACTAAACTCTTCACTTTTTTTTAAATATGTGGTCTTATTTTTTGGCCGTAGTTAGTAATCTGTGTTCACTTGTTTTGTATGGTATGAAATTAATGTTATTTTGGCAAAGGGCTTATTTGGTGAATGCTTTCTATATTCTTTGCTATAAATTATTCTTGTTGACATGAAATTCTAATTTCAACAGCTGTTCCCCCTTCGTTATAGGTTGGGGTTTTGGGGTTCTGCTTTTTTGTTTGTTTATTTGTTTCCTTTCTGAATCCATTAGCTTCATAATATGAGAAGGCAGAGTGTTGCTCTGGGTGTTAAATTCTGTATCAGTTCTGTACCTTTTGAATTCACAATACTCTGGTGGATATGTGATCCCTTATCCAGCCTCTAGCCTGTCAAAGCTTGCTGATGGTTCAGTGTCATCCTTTAACTGAAGTACCACCTTGTCCGAGGCAACTTTCTTGGCATGTGCAAAACCTTCATTCAAAGAAGAGGGTAGGGAATATGTGTAAAGGCCGCTTCAATTTCTTGTTCTCTTAACACTTTCCACTTCTATGTTCAATTCTATACTTGTGCTGACAGGTGCTGTGGGCAATATTTACAGGTAAAAACAAACCTCATCATGATGTCTGTTTAAGCCTGCAGTGACTGGTCAGTCATCTGTCCATTGGAATGAATGCCAACATTAAGCATCATGTGCTGAGCACCAAACATTCTAGATTGATGATATGTGGTATGTAAAGGAATTTAAAAAAAACCTCTTTGCTGTGAATCTGATGTCATCAAATGTCTCCTGGTGGTGTCACCCTTGGTAGAATTTCTCCTATATTACAAATAAATGTTGTTCAATAAGTGGTGCTGAATAAAATACTGGTTTTCTAATGAGGTAGAAGACTAATGGTTAACCCTTTCATTGCACTATTTAATTTTACCAGACAGCTATGTCTGTCTTTGTCTTAAACTGGCAGCCTCCTTTCCCACAGCCTTTTCCATATGTCCAGGCATGTTCTAAACATTGGTTTGTTTGGACTTTATCATGTGTTTCATCTCACAAGTTTGAGTTAACACCATGTAATTATTTTTTTCTGTGTGAGAATCTTTTCTTTCCTGTGGTGAATTGTGCATGGTATGGGTCTGTATATATGTACTTGAGTGCTATTGATGAGACTTTCTGACTTTACCATCTTTTCTTTGTCAAAGGAATTACATAATGCCAACAGAAACCCAAGTATTTCCTCTGTGTTCAAGTTCTGTCATTTCAGGGTAAAAATTCTAACGTGGTCAGTGGGTTCCTCTTGTGGTTACCTTCCCAGATTGCCAAAGTCCTACAAAATGCATGGGATTGTGCTTCTGGTGCCGATGGAAGGCATTGTTTAAGTGTTTCCCCTATGTTGGTATAGAGATGAGCTTTATTTTCACTCCTGGAAAGCAAAGAGTTGCTCTGCTATCGTTCTCCACCTCTCAGAAAGCCCTCCTGGCAAATTTATGCCCAGGAAAGAGTCCAAGTTACTTAGGTATCCTTGGCTGAAAATGTTCCATAGGATTTGCCTGGTGGCACACATGCTCTCACTTCTTTCTCTTACTCTTACAGGTAGTTCTGCAAGGATTTTTTCATCTAACAGGTGGCAACTTGATACCAAGAACTGAACTTTAACTTACTATAATGAAATCAAAAATACCAAAGTTTCAGAAGATGTTTCAGAGGGCAAAAGCTTTTTTTTTTTTTTAAATCTATATATTTCTTCTCCTGATTTGGAGTTCATTTAATTGCAATCAGGAAGTTACTGTGAAGTAATAACTTTTCCTAACCTTTCTCCTGACAGATTATCCAAAGCACTGAAAAGCATTATGCAGTCAGAAGGAAGAAAAAAAAAAAAAAAAAAAAAAAGTGGTGATAATTAACTGAACTGTAGCTTTTAGTTTAATGACTTTTCATGGTACTAAAGTCTGGAACTGATCCAATTGCCAACCTTCTTTGAAGTGTTTTAGCTGTTTTCTAAAAAAGGTGGATTTTTGCTTAGTGCTGTTCTCTGAAAACAAGGGGAGTGAGATTGATCTCTGTGTAAGTTAAATAAACTAAATACCTTAGCCAAGGAAATTTCAGTACAAAATTGTTAACACCCAAATAATAACGAATTGTACTCTGCAGAACTTCTGCTTCTTAAAAAGTGATCAGAGATTCTCAATTTTAATTTTGTCCTAGCTTTGCTGTGCAGAGATTTTTATTTTTCCCATGGCAAAAATTAATTACAAGAATGTATTTTTTGCTAAACTTGTTAAACTGGAGTAGAAAGCCACAGAGAGATCTGCCCTCAGATCTGCAGCCTTGTTCAAAGCAGTGCAGAACACATTAATGTGACTGGATGGGTTAGCAATTTTCCAGTAATTTAACTCTTGATGATTTATGCATCTGCTGTGGATGGAAATAATCCAGTATCCTCCAGAGATAGTGCCTGGAACCAGACATACAATTTACCTGTTTCATATTCCCATTTTCTGTAAAAATGGATTGATCCCTCAGGCTTTGCAGTTCATGAAATTGCCACTCTTAATGTTCAGTGAAGTTGCTCCTATTTGTAACACCCAGTTTCTGGGCCTGTGTAATACTCTGCATTGTTACATGCAGAGAAGAGCGAGAACCTGTTTGATCACACTTGAGAAATGTGACATTTTTCTCATCTATACAAGAGCCAAAGCAAGCTAAGGTGTTGTTTTTTGGTGTGCCAGCACCATGTTGTACTAATTCACAAGTCTGAGGAGATAGTTTCAAATGCTGTATTCGATAGAAGCAGTTAAAATTTGGCTGTCAGGCTGTGCCCCACTGCCCTGTGCCCCCTTGGCTCCTGCACCATGAGCTGCAATCATGCCAGCCATGGCCCTTCTCCAGAGGGAGTGGGGGGTAGGCATCAGTGGTGTCGCATGAGAAGCAGTGGGGGATGACGTGTGTTAAACAGATCAGGGATCCTTAGGGGACACCTCTAAATGTCCACTTTCATCAGTGATTGTGAGACCTGTCCTAGAGTTTCCCAAATGCACTTCAGGACTAAGCTTGTGTAAGGTTGCTGTTGCTGCTCTTGGCACATGCTCCTAGAAAGAAGCAATAGTGGGAGGTACCAGATATGATGGGGTTTAATTAATATGAGGCAAAGGAATGCAAAGGTGCAAACCCAGCCTGAACAAATGCCATGGTACCACAGAGCAAGGAATGGCAGAAGGACTTCCTGACTAATGATTTCTGCACAGAAATGAGATTATGTTCCAAAAAGGGTATTTTGCTTCCAGAAGGAATGTGTACCTTTAACTGAAAATTATTTGGTAGACCTAGAAATTAGTTTAGGTAAATAATGTACTACATTTAATATGCATGCATATTTATGAAGATGTATAAATCAATACATTTACAGGCAAGTGAGGTAAAGCTATTCACATCACCTTACTAAGAAATTTGAGATTCCTGTGAAAATATTTTTGTAAGGTAAAAAAAATTCATGCACATAATATATACAGACTGGCAATAGATGCAGGACCTTACATCATCTGTCTTGAGCTGATTTCCAGATGTATCCTGTTCAGCGGAAATCTGAGGTGTATTTTAATTTTGAGAGGAGTTGGGTTTTGTTCTGATGAGTATTTATGGGCATCAAAAGGCTTTTTGTGTTGCTAGTGCTACTGGTAGCCTGTTACCTGGGCTTCACTAGACAATCCACACATTTCTGGTGGTGGTATCAACAACCTGTTGATAGAATGACAATTACTCATTGTGGCTGGAAGGAGTAGCTGAAAAATGTGGAGCCAGAGCTACTGCTGACTGCAGCAAGAAGCCAAGGATTTGAATAGGTAAGGAACATTTGGGTTTTTAACCATGGTATGTCAAAAGTGAAATAGATGTAGTTGAATTATACTGAGCTTTTTGCATTATGTACGTCTCTCTTCTACCTGCCCCTTGTCTTATTTTATAGAATCTTTATTTGGAAAGCACAAAGTGTATTCTGAGTGCTGTCAAAATGTGAGAAAGCTGGTGAGACAACAGGTGCTGAAGTTCGTCCTGGTTTACCTCAGATGTGAATGCAGTAAAGACTTTGCTGCAATTAAAGGTAGGTCAGTGAGAACGCACAAATAGCTCTGCAATGGCATCTGTTCTCAACACCCAATTTACTTTCTGAATGTGTGACTTTGCTTCCAATAAAGGGCCTTTGACAAAGGTTGAAAAACGACCAACCTTAGCTATTAAAAGAAAAAGCACAGGGTAAGTTTCACTCTAAATAAGATGGTATTAAATAAAAAACCTGTTCAATTTCAGTTTGTTTTTGTTTTTATTTAGGAAGTAAATAAAGTAGAAAGGATGAAGGGGTATTCTTATGGACATGCAAACTACTCCCCTTCACAAAGGCTTTGTGAAAAGTGTCATCATGCACACAATAAAAGGCAGTTCAATTAGCTGCCTAACAAATATGTGCTAAAAGTGACAGGAACCTGAGAAACGGATCAGTGCTTTGCAGACCCGGCCAGCAAAGCTGTGTGCCTGACATGCCCCCTCCCAGCACTGGGTGAAGCTGTTCACAACTGAAGGTTGAATTTACTGGAGCCCTTGTTTTTGTGTATTCCCAATTAACTACATGTTTTCAAAGAACTTGAAGAGAGATCTGCCAAACAGCATTATTTCCGCTTAAAACACAACACAAACAAAAAGCTCTAAGAGGCAGAAGAGGGGTTTATTTTATAAGGACACTAAAACCCAATTCTGAACAGGCTGGCAAAACTGTAGTGACAAGTCATGGTATTTTTAAAAATCACTAGTTTTAATGAGAAAAGGTGCATGGAAGAACATGGGGGGGTGCTGGGGTTGTTTGTTTATTTGTTTGTTTTAATACACAATAAGATTTATGAAGGAGAACATCAAACCAGCCTTCCAGAATTCTAATGTTTTCTAGTAATCAGTGTGACTAGGTATTTGATGGACAGATGTTATACATTCATATTTTAAACATTGAAAAGCAACAAATCAATTTTCCCCTACAATTATACATCTATGGTAAAGAACTGAAATTATATTAGTAGTAAAGGAATTATTTTATTTTTCTGACCAAAAAAATAAACTGTAAACGAGCAATCTAATACAACATTATGAAAGTTCAGACTATAATAGCTAAGGCATTGGATTAGAGATCTAATTTCTTAAATTGTATTTCTGCCTGTGATTACATAGTTTATGAAGTGTGGCAACATTTTCAAGCTTCTCTGAGCTGCAGTTTTCTGAAGGAAATGTGTCTTTCACAAGTGTTTACAAAAGCCAATTTTCTAAAAATGCTGGCATGCAAAATCAAACTGAAATTTGCTAGAGGTCCTTACATTAGAAACAGCCAGGAGTCAATCATGCCAAACCTCTTTATTCTGTGGCCTCAGCAGCAGAAACTTCCATTTCCTTTTTAAGCCTGTCTGACAGTGTTTTGGACCGTGCATAATCCATTATGCCATATATTATCCTTGTCCCAGGGAAATTTGGCAGGGACAACTTCTCCAGTATAAGAGAGGACTACACCTACATGAAAGCAAATATATTTGTATTGTTCTCTACAAAGGTTTTCCCATTTATTTTAATCTGTCTAGCAATAGTTTTAAAGATTAATATCCACATTAATGAAAAAAGTGCACTGAAGATTCCTGAGCTAATAAAATTACTTGGATTAATTTTTTTTTAAACAACCATCTGTTCTTCAGATATTTATATCTGTTTTACATAATTGTATTAATAATTGCTATACAGCCACTGCATATAAATTGACGACAAAAATACGTATTTGTAACATTTACACATTTTATGTCCTGAAAGAATTGGAATGTTCTTTACTGTTCATGTACCAAACTTAAAAAATATTCTTATGTCTGCCTCCTGCAAAAATTGAGAAAAATTGAGGAACAGTTGATCTTACCCATGGCATGGGAGTTAGCTTTGGCTGAGAACTAACCAGAGCAGGTGCCACTATTCACCTTGATGTCATCACTCCTCTTGTGGCCTCACTTGTAATTTTGAGCTCTGAACATTTTCTTTCTCAAACTCTTTGAGAATTACTATTAAAATGCATCAAAAAATGCAACTGCTTTGCAAACTACACCATCACTCCACATCCTGACAAAACCTCCACAAAATGCTGCCAAATCAGTCTTCTATAAACATTTGCCTCACTCTGGCTGCTTATATGCTGTAAACAAAACTGATTGTGCAAAGCACGATGCAATGGAGAAAAAGGACAATTGGTGTTCCTCACTCATTGCTCACTTGGGTGCATTTTAGGTTTAACTTTTCTGTGCTAAAATCTTTATAATGAAATCAAATAAAATACCAGTATTGTCTGTGGGTACTGGAGCTCATCTTGTACCATTTGTTCATGGTATTTCTGCTGTCCTGTTAATTTGCTGTTAAGGAGCATTGATGAGTTCTGCAATGCAGTGGTTAAACTTCTTCCTGCTATAGCTGCTTCTGTTAGGTCTA
Source organism: Taeniopygia guttata (assembly GCF_048771995.1). Taxonomy (NCBI): domain Eukaryota; kingdom Metazoa; phylum Chordata; class Aves; order Passeriformes; family Estrildidae; genus Taeniopygia; species Taeniopygia guttata. The sequence continues at coordinate 102,417,383 of NC_133024.1, read as the reverse complement.
TAAAGAATCTGCAGTAAAGAAATGTAGGCATTTTAAGAGGGAACAACAACAATTATCATCACAAAGAAGATCGTGCAAGAGTGCATACCTTGTCTGTCTTTCCACAGTACTATTCCTGATGAAGTGTTTGCTACTGTATTCTTCAGGTGATTCACCTTTTGCATTAAAATTCTAACAATGTTTTCTAAGACTAACATGGTGCTATTCATAGTCTAAAATCAGTATTAGCTTTTTTCAAGAAACTGTGTTTCTTGAACATCTCCAGGGATGGTGACTCCACCACCTCTCTGGGCAGCCTGTTCGAAGTCCATTTTCTGATATTCATCTCCCACTGAGTTATAAGTCAGTCACTGTGGGTTGTACACAAGAGCCTCCCTTGCTGCAGATGTGGGCAGAAAAAACTTGCACCTGTCCAGCTCACCCAAGTGAGCTGGGAGATGCCACAGGATATGCGGAGACCAGAAATGTAGAAATACTGGGAAAAGGGTGCTTGGTTTTTTTTTTGTTTTGTTTTGGTGTTTTTTTTTTTTTTTTTTTAACATCGTGAGATAGAAAGGCACAGAACCCTATCCATGCACTAGCCCCATTGTGCTGGTTTTGGCTGGGGTAGAGTTAATTCTCTTCACAGTGGAGGGTATGGGGTTGTGCATTGGATTATTGCTGAACCCAGGGCTGATCATACAGAGATGTTTTTGTTATTGCTGAGCAGGGCTTACACAGAGCCAAGGCCTTTTCTGCTTTTTGTACAGCCATGCTGGTAAGGGGCTGGGAGTGCATGGGAGGAGACACAGCTGGGACAGGTAAACCCAGCTGATGAAAGGGATATTCTGTCTCCAACACATGAGTAACAAAAACATCTCTGTATTATCATCAGCGCTCATCCAATACGCAGCCCCTTACCAGCCACTGTGAAGAGAACGAGCTCTACCCAAACAAAACAAACAAAAAACAGCAATGTGAGTTATTCTGGCAGTGAGACAGAAGGGCGCTGATGTGGCAAGTACATTTCTTTCCCTCTCAGGATTTTTCATAGAGGTGCACAGAGAGAAATGAAAGAGAAAACATTTTCTGTTCCTTGTTTTCCTATGTGGAATGTCTTTGGAGAATTGTTTACCTGGAGTGAGTGCTTGATTGGATTCTGGTGAGGAATCTGGTGAGCCTGATGGCCAATCCAATCCACCTGTGTCTAAACTCTCGATAGAAGGTCATGAGTTGTGAGAGTTAGAGAAAGTGGTACGTAGTTTTAGTATCTTCCTTTTTATATAGTATATTAATGTATTTTAGCCATAGTTATAATAAAGAAATCGTTCAGCCTTCTGAATTGAGTCAGACATCGTCATTTCTTCCCATTGGGTTCGCCTGCGTTTACGATGCACTGGAGCTGGTGAAGGGTCTGGGACACGAGTCCCGTGAGGAGCGGTGAGGGAGCTCAGGGTGTCCAGCCGGCTGCAGGGGGCTCGGGGACGGACCTTCCCCGCTCTCTGCCGCTGCCCAGCAGGAGGCTGCGGCCAGCCGGGGCTCGCTCTCTCCTGCCGGGCAGCCGGCGACAGGACACAGTGTAAAGCCGTGTCGGGGAACGTTTAGTGGGACTTTAGGAAGAATTTCTTCACAGAAGGGGTGAGCAGACTTTGGAATGGACTGCTGGTGGAGTCACCGTCCCTGGAGAGGTTCAAGGAAAGGCTGGACGTGGCACTCAGTGCCATTAGCTTTTCTCAAGAAACTGTTTCTTGAACACGTCCGGGGATGGTGACTCCTCCAGCCTGGTGGTGCCATGGTCTAGCTGACGTGGGTTCGGTAACAGGCTGGATTCGGCGCTCTCAGAGGTGTTTTCCAACCTCATTGATTCCTGTGGCTGATTCTGTGAACTGTGAACGGCCGAGCCTTTCTCACAAAGGCTGTAGGGCAGCACAGGGAGCCGTGCCGCGGGGCTGAGGGTTAGTGTGTAAGCGCTTTGCCCCCACAGTAGCCGTGCCGCGGGGCTGAGGGTTAGTGTGTAAGCGCTTCGGGGCTGAGGGTTAGTGTGTAAGCGCTTTGCTCCCACAGGAGCCGTGCCGCGGGGCTGAAGGTTAGTGTGTAAGCGCTTTGCCCCCACAGTAGCCGTGCTGCGGGGCTGAGGGTTAGTGTTGTAAGCGCTTTGCTCCCCCAGGAGCCGTGCTGCGGGGCTGAGGGTTAGTGTGTAAGCGCTTTGCCCCCACAGGAGCCGTGCCGCGGGGCTGAGGGTTAGTGTGTAAGCGCTTTGCCCCCACAGGAGCCGTGCCGCGGGGCTGAGGGTTAGTGTGTAAGCGCTTTGCTCCCACAGGAGCCGTGCCGCGGGGCTGAGGGTTAGTGTGTAAGCGCTTTGCTCCCACAGGAGCCGTGCCGCGGGGCTGAGGGTTAGTGTGTAAGCGCTTTGCCCCCACAGGAGCCGTGCCGCGGGGCTGAGGGTTAGTGTGTAAGCGCTTTGCTCCCACAGGAGCCGTGCCGCGGGGCTGAGGGTTAGTGTGTAAGCGCTTTGCTCCCACAGGAGCCGTGCCGCGGGGCTGAGGGTTAGTGTGTAAGCGCTTTGCCCCCACAGGAGCCGTGCCGCGGGGCTGAGGGTTAGTGTGTAAGCGCTTTGCTCCCACAGGAGCCGTGCCGCGGGGCTGAGGGTTAGTGTGTAAGCGCTTTGCTCCCACAGGAGCCGTGCCGCGGGGCTGAGGGTTAGTGTGTAAGCGCTTTGCTCCCACAGGAGCCCCACCACAGCCGCAGCCTCTCCGCTGCCCGGGCGGCGCTGGCGGCCCCGCCCCGTGACGTCACGCCGCGGTGACGCCATCGCCCCGTCGCCGCGCGCCCGGCGCCGCCATGTTCAAGGTGAGGAGGGGTCCCCGGGCCGGGCCGGGCCCGCTGCCGGCCGCGCTCGGCGCTCCGCCCGCGCCCTCTGCCTCTCTCCTCTCCGCATCTCTCAGTGCCGCTCTCCTTGCAGCTGCTTAGCCGCTCCTCTTAGCGCTTCGGAGCCGCGTGCCCTCGCGTTGCACGGAGAGGGGCACACTCCCGATTTACAGCCGCTGCCGGGTGCCCCGCGCGCAGGGGTTGCCAGCACCGCGGGGCTCTGTCACTCCTCGGTTCGGGTCCGGGCAGCTGTCGCTTGAAAGCGTCGGTTCGATCTTGAAAAGTTTCCTTTTAGTGCCTGAAGGTTGTCAGCGAAGCCTGCGGAAAGCCCCGTCCGGCTCTCGCTGTCTCAGAGGTTTTTGCCTGTCGTTAGAGCAGCCCCAGATCCCATCAGGCTAAAAGCAGCTCTGTGCCAGTCAGATCGTTGTTAGGCTGCTTGCTTAAAAAAAACCACCAAACCACCAAAGCCCGGTGATGCTCGATTCTTGGTATTCATTTTCCTTGGTACCATTTTCTGTGTGAAATATTGATAATATATCAGGATACCAGTATACCGAGGATACTAAATAGTAATATATAACATCTCAACATGAGGAAGAACTTCTTTATGTTGAGGGTGGCAGAGCACTGGAACAGCTGCCCAGGTCGTGGAGTCTCTCTGGAGGCATCCAAAGCCCACCTACCTGCACGTGTTCCTGTGTCACCTGCTCCAGGTGACCCTGCCTTGGCTGGGGGGTTGCACTAGACGATCTCCAGAGGTCCCTTCCAACCCTGACGATTCTGGAGTCTGTGATACTGATGTGCTGAGCCCTTGCTTGCTCTGCTCTTGTCACGAATTCCTTTTTCTTTATGTGCTTTAATGCTGGAATTCTGTGCTCAGAATCATTGAGTATTCCATAATTGATGCTGAATCGTCATTAGAGGGTTGATACGTGAGCCTGTGCATACAGGCACTATCTGTGTTAGTATATTAGTACTTTTAAATAGCCAGTGAGGATTTATGTGCTTCAGGCCAACCTGATGTTATGCCTCTAAGAGCCAAAGGGAAGGTGGCTTTTTGTCCAAGATACTTGTGCTTCAGGGACAGGAGTGTTCAAGAGTTAGGATTTTGGTTTTATGTTTTTATGGTTTGGGCTGAGAAATAGGAGGAAGAATAGAAAAAGATGAGGAAAATTGTTTTCATACTTCAGGACTAGTATCAGCCTTCTCAAAAGTATGCTCAAGCTTTTCCTATCAAGTGCCTAAAGATAAAATTGAATTCTTAGTTAGAGAGGAGTAAATGTATCTATTTTGCTTAAAATAACTGCAGAGCATTGCCAATAGAAAAGAATGTTGGCTCTGCTTTTCTGATAGAGTGGCAGGCTGAAGGCACAGCTGTCAGTCAAAATGTTTTACTAAAGCAATTGTTTTAGTAATATATGGTTAGTATGGAAATCAAAAATGAGATCCTACAGGGCATTTTGGAAACAAAAAGTACAGCAGCTGATCTTTCATACTCCCAAATAGTTCTGTGTATGCAAATATGCAGTATTTCAGCACCAGTTCTGCCTGTCCCATGAGGTAGCTGATGTAGGAGACCATTGCAGTATGATTTGAACAGCACATTTAAGAAGAGATTCAACTTGCACTTTCAGAGGTTAGTTTCATTTTGTTAAAAATTAAAACCAATGGAAAATGTCTGCACTTCAGTATCTTGATAATATAAACAGTTAACTTTTCAGTCTGAGTAGTTCTATGTCACTGATACTGTTTTGTGAAACCCAGGTACTACCAGTCTCGTGCTGTGCTATTTGTGTCTTTATATAAAAATCTCAAATATCTAAAACATTTGGTTTTACTGTTTATGCTGGTGACACTTAGCACCATTTACACTGTTTGAAAACATATTACGAAGAGAAAATGCATTTAGATTTTTGCCTTTTCAGTGACAGAACAGTTTTGCAGTGAAAAAAGGAAAGATTGAGGAAATAGACTCTACAGCTATTAATGGTTAGTAGTGTTTGTTTTTGTCCTGGCTAACAGAAGTATGTGAAAAGTGTTTAAGGAAACACTATTAAAGATTATCCTTGTCTTTCCTTGGCTTTGAAACAGATGATCCAGTCATTGTGGTGTTTCATTAATAGTGATTTAGTAATGAGTCCATAAATTCAGACAAGGAAAAACTTCCATTTTAAGCAAGTTTTTCCATACCTTTTGACCCATCAGATCCCTTACATCTTCCAGAAAAGCAATCATGTGACCTAGTTCTTGTGTGCTGTTTCCCTACACTTAAACGAACATTTTCAGGAAGTTTCATAACTGTGAAGTCTAATTTTTTGTTTGAGGAGTCTATTGGTTACATTTAATAAACATTCCACCTGCAAAGCAGTGGAAGAAATTTAAGCTGCAAATGCTTGACTGCCTACAATAAGCTGATGTGGTGTGGTTAATTTTAAAGCTATTTTCTAACAATTCTGTGAGAGACAGAGCAGTTGTGCCGTGGCTGGGCCAGTCACCACCATCACAGCGTGAAGGAGGGATGGTTTGACCACGGCTTCAGTGTCACAAGCAGCTAGGTCAATGCTACAGACCCCGCTATTTGTTGAAAGGAAGAGGCCTTGCTGCCTTCTCCTTTCTCATCCCCTGTCCCCTGGACCACACAGTTCCTCTGGTGCTTGTCAGGCTGTTTCATGGAAGGGTTCGATTTGCTAAGCCCGCACAAAGCTCTCCGCTTCTCTTTCAGGATTAATCTTTTGCCAAATTGGCCAGGTGAGCAGCAGGACTTCTGGGAGCCAGTGCTGGAGAGGAGCCAGACGCCTCCAGTTTGGTGTTAGATCCACTCGTGCTGTAACCTGATCCAGCAAAACACAGGCTGTTGTAACTCTGCACATTTCCCTGAGCAGTAACAGTAGTATGAGACATTGAAAGCTTTCCCATTTCAACTGACATTTCTGGAGTTATACTTTGCCATTAATAAAAATGTGCATTTGCTGGAAAATGCTCTCTGAGCATTCTTGATTTACTGTGCAGCTAAGATTTTTTTTCTTCTGTTTAAGTTGAAGCAGACTTTCCCTTTAAGAAATTCAGTTTAGCATAGGTCCTGAATATTGGAAGAATTATATCCACCTTACTCATGGTGGTTGCGTGATTGGATTGAATTTATTCAAAAAACCAGTCAAGTAATTAATGTTTCTTACAAAAAGTAGGAGACATTCCTAAAATTCTTGGAAATAATTGATTTTATTCTGGTATTTATAGCTGTAGGTCTACTTGTTTTCCTAAATCTATATGCAGATATTAAGTAGAAGTAAAACACTGAACTTCTTGGTACTACTATGGAAAAATGGAGGTATTATGAGCATTCACAAAGTTGTTTAAAATATGAATATAATCTTTGATAAAGAATATAATACATTCTTTGAGAAAGAATATAATCTTTGAATGAGAAAATTAATACAGAAATTATTTTAAACAAGATCTTTTTAGTGAGATGAAAACTGATGAGATTAGCATTTATTTCTACTGCCTCCTTTAGCCTTAGTCATTTCCAAATACCATCTGAGTGATTTAGATGTTACCATATCAGTGCCTGAGAGCATTAGATTGTGTACTGCTGACCCTCCTTTCTCCTAATTTCCGAGCATCTATTGAGATCACTTTTTACCAAGTAGAGGGACATAAACATTGCCTGGGTGTGTTCAGACACGCTGCAGTTTTGTTTGCACATAATGATGTACCTGTCCTCCGGTAATGTTTCCAGGTAATTCGGCTGGGGGCCGCCCCTGTCAGCCTGAGCTTGCTCTCTGTCCAGGTTTATGCTGCTTCTTCAGAGAAGACTTCCAAAAAGGAGTTGCTGAAAATTGAGGAGGTAAGTGTGGTTAGAGCCTTGGTGCTCTTCTATCTAAAAAATTCTGAAACCATTGTGTTTGGATGTGTGAAAGCATTTAGGTACATCTCGTCACCTTTTGTATTCATGGCTTTAAATTTGTTTCTTGATTTGCCTCAACAGAGACTTCTATACAGTTTTGCTTTTACCTGGGCATGGCATTTGATGTTCTTCACTTGATAGGGCCAGGCTTGCATGTGTGCATGATCTTTTTTCTACATTAAAACCTTCTAGTCTTCATTCAGAAATTACATTTTTATGTTTGTAGATTTACTTATGGTTATATTTAAAATCCACAGGAATATTTTCTTTGCTGTTTATCCAGATAATACTGCTTACTTTTTACTGTAAGTAGTGTTGGTAAATTCTAATAAAAATTAATTTGTATTCTTCACTAAAACAGTGAATAAAAATGTTGTATTTCTAAAAATAATCTTTTTTATGATCAAAATTCTTGTCTGGCAATACCTTGAACCCATCATAGTAGCATGCAGAATTTTATCAGTTTTCCTTTCTTCACAGTATTCGAACCTAAGCAACACAAATACAATAAGTAGTGGTAATAAATACCTGTTATTTTTTCATTTTTTTAAGATGTTACAAATGTCTTGGTTAAAATACCCTCTCAAACTGTAGACTCAGCAGCATTGTTACACAGGCTTTTAAAAGCCTCCAACATTAAAAAAATCAAAATAAGTAGTTTGTAACTAAATCCAGCTTTACATGCATGAGAGCATGCAGCTGTTTAAAAATTTTGAGTACTTCAACCCAAGCGAATGTGTTGTACAGTAAGCACTGGAACTACATTAGACTGGTTTTTGTGCACACTTAGGTGTTGTGGCTGGCAGTTCCCTGGTACAGAGGAGCTGCAGGTGCAGTGGGCTGCTGGCCCTGCCTGGCCTGGGAACCTCAGCCGGGGCCATCGCGTGCCCAACCTCTGCTGGCCTGAGTCAGTCGTGAGGCAGCAGCGTGGAGTTCATGTGAGCTGAGTAATGGGCTTGCCATCAGCTCCAGCACAGCAGAATGTGCAAGCCATGGAGTTTTGGCTGCCTTTCTTGCCATTCACAGGCTCTTAGTTTGGATCTCTACTGTGTCAGCTGTCTAGTTTCATAAAATATATGGGAATTTCCTTATCTTGGAGGCTTCTGTCCTTGTGCCAGACATTGCTGTTAGGTTGTCCAACAGGATCAAAGTTCAGCTTGTGACTGTGATTGCCAGGGATGACCAGGTTTCCTAGGCAAGTGAGGCTGAAAATCCTTGTCTTTCAAAGTATTATGGGAAATCCACCTGCACAGGATACCAAATTATTGGTTAAATTTGTTGTGTTATAGTTAGCAGCTTTTTTAATTATGACAGAGAGACAGTTCTTTTCCAGCTGATCTTGAAAAGAGAGCTAGCTACATTTTAATGCAACAATACTTGTAATCATCAAATTATAATAACCTACTAAATAGAGTATAAATATGGTGTAAAATATAAGCTCTTTACACTGAACATACTACATATAAACTGCTAGAAATTTTAATAGGTTTTGTTTTGTTCTGAGCTTTGCTGTTCATCTTCAACAGTACAAACATAGGGGGTTTTTAATGGAATACAGTTTCAAATATTCTTAGGTAATTGTAGTAAATGTTGTGGTGATTCTAAAAACTAAACAAGGTAGTTTAGCATTTATTATGTGAAGATGCCCATCACTTGTTGCAGTTCCTCTTTGCTCAGTGCCAGGGTGCCATTAATGCTGTCAGTTGCCGATGTGGTTAATGACCAAAGGTTGGGATGTTGTACCATTTTCCTGTTCAGTAACAAACAGGAACATGTGTATTGTTACCTTTGTTAGAAGCTTCTTAGGCTCTTTAATGATGCCTTGTGCATATATAGAAAATGATTGATTGTGATTTCTAGTACATTCAGTATGTTAACTGGGAACCAGAAGTGCTGATTAAGGTGGGAAACATTTTTCACAATTATGTTGTGTGTTCTTATTAAACTAGTTTAATATTAATTTATAACTTGTGACTTGGATCATATAGCAGCTATGAATGAATTGTATAGCAGTTAGAAGTCATCTTCATCATAATTATGTCCTGTATAATTAAACTTTGCTCATAATGGTTGTCTCAGAGCTGTGTGAATTTTTATTATGCATTGTTTATGTAGTAAGCACAGTGTTAGTTGTTCTCTGCTTAGACTGTTCATGCCCTGAAGACCTACTTACACAATTACACCTTTGTTTTTAACATCTTGTTTGCTAATATTCACAGCTGTCACTGTACTCCTCCCCAGCTCGTGAGACTAAATATGTGGAGAATCCCAAAACCGAATTGGAAGAGGGGGTTTCCCGTTTACGGCATGTTATGGAGCCATATACAGCCTGGTGTCAGGTATAATGGTTTGTATTGCAGCTGGTGATGGATCAGGGATAAAGTTCCAGCTGGGATTGTGGTTTGTTTTTTCTGAGTTGGAATTAACAGGTAGCAGTAAAGTAAAAGTTGATAGCTGTAACAGCATTTTTAAAAAATGTGGCATCACTGAACATTTTCTGCATTGCATAAAATTTTCCACAGTTCATAATGTTTGCCCCTTTCTCACACAGAACCATTTGTGTCTTTATACTAATTTGCTGAACTAAACCCTGGGTTTAGGGGTTCTCCTTCCAAAAGAATTAAAATTAACTAAGGCATAGAATTGTTTTCTGAAGTGAACTTTAGACTTAAATACACCTAAGGATATCTGGATTTGGCACCAGTTCTGTGGCTGAGGAAGACAGGAGTGTGGTATTTGCAGTTCTCATGCTTGAGGAGGCTTTAAATTATCAAGCAGTGTGTTTTGGAGCAGCAAAACTAAGTTGCCCTCACTGCAACTGTGACAAAACACAACCTAGCAAAAAATAAATCAGTATTTGCTGAACTGGAATGTTGAGGGAAGGAATGCAATTCTCTGGAAGAGAGAAAATCCCAGGACAGTAAGTACTGGTAAACTTAATCCCCAGACCTTGCCCCAAAACTTTCTCATATATATTTCATTAGGTAGTATGTTTAGAGTAAATAGTCATTAAAAAAAAAATAGGCCCTTTTGCGTAGAGGAAAACCAAGCTTTTCTGATCAAGGCCTAAATTGTTTGTATTAGATTGCAAAGCCCCAGGATAGCTTTCTTGCTCTTTCCTGCCCAGGAAATGTTGATGCTTACTTTTGAAGTGGGGAATCCTTGTCCTGTGGTTGTCTCTTGGCAGCTGCAGGTGATCTCTGCTTTGCCCTCTGCCTGTTGTGAATCCCCTTGAGCTGCCAGCTGTGTGCCCAGCTCTCTACTGAAGGCCAAGCTGTTCAGATCAGGGTGTCTTTTCTGCCTCAAAGTTCTGTGTGGTGCTGCCTTTAACAGGACTGAAACATTTTTTCACAGTTACTCAGTCTGGTGTTCCAAGTGCCCCCAGAAAGGAGCACTGGCTGCAGCTTGGGAGGGGAAGGGGTATTCCACAGGACAGTCAGAGCTCTGGCCTCCTGAACACATGGGTTTTGCTTGGTTGCCTGTGGTACCCCTACTTGGGGAGTGAAATTGGAGAGAAGGTTGGCCTTCAACCTTGCTTGATGTCTCACTGACCTGTTGTCATCCTATTTGTTTTATTTTGTTTGTCTGTCTGGTGATCATTGACATAAGATGTGCTCTTCTGCTCACACACAAGAAGCCATTTCCTGGCAGTGGTTTACTGACTCATTTTATGAAGCAGGCATGTAAACTTTATGGGTTTGGGGCAATATTGCTTAACTGTAATCAGAGGTAGCTTTGGTTTTATACTCCCTGCCCATCCCTGCTATGTTGAAGAAAATAATATTTAGGTTGTCTCAGTTGTCTTTAAAATCAAACAGATAACCCAGGATAATCAGAATTAAATTGGTTATGTTTGTATATCCCTTTTACTTTTCCAGAATTACTTAACTAGTGGAAATGCAGCTTAAAACTCAGATGTAGAAATAAGCCAGTTATATTTCAGTTGTGACAGAAGATCAGGCTTTATCTTTGGGGTCATTAGAACAAGTTCTTCTTATATTGGCTTTTAATAAGACCAATGTCCATTTAAAGCTATGTTGTGTGTCATGTGCTAACACTTTTTTATTTTAATGCCAGGTGGGTTTTTTTACATCACTCTTGCCAGTGAGGAGATCAAAGTTCTAAAGATATCCCCATACAGTATCCTAATCAAATGCTTTCACTTCTGCACAGATGCAGCTCAGGTGGAATTGCAAGACTATTCTCTGCTTTAGCTTTGGGCATATATATTTATGAATTTGTTCCCTAATTTATATACAGCCTTATACTGTTAATCTGAAGCATTATTAGTGTAAATTACGATTAACAGGGTTCTTTTTATTGAGATTTTTTATTCTATTTTGATAAAAGGCAGTCTGCATTCTTTTATTTCCTGAATATTCTCAGTCTGAAAAAAAAATGTAGAACTGGTCTGTGGGGTTGATGCAGTGTCTTTGATTTACTTTGGATATCTGTGGACATGTAATTTCCAAGTCACTTTAAAATGCAGTCTGGTTAGCCTAAGACAGTCTCCTGGAAGTGGAATTTATCACCTTGCAGAATGAATCACATACCCCTTCGAAGTGTGAGGAAGGAATTTATTGCAGTGTTGCACTTATTTTCTTTGCATCACCCGAAGTATTTTTGCAATACCTGCATACACTGAAAACCAAGATAGTTCTGAGTTTCAGTTGCCTGATCTCAATAAAATACTGAGATTTACATCCGTGTTTCGAAGTATTGTATTTTATCTCTGCCCAAAGAGTCCTTTAAGAAAAATCTGTAAGTTATGCTAAATGTAGCATTGAGCAAGCATAGCCCTATAAGTGAAGAGTGGAAGTGGAAATAAAAGTAAGTTATTTTAGAGACACATCACTTTTTTCTTTGTTGTTATTTTTTTCTCCTTTCTTTGTCAGCTCAGTTACATTCTATAGTTAATATTTTACTTCCTTGGTGTCTATTTACCCTTGTTCTCTTATTTTTTAGGATCTTTATGCCAAAGCTATGCCCAAGTTAGAAAAAGCTGTTGAGCATGGTAGAGGTAAATCAGCTTAGTTTTCTTAACTAGCAATTTAAAATGCAGGACTGTACTATATCTTCAGTTTACATGGAAATCCATTAAGCATCATTGTATGTGTAATTTCTAATGCATTTAAGATTAATTTATTTCCACTGTGTATCTGTTTGAATTTCCTTTGTGGGTCACTTATGACATTACATTTCTAAGAAATTAAAATCTGAGACCAGCATTTATGTTTATCAATGTCACTAAAAAATGAAGGAAGATAAGGGGAACCCCTAAGAATTTATTCCCAGCCAGCAGTATTTTCTTGACCCAGCCTCTAGCAGTATTTGCTTGAACCAGCTTAGTAACTGAAATCTCCTGTAAAATTAATTACTTGTTGCAAGCATTAGGTCTTTTGTTTGTAATGCCTGTTCATTTTGGTTTGCTTCCATGGGTCTCCTAAGAATTTTGAATTAATTCAAAATTATTTTAATTTGTCTTTATTTTTGGGAGCATCCTTTCATACTTGGGCTTACCAGGACTGAGCATGGATTCTATGTAGAGCTCATTTCAGATACTGCACCTCTTTTCTTTAAACTTAGCAGTTTCAGTCCTTTGAACTTAGCATGGAAGATTTTCCATAGTTTTCCATTCCCCCACCAGACTCCCATCTTACAGTGCACTTTGTTTTTGCTGTGTCTTTCCATTGTTCTGTGATTTGGTTTTTGTACAGTGTTTTACTGAAACTAGTTATTGTTAACATGTAACTATAAAATTCCATTTTGCTAAAGTTTTTATCACTAATTTGAAAAAGATACAATTGAGATGCAAAGAGCAAAACAAAACAGATGGCTCAGGAGCAAAGGCAAAGCTCCTATGAAAATTGGTGAATACAATACCATATTCAGTTTTATTCATGTGTCACTAGAGAAGATCTCAAAAGCTTTGAATTTTTTGCCAGCATATCTAAAATGCACATGATAGTTAAATGTGTTTTGATAATTCTTTGTGTTTTGTAACAATTGCCAGTGTGTATTGCTGATTCCTTATCACAAAACCACTTTCACATTACATTAAAGCACTTTGTTCTGGCCTCTTTTCAGAGGGCTATGAATTTCTCCAAAAACCACCTGCTGGATTTTATCCAAGACTTGGTGTGATAAGTTTTGCTGGAATTATTGGATTGTTTCTTGCTCGAGGTAAGTGTGAACCATTTGAACTGGTTATGTTACAATATTGGATAAGTAATTTTTTGTGGGTTTTAGGGTACTAATTTTTAATTGTGACAAGGAGATCTGAATTAACTGTTAAAAGCACACTTCTACACTGTTCCTTATAAAGAAACTTCATGGAAAAGGTGTTTAATAATCAACAATTACCGTTTTTATCATTGCTGTATTTGTTACTAAAATCTCATCTTCTATATTTCCCAGTAGTATTTTAGTATAACAGAAATGGCAAAGAACTGGTTTAGTATCTTTTAGCCTAAAAATATTTTAGTTACTGAAGTTCTTGATCACATATGTTACTGTAGAAAACAACAGTGGAATGAGTGATGATAAAATACAGATGTTCATGACTATGATATATGTCCAATTAGGGGTATATTTGAATTTTTTCAAAGTATTGTGTGTTGATGTATAGAGATGCTGCAGATGGTGATTCAGCAAATAGACTTGTGAACTCTGGGTGTACTGTAAATACCTACACATTTTAAACTACAGAAAAATGATACAGTTAATTTCATCACACTGAAAAAATGTTCATGATTTCATAAATAGAAGCTTTAGTCTAAGAAATGTTAAGTGTGAAGAAGTATTTTGTGCTTACGTTGAGATATTCTTAATGCAGTTAAATGAAGGTAACAGAACTTTAAAGCTGTAGAATTTAAATACCAGTGAGGACATGGTTTCAGGCTTTATGGGGCCGGAATGTGTTGAGCTGGAAGTGTGTGCTTGGCTGTGTACAAATTAGAAGTGCACCTCAAAATATATAATTTTCCAGTGAAGCTAGCGAAAGCAGTACTTCACTTTTTTTTCTTAGTGTATTTTTTCCTAATGAAATCAAGGTAACTTTCCTCTTTGAAGTTCTTTTTCTTTGTATTCCTGCTTCTCAAGTAGCATGAGGATGAATGAGATCAGCTTCCATTATTTATGACTGTAGCAAAGTGAGGGGAGAGGGGGGAGTGCAGTCTTGGGACTGGAATTGGAAGATCAGAGGATCCTAAGTTTAATGAAAATGAAAATACCTCATACTAAAAATGTTAAATTTGTGAATCTTTTAGGATGGGAGCCATAATTTCAAACATTTTTTTTTTTTTTTTCCTGGTAATAGTTTAAAATATGGCTGTTTTTTCCAGAAAGTATTCAAACCATAGAAGGAAGTGCCCCTTAATTTTGATGCTACCAAAAGTCCTCTTTATTTTATTCTTCCTTTTCTTGGTCTTTGTGGAGAAATTGCCCTCTTGGAAGGTGCAGATAAAATCCTCCAGGTCTAATCATGACACTTAAATATGCACAGCTGCTCACTAAGTAGAGACTATGGTATTCAAAGTTTAATCATGTGAATATTGTGCAGTCATCCAGCTTAGTTTAAAATGCCATTAGAGATAATTAGTTTTAACTCGTGTTGCAGATGGAGTGATGCACTTGTAAGAGAGCAGCAGCAATGTGTTTATTGATATAAAGCAATGATTTGAAAGGATTTGATGGCAAGGTACCCTTGATCAGTTACTGCACAGAGGACAGGGTCAGACAGACCTGTCTGGGGAGCATCCTCCTCTTGAGTCACAGGATTCAGGGTCAGCCTCCTTCCTTTCTAAACTCCTGCTCAGAGGAGCCTAAATGTGTCCAGTCCTAGTCCCAGACTTTGTCAGCAGTTTATGTCCAAAGGATTTTATGTGCAGAATCAATCTAAGATATGATCTTAGTGAAGCTTACAAAGTTTAGCAAACAATTAGGGGGGCCCCTACTGATCAGAGTGATGATGTTTCTTAAGGAACTGGTAGGATGAAAGAGAAAACATACTAAAACGTATTTAAGAAAATTGTTTATAAAGAAAATGTTAGGGTCATTCAGCTGACTCTAACATATACTCTAACAGTGGTTTGTGGTTTTTGATTTTTTTGTTACAAAACAGGCTCAAAAATAAAGAAGTTGGTGTATCCTGCAGCTCTCATGGGTATCAGTACCTCCATGTATTACCCTCAGCAAGCGGTTGCTATTGCAAAGGTCAGTGATGATACATTTCTTTGCAGAAGTGTCTTGGATTGTTGCCTCCTAGCTTCAGGTTAGTCATCCATGTTTAAAAGCCACATCAGTGGCAATTAACAAAATTATGGTTATTTTTTCAAACAAATGCAGTCTAGGCTGAAAGATAATCAGACTTGTTCCTTTTAGTGGCATTTTATTTCTAACATTTGCAGTAGTGTCTTCAGTTAGAGGAATGTAATTTCCTTTCAAAATCTCTAACCTCATGTAACACCAAATTAACATAAATATGCTAAGTGAGTACGGTTTGTGTGTTTATTTAAAATACTAAGGAAACATGAAATATCTTGTGAACAAATGAAAACAGTGTTTGAAAGAAAAGAAAGGAGTTTCTATAGACAATTCTCATGACATTTTGAGGTAAATGTTACTGACATTTTCTGCTTTTTTTGGGGGGGCTTTAAGAAAGATAGCATGCACATTCTGGAACAGGGTAAGAATTCTGCTGCAGACTTACTGGGTGCCTTCCCTATTTATGGATTTTTTGTTTCAGGCACGCAAGAAACATGTTCACTTGCATTTGCTTAAATGATTTTTCTGTGAGAGAAAGAACTGAAGACACCACAGAATTGCTTACAGCCCTTACTGATGTTAGATCATGTGCCTTGCTGTCCATACTTACTACTGGCAGATTCCTTAGTTCTCCACCACACTGTGATGATTTTTTTTTTTTTTTAACCACTCACAATGCACATACTTGCATCTTTCAGAAATTCTTTATATTTCAGCCTTTGGTAAATTTTCTCTCTAGTTACTGACCACTTGTGAATAACCATGAGATGTCAAAATGGTAATATGGTATTCTCAGCAACATATGATGTTCTTTGAAAACTGAAGGTCATTGACTTAGGGAGAGTCAAAACTGCTGAGTTTGAGCTCTGCCAGCATGGTGGTACTCTGATCTCTGATGGAATCTTTTTTTGCTGCTTCCAGGATTCAGATGCTCTAAATACAGATAATTCTGTTGGCTTATTCTCAGAGAGTGAAAATTATGCAAGTGGCAGGGAAAAAAAACCCATCAAAATTTAAGAAGCTTAGACATTTCTGTTGGAAACTGTGTATTAAAATTCTACTTGCCTTCTGAACAGTGAAGTGGGAAGCGATTGAACGCTGTTCAAGCTGATGTTACTGTTTTGAAAGAAGCTCAGTTCAGGCTTAACTATGGATTTGATGCTAACAGCTTCACAATGCTGAGTTTATTTTATGAGAACTTTGAAGTGCATGGTTGCTCTTTGATTAATTCACAGTTCTGAGTTTGACTGTAATGAAAAATCTGGTAGGAGATTGGAGTGGGTTTAGCTTTGTTGACTTGGTCAGGACAGTAGACGTATGAATTTGGAAACTTCTGTGGGGAGAGTAATATCCTACATTCTGTTTTGGTTCCTCTAATCTGTCTTGTGCTTTGTTTCCTTAAAAAAGCAAAGTTTTAAGCATATAATCTCTTACAATCCATAATTTTTAGGATTTAATCTGAAATTGAAAACACTTTCCTCTCTATTAATAATTTTTAAATGTTTCATAAGCCTTTCAAAAAATTTCTGTAAACCTAGAAAGGAATGCCTGCAGTACAAAGCTCACTTGCCAAGTTAGAAATATAATAGAAAATATTCTGTAATATAAATTTAATTTTTTTTTATATTATGTTCTTCTTATTTTTCTTTCACACTTAAGTACTTCATCATTGCTTTTTATTTTACAGTTGTATAATTCCTTTAACTGGGTGTTGTGTTATTTTGGTTTTTTTTTTAATTTTTGGGGGTTTTGTTTCTGTCTCACCTTTATTTAAGACTTTCTAATGGAGAGTTGGGAATAGACACAGCAAAATGGATTTATAATTGTGGTCCAACATTTAATTCGTCTGAAGTAAAATTTTTTCTTTAATTAAGATGTATGAATTCCTAAGTGAAGTTGTAGCAACAGAGTTCATCATTGGTAACAGGTAGTTTTCAGACTCTAATCACCTAATTGAAGATGGAAGAAATTCATAGACTATTTTCCCCTGCTTTAGTATGTAATCTAATAAATAATAGATTACAAATTCTAATAAATCACAAATTTGTAAGGGATTTATTTCCTCACTGCCAGTATTACTATACTTTTAATAACTTTGAACAAAAGGTCAGGCTGTATATGTGGTAGAGGAGCTGAATTTATTCTGGTGGAACCCTAGTTAGTGTTTTGAAATGGTATTGCTTTCCAGCTAATCATAGTATGCTCAAAATACTTTGTATTTACTGTGGCTTATATTCCAGCTGGAAAGAACTTTCCATTATGCAGTTATTTAAATCACTCTATCATTGGAATTAAATTTTGTCTTTTGTTATTAGAACCTTTCAACTTTACTAAAGTGCTGTGTGTTATGCTTTCATTTTTCTTGAAAGAAAGAAAAGCTTCCCAATAGAGTTTTGTTTCTTTCACAGCAAACCACATTATTTCTGTGTGTTTTGAACCTGTACCTTGTTCTTTGCTGGGTTCAGTCTGTAGGGCATAAACAGCTGAGAGCAGTACATGATTCCAGGAGCTGTGAGCTGGAAAGCAGAAGTTGGGATCACTTGATCCACGTTCACTGCTGAATGCTTGTAAAATGGCACTTTGTAAATGTAGAAAAGCCACTGGGTTCTCAGTTTATAGTTTCTCAGCATGAAAGGTAGATAAAGAATTGCTGATCAAAATTCTGAATGTGTGTGATTCTGTGTAACATCCAGTGTAGTCAGTAATGCATGCTCATGGTGCCATGTGGCACATGAGGCCTTGGAGATCACAGATGCTGCCCCAGTAGTGCCCAGTGTGGGTGTTGGTGGCCCATGGCCTCCTCAAACTTTCAGAATCCCTGTTGAGAACCACTCAATCTGACTTTTGAACTTGTTTGTTCAAACTTTAGCATACAAATCCACTTACAGTGCTGCATTCAACAGCACTGCTATTTTAGCATGTTGACCTTGTGGCTTGCCCTTCCAGTCTGCCTAGAACTGTATTTTTCAACTGTGGAGTGTCTGTGGGTCCTGGCACTTGGGAGGTTTGTGCACTGGTGAAACATTGGTTGGTTTTGGCAGACTAAACTGTCTGGGTTGCTATACCTTGTGATGTAGCTACTTAATCCAGCAACATTAATGATCAGTTTCTCATTTAATAAAATTCATAACTCACTTGGTCATATGACTCCGTATATGACTATAAGAATATTTTGAAGTTTGTACTGTTAGGCATTTAGCATGGTTTTAAATATTTTAATGGAGTATTTTTAAGGAGAAACAGAAATACAGTTTAAGGACAATTGTATTTTCTCATTTTATGTTGGTAGCTGTGTCTTCAGTAATATTACAGACAAAACCATCACTTTGTTTATTGTGATTATTTTTCAGTCCTGGTAGGTTTGTGCTGTTTTGCACAAGGGACCACTATCTTTTCAGATGAGCCAGCTAGTTTGTTGAAGCGCTAGATGTTAGAGAATTAACAGTTCTGATACTGAAAAACAAAATAACTGTCTATACCTGTAATATTTAAATTGGGCAGTTTTGGAGTTTTAACTGGTTCGCTTGATGTGCTTTTTTCTGATGACTCTATCACTTTCAGCTATAGAGAAAACTGAATGCATCCGATGGACTTGTTTAAACCAAAGTAATTGGTCAGATACTGTCACAAAAGGATACTTTGTATTTAAGACAGCCTACATTTTGGATTTAGTCGTGACTTGGAAGTGTAGTTGCTGATTTGGGTTTGTTTTCTTTTAATTCTAGTTACTCAATAGCCTCTTTTGTAAGGTAGCAAGCACATGGTATCTTGCCCAGAAGCACATCCTTGTACCATTGTGCAGTAACTGGTATAATCAGTCTTGTTGATTACAGATCAGACAAGCAAGGGGAAGTGGCTCTTCACACCATGTGTGCCCAGTATGCAGCAGTGGAATCACTTGGCACAGGGTTGCTAAAAATTTGCACTTCCCCTTGAACTCCATGCAAAAAGTTCATAGAAGGGAAATTCCTTGGGCCTCTTTACACACATAAAAATCACCGTTGGCTCAGGAAATCTCTGAACAGTGAATTGATGGAGACTGGAAGAAACTGAAAAATGTAGTTCAGAAGTTTTTTCAGAAACATCAGAAAATTGTTTGAGAAACATTTACATTTGCTCTGTTCCCAGAGTTTGTGTTTTGTGGCTTTGCCTCCTGTAGAAGACATAGAAATACCTTCTTAGTTCTTGATTTCATAAGTTTTTTTAGTTTAATAGCTGTTTAGTTGGACAAATTGCCCTTTCTGCTGTTCTTCTTCCAGAAACAGATAGTGATATGAAAGTCAATATATACCTGAGCCTGGCTATAAAAACCTAAGATTTAGTTTTAATGGATGCTATAAATACTACAATTCCATGTCACATAAGGGACAAGGCATACTGTTTTACTAGACTAAGGGCCTTTCCCTTTAATAAAATACTTGTTGGTGTAATATAGCAAACACAGTCTTTCCTAGCTGTGTTCTGTTTTGGGAGTTGACAGCTGGTTATACATAAC
Source organism: Taeniopygia guttata (assembly GCF_048771995.1). Taxonomy (NCBI): domain Eukaryota; kingdom Metazoa; phylum Chordata; class Aves; order Passeriformes; family Estrildidae; genus Taeniopygia; species Taeniopygia guttata. Next base: position 102,397,869 of record NC_133024.1, on the reverse strand, counting down.
ATTCATCTATCAGCAAGTTCTAAAAAACAAATAAGAAGAAAATCTAAAATTGCAAAATAGTGACAACCCTCAGTAAGGTCTTTGAAATGGGTATGGTCAAATTAAGAAATACTTTGCATATGTTAATTATGTTGAATGTCAAATACTAAGAAAACCGGGATTGTTTCCACACAGAATCATTCCACTCCCGTTTGTACAGATGTATAGTCAGGTAGTCTTCAGACAGGTTTTTAGCACATTATTTTTTCTTATTCCTCATGGGACATTATTTTCCAAGATGTTTATTAATTCTGTACATTGTAAGCTTGAGCAGGAAGAGTTAAACATCTTGTGTTATGAGACTTTTTCTACTTAAATAAGAAGCAAGGCAGTATTCCTCAGATTATTACATTCATGCTTTCTGAAAACTTTTGTTTCAAAGGTTGCTGGCACACAGCTGTATGACTGGAGTCTTCAAGGATATATTGCTGTAGAGGCTCTTTGGAAGGATAATCCTAAGAAGAAGAAATCAGAGGAAAAAGGTGGTAAGGTAAGAAGTCTGAGGAACTTGATTTCTGAATTTACCACTGCCTTTTCAGGAAAAAAGTTATGAACAGTGGTTTTGTTCCACTGTGACTTAGCCTTTATTTCTGAAGAGAAATTTTTCATTCTCTCTTTCTAAGCTGTGGAAAAACATTAGGCTTCAAGCTAAACTTTCAGGAATGGTCTTTGGAAGCTTCCTTCAGTATAATCTGATACAGATTAGCAAACAGAGTTCTAGGAAATACATGTACATGGCTTAGTGAAGCATAGTGTGAGAGACTGGAGAACTGAGCAAGTTGATTAAATGTGTGCCAGAGAAAGCCTGTAAGCTTTTTAGGTGTTTTTTTTGCTGCTGCTTAAAGAAAGAAAAATTCAGGTGTGTAATGTAAAGCTTCTGTGGTTTTAAATTCACTTCTAAACTCACTGTGACTGGGAGAGAGGTGTTTTGGAGACAAAATTGCACTTGGATAGACCTTGGGGATAGGACTAAGTTACCTTGGTGAGGCTGGGTGTAGGACTAGTTCCAAACAAGCTGGGTTGGGGAAATGTTCACATGTCCTGGCAGTTGCTGAGTCTTGTGAGAGTGAAGACTTTTATCATGAGTGGATACTCATCCTGTATTGGCCCAAGGCACTTCAGTAAATGAACCTGAATAATCGAAGGTTGGTTAATCGTTCTGTACCTTTCCTAAAATCTAGGCTGTCAAAAAGAAACTCAAAAAAAGAGGCAATGTTAAAATATTTCAGAAAGACAAACTGACAGCATTAGTAAAAAACAGCTGAAGTTTTTCTTTTATTGTGTCCCAGGCTTTCAAAAGGGAACACATGGTTGTTATTGGAAGGCAAAAACTTTTGACACTTTCATTTTGCTATAAGGCTTATTTAAGCACTTGCTCCCTCAGCAGAAAAACAAACATCCTGCAGAATTGCAGAGAGCACTAAGTAAACACACTTCCTTCTTCTCCTCCTTGCACAATCTTTAAATCACACCCCTTAGTTGCCAAAACATGTTACTTGCACAAAGGAGCAAAATGCTCCTTGGTGGGTGTTCTCCAAAAGTTCATCTCGCTGTTCTGATACTGTCAGTGTGAACTGCTGCTGTGTAGCCTGATGGATTGGAGAAGGTACAAAATTCCTGTGATTCAAATGAAGAAACAGTACTTGGTCACTTGATGAAACTGCTTGCATTTCCAAGTTCACAGATCTCTTGCACTGAGGCAAACAGCCTAACTGGTGCTTTGTCCTCGGCAGTTCCTCCAGAGAGGGTCCTGTCTCCCTGCTGTGCAGAGAAGCTGAGCAGCAGCTGTAAAAAGTCACATGCTTTTGTCTAGAATGGGGACTTAGAAATTATTCTAGTGGAAGAATTTTGCTCTGAAGCTTCCTTTAGCCTGGGTTGGTGAAACCCTACGAAATAGATAGTTGAGAATCTGGGTGGGAACAGATGGGTTTGGTTTAGGTTTGTTCCATATGGAAATAATTACACAGATTATTAGTGCCACCAAATCAGTATCAACTTTTTAAGCAGAAGAACTTCTGTTTAAGTTCCATTTTTTATTGGAGGCTTCTACTCATACAGAAGTGTCATGGAAGAAAATTCTTTTAACTATCATACTAAAATTGGCAAAGCATTGTAGGATAGATTCTGTGACTTCTGTCTCAATTTGACAAACTTGTGGAAGAATTTGGTTGCTTTCGTATATGTATTTCTTACTGTCATTCTAGGCAGCTAGATTCCTGAAATAATGAAGACAGGTCTAAATGTTACTCTTGAGTTCTTGTTGCAGAAGATGTAACCCATTTCATGAAACTATGCTAGAGCAAAAGACATTATTTTTGTTTTTGTGACATCTACTCTAGCATTTTCTTGTTGCTACACAAAGGATTCTTGCAAATAGTCAAACAATATATGGGTGGCTCTTTTTGGCTTCTCTTAATTTGTTACATTGCTCATAATTTTTTTTATAGTCATAGGTATCACAGCTGTGCATAACTTCGTGTTTATGCAGCAATATGTCATTAAAATAAATGTGGTATGTTAATTTTTCTGAAGGTTTTATGAAACAAAATCCTGTGCCAAATTGAGGTCATATCAACTGAATTCTGAGTTCTGCCAAGAAAGATGAATTCTGGGACCTTCTGTGCCTACATTTCAAAACACTGTAGCTGCAGCCCCACCATAGAGCAAGTCAGTCAGATAAATGTTTTTAATATGCTGCTGAAGGATGGAGCTCTTCAGGATGTCAGGATAAAATCTCTCTGCTAAGACTGAAGCACATAGAAAAATAGTTTTCTTCTCTTAGTTCTCACTTTGTCTTGTCTCTATACCATTCAAAGACTTTTGCTGTATTTTTAACAATTTTGTATTCTCTCTCTTCCAGCAGCACTCAATTGGGCACCCCTTGTTTTTAGTGGCCAAATTGTGTAAAAGCAGAACAGTGCTACAGCTCTAAGTACACCCTCCTTTCAGCCCTTGTTTGCTCTTTCCCACTTTGGCCCAGCTAGTAATGTAATCTCACACAAAACTAATTTCCCTTTCAGCTTCAGAGACTGAGAAACTTTTAGGGCATATTATTTGGTTTTCATTCCTTTCTGTGTGTGCTGGTGTGCTGATGGACACCACTAGTTACTTAGCAATGCAAATATATAATACATATAATTTTTAAACCCATATGTTTTTATTACACATGTAAAATATATAAATATATTTATATAAAAATATATTTAGAATCTATCTCTCTGGCAATCTCTGGGTATTTTATTAAGTGCTAGCTGGTTACAGAATGTCTCCAGGTGCAGAGAGGGCTCAGCTTTGGCTGATTTCCTGTACTTGCTTAGAACAAGTGTCAAGGAGATTGTGGACCAGAACCTTCCTCACCTGAAAGCTCTGTTGAAAATTGTGGTGTCACTGTTTTGGCTGGGGAGCCTCACAGTCAGCATCACAGACTGAGACCATAACAAACCTTAAATTGTGTTTTAAGAGAGTTTTGAAGTCACATGTATTTTGGTCATCACAACACAAGCAGCTGAGAGAGCTTCTTTCTACAGAAAATGCTTCTCAGGCTTGGCTTTTGTAGGTTTTGAATAGGCAGGCAAAAATTTGGTCATCTCAACTAAAAGATAAACAGCTACTTCTGGCAGAAAATGTGTTTCCTGTCACATGCCCTCCTTTTATTATTTGGTAGTAAGAATAAAAACAGTATGAAACTTGAAAGAAATATTACTTCTTTTGGAGTGGATCCTTAGTATGGGCAGTGGGGAATTTAGATGTGCTAGAAGTGGGATGGACAGAAAGAATGTGCTCTGCAAAAAGCTAATCTCTCTAAGGGCAGCTTAGAGCAATATTTTTGAAAGTACTTCATATTTTTGTGAGAATTAAGTTCAAGGTCAACTTAAGTAAACGAAGAAGGAGTTACTAATTGACTGAGGAGGATGAATTAGGTAAGGCAGTGATGTTCTCTTTATTCCAAGCAATACATTGCAAACAAGAGGACAGAAGGTAAATTATTAATCTGTAAACCCAGGTGAGCCTTAGTTTTTCTTTTGCAGATGCCTTTTTTTTTTTTTTTTTTTTTTTTCTGGTGGCCAGACTTTCCCTCTCAAGAGTTTCCATGAGAGTTTCCATAAGCATAAAAGATACATACCTATCTTATATGCTTTTGAAGTTATAATTGCTAAGATTAGTGTAAAAGGGTCTGGCCATCTGCAAGGCTTCTGAGGTAGCAACAGAAACTTCTGCACCTGGCTCAGCTGTAATGTAAGGGAAAGAGGCACCACACGTTTGGGGGTTTGACATTTAGCTGGTTTCCTTTTGGGGGGGTTTTCTTTGTATGGAAGGAAAATTTTCAGAGCAATCATGGTGGGTTTTTTTGCAAAGTTTGTGGTTTAAAGTTCAGGTCTCAATGCATCTCTGTTAGATGCTGTGTGAGCTAAGTTGGGGTGGTTTTTAATCACTCATGTACTGAAACTGTACAGTCCCCTTAGCTCCAGTGTATTTATTTTATTTTTTTAATTCCAAGGAATCCCTATGTATTGAACATTTGATAATTAATGTATTATGGAGATTTCTTATCAGTCACCTTTCACTTGAAACAGTCAGAAACACAAGAATGCAAAATATTTCCTTTTCTGCTGTGGAATAGAGCTCTGATATGTTAACTCGTCTGGCTACCCAGATTTGTTATGGGTGTGTTGAGCCAAAAAGTAGAAAGACCGTCTCGAATATATTCCTGCTTCTGGTTATGAGAGGGTACCCTGGCACAGAGGAAATTTGTCTTCTGAGTCATTGATCTAAACATATTTTTTGCTTCTGACCTGGTTTTGAGTGTGCTAGGGGACTTTGGCACTTTTTTCTAAAATTATGTGCCTGTGCCACAGGAATTCCTTTTCTGGCAAACTTACTGCTTGAGCTGTCTCGCTTAGGGTCACCATTTACACAGTGGGCATACACAGTGGATGGAGTTAAAAACTTCTTAATTGCTAATCCAGCAAATGACTTTGTGTGAGGAATGGTAGTCTATCAGTGGGTTGGCTTGAATTAAATAACTCAGGCTTAATAGTGATCCTGAAGGCAAGCCCTGTGATGGGATCTCCTGAGCTCATAGAAACGAAGGAATTTAGCAAGACCCCTGTTCTCTTGTGTAGGTGTGTGTGTTGCTTTACATTGTTTTCCCCTTTCAGAGCATTAAAAAAAAAAAAACCAAAAAAAAACTTACCTAGGCAATAATTACTTTTTACAAGTTAAAACAAGAAAATGGAAAAACACAGGCTTCTCTGTGAGGAGTTTATTTTTAGTTCATTTGTTGAGGATTGACTAAACTCTGAGATGAGGCATCGTTAGTCAGATTATTCATTGTAAATCTTAGTAAAATGTCATAACTTAAAAGTTCCTGTACAGGCAAATTACAGAGTAGATTATTATTTTGAAATGGATGTGGTTTGTGGATGTGATTTCCTCTACTATGAAATATCCAGGGTAGTAATCAAAACAAAATGGATTTTTGAAAGAAAGAATTACCTTTTAAAGGTCTTGCTGGGCATTTTTGGAATAAGACATTTAAGAAATATCTTCATAATTGAATCTTGATATATTGAATCCATATCTCCAGCACAGAATAGTCAGGATTGCACAGACTTGGTGTTTTGTCATATATAATATATATGACAAATATATATAAATGTGACCCATTCTTTGAAACATTTTCCAGTCTATTCTAGTTTCTTTTGCTGCATTTTCCAGCACATTTAGTATTATAGGATCACAGAAAGATTTGGGATGGAAGAGATTTAAAGATAATCTAGTTCCATCCCCCTGCAGGAGCAGCTTCCACTAGATCAGGTTGCTCAGAGCCCCATCCATCCTGGCCTTGAACACTTCCCGGGATGGGGCATCAGCAGTTTGTCTGGACAGCCTGTTCCAGTGCCTCACCACCCTCACAGCAAAGAATTTCTTCCCAATATCTAATCTAAACCTGCCCTCTTCCAATTTGAAGCCATTACCCCTTGTCCTGTCATTTCAGGGCTTTCTGAAAAGTCCCTCTCCAGCTCTCTTGTAGCCCCCTTTAGGCACTGGAAACTGCTAGAAGTTTTCCCAAAGCCTGCTCCTTTCCAGGCTGAACAATCCCAACTCTCTCAGCCTGTCTTTGTAGGAGAGGTGCTCCAGCACTCTGATCATGTCCCTGGCCTCCCCTGGACTTGCTCCAACAAGTCCACATCCTTCTGATGTCACAGGCCCCAGAGCTGACACAGCACTCCTGATTTGCTTCTCAGACCTGCAGACCAAAGCAGACCTGCTGCCCACACTACTTGTGAAGCAGCCCAGGACATGGTTGGTTTCTGGGCTGCAAGGGCACATTGCCAGGTCATGTTGAGGTTTTCATCAACCAGCAACCCCAAATCCTTCTCCCCAGGGCTGTTCTCAATCCATTCTCTGCCCAGACAGTATTTGTACTTGGGATTGTCCTGACTGAGGTGCAGGATTTTGCCTTGCTGAACTTCATGAGGTTCACATGGGTCACCTCTCAAGCCTGTGAAGGTCCCTCTGGATGACATCCCTTCCCCACAGCATCTTGACCACCACACAGCTTGGGATTGTTGGCAGATGTGCTGAGGGTGCCCCCCATCCCAGTGCCCTTGCTGCTGACAGATGTCAGCGCCGGTCCCAGCACTGAGCCCTGAGGAGCACCACTTGTCCCTGGTCTCACTTGGACGTCAGACTGATGGCTGCAGCTCTGAGAGTGACCATCCAGCCAATATCTGCCACGTGTCTATCCATCAGATCGATGTCCCTCCTGTTCAGAGACAAGGGTGTCCTGCAGAACAGTGTCAAGTGCTTTGCACAAGTCATAGGTGACATCAGTCACTCTTCCCTTGTCCCACTGTTGTAAAAGGCCACCAAATTTGTCAGGCACACTTTGCCATTAATGAAGCCATGTTGGCTGTCACCAATCATCTCTTTATTTAAGTCATGTTGGTAAAAATAGCCTTCTAGAATAAAGAGGAAATGCCTTTAATTTCCATGTGTAGAATTTTAGAACAATTGAGGGTGGGTGCCACCTCTGATTATTTCACCCAAACCCTTAATCAAAGCAGAGACAGTATCAAAATTAGATTTGGTGGTTCAGGCCTTATGTAGTCATGTGTTGAATATTTCCAGGGGTGGAGATTTAGAAAGGTCTCAGGAATACCTGCTCCAGTGATCGGTGGTGTAATATATTTATAATTTTTTGCCTTTTGATTTAAGAGAAATTTGCCATGCTCCTCTGTCCTTTTCTCCCTGTCCTTTAGATGTAAACCTCTGAGAAGGACCTGGCTCTTCCAAATACATAAATGCCTATTAAGAAATTGTGGATAGGAATTAGGTTCCCCCTTTGTCTGGTCCTCACAAGTCTGAACACATCCTCATCTCAGCTTGTCCTTGCATGTGCTTCAGTAGCCAAGCCATGTGTGTGGCCCTTTAAGTATTTTTAAATAGATATCTATTTAAAGCTGTAATCAAATGCATGTTTGTTATAGCGTCTTGGCAAACAGATAGACCAGACCCTATAACAAGCTTCTTTTCATTCTTTGATTTCTGTCATTAATGTTGGGGAAAGTGTGAGAACACCCTCTAAAAGGATATGTGCTAAAAGAGAACTATTGTATAAATTCACACAGAATTCAGAGAATGCAAAATAGCAACTACTCTGTGGGTATTCATCCTCTGTTATTAATACGGGCAAAATGATTCCATTAAAGCACTTCTGTTGAAAAGACTTGTTCTTTCAAATCCTTTAATTGCTTAGCTAGCTACAGGAAGACTAAAGTCTAGAAAGTGTTTGGTAGAAGATCATATTTGAGTGCATTATACTGAATTAGTCTCATAAAGCACTTGATTTTGTGAGATATTTTTGTTTCATCTTTTGAAGAGGATTTCTGTTCTGGTAAAAGCATTAATCACGGATTGCCTCAACTGAAACATTGTGCACATTTTTTCTTCCTCAAGGGTGATGCAGTGGGTGACAAGCCCCTGGAAGTCCATGCTGCTTCAAATAAAGAGCAAACCCAGAAGTAGAATGCTACATCACCTGGCATCAAACAGGTAAAGGATAAAGACTGGTCATAGTTTGTGGCTAAGCAGCAGGGTAACTGGGAAATGCTGAACATTTTCAAGTTTGATTTATAGTTTTCTTCATAATGATTAGGAGAGTGTGGACAGATAATTTTATTTGTCCTAAAATTTGTCAAGAATATATGTAGTCCCTAACACTATCCAAGTTAAGAAATCTAAATTCTTCATCTTTAGAGCATAACAAGTAAATATGTGTCTTTTTGAAGAGTTCTGAATTAATTGAGGAAACCTTGTGATTGTGCTGTTGGTTGGTTTTGCCTTTTATTTTCTTTTTTGTCTTCCCATTTCTCCCTCCCATACAAAAACCTCTTTGCCTTTTTTGTCATGCTTGTACAAGTATTAGGGTGGGGAAAGAAACCTCTTCCCTGCTGATAAGTTTTCTCTAAAGATTTGTGAGTGCCAGGGTACAGCACTGCCTTACTGCCTGTAAAAGTCCATGATGTGCCTGACCTTTGATGTTAATGCAGCTCCCAAATGAGTCCTGGTGGGAACAAAAGATGGAGGAAATGAAGGCAGCATTTTCCAGGCTCTCCAAGGCAGAAACTCGAGATACCAGTTCTGACTTGGCCTCGAGGCTGTGTTCTAAACTCAAGCAAGGCCTATGATTACAGTTTCTAGAAAAGCAAAACAGAACATCCTCTTGACTTTTTTATGATGGTTTGGTTTTGTAGGATAAAAATTGCTCTGTATTTGAGGCTTATTAGAAATAATTGCAACATAATTAGACATAATTTAGCACAGAACGATTGATGTCTGCTCTGTTATCAGTTGATAAAGAATGTCTCTTCTGAACATGTTTTCTACTTGCTTCTCTTCGCCCTGTATTATTTTTGCATCATGTTTTCATCAGAAAGTGATCCTGGCATTATAGGTACTCCTCACCATTTTTGTATGCAGTATTGCATTTACCAGAATTTTTTTTTCCCTTACTGCCAACTTGTGTAAATAGAGCCCAAATGTGGCAAACTGCATCAGTTTTTTTCATGCACCAGCAGCAGTCACATATGTTTGCAGATGTGGTGGAATACACCCATCGGCTGAGCAGCAGCGTTCCACTGCTACATGGGCAGCTTTAAAAGATAACATAGTTTTTAATATTGGCTCCCTTAAAGTGTTTTTAATTGCTATTGCTAATTCTCACAACAGCAATGTGAGCTTGTTGACTGGCTGATGTACTGAGTACCTTAGCTTTCCCTTTAGAGCTATGAATGTAATGTCTTTACGAATACATGTTTTCCAAGTAGTTTGTAAGATAGTAATGTAAAATAAAAACTAAAAAAACAATAGGAGGATTTATTTTTTTTTTTTGTGTAAAGAATCCCAAGAGAACTGAGAGGAAGAAAAGCCTCTCTAAAATTCACTGAAATATTGTGCTTCTTGTCAACTAGGACAGAGCTACTAAATGATAAAAACCCCAGAAAACTGAACTTTTGTTTGTGACACTGCACAAATACCAAGGTTCAAACAGAAATACATAAATAGATTTTATTTTATTTTATTTTATTTTATTTTAGAATTTCTTGCTATGAATATAATTTCTGCTAGGCCTTTATTCACTTTTTGAAATGTCAGCCTTTTGCTTCAGGCACATTTTCTTTGTTTGGGGAAGGTTTTAAGAGAGTGAAGATAAATTGCCCAGGAGCTTGAAGACCTGAGTGCTCCTGGTTTTGAAACCTACATGCTTCACCTCATGTTGTTTCTGGAGGAGGCACATGAAGGGAACTGCTGGATTTTTGACCTAGCAAAACCAGATGGTGAAAGTTCAATTCAGTATCAAGTTCAGCTGTTCTGCGGGGGTGGCAATTTGTTACTTGTGCTTGAAATCAAATCCTGTCATTTAACTCCATACCCAAATCCAGATGTTTTGTTGGATTTGGGTGATCCCAAAGGTTGGAGAACATTGCTATGATCTTTGAAAAGACACATTTTTTAATTCTTGATGAGATCAGTCCTGAAAGCCTCCCTGCATTTTCAACTGTTGGTCATATTCCTAAATTGAATGTGGTTACTAAAACAAAGACAATCTCATTTCCTCAATGATTTGCCACAGCATGGGTCTCTGAACTGTAAATGGTCAGCCAAGGACAAAATCATATTGGGTTGAAGACAGCAACATATTTCTCTATTCCAAAAACCAGCAGCATTGCAGCTCCTTTATTATTTTAGTTTGTTTGTCATCAAAAAAGATATGCAAACTTCAGCTCAAACCATATCCCACTGTGGAAGAAAAAAGCTTTAATTTTTTCCAGCTGTTGGATTTGGGAGTTGCACGGAAGTGGCAAGGTTTTGTGTTTTTTCATTAAGATGGCATATTTTATTTTCAGTCTGTTCCAGATGTATATTTATGTCATTCCATTTCTTTGAGTTAAATCGCCCTAGTCTTACTCCAGAGTAAGTAAGATTAAAAAAACATGCATTTGATGGGAATTTCTCAAAAATAATTATTTTTGAGAAAGTTGGTTTATTATACAAGATTCCAGTTGGTGTTTGAAGTGTTCCCTTTTGTCTTTCCATTTAGTTCAACTATGGGAATCGAGTCCTCTAGAAAGATGTGATCATTAGTGCTCTAATGTCAGTAGTACTAAGAGTTAAATATCTCTACTGCAAGCAAATTGATGTTGAGAATGTTCCTCAAACAGATTTTGATCAACTTGCTGCATCAAGGAAAAAAGTTTTGATTGCACTGTAAAAATGAAAAGGCCTGTGATAAATTTAATTCTTCTTTCTCCCTCTTTTCCTTTCCCCCTTAATCTCTGTCCCCTTTCTTTGGTTATAGGTGAATAAAAATATAGATATGAGCAACGATTTCCCAAGAAAAATATGAAAACCATTTGAATCCACTTTGAATGTGACTAATCTGCCTCCTTCCTCAGGACAGGCTGATGATCTGCTGCTCAGGCTTCTGGTATGGCTTCTGTGAAAGGACACTACGTGTTTTGGGTCAGTCTTGAGACTTGGTCCTCTGTTCTGCAGTGGGACTCAAGGCTGCCCATGCTTGTCCCATTGCAGGATCAACATTGCAAGTAGCAAGTCTCAAAATCCCTCAGTCTCTTTATTATTTATATATAAAATAAAATTCCAATTACAGAAAATGGTTCATTTTTTTCTCCTCCTCCTGTCTTCTTTAAACTCACGGATGTGATGTTTGCACAATCTGAGAGGTTCTCCAGGTGGTGTTGACAGTGCCTGTATTTTTTACCAACGAGGAAAGCTGAAAGTAGTAGGATGTTTGGCTAACATGAGCTCACAGAATTGGGAATGGGAACAATTACAATGACTCTTGTGTTTTGTCTGAGTCCCCCCCTCCTTTCTATACAAGTCCTCTGCCTCATCAGTGCCAGCGGGAGGTGTGTAATGAAGCATCTGTGAGTTCCTGTCTGGTGGATGGATGGGAATGGAGCTGTTAATGCTTGTTCTTGTTTTTGCTTGAATGCGCAGCACAATGGGAACCAGAACGTTACCGTGGTGGGAACCAGCTATAGAATAACTTGGCTGTTTCCTTATTCCCAGCCAGGGGAGGGGAGGAAAAAGTGATGTGGAGGGAAATACAAAAGGATTTCCAGCATTTTGAAATCTTTGCACAATAAAATCCTTTCATCATTTGTTGTCATTTCTATGAGTCTCTCTTTTGGGGCTTGATGCAATACAAGTTACTGTAATCCAAGTAGCTCAGAGCATTTAAAGCTGTGTTGGTGAGCCTTAAATGCTCCTTAATTAATCAGTGAATATGAGGAATGGGGGAAGGATAACATGAAATACGTGTTTGTGTGATACATTAACTTTCTAAAAAGAGCAGGGAAAAACATGCAAAGTAAATCAGATTCAAAATGCTTGTAAACATCTTTATTATTCCATGGTTAGGTATTCCAGCTGAGCATATTCCACAGACTTCTAGAGAAAACCAAACAGACCTTGTCAGTGTGAATGCCAGTCTGTGTGGGCATTGCAAAACAGGCCAACTCTTTTTTAGTACAGGCAGTAAGGCATGTGGTTGCCTTAGGCAGAAAAACAGTATCTCCCAACGTGTTCAGTGCATGTTTCTATGATTGTTTTAGGCTGGTAAAGATGTATGTTATGTTGATATAGGGAGCAGAGTTCTTGCATGGGGTTTGGGAGATGTGTGTGTGTGTGTGTGTGGTTTTGTTTTTACTTTAAACTTGCCAACATAGTTTAAGCAGGCTTGGGAGGATCAAAGTAGTGTTTTTGTCAGAAGTGGAAAGGAAACTTGGGAAATAAAGCAGTAAATGCTCTCTTACATCACTCCTGTGGCACAAGCATAGATTTGTTTCTGCCCTTAAGATAGTTCTTCACTTGTGCATTCTCATATCACACGGAGAATAACTACCATAGAATTAGGAATACAGCTTTAGATGCCTGGGGTTTTTTTCAGTTTCACATTATTTCAATATTTGGCATATGCCACACTGGCATTTAAGGACGTGATTACTGGTAATTCAGTTATTTGTTTACATATACATGTGTGCATGTTTAATAGCCTGGGTTAAATAAATATCTCTTAAATGCTTCTCACTTGATCAGATCTTCATTCAGCATATTTACGCTATTGCTTAAAAATGTCCCAAGTGATTGACATCAAACTGGAATGCTTTTATCTAGCAGGAAATGACTGCCTTCCAGCACCTGCATACACACATGACGAGGAGATGGTTTCCAAAATGTGAGCAAGACACCCTTAGCTGGAATCCTTTCTTTATGTCTTCTGGTTTGTATAACTACAGGAAATTTTTTAAAAAAGTGTAATGCTGGTAAGAGCCCAAGAGTTCAGGAACATTCAACTCTCTTGGTCCAGACATTCCTAATGAGGAACAGGGGAGGAGCTGACCACTGCTGATGTCTATACATATCTATATATGTGTGTGTGTGTGCACTCATGGAACTAAATTGTGCATGCATGTGTTATCTTCTGCCAGATGTTGCCTGTGGGTATCACAATGTAGGCTAAAAATGGTATATTCCCCACCCAAGTGTTGTGTTTGGTCATCCTTGCACTTGAGCTTTTCGGCTTGGTAACTGGCCTGTGTGCAGCTAAAGCAGCGTTTTCATCTCAGCATCCTTGGCTACCCTGGCTGCAGGAAATGCTGGGGCAAGGTTGCAGTGCTCTCTCTTAAAAATGCCACCTTTAATCTGCAGCATGTGAAGGTCGTAGAACTGGAGGGCATCAGGATGGCCCTGCATTGGGATGAGGATTCTCGTAGGCAGCATGTCTCGTGTCAAAAGTGACAGCAAAGCCTCTGTTTGCTAGAAGGAGCATCACCAGCCTGGAATAATCCAGTTAGCCCAGGTTAATGTGCACAATCTTGCAGCCTTCAATAAACACACAGGTTTTTGCTACAAATGTTCATTGCAAAACTCTGGTTTAGACTCAGACCTCTGACTGCAGAAGGCCCCAGACACAGACTTCACAGCAGTCATAATTAAAATGTTTTGGAGCATTTGTCATTGCATCTGTCACCTTCAAGGAGAGCAGTAAAGATTGATGTGAAGGGAATTGCATTTTACCCCTTGAGAAAACAGTGCCCTGGGAGTTGAAGGGACCTGTTACTGCTATTTATTGGCAGAAAAATCTCGGTGTGAGCACATTTGCTTCCGGAAAAATACAAACTGCTGCATTTGGTACTTTTTCCCTTTTTTGTTTTGTTTTAATTATTTCTGTACCTTCCTATGAATTCTGAGCTACTTCTAAAGCCAGTTTAATCACAATAAACTGCTGTTGACAAAGAGCATTTTGGCTGTTCAGGCTGAATCCTGAATGGTTTCCCACTGGACCTTCCTGGATGCAGCCGCTCACAGCAGGGTTGGATGTTGCACCGGGTGGCCTGGCAGCTGCCTAGGTTTGCCCCCTTCCAGAGAGCGTTTGACAGGTACAAAAGCTTCTTGTTTACAAGGAAGACATTTGATAACAATATCTAAACTACAAAGCAGAAGTTGTTTTAGTAGAAAAAAGTATGTTTTTAATTGTGCAACAACCCTCTGTCCTTTTAGGTCTGTATTGTTAGCTGATTCTGGTATTTTTTGACCGGATATGGTTCTTAAGTCAGCTGGAGCTGGCAGCTTTCTTAGGGTCCCTCTGGAGAAAATGTTGGTGTATTGATGCAATTGGAGTGTTTTCTGCTATTTCATGACAATGAAATATTGGCTATCTCTGCTTAAAGATGAAAGTCTGGGCTGGACTTGAAGTTCATGGATTCCTCTGGAGTGCTGCTCTCACAGCCATATTTCAAGCTGGTGTTTTGGTAGGCATTGCACTGATGTTGAAAGCTGACAAAATCGAAGGTGGGCTGAGGATGTTTCACAACTGGTTACAAGTTTGCTCCCTGAAAAAGATTCCTCCCTCTGTGCTCCATTGGAAATGCACCTACAATGCCTGCCCTAGACTAAGGTTCTTGACTCCTCCTTACCCTTTTTCTTTGTGTGTGTGTGTGTGTGCATTTTCAGGTCTAAACCTACCAACCAACACACAAAGCCAGTCAGTCCCGAGTGCTGTGTCCTGCTGTGGCAGGTAAACTGGATGCAGTGCTCCATCACCAGCCTCAGTTACTGGGGCATGATCCTGTAGTGGATAAGCTTTGCTGGATCTTCTGGAGGGAGGAGGATCCCAGCTGACTTGCTTACAGTGTGCCTGGGAAATAGCCATGGCACAGCCTGAGCTGTGCTTGTGATCCCAGAGCCTTTGTGCCCACTGTGAAAGGAGCAATGGGGACAATTGGACAGCCAGGTCAGGGAACTTCTCTTTTTGTTTATAGTGGGATTAGAAACATTCACAAGACTCAAGAATTTGATTGAGACAAAAGCTAAAGGATGCCCTTTAGTCTGAGTGTCCAGCTCTTCCTCAGCAAAGCTAACCTGCAGTTGGTAAAACAGCCTGTGAAGTAACAGGATGGGTCATTTGCTCCATGCTTTTTGGCTGGGGTAACAGATGCTGTGGCAGGAAGGCTGTTGGTGCAGTCCTTTAACCCTTGGGGCTGTGCAGACAAGTACTGGAGGGCTGTCAGAGAGCACCTCATCTTTTCCAGGGTCTTGTGCAATGTGCATTTTAATGCAGTAGTGAGTTCAGCCCCTGCATACCTGGGTAAAAAAAATTTCTCTCTGCTTTGGCCATTACAGTGTGAAGCCATAGGACCCACCACGTCCTGTACCAAAATCTTCAAAAACCCGCTGTTCTGTGTCCCACTGCACCTGAATCTTCCATGTCTTTATCTAGAGTACCTTCGTTCAACTCCAGGGCGCAGCACCCGCGCCTTTGGGGAAGTTCAGTCGGTTTCTTTGAACTGAAAGTGAGCCACATGCAGCGCTCGGCTGGGAGCGCTGAGGAGCCCTGGAGCAGCCCTGGAGCAGCCCTGGAGCAGCCCTGGAGCAGCCCTGGATCCTGCTGTGCCCCCGCTCCGCGGGCAGAGGAGGGAGGGACGCCCCGAGCCGGGGTGCGCCGCGATGCTCCCTCCCTGCCAGCTCACATCTTCACCCCGGAGATGGAGGGAAGCTCTCACTGCCCCAGCGAAGGGGGGAACGCTGAAGCACGAAGCCAGAAATGTTTATGCACGTACTAGACAGCGATTACAGGCAGCCCGATGGAGACGGCCCTCGCCACCACAGTTTTAGCCCATTTCATTTATTGTTGTTGTTGTTAAAAACGGTGTACAGAAACATGGGGAGTTTGTGTATCAATCCTCGGTGGAAAGAAAATAGATTCTTCCCTTCCCCCCACCCCCTGCCCCAGATTAAGTTCACCAGCGTCCTCTTTGTAAATTTAGCAAGCTTCAGACTCACTTCCTTTTGTCAGGAGACCTGAAAGAGCCACTTCCTGATTCGTACAGGGCTCTTGTATGCGCACACTAAGTGCTCATTCATGCCGTGAATCATAAAGGTAACCTCAGTTCAAAGCACGGCGCTGATACTTCGGCGTGGGACCAAAAGAAAAAAGAAAAAAAAAAAAAAAAAAAAAAGGAGTTTTGTAATTCAGCGCAGTGCGCGTTGAAGTCATCTTTGCATTTACTGAGGAGCCGCGCCAGGGGGGTTTTGATCTTGTGTCTAAAAAGCATCTTTTACAAACTGCCCACACTAAAACGGGCTGGTGAAAGCACCAGTGCCAGCCCGAAGGATTATGTTTAGTGTCGTGTGCCAGGCTTGACACATTTTTCATATCCTGCCAGAGACAGGAATGCATCAGGCGCTGCCACTGAGTCAGGCGCGGCGCCGCCGGGGCAGGCGCGGGCTCAGCGCAGCGCTCCGAGCTCGGCCAAGGCCGGGGAAAGCGCGGCTCTGCCGCAGTAAGGACTCACTCTCCTGCCTGCGGTTCACTGCCAGGTCACTGAGGCACGCTCTGCTCTGTTTATCTCTCCTGTACTCGCCTCCGGGTTCATCTGACAATGAAAGGGATGAGCTGTTACTGCCTGAAAGAAGAAAGAAATGTGCACTAGTCGCCTCTCTCTATCCCTGCCAAGAGAGAGAGTGAGCCAATTTGTACATAATATTGGAGTCTTCTGCCATTTAAGCAGCTTTTGCACAGCATCCAACTGTACGAGGACACGTCCCTGGGGTCAAACAAACTTTGGCTGTACTTCTGCTTTGATGGAATAAGATCAGTATGATCTCTCCCTGTACAAGAGAGCAAAATACACAGATGCTAAAATCAGCAACTCTGTTTTGACCAAAAAGAAAACAGTAAAGGGGAAGGAGGCTTACTTAGCTTGTGGAAAAAGTGGTAGCATGTGAGTGCATCCTCTTTTACTACCACAACCTTTCTTGAACTCTTAAAAAGGCCAGATATTCACCAGTCACTTTTTACCATTATTGCTTTTACAGTATAGTCCTTCTGATTTGCAGATGAGGTTAGCCTGCTAAAGAAGAGTCTCTTGTTTGAGGAATGTTAGAGGAGTAGTGGTATAAAAACACTCTCTGCCCTGGGCTAACCAGCCCAGGGTGACTCACCCCCAAAAGTAACAGAACTATGGGAGCATAAAACCCAAATGATTTTAGGCTCCCAGTGGGTGAGGAAAAGTGCAACATAAATGTGTAGGTAGAGCTCTACATACCTCAGGCCACATGTCTCTGAACTAAGATTGTGATGTGCTGTGATCCAAGCCTGATTTTTGTCCTGGAAGGCTACTACCATGAGTAAACCCATAGCCACCACTTGTAAGTAAACTGCAATAAATAAAATCATAACCACAAAGGAGGTGTGAGGCATTAATTTTAATTACTAGTCCTGTGGGACTTTCTGTATGTTTATATTTTCCTTGTGGAGTGAAATGCGCAAGAGGAGCAGTTTTATTTGCACAAGAGTTCTCCACTCTCTGCCTGCAGCTGAAAGACTGCTCTGCCTGCAGGAAGGCTGAGGAGCATTGTGAGACCCATCTGGTTCACCTGCCAGCCCCAGAGGGATGCTCCTGGAGAACAGGAGAGTTCTGCAGCATCCTTCCTGACTGGAAAAGTGGGACTCTTTCTGATCCATGCAGGATCAGTGGCGGGGTTCCTGGGCAGAAGATTCTGTAATGTTTTCATACTTGATTGTTGCCTTAATTCTCTTCAACTACCTGCTTTCTCTCAGCATTTTTGTCTTGCTGTGTTTGTGATCCCCCTCTCTGGTGGACTTTCCTGGCTTTGCCCAGAGCACCTCCTTGGCCCGGGGGCCCTGCTGAGGTCTTCTTTACAGTTCTTCTCTCACTTCAGTAATTTTCTTGAGGAATTCTGGCACCTCATCATCCCTGCTTTCAAGGTTTCTCATATACAGATGCTCAAGCTCCTCATATATGATTATCACTAGCTGCTCTTTTCACTTTGGAATTTTGGAACAGTGTTTCCTTAAAACCTGGTCAATTACTATTTTGTGAGCTGGAAAACAATAGCCTCACTCTTTTTAAAAATGTAATTTATTTTAAACTTCAAGGTTGTGAACCAGGTTAATTTTTACTGATGATGGCTGTGCTAACTCAATGGCCACATCTGACCCAGAGCAGGGTACTACAGCTCTGCACCAGCGTGCCTGGAGCACTCCTGGTGCTCCTGGAGCCCTTATTTCTACACATGTGGTATGTGGGGCCATAGGTGATGTCCCACATCACCCAGTGCTGGCACAGGTGCCTGCAGATTGTCTCCTCATCCTGGCACAGCAGCAGCTTCTCCCCCATTGTGGGAGAGGCTGCAGATCTGGGTGGCTGTACCTAAAATCCTGGAAACAGCAGCTTTGCAGCACTTCTGGTGCCCTGCAGCACCCTGAAAGGGTGTTGGGTGTGCCTTGCATAACAGGAACCTATTCAAGGTTATGAGTGTTTATGAAGAGGTTGGTATCGTGTTTGTTTTTCTTACATTTTGTTTCCTGCTCATGTGAAGGCAGCTACAGGAGACAGCTGTCCTGACTGGGGAATCTTGTGGTACCCTTGGCCAGGTGAGCTCCCCAAACCTGACCTTCCCTCCACACTGACTGCAGGATGGGGACAAGAAAAAAAAGAAAAATCAACACAAGAGTGAGCAAACATGTGCACTATGGTTTGAAAAGGGCACAGTGAAAACCTACAGTGGATTTTTTGATGCACACTCTCCATTGTTGATTTTCTCCCCGCACTAGTAAGGATTGGTTTCTTACCAATCCCTTTCTCCTTTCGTCCCTTTCCTACTCCCAGCTCAGCAGTAGAGTTGGAGGGGGCCACTCACTTCTCCCCGGGTTAAAGCTTAAGGGACATTTTTGGGGGGAACTTGCAGCTGTGTAAGAGGAAAACCTGTTTCTCCGGGATGCACAAAGCTGGAGGTGGGAAGGCACCCAGTAGCACAGCCCTCCAAGCCCTGATTTCACTCAAGGTGCTACTGTAACACTAAAGTCTTGTTATCATTTCATAATGAGTTTTATTTTGACTGCTCTAGGTGAGACATTCTTTAAACATTTTGGTGTTTAAACATTTAAACTTCAGGAAAAGGAAATTAATTTGAGATTTTAAATAAATTTCATAGAGAACAACTTACTTGTAACAAGGCAATGAAAAGGGGTCCTTGCTTCTGTGATGGAGATTTAGGCACTGATTTATTCACTTGATCTATTTCATTTGTCCTAAAAAAGGAAGGAAAGAGACAACCAGAATGTGTTTATAAGAAAGAAGTTTCCTTCCAAGCACGCCCGTGCTATTACAGTGTCCTAATTCTTTTTGTAGATTAACAAGCCTGAGCCATCGTTATCTTACTGAAAACATATGAAAGATACAACCAATATGTTAATATGATAATCCCAGTGCAGTGATGGTTTTGGATTGATAAATGTTATTAAACATTTTGCTGGAGAAGTGCACCAAATGTTTTTCCTGGGGCATTCTTGAAGGTTACTTTTGATCAGGCTCAGCAGAGGCGAGGGTTTCCTGCCAAGTGCCAAGTTCCCTGGGCACTATGTACCTTCAGATGAGTCAGTGGAGGAGGGGCTGTCACAGGGCAGGGAAGGACAGATAAAACCGAGTATTGCAGAGCCTCTGACTAAAAAGAAACTGGCAGGTGTTGGGTGCCCGACCGGAATTTTCAGGGCTGGCTTGCAGGAGGTGTTGCCAGCAGTGCTGGTGTGAGCTCACAGGGTCAGGTGGCACCAAGCCATCTTGGGAGGAGATGGCCCAAGGAGGGTGATCTCAAGATGATGCTGAGCCCCCACACCCACACATCTGGTGACATGGGTAGCCCAGAGGATCACAGGGCCTCCTGCCTTTTTCACAAAATAAAAGGCATGGGGAAAAGCCCCAGTGGCACCCAGCCACTGCCCTCCAGGAAAAGAGAGGAGATGGGCTCATTGCACTGGAGACGTGGCTCAGCCATTAGTCAGCCCCACCACAGGACTCTGTGGGATGTGGGCTCTCCTGCCATGCCAAACCCCCTGTAACACCTCCAGGGAGGCAGCCAGCAGGTACCAGCCAGTCCTTGCTTGGGGACCAGGTCCTCACCTTGGTGGGACACAGTCAGGGACACATTGGGGTTCCTGGTGGAGCATGTCTTTTTTGGCTGGACTAAGGACAGAAAACATAGCACTTGGCTGCAATGGGCAGCAATTTCCAAAACAGAGGGTGTAGTACACACTTCTTACTGGTGGTTGTAACTGTCTCCAATTTAATTCTCTAGTAATACAGTTGTCTAAAGAATAAAACACTTACAATAAATTATTTTATATTAAAATGCAGTGTTTAGTGTCTTCAACACACTTTTTGTTGACTTCCTTGTGATACAGAACAGAATAGTACTATTCCAGTTGAAAGGACCTACAAAGAAGATCTAGTCCAACAGCCTGACCACTTCAGGGTGATCAAAAGTCAAAGCAGATTGTTAAGGGCATTGTCCAAATGCCTCTTAAACACTGACAGTCTTGGGCCATTGGCCACCTCTCTAAGGAGCCAGTTCCAGTGTTTGATCACACTCCTGCCAAAGAGGTTCCTAATGTCCAGTCTAAACCTCCCCTGATGATGCAGCTTTGAACCATTCCCACACATCCCATCACCGAATCCCAGGAAGAAGGGATTGTCACCTCCCTCTCCACTTCCCCTCCCCAGGAAGCTGTAGAGAGCAATGAGATTGCCCCTCAGCCTCCTTTTATCCAAACATTGAACAGAACTGGCCCTAGAACTGAGCCCTGAGGAGCACCACTGGTGACTAACTACATGTAGCCCCATTCACTACACCCCTCTGAGCCCTGCCCTTCAGCCAGCTTTTCACCCAGCCCATTGCAATCCCACTCATCCCACAGCTGGACACCAGTATTATAAGTTCACTGCTACGCCTTTAATGGAAACTACTCAAAAAACTTAGCATGATCAGGTGCAACTCATGTACTGTTTATGCACATTATCACTCAGGTACTAACTGTATTTGCTGTGAATGAGGTCAAACTCCACTCTGTGTCTGTGGGAAAACTCTTTTAACTATGGCTTTAACGGGGCAGAACAAGAGGAACTCACATACATGTGCTCACTCACACGTGATGTGAGTCACACATAACTCTGAGACTCTGTGATTAAATAAACTACTCTGAAAAAAAGGGGATTTAGTTAATGCTGTCAGCTCTGCTGGATGCCCATGGAGGTTGTTCTCAGATGTCACAGGGAAGGCTGATTTGAAGTCAGCCCTGGACATCCTGGATGTACTTCCTTGGCCTGTGATGGTGACCGAGTTTGCAGTGTTTTGGTAAAAGAGACTCTCTGGAAAAAACATTGGTGTTTCATGCCAGCTGCATTGCAGAAAGCTGTTTTTGGGAAGACTTGCTGCTTCACTGCAGGGTGCTGTATTTCTTCACTTACAAAACTCAGTGTATGTTTTACCCGTGTGAGACAGGCAGCCAAGTGTGCTGCTGCCCACAGCACTGTAACACACCCTTGGCCTTCACGTTCCAGTCCGAAAGCCTCTTCAGACAAGGCACTTCCCTGTCTGAAGGAGAAGTTTGAGATTCTCTCCCTGTGATGCCGAGTAGCTGCTGAGGGGGCCCAGAAGCAGAGCAGACCCATTGCCAGCCCTGCTTTGCCCTTGGCATGCCTAAAATCCTGGGGAAGGACAAACCCACGCTTGCCCCCACATCTGCCTGTGTTTGCCTCAGCGGGTTTCTCTTCCACCATGCTCCCACCATGCTCCCACTGAGGCCACAGCTGTGACTCTGGCTGTGGTGTACCAGCAGGCACTAAATCCTGACTGCCCCAGCTCAGCCCCGCTGCAGAGAAGCAGCCTCAGACAAACCCAGGTTCTCCTCAAACATTGTTTGCCATGCCATGAGACTGCTGGGGCTCAGCCTTCCTGGAAAAGGGTGCAGTCTTGGCATTGGCTGGCATGGTGTGTGCCTGTGTGTGTGTGTTGGCAGGTGCTGAGCTGCAGGTGTCCCCCACGCTGCAGCCAGGCAGGTTTAGCTGGCTGCAGTCTCACCAGAAACAACACTAGGAGGATTTGACACTTGGAGCTGTCTGTAGTTGTTTCCCGAGGCATCTCCTGTGGAGTACTAAGTGCAACCTTCAGTGCAGAGCAAGTACTTGGGTGCCAAGGGCTTGAGAGCTTCCAGCGGCTCAGGGACACATCCATGCCCCTCTGTTCTGTGCCAGCTCCCACAGAAACTCTTCTGAAACATCCTGCAGCATCTGTGATGAGCTTGGTGCTATTTAGAGTTATGAAAGGCCACCATGGTTGAGCTTGGAAAAGAAAATGAAAGAGAAGGACCAGCTGCAAGTGCCACTTGTCCCCATGGTGCTGGAGCTTTGCACATGCAGGGCAGCCCAGCCAGCTGAGGGGCTGTGTCTGCACTCTGGCAAAGGGTGAAGGCTGGTCCAGCACAGCCCACAGCATGCTGGTGCTTCTAAACCTTTTATTGCAAGCTGCAAGAGCCTGAGGTGCATTTATATTTGATTTATACTCTTTACTTCTGTAAACAGGAGCACCTGATGCTTTATAACTTAAATGAAAGGACCATCACTGCTTGGATCCAAAAGGCTCTACAGTTTCTTTAAGAACAAACAGGAGATAATGTCACATCCTCCTCTACACCTCTACTTGTTTTTAGACTTGTGTAAAAGGACCTTTCACTTCTGCAATCCTGTGCTTATTGCAGAAAATACCCCAGCTGAGAAACCAGATATAAGCCTGTGTAAGGGAAGCCCCAGCTGCCCAAACTGCTGGAGAGGCACATGGCTATGGGTGCCTAGAAGCAAAGCTGGCCCTGCCTGGGACTGAAGCAGGGATGTCTCACTATGTTGAGCTGTGGGGCTGAAAAGTGCTTTGGCTTTTAACAGCAGACAATAGCTTGTTGACAAGCCCAAAGCCCAAATGGCAAGTAAAGGAGCTCTGGAGTTCTGGGTCCCTACAGGACTTCTGTAATCAAGCTTCAAGTTGTGGTGATGGCAAACACGGCATGCAAATACAGAATAATTGTATTACTTTGTGCTGAGAAGTAATCAACTCATGCCTATAAATCCTGAGTATTTGCTTATGTAATTTATTTTTGTTTTCCTTTAGGATGCTTTAGCCTTGTCCTGACTTCACTGTCATTTGGACCAGCTGTACTTTGTAATGCAGTGGACTTTGGTTTAACACCCTGTTTTACAGTCTGGCAGCTTTACAGCTTTCAGAGATATGTAGTTACATAAAATGGGTGTGCTTTCTTGCCTAGCTAAGAATAGCCACTATCCCTCAAAATTTCAGCTAGTTTTGGTTTTGTTTATAACTGGAGTAATAAGGTATTATTTCTTTGATCCTAGCACTTGTTGCTGCCTCCATCTGCTAGTTGTGCCTGTTGCTGTTCAGCAACAAATAATTCCTGCTCCTACACCACTAAATCCAAAATTAGTACTTGCTAATCCATTAAGTTATGGATAATGAAATCATTGGGAGGTAAAAATAATACAGAAATTATTAATGTATCCCAAAAATTTGCCTCTCAGACTTCTGACTTTGTGAAATAAGTCTTTCAGTTTGTTCTGATTACATTATCTGGAAAGAAAAAAGCCTAAACTGTTTCCCTTGATGCTGCTTCCTCTGTTGTGTGTGTGACTTTTTGTGGCAGGCTGTGGTCAGCCCCGGCACCTGCCCCCCTGCACTGTTGCAGATCTCTTCTCCCGCCTCCTTTTTAATTTACATTTTCTGCCCCAGTGGCAAAGCTACACCTTTGTATGGAGGTTATGACCTCTAGGAGTGATGAATGCAGAGTCTGATCCATCTCTCTACATTAACTCTGAAAAAGGCCCATGTACCTGCAACTGTAGCTAAAACACGCTGAGGCAGTGGTTGGAAATGTTCTCCTACATTTGTGCTGGTACGTAGCAGGAAGCTGGCTGGGGGAGAAACCCAAATCCTATCACGTGAACTGATTGCAAAAGGCATGAGACTGCAGACCAAAACTACGAGTTTTGTTTCCTCCTGCACAAGGTGTGTGGTGGTGTTTGTGTGTCAGTGACGCAAGTGGGCCAAATCTGGAAGTTCAGGGAGATCACAGAGAGTCCAGATTGGAGTTTGCTCTTTATGAGAGCAATAAAGAAAGTCTGTTCAAAGGTACCTCCACAGTGGTATCTAGGTGTCCAATTATAGTAACCAGCTTTCCAAAGTCTCACCCTGCAGTTTTATCAGTGTGTTTTGAAAATAACACTACAATATCCAGTCACTTGGAAACACTGACGGGCTTTCATGTGGAAAGCTACTGTGTCTCACGGTTTTGTTTTTTTTTTTTCTCTGAGGATATTTTCTAGTAGGAATTCCAGGGATTGATGTCTCATTCCCTGCACAGTGGGTTCCTGGGAGGTGATTCTGAAGATGTAAACCCACCTCATCATACTGTACAGCAAACTTTCAGGAGAGGATGGGCGCCTAGTTTTGTCTTACCAAAGCATGTTATTTTTAGTCTGTTTTAGTGGTGAAGAGACTTCCTTTGAGTGGATGTGACCATCTGACACCTGCTATATCAACAATCAAAATATGCAAAGTTCCAAACAAAATAAACAGAACCATTTACCTAAGAGCAGTTTCTGAACATGGTGTTTCCCATCCTCACAAGCTAATTATCCCCATGAGCTTTTTGTTTCTTGCTTTGGCCTGGAGTAAATCTGTGAAATGAAACCGAAATTGGCTTGAAGATGGAATTTCTTTCCCCTCACCACTATTTTCAATTGAGGTGTGTACCTGTGCTTTATTCTGCTATCAAACACAGAATGTTTCTGATTGCAGGAAAAGTCAGAGCTCAGCAGGGCAAGACTTGGGGGTCGGGAGAGGTGCATTACCCGGAGCCCACATCCACTGTGTCAGCCCCACACCCTCCTCCACAAGCGGCCTGTGGGGACAAGTCTGGGCTCCTGATGGGTTCTGAAGCCCTCCACCAAGGCTGTATTTACCAAAAAACGTCTGGACAGCAAAAAAATTCTTTTATCTCTTGGTGAGAGAAAGAAGAGTCCTGGGAAGGAATCTCGCCTGGATGGTGAATTTAGAGCCTGCTTTGAGTTTGCAGCAAGCTTAAACATTATCAGCAGGCTCGGTGCTGCTTTGCTGCTTGGTTTCAGACAGCAGTTGAGGCTTTCCTTTAAATTGCAGCCACATCTCTGACCCCCGAGGTTAAAAAAAAAAAAAAAAAAAAAAAACCAAAAAAAAAAATTAAGCAATCCTGCCCAGGCAAGCAAAACAAACCAGCCGAGTCCGTTGCCTGAGGTGAACTGTTTGAACGCGCGGGTTTGGCCCCTCGGCGCTGCCATCCGTGTGAGGGCCCGGAGCTCGGCTGCCGCTCCCGAGGGACGCGGAGGGAGAGCCCCGGGGAACGAGCGCTGTGGGGAGGCAGCTTGAGCGAGCCGAAGGAAATAAAGCTTTTGCTCACCTCAAAGGAAGGGAGGCACGACACACACCCTTGGGCTGGCCTGCAGCCCGAGGCAGCGCTGCCCGGCGGGAATTAGGCCGCGCTTTGCCGAGTCCCGCTGCGAGCGGAGCTGGCGCCTGCCCTCAGCGGACAGCTCGGCTGCCCCGGGCCGGGCTCCAGGGCCGGCGGCTCTCCCAGGGCAAAACACCGGGCAGGAATGCAGTAAAGCCCCCATGTGCTTTTTCACGGGAAAAGTTTGCATTGGCTTTTTGAATTACATCGACATCGAAGGCTCTTTATAAGATGACGGGAGGGGGAAGGGTTGTTTTCCTCATATGTATTTTGTTGTAACTTATGTAGACAAAAAAAAGCCTCCTTCCACGTCGTCGCTATGGCTACAGCTCGGATCATTGTGCAGGAGCCTGTGAACAGGAAAAGGCCAAGCGGAGCGGGGGCGGCCAGCCCGGCGCTCCCTCTGCACGGTCCTGACGCATCCCCCGGCCGCCAGTCTGTCCGAGGCCACCCTTCTGTCCCCACCCGATGGGAATGTGGAAACTGCCATTGCGAAATGCTCCGCTGGCTGGCTCTGTGAGAAGAGAACTTCCCGGGGCATGAGTTCGAGAGGGAGAGCGAGGAGGAGCTTTGCCTCGGCTCCCCGGAGATGTTATCAGCGCTGCTAACACTCGCTCCCTAACTCTTCCCCGGGGGCAGGCTCGCTGCGGCAGGGGAGCAGCGCAATGCTCGGAGCCGCCGAGCACACGCCGGCCCTGCGCCCCTGCTGCCATGGGCTCCAGTGAGACACACCAGAGACCAGCCAAAGCCAGCTGGTGAGCCTCAGCCCCCGCCACAGGCTGGCACTCAGCTTGGCGGTGTGATTGTGGTCCTGGAACCGAGGAAAGTCACACCAGGTGAGGTTTCTTCAGCACCTTAAAGCCACAGAAAACACTCTGCTGTATGTGTCAATTGTAGTTCCAGAGGCAATTGTAGTTCCAGTCCTTCCGTAGCTTGAGGAAAAGTTACTGAGGGAATTTAAAATTGGTCTGTACCTGACCCACGGCATTACCACATCACTGTTGGAGACTTACCAAAACTGTGAGAATACTTCTGCTGGTTTTAAAAACCTTGCCTATTAGTAGGGTTTCAGCAAAAGTCATATCTGAAAGCTTGGTCTTTGTATTTCCTTTCACGTGTGAACGTTTAAAATTATCCCCACTGGCTAGGAAAGGTCTTCCCATTTAGCACTGCCTCACTTTTTTCTGTGACTTCCTGGGAATCCATTCCATTAGAATTCATTTAGAAAATGCAATGGTAAGCCACATTGGCAGAAGATGAACAAGATATGATAATTTAAAATTGATTGAAAATTTGACTAAGCTATTTACTTTTCTAATTGTGATGCCTAATTAGTTAGCTTGTTCCATTCAGTCATGCAGCTTTGATATGCTCCAGAAGTCTGGGGCCTGAGATTTAAGCAGGCCTGCCCTAGATATCTAATGAGCTGTTAATGTCAAAATAAAACCACTCTTAAACTACTCTACTAGCAATCACCTTCTGGTCTGATAAATGGAGCCAGAGCACAAGCTTAAAATAACTTCAAAACAGATTGCACTCGGACTGAGATGCAATAGCTATGAGATGCAGGAGATGAGATGAGATGGTTAATGTAGCTCAGAGAATGGTGTATCTTCACCAAGAAGATACAACACCCTGATGCTCGGTGAAAACTGCTAGAGAGCATCTCCTGTTTCCCATTCTGCCTCCATCACCAGCTCTTGGGCTGCTTTCCTTGGGTGTGCTTGTTCTCACTTCTTTTGATCTACTGAATTCCAGAAGAGAACAGGCCCAGCAAGGGAAGGGAGGTTTGTGCATGGCATTTAATCTTTGGCCAAGCAAGTAATACATTTCCACTCCCTTTGGGTAGGAGAGGGATTGAGCCTCAGGCTGCTGTGTGTGTGCTGCACTCTGGGTGGGTCTCACCAGAGTGCAGCAGAGGAGCAGAGCCCCCTCCCTTGACTGGCTGCCCACAGGGTTTGGATGCAGCCCAGGACATGACTGGTTTTCTGGACTGCAAGTGCTTCTTGTCCACCAATCCCCCCAAGGAAGAGCTACCTTCTGCTCTCCTTCAAGAGCTCCTGTATTTTTTATTCTTGAAGCAACCTCTGACAGCCAAACCTCACATCTAGGCAGAGCTGGCACACTGCTGGCTACCCATCAGCTAAAAACAAAACAGAAATTAAGAACAGTTTCATGCACAGCTCTCTGTTGGCCCTGGGCAGAGTGATACTTTATTCTTACAAGTAGTTCAACATTTCCCATGACTGAAAGTCACAGCCCACTACTGTCTAGGATAAGGAAATATCTTCCATGTGACACATAATTTATGCAGTGACCAAGAGGTTTAAAGCCTTGTTTTATGTTATTAAGTTTATGTTACAAGGCAGCTAAGTCTCTTCCTTTGAAGTGAAAGCAATGCTGGCCAAAAAAAAGCCTTTTATTGCAGGGTTACCAGAGAGCAAGAGGAGAGCAGCACAAAGTTTGATGCATCCACTTTCACTATCAGCTTACAAGAAGTGCAAACACAGCACTGCAAAATTGCTAATTTGTTTCAAAGACAACTAAAAAACTGATGAGCAGCATTGTTTTCATCTGCTACTGTGCAAAGGCTAAAAAACAGAGGGCTGGTTTCCTACCCCTTACAGTTCAGCACAAATGCTGAACCTGGTCTGAAATCATTATCAGAAACACATTGCACATGAAGCATTCCAGTTTGGGGGTCAAGAGTAACAAATGGAGCTTTTTGTGTGGTTTGTAAATATACTTTCATTTCACGTGACTAGTCAGAACCAATTTTTTGCTACTCAGGCCTTGAAACCATATCAGGATGCATCTTTCCCTTCAAGGCTATACCCTTCCAGCTGAGGTGCTCTGCAGGTAAGTGGAAGTCCCAAGCTCTGGACTTTCTGGAACAGCTGTCCAGAGAGCAGCAACTTACTATAGGGATTCCAAACATACCTAAAAATATAGGTCACAAGGCAGGATGCCCCACACCACCAGGGGTTGATCTCAAACCCTTTCAAACAGTCAGGTGCTCAAACTTTGCCATCAGGTCCCACAGGCACACAAGTGCCTTTTTATCCCCCTGGGAGACCATTGTAAAATCATTTAACTTGTGAGAAAGCTGATGTCAATCTAGTCTTTTATTAATGTGCATGTTATTTGATGGAAAACTTTATGTGAGAATTGAAGTCAAAACTACTACCATGAAATGAAAACACTATTTTATTTTTATAAAAGGCAATAATTAAAACAAACCCTACCAGTGTGTACATTGTACACAGTTGAATGACACTTACAAGAATGAAGTCTCCATATACAGGGATTACAAGCCCACACTGGTAAAGGATGCACACAAGCACATACTGAACTTCACAGATGCCTCAGCTCCAGATCACAGTACCATTACTCTATAACCACACCTGCACTGCCATTATTAGCATCCACTCTACTTTATTCCACTACAAACTGTACATACACAGAAAGCAAGAAGTTTATTCAGAGAGCACATATATTCGCAGAAAATACGTATTTGCTGGAATAATCTCTCACTCTTCTGCTGCCATCTTCAAGAGATACTTCTTGTCAATCTTGAACAGCCTCCAGCCCTCCTCAGTGGACAGATCTGAGGCGCCCCTTCTCTTGTAGAACCTGATGGAGGGTTCATTCCACTCCGCGACGAGGAAGTGCATGCTGCTGCAGCGGCACTTCACAGCCACCTGCAAAGCCAATGCCACATGGTCACAGCACCTGGGGACAGCCCCAGTGACACCCAGCCAGATTACTCAGCAACTGACTGCCACAAGTCACCGAGTTCATTCCAGCAGCCACTGCAGCATTTCTCAGCTTACCAGACTCTAGGCAATGTTTTAAGCTGTCTAGAGTCCTGCCACCTCCTTTAATTCTTGTTTAGACTTTGCACTTACACATACCTGACTCAAGTTCTTCAGAATTTCTGACCCAATACCAAGTCCTAAAAAAACCAAAAAACAAGAAGCTTAAGTTTTAAATCTACAGAAGCCCTATGGGCATTAACTCATCTAATTCTGCAATAGGTACCTCTGTACTCAGCCATCACGTAAAAATCTTCAAGGTACAGCAGTTTTCCAATCCATGGATCATAAGTGAAGTAATACATGGCAAAGCCCACAATGCATGTTTCTGAAACAAAGGGTGTAACTTCAGCTAGTCAGAGTTTACAAGGTAAAAATACTAAGTTTTACATGCATGTTTAAACATACAGATTCTCTGGGACATGCAGACATTTGAAACTAGGATAAAATTAAAAATGAAGTTTGCAAATAAGCACACAATTGAAAACACAAGTTCTGGCAAATTTGTATCAGCTTAATAAAACAAACAATTGCTGTCCATACCCTGAAATCCGCAAAAGCACTGTCATAGTAAGTGCAAACATGGCCTTTTTCTACAAAATAATGCACACCCTACTGATTCATTTCCAGTCTGAAAGACAAGTACTTTACACAGCAGCTCACAATCTAAATGACTGCCCCAGCTCTGCTTCCTTAGGAATAGTCTGTCAAACCCTGGAAAACACTGATCCTTCTATGTATATTTCTCAGTAACTACTGTGCCAGAAGGTCTATTTACAGGCCACCTTCACAGCAGCATTTCAAGCACTTCCACTTATGTTTCCACTGAGCATCACACTGTTTTCTTTACCTTCAGCACCAGGAAGTCAAGATAAGTAAAGCTGCAGCTTCAATTGCAACTCTGTGGCTCAAGAGTTGAGCCAGCTCTTGAGCCACAGCCAACTCTTCCAACAACAGCCCACTCAAACATAAACCCTGAGTATTTTAACTACTTCTGCCATAACACTCTGCACATACTGTAAGAGAAGCGTGCAAACAGGTTTCTGCCATCTACTGTGTCTTTGGTAAAGGTTTGGGAATAGCACTTGTCCCTGTAGGCCTTACCTCATATTATGATCATCTACTTTATTGTGTAACGGATCTTTTAGTTACCTCCCCGCCCATCCATGTACACAGAAGGGCCATGTACATGGCGAAGCTAGAGACTGTAACCTGAAGATTGGGGACAAATTAAAGAAAAAAATGTGATTCAACAGAATTACATAAAGGTAAGTCAGGGTCAAACAAGAAAAGCCATTTAATAATTGGAGTCAAGCACATTATGCTACACCTGATCTCCCATGCTTTCAGGACTAGCAACCACTTCAGCAGAGTATCACTATACATTATTGAATTTTACCAGTTAACCTAGTCCTCCTACCCCAGTCCACTGGTGGAACCTCATCTACAATCACTAATATTAAGCAAATGATGCTTCTCTGTATTTAGCATCCAAAAATAAGTATCAGGAAGCCTCACCTTCAGACGACCACTGGTCTTTTGGCACTTCTGCAACCAGACAGTGGTAGAAAGGGTGCTCGCCAAAACCATCCTCAAGCAGCTCTAGAAAAGCAGAATACACACGCACCTGAGCCACAGGCACTGTCACTCGGCCGCCAACCGGGTGAGCTCTTGCAGCCTCCGTACCTTTCTCTGTTAGCACCACCTGGTCCTCCATGTCCTCGTATTTCGCCAGTTCCTGGAAGAGAAGGAGGTTGTGAGCGGCCTCTCCCCAGCCCCCCTCCCTTGCGCAAGAGTTTGTTTTGCTCCGGCACCGGGCAGCGCTGCCCCCCCGCCCCGCCGGTGCCGCTCCGCGTCCCGCCCGCACCTTGATCAGTCGCAGCAGGTCGGGACAGTCCTCGGGACGCGCGGCGCGGATGCTGAACGAGGCCATTTTCGGCGACGCTTCCCCCTGCGGCCCCCTCGGCTGACGAGTCCCCGGTGTGTGAACAGGAGGAGCAGCTGTTTCTTCATTCGTGTCCCGGGCGCGGCGGCCACCTGCGGTCAGTCAGGCTGCGAGCATGTCCCGGCGGCGTTCGGCTGCTGACGGTCCCGGTTCGCTACCGCTGCTTCCCCGGCTCGGAGAGTGCACCCCAGCGCCTCGGCAGCTCTATTTAAAGACATCCTCGCCCCGCCTTCCCCGACCATCAGCCAATAGGAGTGCCTGCGGTGCTCGCCCTCAGCCAATGGCCGCGCCCCTCCCCGGAATGCTGCCCGGGCCTGCCGGCAACAGCTGCGGCCGTCTCGTGACTCGCCCTGCCCCCCCGCTGCGCACAGCGCCCCCTGGCGGGGCTGGGCGGAGCTGCAGGGCGCGACCCCGGCGGCTCTGCCTGGGCGGGACCGGCCCTCAGGGACCCTCAGGGACCCCCGGCACCGCCCGCCTGCGGCTTCTCCCGCACCGCCCGCCCGGCTTCCCCCGCACCGCCCGCCGGCTTCTCCCGGCACCGGCTGCCGCGGGACCCCGAAAACCGAGCCCGGCCCTAGGGGCAGCTCATGCACCGCTGTGAGGAGAGAGCGGAGAAAACCCTCGGTGTTTGCGGGAAGCGCGGAATTGTGATCTGTATCCAGCCGGGCGCGGGGGAGCGTGTCTAGCACCGGGGTGCGCCCCGGGCAGGAGCGTCCTTACGGAGAAAGGTTCAAACCACCGAAGGTTAACCTGGGGATGGGACGTTTCCCAGGCTGGCACACGCACCGTAACCCGCCTGACTGGAGGGGAAGGGGTTGTGCTGGGAGAAACACCAAGGAGTGGGGTTAAAGCAGGGAGAGCTGCCAGTAGTCTGCCGTAAGGGAGGCTCCGACGCCATCCCGATGGAGGTATGGATGTTACTGAGGAGAGAGGTGGGTGTGATGAGGAAAATTCCATCTGAGTAGACTCCACAACATGACTTTGGAGTATGAAAGGATGGAGGAATTATCCTCAGCCCTGTGCTTCCTCTGGATATTACCTAGGGATACTGCTGTGTGCTGAGGAATGAGCTGGATCATGATCTTGATGACCATGTGGTCCATGGACCTACAGCTGGGCCACCCAGAGAAGTGCAACTCTTTGCCATATGTGTGGTTTTCTGTTCACCCTCTTCTATTAGCTGGGCCACTGTCATGTACATTCTTAGATATTGTAAAGGAGCTCGTTATCTTCCATTTAGCTTTGTTTGACTTGTTTTAAGAGTGGTTTGGGGTATGGGAAGACACTAAGTCACAACATACCCACATTTTTTCATGTATCCAACAAGCTACAAGGTTGGCCTTCACTTAGAGAGAAGGACCAGCATGGAACATGATACTGCAAAAGGATTGTATAAAGAAGTATAAAGTGTGTGTTCGGGTGGCTGATGTTAGCACACAGTGGAAAGTGCCTGAAGGCCTGGGAGAGTAATTTAGGATTTATGCAAACACCCTAACTGGCTCACTTTACCCTCTACTGGAGCAAGAATAGAGATGCCTAAAGAACAGAATCATTTCCATATCACTAAGCAACTGCCAGTGGCTAGTAGTAGAAAAGTTAAAATTTATTTCATGGGTTGTGAGTCTGAAAATCCCTCAGGACAGGGCATTTAGTAGGGCGACTGCATCTAAATAAACTACCAAGGAACAGACTCTGCTTAACAACATACCTTTAATGAATATGGATATTTTCGTTCCCTAGAAATGATTAGACTGGGATCAGAAGTGGGAAATACTGTGTCTGTGAAAGACAACAGCCTTTGTGTTGTCTCAACTCTGTTTTGCATTTCTTGACAAAGAGGAAGTCACATTATCAGGAAACCCACTGCTGTGTAAGAAAACAAAGTGTCTGGTTTCTTTCTTCTCAAGTCAGAAAAGTCACATGATTTAGAAGTTGAAGTCTCAGCAAAAAAAGACCCATTTTCTCCCTTGACTGTTTTTGAAAGTCCTGCTTTAATTTGCTCAGAAATATGCTGATATTGTGTTGCTTGAGATAATACAGTTCACTTGATTTAGCTTTCAAATTCACAAGGTAGAGGCAAAAGATTAAAAAAAATCATGATATGTCAAAAAAAGTTTCATGAAGCAATAGGAAATGTGGAAAATTTAGTAAAAAAAGGAAAATTAAAAATAGCTAAGATATTTAGATTTCAGAGACTATAGTATAATTACTTAGTTATGTATTATTAGGGGTATTTTTCTAGATTAAGTAAGTTTAATTAGAATGCTAAGGATATTTTACAAAAAGGTTCCAAAAGAACTCAGTTTGTGAATTAATCAGACTGATTTGGCACGTGTTTTACAGCTTCTTCCTTGTGTCTCTGGTCTGTTTGTCTTTGAGCAGGTTTCATGTCATCTTGATGTAGCTGAGGCAAATGATGAAATCTTTAATGACCTCCACAGGGCTTGGATTTTATCCTTCAGTGGTCACAGCCTGTTACCTGCCCTTCTCTCCAAGGAATGAGTAATGGCAAGTCTCCTGAAAAGGTTCAACATTTTTTTAAAATTGTGCAAATATGTGTGCTGGCAGGTGGGTAGGAAATGAGTTTAAGGTAAACCAATGTTGAAATAATCTGTTAAAGTGAAATATGCACTGAAGTCTGGATTAGCTCTTCTGTACCAGCCAGCAGCTTCTTCCACGGGGAATCTGTTGATTGTGAATCCATCTGCATTTCCAAGAGGGTTGGACTTTGGTGTTTGAGAAGGTAAAATGGTTAGAACTATCTCAAATGTGCATAATTCCTATTATTCTTACTGTATCTTCTCCTAAATATTACTCATAAGAGAAACAGAAAATTTTTTGCAAAATAGCAAGTGGCACTTTCTTTTTTTTATCATGCAACAGAAACTTTTATAAACAGCTGTTAATAAAAGCACGTGGAGTGCATGTAGTGAGTGAGGCAAGTTTTCCCCACATCCTGCCCAGAGATGGAGGTCTTTTCTAGTCTGAAGATACAGGAAATAACCAAGCCAGTTCCCCCAGATCCTTTCACGGTGATGCAACTGAACAATTTATTCAGAGAGTTATGGGACCCCATCTGCACTTGGATCAAAAGCATGTTTTTATTTGCATCTAAATTTTCTAATGTTCTCTTTCCTTGGAGGGTGGGCAGAAGGCTCAAAGTGGGCACCAGCCTTTACTGTTCAACTAATCAGTCCCTTACCTGTTTTAATTTTTGGTTTTCTCTTTTGCTAGGAAGATTCCTTGCATTCCTGTATGAATGCCTCTCTCTCATGCCTCAGAGGTTCTCTGTAATAAATAAAAGGAGAAGGAGGAAAAAAAAAATCCTTATTACACATTTAAATGTAGTGAATTAATGATTTTATGGTTGTACCAATAAATATTTCCAAGTATTTCAATCCAAGTTGTATGTCCTGTCAAATGTCTGGAGCAAAATACGGAAAATGCAATTAATATTCAGTGTGGACCTGTAATTTTTCATGATTTTGGACATTTGGGATTCTCTTATTGTTTTCAACTGAATGTTTTCTTCCTAATCCTTAAACCTTGCATTGATATTTATAAGTTCACAGTTGCTTCTGATGTTTTATTCAAGCCACTTAAAATTACAGTTTATCAGCACTAGGCTGTACATAGAAAAAAAAATTAATCTCTGTCAAAATAGTCCAAATACTAAATAAATACTGCATAAGCAATGCTCAGAATTCAGGGTAAATGCAAAATTAACAGTTTCATGTGATAAAGCTACATGAATTTCTGCATGCTGGCAATAAAAGGCCCATAATTTTTCTTTATTATCATTGAAAACATATTTTAGATCATTAGAACCCTATTCCTGTAGGTTAATACATCTTATTTGCCATTTGTAATTACACAGTTTAATGAATTTGGGATTTAGACATAACTAACTATCTGCCTAAATCCAAAAATCATCTATATCATGTGTGCAAATGATTTGGGGTATAAAAGTTATAGAAATAAATGTTGGGAAAGAATCCAGCCAGGCCTCAGTTTTGGATACAACAGAAGTATTGTATCTGGATACAGTAGAAGTCCCTTTGGCTCTGATCCTGCAGTGTACTTACATCAGGGGGAAATATCTCAGGTTTTAAAAAGAAACCTATGAAATGTTTCTTTTCAACTAAGAGGGGTTTGCACAGTGAGTAGGTGTTTTTATTATGTATCACAGTCACAGATTGTCTTTGGCACAGTCTTCTGTGCCTAGAGGTGATTCTTTTCGTGGTACCTTGATTTTTGAACTTTCAGAACACATGCATACCAGGTTTCCACTTTTTTTTTTTTTTTTTTCCCCACGACCAGATGAGCGAGAAGCTTTGCAATAGCGCCCTCAGCTTTTTCACGGAATCACAGCATGGTTTCGGTTGGGAGGCACTTTAAAGACCATCTAGTTTTCAGGTGTTACCCTTACATGTAAGGAATACTCTGGTTAATGTACTTTGTGTTTGCCAGAGTTTTCTCATATCCTCATCCAATCTTGCTGGTCATTTACTAAGTCTTTAGCAAAGTGTGATTAGCAACTTCATGGCTACCTTGTACCTCCTGTATACACTGTTTTGTTGGCAAGCTGAAATGGCCAGTGAGAACCACAAACATTGTGGTTGGTGTGGAAGCCACGGGCTGCTCCTGGACACAGGTATATATCCCAGTCCCCAGGAGGTGCAGACACGATTATGGCAAGTGATCTGGTCCTTATGGGCTCTGTGGTGTCTTGGTGCTGAGCCAGGGCTGCCCCTCTGCCACACACCCCAGTGCAGGGCCCTTGTCATCACTCTCTAAGTTTCTTCAGCTCCCAGGAATAAAAAAAAAAAAATCTGATCGCTTGAACTTGTTGATTGTTCGCCTGTGCAAAGCACACAGCTGTATTTTCACAACGTCAATTAGGTTGGAAACGACCCGAGATTATCGAGTCCTACCTGTGACTGAACACCAACGTGTCACCCAGACCATGGCACTGAGTGCCACACCCAGTTTTTCCTTAAAACACTTCTAGGGACGGTGATTCCAGCAACCCCCCTGGGCAGTCCATTCCAATGTCTTAACACCCTTTCTGTGAAGAAATTTTTCTACCTAATGTCCAACCTAAATCTCCCGTGACACACGTAAAACTATGTCCTCTCGTCCTGTCGCTGGTTGCCTGTGAGAAGAGGCTGGTACACCCTCCTTCAGGGTATGGCACAGAGTGATAACGTCACTCTTCAAGATTTTAAGCCTCTTCTCCATAGAAAATTCCGAGGCTCGCAGTTACCTTCCCTAGCAGTGCCACCAAGTGACGGGCCGGAGCAGGAGGCCGTGTGACGGCCTGGGGTTCGCCTCAGGCTCCGGGCACAGCGCCCAGCGGAGCGCCGCCAGCCCGCCCTCCTCACGGCACAGTGAAAAAAATGGAGCATTAAAAAGAAAAAAAAAATAACGACGTTTATTAAGAGCAACTCCCGGCAGGGCCCGCCCGCTCTGCCGGGCCCGCCCGACGACTAACGGTGTCCTGCCCTAACCTCCGCCCCGGGGAGCGGCCGCGCTGCCACAGCGACACGGGGCAGGAGGGGCCGGGCCGTGGTCCGGGATCCCGGGGCAGAGCGAGGGTTGCCAGCTGCGGGCGGCCGGAGCCGGTGCTGTGCGCGGCGAGCCGCGAGTCTCTGCCGCGGGAGGACTGTGTGGCTGGGCAGGCCCCGCGGTGACAGACCCGGCGAGCACCATGCTGCCCACCCGGTAAGGCGGCCCCGCGTCCTGCGGCGCGGTGGGGAATGGCGGCCGGGGGAGATGGTGCCCCCGGCGGGCCCGGGCCCGGGCAGCGAGGCCGTGCCCGACCCCCGCTCCGCGGCCGCGCCGCGCTCCGCCATGAGGGGCTCGGGGCGCGGCCAGGGCGGGGCACCCGGAGCTGAGCAGCGCCGCGGGCGGTGCGGGGCACCGGGCGTGAAGCGCCCTGCGGGGCGCGGCTGCGGCGGGAAGGCGTTTGCTGGCCGTGCCGTGCCGTGCCGTGCCGTGCCACACCGAGCCCCGAGGCTGCAGCAGTCACAGAGGCGTTTCACCATCGCCATTCACCTCATTCCTGTGCATAGGGGACACCGCTGCCTTCAGTGTTTTTTTGTTTGGGTTTTTTTTTTTTTTGTTTGTTTATTTGGTGTGTGTGTGTGTGTGTGTGTGTGTGTGTGTGTGTTTGTTTTCCCTTTTACTCTCTTAAGGCCTCCATGTGTATCTGCAGACAGTGAAGGCCTGTGTGTACATGATACATATGTGTAGATAGTGTAGACATACGTGAAGGGGGGAGAGAGTGAGATGTGTAAATGGCCTTGCTTTTCTGTTGCTGCCTGAGGACCTGCCACCTTTCCTTTTTTGAGGTGGAACCCCAGTCCCAGAGGAAGAAAATGAGGAGACCAGCAATCCATATTCCTTGTTAGGATGATGCTGTGAGCTGTCACAAGGGGGTTTACACACCCTCTGTGTGTTTTTGTGTTACCACAGTTAGGCTTGCCTAGAGGAGTAGTGCTGGCTAGTTACCTTGTAGAATACTTAGTGACTTGTGGGTGGATTGCATTTTCTGAAGGGTTTCACGCTTGTCCCTTCTTGCTTAATGGTTAGGGCTTTGGAGGAGAAAACCAGGCTTAGCTGAATGGGACTGCTTGTGAGACCTTGTGAAATCCTTTTTGGTATATTCCTCCTTCCACTGCTACGCACACCACCAAGTGCAGGAGAAGTGTATAGTTAAGGTCATGGATCATTTCCTGGAGGCACATGCATCCCATGTGTGTTAAGATGCTACAGGGTAGAAGCTGATGTTGAGTCTAAATTGGTTGTCTCAGGGCATCTGAATAGTCAGTGAAGAGAACAATCACTGCCAGTGAAGCATTCTTCTCTCTTGTTTTTAGGTAACGAAAGGTGTCAATTGGAATTTCAAGGGGGATGAGACCCTTGTTTGGACTGGAGAATCCACAGCATTAACTGGAGTTTTACCAGCATTAAGGGCACCTCTCTTGTTTTAGTAGCAAGTAATTAGTGGAACTGTTGAACTGATAGTATCTAGTTCTAAAAATCAAGATGAAAGTAAAGACCAGTGTTTCTAAAGTCACCAGCATATATCCAACATTAAATCCTAAATTATTTTCATGGGATTATTTTTAATGACACTACATTCTTCTGCTCTGCCTATAGGTTGTGCATCATGAGGAAGCTTCCTTCTGTTCTGGCTAGGACACTCACTTCTGGGACTAATGCCTCCCCAGGGCTTCCTGACATGTCTGAAGGTAAGGTAGATGACTGTGCTCTGGAAGATTTAATGATGTTATTGAGGAGTTTATTTTTTCAGGTGGTGTCCCTTCATATAGTAATATGGTTTGAATAATGAACGTGCCCTTGTCTGTTAGCTCATGGTAGAAGTGTTCAGGAAGCAGCAGAAAATCACTGTGTTTGGAGGTGAATGGCACAAATATGCATAATCATTGAAACTGCAGATTGAGAGGCTCCTCTGGTTCTTCAGCCTTGGCAGAGCTTGGTTTTTTTCTGGCAGGATAACTGCTGCTCAGCTTGGGTCTTGATAGAAAGTCCATGTAGTGCAGATAGGTACAATGAGACTGGGGAGAATGGCCACGAAATGGAGAATTGAATGGAAATAATGCTGTACAAAACTTTTAATCTGTCAATCCTGTTAATTTTGCAAACTTGTAGAAATCTTTTAATTGGATCAGCAGCATTGCCTCGTGAAATTGCTCATGTCAATAGAGCTTTGTGTTGAAAGTTTGTTTCAATGCTGTAATAGTAATAAGCTATAATGCTCCTGTTTCAGAAGCTTTTAAAAAGATTTTCTTGCATTCTAATCCCTTGTGCTTTGAAAAGGGCAGGAGGAAAAAGGCTGGAGCCAGGTACAAGTAATTCCTTAATGGAGTTCTGCTTATTTCTGAGATATTTTTTCCTGTGAAACAGAAGACACCAACAGTTACTGGTTATCCAATAAAAGAGAAAATGAGGGTTATTTGTTGTTAGAGAACTTATTTTCATTGTTGTTAATAAATGGCAATTTAGGAAGTTGAAGGAGAGAAACAAGGATACATGATGTTGCATACTTGCAGCTTGCCCTGAGTGTTTATTTGAATATTTTAAAATGATGCCATCTAGAAGGCCAGTAAAGACAGTGAAACTGAGGTCATCCTTGTACCCCAAGGGGTACTAATATTTTGTGGACTACAGTAACTAAACATTTGAGATTCTGTTTCAAATTGTTCAAATTCAAAGTTTTGCAGATATGTAAACTGTTCTACTGTTATATAAACTATACCTTCAATTTGGTATCCATGCTTTCACAAAATACCAAATACTTTCTTACTAGTTTTCCTCATGCTTCCTTTTCACAATTTTGGGTTCCCATTGTGAATGCCCTCACTTCTTCCATGGCTCTCCCAAAGGCTACACAAAGGAGGACTTAATAATTTTCCTCTGAAAAAACTCTCATCCCACTTCCTTAAAAATGCTACAGATAGTCTTTCCAAAGATAACAGTGTTTGTCAACTGTACATGGTAGCCCCAAGTCTGAAGAACTATTTGGGATTACACTGGAAGCAGACACCACACAGAGTCAGTAGACAGGGAACTGGAAAGCTGGCTTGTAAGGAAAGGACAAACTGAGTTGAAAACAAAAGGACACTGACTGTAAATCGGAGGATAGATTGCCTGCAGTTACTAAAATTAAGGAGCATGTGCCTAAACAGAACAGAAACTGGTAGAATAATCAAGTAACTCCTTATTTGATGTAAATTGCATTGTTTCTTTTCATTGTTAATCTAACCTGTGTTTTGTACTCCACAGGACAGTCACCCATTCATGTGACTAATGGTGTGTTGTGGTAATTTGTACATGTTAAAATATTTGCTATAACACTAAACTTACTCAGCTACTGTTTTTCCTTACTTTAACACTGATGAAAAATAAAGTGCCATCATTCTTCTCTGTTGCCTTGTTTAAAGCCTCTTTGCCTTTGGTGAATGGCCCTGGTCTTAATTGTGGCAGTGTTGCACTAAATCTCTGTCAGCACACTCTGTCTACAGTGCTGGATAAAACGTTTCTAAGAGGCTTGTGGGATTCAAAATCTCTCACGGCAGCAGCTCCTGCAGTACTTGGCTTCATTTGAGACATTTGAATCTGCATCCTTCACCTAAGTCCAGGCCAAGCTGTGTACCAAAGCTGGTGGTCTCCCTGAACCTGGATGCAGCTGGGGAGGCATCAGCACGAGGGACATGGATCTCGCTGGTAGAGATGGATGCAGTGATCTTGTCCAGCTGCCCTCCTCGTGTCCTTTTCCACAGCACAGTGCAAATAAACTCAGACCCTGCTGCTCTGGCATTGGTGATCCACTGATGCCAGTTTAGGAGATACTGTGCAATATGCTATTGTGAGCAAGATGGAGAGGTCCCATATGCTATAACTGTTTTGCCAGTTAAGACATTTGCCAGATAAGAAAAGAAATAGCTTATAGATTTTTGTTCATAATTTTCTTACTTAAATTTCTGTTTTTAGTTAAATTTCTAATATCTAGAAGAGCAGGATAGTCTTCCCAGGAGGAAAAAATAGGAAAAGTTAAAAACTGTGTACTTATGAACCATAAAATGGACTAGACTTGGCTTGACAACATTTAGAAATGCTTTAAACTTTGTCCTTTTTATTGTTAAGATAAACATTTTAATATGTTCTCAGCCTGGAAAATATTTATTTTTATACCTAAAACTGAAATCAGATGTATTAAATGGGACTAGTAGCTTGTATGCAGGTTTGGACCCGAGATTTTTTTCAGAGCTTTTTACCTCTTTAGAGTTGAAAAGGAAGATGAATTTAGTTTAAGCAAAGAGAAAGTGCTGTTTATTTCCTGTTCATCCCAGCACAGTCTGCACACTGTTGAAAAATTGAGGTTTTGTGTTCTAGAAGCTGTAACAGTGTTTCTGCTAATGCTGTATTGATCAAATGCCTGCTATGGCAGCTACACAGGTGGAGTATGAGTAACAAAAAAGTAATACCTATTCTGTAAGCAAGCCTGCTGCTGCTTAGGGAAAAAGGAATCAGACGTTCCCTGTTTATGAAAGAAAACACCTCTCAAGATTTTCAATCAGTTTCTTTCCTTCAATTTTTTTTTTTTTGTTCTTAGAATTAGTAGTAGGAGTCTTCTAATGTCAAAACATGTTTTTAGCCTAATTTTGTAAAGAAATGAGGCCTAAGCAATCTATTTTTTGTCTTGTCTACCTATCTTCTTGTCTTCCTCATCTTCCAGAACCTTTTGTTGATGTCAGCCAAAGTAGACGAGCCACCAGTCTCAAAGAGAAACATATTTCCACAAATTGTGTGAAAATTGGCTTCCAAATCAGAGATCTGTTAGGGTGCCAGAGCTGGTGCTGGGGTCAGCCACGGGCGCTGGTGTTCGCTGGCTGTTGGTGAGTCACTGGACCCATGTGCTGGCTGCAGTCATTGCCCTGCCTTCCTCTAGCTCAGGCTGGTGCTTCTCAAACAGGCTGGGAGTGTAGGGACAGGGGCTGAGGGTGCTGCAAGGAGCAGGGAAGGGGAGGTTTAGGGCATAGCAGTAGTGGTGGTGTGGGGGGACTTGGGCAGAAGCTGAAGTGACTGAGGAGGAGGGGAGCAGAGCTGAGCAGATCTGATGGAGAGAGTGGAATATGATTTCAATCCTAGGAATTCAGCTAGGCTCCTCCAGGGTTTATAGTCCTTGCTGATCACTGTGAATACTCTGACCGGGCATTTAGTTTGAAAAATGCCAAGCCTGCTAAAGAATCAGCTTGTGACTCACCAGCAGCCTCTTTCAGTTTCACCATGAAGTTCTGACTATGTTTTGGTTGCTCTTCCTTGATGTGTCCCTAACATTTGAACCTCCTGGTATAAAAGATCTTTGTATATAAGCAAGGGATCCCTTCTATACAATTCTCAGCTTCTATTCTGAGCTTGAAAATTGTTGCTGCTTGTTTTCAGATGTTTCTAAATAGCCAACATTCACCAACCATGGAGTAGTTTGGTAAATTTGGTGGGAACTTAGCTCACTTAATAATCTCATCTGAGAAAGAGTAGAAAAGATGCTTATGTAGATTATTCTTGAAATTTAGGAAAAATTTGTGCAGAACTGCTATTAACTCTGAGAGTGAAACAGGGCCAGAATAAATTGTACAGGCCTGTCTTCAGTCTCAACACTGTGTTCTTCCAGATTGCTAAAAATTTGGGCTATGAAACCCTGCTGGCAAGAACCAGTCTGCTGATACTGCCTGCCTTTGTGGGTGGGATTATTCAATTGGTATTCTCCTCATTACATTTCCCAGCTGCACTGTTCCCTTTTATGTTCTTTTATGACTTTCTGATTTGTGTTATCTCCACAGTTTCTGTTTAGGCTTAATATTTTCACATCAAAATTTC
The DNA here is from genome assembly GCF_048771995.1 of Taeniopygia guttata. Taxonomy (NCBI): domain Eukaryota; kingdom Metazoa; phylum Chordata; class Aves; order Passeriformes; family Estrildidae; genus Taeniopygia; species Taeniopygia guttata. The sequence goes on along the minus strand of NC_133024.1, from coordinate 102,355,223 downwards.
CCAATCTAATCTTGATCCATGCTGTCTTTCAGCTGTTAATTAGCACTGGAGGTGACTGCGCTAACAAACACTCGTTGTTGACTATGTGCAATAAGCTACGGCATCATTTTACTCAGACCATTACTGTGATATGCCTACTAACAGCAGCAGAGAATTTGGCCAAACTTTCCTTTCTGGGCTGCTATTTGCATGAATTTGCTTAAGTTTCCTGTTCTGGAATGAGGATTGTGTCTTTAACACTAGACAACCTCATCTTTATCACTTGCAGAATTAAGCTTGATTTGCTTTGATTTTTTTTCTTTTTTTTTCCAGTGCGGAGCAAATTGAGGGATATAGTGGGAGCATCTACCAACTGGAGGTACAGTGTGCATTACATGCATTTTACTTCATTTGTGAAACCAACATGGAGCTGAGGGTTGTGGTAGTAGAAGTTAGCAATAGTTAACTTCCTGTCAGGGGAAGTAAAAGATCCCACTAAAAGGTAATTGAAAAAAAAGCTTCTGAATTGATACTTTGTGGATCACAAATTTCTAAGATTTCTCTTAGAAACAAAATATCTGATCTTGGTACTTACAAGATTGTCCCACTAGCTTTAAATCCAGTGGGAGTTAGGAGCTGTAGAGTCTGTCAGTACTGTGTTGCTGAGTTATCTCTAGGTGGATTGCCTACATGGTGGGTTTGTCCTGCACTGGCTTCAGAGGTAGCTGAGCTTGTTCACTATGTACCAATGAATGGCACCTGTGTCTCTTTGGAAAATTGTCAACTTCGGATCTGGATCTTCTTAATCAGGAGCATCTTGAGCATTTCCTTTGTCTGACCTAACTTAATTTTTGATTAATTTACATATACTTTAAATAATTGCTGGTTTGGCTTTATTCAAATTACTTTCCTCCTCATCCATTACATTGAATAAACCAGAATTGAACCCTCTGCTGTTACAGTCTGGAAAAGTCAATTTAGCAGTCTGGAGGAAATTACTCATTGCAGTTTGGTTAGTTCCTTGTTTTTTGTTAATTTTGGCTGTGTTTGCTGAGCTCTTTTTTCCCACTTTGTGCCGTGATAGGGAACTGAAGAAAGGCATGCCTGGGTGAAGTGTCTGATGTATCCAGGCCTTCTGACTCAGTTTATCTAAACACAACTTCAGTCATTCTAACAAAAATGCTTGAATATGGGAACCTGATTTTGGTTAGTAAGAGTAGTATCTAAGCATGAGGGGGCTTGAACTTTTCATCAAGTCAGCTAGAAACAGCTCTAGAAATTGTTTATGAAAAAAACTTTCCCACATCCCTAAATGGCTGAGGAGGAATGATGCCATATGGAAATGCCATTTGAAAATTGAGATTTTAGAGGGCTCTGGTCAAGTCTGATCTTCCATCTATTTTTTTCCCCTCACTGCTCCCACCCTGGAGGGAGAGCAGACTGAGGCCAGGATCACCAGAGCAGTGTTTTTCTTAGACAGGTACTTCTCTCGTGCTGTACAAAATATAGCAGAAATGCTTTGCAGATTAATTAATCCTTTAGCTACTGTGAAGAAGTAAAGCCAGGGAGATCACAGATGGGAGTGCTTGAGAACGACAGGTTAAATACAGGGAGGTTGGGTGGACATGGATTGTGTAGCTTTTGAGAACTCAATTTAAAAATAGAGTGACAAAAGTTGATACATGTGGAGACTGAACAGCTGGGAATTTAACTGAGTTAGGCCACAGGATGACTGAAGAGGACAAATCTGAGGAACAGCTTGATAGGGGTCCTGAAAAGGGAGCTGGGGAAGGACTGGTGGACACATATCTGGAATGCTGGGGTAGAAGAGGAATGCATGTTGGAGGAACATCTTTAGCCATTGATTTTGCTAAAAGGAGACTTTGGTTTGTGATTTCTCGTGTAAAGGCCAGTGGCATTTTGTATTTGTTATGAAAAAGAAATATCTTGCTTATGTATTTATTCTGTTTTTGTACTTGTAGTTAAAATTATTAATCTGTTCATCGCTAAATGTAGTCTAGATGGAGTTGTGGTTATTTCAGAAATATATAAACATTCCTCAGAATGTTTAGGGCAGGTGCTAGCTAGTATTTAGATGAATTATTTTTACTGTATGACTAGTACTGCAGTGAGTAACAGTATTTGTCTGTTGAAAAATGTTACTGCATTGAGCCTAATACTTCTGCATATTGAAGAGCACATTTTGAAGTGGAAGCCAAGAAGAATTCTGCTGCTGACCTCAGAGGAGCCAGGATGGAGCTGGTGAAAAGAGAATATAGTTAAATTTTTATTGTTAGGTTTCTCTATGTTTGTAGACACATTGCTGATTTACTTTCTGATTAATTTCTTCTAAGCCTTTCACTGAAAGAACTTGGAAAAAACTTTTTTAAAAAGCATTAAGATGCATCATAAGACGCTCTTGCATCTTTCTGTAGTCATCCAGTAATATTCCATTTCTGTTTAGTGGTATAACTTAAAACATTAACCCTCTGCAGGAGGTTGTTATCTTTCTGTTTCCTCTAAACTGCATGTAATCTTGTTTCCCAGATGAGGTAAACCACATCTCATGTTTAAAACAAACAAGAAAATGAAACTAACTGAAGTTTTCTACTTGACTTCCACTCTTTTTGATTATGGATTATTTGCATTTCCCTGAAACTTATTAAACAGAAAAGAGGTAATATAAATTTCTTGAAACTTGACTTTCTGAAATAATACTCAGCCAAGTAGGTCTTCATATTAAGTTGCTAATACTCAGAATTCATCCCAAGTCAAAACTTAAGACAAAATATTTTTTTTGGTGAAAAGGTTTTATGTTGTTTTCTTTGTCTTCTTTTTTTTTTTTTTTTTTTTTTTTTAATTGGTTTTGTTAAACACAATGTCACTGAAACCTTAGCAATGCAGCAAGCACAACTTGAAGGAATGACACACATCCAGAAATTTACCATTAAGTTTGGTTGCTTAATGTTTTATGCATGCTCTTTCTTTATGGAAATTCCATATTTTTGCTTACTGCTTGGCTTTATACCAGAATTGTTACATGTTTAACCCTTAGCTTTTTAATAGATGGGTATTCATTCTAGGAATGTTTAGAATTACTTGCTTTATTCAGTCAGGTTGCACTTTTTAGGGGAGGGAAGTTTGGAACAGGTAAGAGAGCGTGTTGGGGAAGACTGTTCCATCTTGTAGATACCTGTGCAAAGAATCAACGTGGTAGATTGGAAAGTGACAGAAAGAAGCTGGCCCCTTCTCCATTGTGAGAGTTGCAGCCCCTCTGACTTGGTGGTGCTGGAAAAGCAACTCTGAAGGAATTGTTCTCCCTTTTCTGTGTTGTTTCTTTCTGTAACTTTCTATAATTTTAAGATGTCTGTATAGGAAGAGAGTAGGTTAGTTTTCTTTGTCTTTTAGCTTGCTGTTAGAACTGACGCTGCAAAGGGGGAGCTCACCTGTGGATGATGGCAAATCTTAGCAGATTAGTTCACTTGTCATTAGTGCTAGCCAACACTATGCATCTGCTTTACTTCTTGTGCTAGCCAACACTGTGCATCAAGTTTACTTCTTGGGAGAGATTGTAAATTGATGGTCAGTCCTTTAAAATTGGCAGTGTGGAAGATTTGTGATACTGTAGCTCTGGAAGACATGAATATGTACAAGACCTCATAGGTTAAATTATGTGTGATTTGTTCTTTTCAAGGGGAATGAATTTGGTAGCCTTCAGAATTAGATGCATTTTGTTAATCTCATCAGTGTGAAGTGTGTGCTTGCCACTTTGTCATGGTTTGACACTGGCACAATGCCAGCGCCCCATGAAAATGCAACCTATCAATTGAATGCTGTGAAATGCAGTCGAGAACAGAGCAAAGCAGGCCAAACTTAATAACAAAGAAAAACTTTATTACACTACTATTACTATAAAAGAAAAAAGGAAGAAAAAACACCACACAAAATTCAAAATTAAAACCTTCCAAAACATTCCTCCTCCCACCCCCCAACTCTAACAAACCACAGCGAGACCCATTTGGACCCTTAATCAGGTCTTCACCCTTCAATATAATCAATACTGAGTCCATCGGGGAAGAGAGGAGTCCCCCTTGCACCATAGACCCCCAGGAAACACAGCTGCCACCTCTTGTGTTTCCATGTCGCACATGGCACTGCCGAGACACACTGGCCAGTGTGACACTCTCCTCTCCATGTCACAGTGCTCTCACCACTGTGCATGGACAGAGACTGCTTATAGGGCCCCTTTAAGGATGCTTTGCCAAGGACTAACAGGAACAACAGTCCAGTGTCTCATTTTGGGACTACAGTTCCCCCCATTTTCCCCTGGGGCCGAGGGTCCAAGAACAGAGATCGCCTTCTCTTCTTCTCTGAAGACGGAGGGCGTCATCACACCCTCCTCAGCCTTTCTCTGTTCATTCCTGAACTGGTAGTTGCTGAAGAAGGTCTCTTGGCTCACCAGTGCATCCCCCTAAAATGCAGTCCCTCTTGGAAGAAGGAGTGGTTCAGTCTATGGTAAACAAGAAGAGCCTAGCCAAAAGCCACTCCATCATCTCCCCCCAGCCTTCTTTTCCTAACATCTGAGGTTCCAGGCTGTCTCTCTTTCCTTCAAATTGAGGAGGAGTAATATTTCACAAAGCCTTCATTTCACAGAAAAGGGTTAAAATTCCCGGACTCCCCGGATGGCTGAAATCTGTCCCAGGACTCTATCTCCCATCTCCCACGCTGGGCATCTTCCCCCCCACCCCCCTTCTTCTCCTCTGCTGGCAAACTTCCAGGTGCCTGCAGGCTCTCTATCTCTTTTCCCTCTAGCTTAGGGGAGGGGGAACAAAAACATCCCAGATTTCTCCACCCTTCCATCCGCAGGAGCTGACCCAGCCGGTTCCGATCCTTCACCCCCTGGCCTACCTCTGCAGGCCGCATGGCTCCCCTCCCCCACCCAGCCCGGGCTGGGGGGGAGGTCCGTACCTTGCGATGACCGGAACCAAAGAGAGTGAATTCTTCTGGGAATTCCACTTTTAACCCCTCTGTGTTCTCAGAGTCGTGTCCACCTTCAATTGGTCACCCCAAGTGTCAGTATCTAAACCTGACCCCTGACTGGATTGACTTCTTCCTTCCAAAAAAATTTTTTTTCCGTGTCAAACCACGACACTCTTGTACACAAACTATTTAAAAAATTTATGTAGTAGTCTTGCTTAGCACCTCTCATTTTGTGCATTTCACATTCTTTTCAAGACACGCTCACTGTGTCTTGCTATTTCTACTATGTTTTGGTTTTAACTTGGATAATCATTGATGTGACATCTTTTAGTTAAGGTTTCAGTTCTCTTGTTGTACTTCAGAATAAAAGTTTTTTTTCTTACCAGGGATCATGTGCAAGCAATGCAAGAAAGAAAAGCTCTTCATACTTTACTGGCAAAACGGCAGGAAGATCTCCCTCCTAGGAGAATGAAGGACAGCTACTTGGAAGTTATTCTGCCTCTAGGAAGTCAGCCTGAAATAAGAGAAAAATACCTGAATGTTCACAACACTGTAAGGTAACAAAGCAACCGTGTTACACCTACAGGAAACTGTTAACTTTCTGTTTGCCATGTATGTAAGTATTTAATTGTAACCCCCTGTATTGTAGGTTTGGAAGGATACTTGAAGATCTTGACAGTTTAGGAGGTAGGTACCTATGCCCTTGTAAAGGCACCACAAAGTGAGTTTGATTACTGCTAAGCACTGGTTGGTGTGACACAGTAGGACCCTGGAGGGAAACCCATAATTCTGCCATTTCAGAAGGGAAGGGAAAAAAGACACTGGTAGTGAAAGAGAAGGAAGGATGATAAAGAACAGATGGAAGCAAAATTATTTGGCGTCCTGCCTCTGTCAGATTTTTAAAGGACCAGCTACAAAAATAATTTTCCTGAAAAGTGATCCTAGAATATGAATTTGCATTGAGTGTGAACTCAGAGAAAATTTGTGGTGTGCATATTGAAAATGAAAACTTAGGATTTTTTTTTAAATTGTAAAAAAAAATCTCAACCAAAACTGCCACAAACACCAACAGTTAATGAGATGCAAATATTATAATCTTCCCTTTGGGGAGAAGAGAGTATAATCTGGAAAGAATGTATTGTATCCATTGAGAACAAATTAAAAACAATTGGTGTATGTTCTCAGGTTCTGCAAATTGTTTTTAAGGGTAAAACCAGCTCAGAAATTTAATGAGTTAGCTTTCTTAATTTTTTTCTCCTTTTTATTTATTTGTGGTCTTGAAAAGTTCAATCTTTTTCTTCTGTGTAGTAAGTGTGAAGTTGTTGATAAAACTGGGAGATACTTTTTCTTAAAATATCACCAGGTGATTTCCTCCTTCATCCTAGTTCTGTAGCTGGTTGGGAGATTTTTGATGGAGGTTTTTGACAAAGAATTAGGTACTTATTAAGGGGAAGTTGTGAATAGAACATATTTTTTCTGTTCCTTCTGAGCGACCAGATGGACAAAATTGAGGAAGGCAGAGAAAGAAATGAATGCATGTCTATTGAGGATAGATGAAATAGCTGCATGACTGATATTTCTTCCTGGGAGGTGGAAGATATTGGTTTCAGTATCTGTCCTGAATTAGAAAAGGAGACTTCAAACTGTTGGTTATCCTGCATTGTTAGATGAGATGAGCCTGTTTTTTATTCTGTGCCTTGTTTAATTCCCCTAGAAATCTGTGAAGATCCAGTTTTTTTCCTGTGACAGCACAGAATGTCTTTGCCTTGTTTGCAGTCATACTGGGCTTCAGTCAGTTCCACTGGGGATGTATTATTTTGGATTAATCAAGACTCTGTCCCAATTAAACAATGTTCAGGGTGGTCATATTGATACTATAAGTTGATAGGCTTAACAGGTTTTAGAATTGTGCCTTCAGTAAACATAGGGAAAAAAATCTTAGATTACTTGGAAGGATAGAGATCTTCCAGATCACAGATCACAGAATATTCTGGTTTGGAAGGGCCCCGCAAGGATTGTTAAGTGAATGGTCCATATGGGGACTCATTCTGTCTTATCTCATTAAGTACAATACAGATACTTTTGATAATGAAGATCTGTGTTGAGTGAAAATTATAGGAACACTGGAAAAAAACCATATCTTTGCAGCCTTGAATTACTCCAAGGAGCCTGTTTACTTGAATGTGCTCCTATGAACAAAGCTAATTAGTTTAAATAGTGCTTTGATTAGTAGTAATTGCAGTGTGATAAATACCTCTGACTATGGTTTTGTGCCTGTAAGGCACAGTCTATTTAATCTCCACCTCTTTAAAGGAATCAGTATTTAAAAAGTCTTCAGATAGCATGTATCCTTGGACAGCCTTCATGAAATCAAAATAGAAGCTAGGAAGAGTCTGAAACAGGGAGCTGCAGAGGTAGAGTGAAGAGATTATGTGAGACTGGAAGTCAAGTGATGAGCTGGTTTAAAATTCTTAGTTAAATTTATCTTTGTAGTAAGTAAATATGCATAAAACTGAGATAGCTGGTGCTGATTTCTTTATAGCAATCCCATGTGTTACATACATGAAGATGTGGAAGCTTTGCTTCACATAGTAGGACATTTTATTTTGTTTTTCCAGGTACCTCTTAAGCTTTGCAAAGATGACTTTGATCTGCTCCACTTATGGTTTTGCTAAAGAGCTGGCTCCCTTTTTGATCTCTTCACAGTTCTTATTTGCTACACTCACACCAAGCAGGAAATGCAGCAAAGGTCTCCTTTATCCATAGTTACAGCTCTGGTGGATAAAATCAGTAAGTGGCAATTTAGTAAATAAAATAGTTTCATCTCCTTGTCTCACTCTTTCATCAGCTACTGCCTTCTCATGGTTGTTATTGAGGATACCTTTTTCACTCCTGTTTAGTTTTCTTCATCTTGTTTTAGCTTTGAAGTTTTCTGGCTTTTGTTGACAGGAGTTGGGAAGAGGCTTCTATAGATGCTTTTCAGCATTTCATGTCATTACCCTTCAAAATGCAACTTATATGGTTCCTGCACTTTTGTGTTTAGTTTTATTTTGGCGTGCAGATTCTTAGCTTCATTATTGGACAGTGTTTGTTTTTGTGAGTTGGACCTTGCTTGTGTTGCCTGTTCTGCTGAACACTCCATTGGGTCTGCTGTCTGTCCACCTCTCTGCCTGCTTCCTACTCCTGTTCTGGCTTCAAAAGTCTGCAGAGCCAGAAACTGCAGACAAGCAGTGAGGTCCCTTGCAACAACTGTCTTTTCTGGGTTGTCTTTGTGTGTGTTGCCACTTTCAGATCACATAAAGGTCCTAGAAAGTCTGGCCTGTCTAGTATTAGTTGTGAGTGATCTGTCCCCAGTAACCCCTAATATTTGTCTTGTAGATTTGTGCCAGAAGATTATACATCCAGACTGTGACATCAAATTCACAGGCAATGTTTCTTGGGTTGGGAAGACCTCCATGGAAGTGAAGATGCACATGCTGCAGGTTAGTTCCTGTGACTTCTCTCTGTCTTACAATGGGCATGAGGTGCTTCAGGGGGAATGGCTTCAACCTGAGAGAACTGGTTTAGATGAGATAGTGGGAAGAAATTACTTTCTGTGAGTACAGTGAGGTACTGGAACAGGTTGCTAAGAGAAGTAGAGATGCCCCATCCCTGGAAGTGATCAAGGCTGGGTTGGATGGGGCTTTGAGCCACCTGATCTTGGAGGGTGTCCCTGCAGGGGGATTGGAACTGGATGTCTTTAAGGTTCCTTCAAACCCAAATTATTCTGTTCTTCTATGATTCTGTGATAATTCAGGTAAACAGATACATTTTTTTATTCAACTGTTATCCTTAAGTAAAGTCTCTTATGTAGAGGCTAATGTTACACCTTTTTTGTTCTGAACTCCTTACAGTGCTGGCATTAGTGGCAATTAGTGGTATATATAAAGAAAAAGCTATGGCATTTCTCAGAGTAAAGGTTAAGTGGATCCTTTTACAATGACTGTGTTGATTTCCTCCCCTCCCTGCTCGAAGTTTTTAATAAGCATTCCGTAGTAAATGTTTACATTGCACAATTCCTGAAATGAAAGTTTTAATTATTTCCTTATTTTTGACCAGTTGTTGGAGGGGTTGGAAGGAATGACAGAATGTGGAAGTAAGCAGAACCGACAGTATGGTTGAATAGTTTATGTCAACTAAATAGCTTGCTAAGCACATTCCCAATTTTAGAATTCAGTAATGTATTTTTTTCCCTCTCTCTTTTAGCTACAAGATGGTGATTACAGCCCTGTGTTAGATGCAACCTTTGTCATGGTGGCCCGGGACCCAGAGAATAAACGGTAATTTGTAGGACAGGAAAAGTTTCCTGACTTCTGCCATGCTGAAAGTGGCAAACATGGCAGCTCATTCTGTATGTGTAGAAGCCATATAATGTAGGTGGTAAATAAACCACACAGCTGATGCTTTCTGCTGGCAAGTGTTAACTTTCCTGTGACAAACTTCAGCAGTCATGATACCAGGAATTGCTGGTAGTCTTGGGATCTGACCCGTTTTTTAAACAGATTTTACTGTTAATTTGAGTAACCGGTCTGAATGAACACAGAAGTGAATGAGTCTGCCAGAAACTGACCTGCATTCTAGTAGTTGTTTGAATTGATTGAGTTAAGTGGTTAAATAGTCTTTGAGTGACTAATACCATTAATTCCCTAATATACACTTAATAGGTGTCATCAGAATAATTCAGGTTAAAACTTGCTTGTATAAATAAAATGAAATTGGTAAGTATTCCCAGAGAACATAAAAAAACCCCCCCACACACCTATTTTGTTATTTTTCTGGTTTTACTTTCTCTATAATTCCTTAGCTATTAGAATAAAAGGCTGCTCAGTTGCCGTTTAGGTTTATGACTCCAGCATCAGAAAAAAAATGGCTGTAATTCTTACCTCTTTCCTAGATAGCCTACCCAAGTAATAAACATTTCTCTGTTTCTAATTAGTTTAAATAATTGCTTGTATTTAACAAAGATGTGTTTAATGAAGGGGTTTTACTTAATATAATTATGTGGTCCTTATAACATTAGAAATAGTTTATAGGTTTTTCTTCTTCAGACTTTTTCTAAAACCAGTGAACATACTATACATTAAGAAAGCAAAATATATTATTGTTCCCATTTTGAAGACTAATTTTTCAAAATAAGGACATCAAATGTGCTGTAATTACACAGTAGCAGATTGACTGAGGACAAGCCTACATGGACTTGTGCAGATAGATGCAAACTTCCATGGCTGTTGTACAAGCTAGCTGGCCACAGGCCAGCTGTGTTGTGGAAGCATTCTGTCCATATAAGGAGGGTATTTATGTGAGGTCAAAACCCTTCAGAGAAGTACAGGATATGTTAGGTTGGCTGTAGCCCTACAGAAACAGTGTTGTGTGGCTTTGGGGCCATAGCAGACTTGCATCTCAGGAGCTTGGGGCATGGCCAGGAGAGCTGATGTAGATGTGTGCTGAGCTGAGGGGAAATGAACTCTGTGACGGAGAAGGAGCTGGTGATGTCCAAAATCCAGGGGTTTAGCAAACCAGGAGAGATCAGTTTGTTCTAAGAAAAAAGCACCTCTCTGCCTCTTGTTGCCAGCCCAAGTAAAGGCTAGGGGTAGAGGTGAATTTTTCAGCAGGTGTCTGTGTGTGTGTGCGTGTATGTATATGTATGTTGTTCTCAGCATTTGTATAAATGTTGAAAGTTTAAAAATAGTAATTAGAAACTATGGGGAAAAACAGCTCTTGAAAATAAGTGTTTTTCTTTACTTGTGCAAGTAATTAAATGTTATATAATTAGGTTAAAGTAAACTTATTTGTGCAGTAAAATAAACAGAAATCTTGTGCTCAAGGCATGTCATGATCTTTGATAAGTGGTACACGTGGTAAACAGCTTTTGGCTGTTGATAAGGCTGTCAAGGGAGCATGTAAATTATAAAAACACTTGCTGGCTACAGCACTGTGCTTCTTCTGTTCAAGGAGGAATGGTACCAGTCAAGTTTTGCTTTAGACTGTCCTAGAGCATCCTGTTTCATTTGCTGAGTTTCTGAACAGCTTTATTCTGGAACAATTTTCATTATAATTTATGAGTACAATTTTAGCTTCTTAAAAACCATAGATGTGTCACTTTCTCTTTCTTGATTGCGCTAGGTAGTGGTTGGATCACTTAACTGCTTCTTCAGACTTAAAGCTAATGTGATAGTCTGTTGGCAGCCATATTTATTTTTATCATGTAACCCAAAGAATGTAATTTCATCTTGTACTGTGTATGTAAGCAGAAATGAAAGACTGTTACAATGTATTTATGGGAAAAATTCTGTAATTTTGTAACTTAAAAAAACTTCCTGTCCATAGGCCAGCATTTGTTAATCCACTCATTCCTGAGAGCCCTGAGGAGGAAGAAATCTTCAAGCAAGGGGAATGTATGTCATATTCCTGGTAGTATGCACATCTGCCTCAGTTTAAACTTAATAGCTGTGAGGAAGCAAAGTTCAGGAGTTCTGCTACTTAGAAATGTTCCTAATTTGTTTAAAATCAGATTTTGGTTCTGTCTCATTTGTGTCAGTAGAGTTGAAAAGCCTGCTACCACATGCTTGGAAACTCTTTGGCTAAACAGACAAGACACTCCTGATGTGCTCTGCACACCCTCTGGACTTCTCCCTTGGCAAGATGCTCCATCTGCTTTGTATCTGAGTGCAGCACAGGGCCTCCTAATACTCTGGCCAACCGATTACCCCATGCTGGGCCTGCAGGATATCACAGCTCCTCATCTGTCTGGGTGCTCATGTTCCTTTTGGAAAAGTGGGAGAGCAGGGGAAGGAGCATATAGCTCCATCCTCATTTGTTTCAAGCTGGAGTTTTAAAATGGAGAATTAGAAAAACTCTGAAGACTGAATAAAATGGACAGAAGATCTTTTAAGCTAAAATTTCAGTCATTGCAGCCTATGGTAATGAGTTCTGTCATAAACTTTCATTTTGTACCATTGGCAAAACCTGAAGCTGATTGTTTTGTGGGGTTTCTTGTTAGATATGTTCTGTACTTTGAGGGTAGTACTAAAGTATTCTATAGGAACAGTGTGTGGGTGTCATAAAATATGTGTAGAAGTTCTTCATCACCTTGGTGAGGTACTAGTGAACTTCTGCTTTATTTTTATTTCACTGCAGTCAAAATTATAAAAGCCACATTTCTCTTTGGATTTATAGCACCGTGTAGCTTTTAACTTATGGAGGAAAAGGAAAAATAAATTGAAAGATGGTTGATTTCGGGTTAAAATCTTCAGAGCCATTGTTTGTTTTTTCTTTGAACTTTAATACTATTTGTTTTTTTTACTATTCAGTGAACAAGTCGAAGAGGATTGAATTCAGCACTGCTTCCTTACTGAAAATGGCTCCCACTGCAGAAGAAAGAAACATTGTGCATGACATATTCCTTAATACACTGGACACAAGGCAAGAAGGGGAGGGGTGAAGGAGAACTGACATCTTGTGAAAGAGAAAATTGCCTTTTGAATGGGTGCTCGTAACAGAGTAGTCTGGAATAAATGCACATTTAAATTCTGTGGTAGTTTATTTGAAATGCAGGTTCAAAATTTAATATGACATCTGCAGCTCTTAGAACAGTCTTCTGTTGTTCTAAACAAGCTGTTAGGAATATTTTTGAGGAAAAATGTTAATAATGTTTAACCAGATAAGAGAATGGAATGTTTTTTTCAGTCATGACTTGCACAATTTGTTTTCTGCCATGATATTTAATTAAAAAAACCAGTGAGGGCAGGAACTGGTCACCTTTTAACCAAATAAACTTGCATTGTGTTTTAAATACAATACCTGACTATGTTATTTGAGGGAGTTGTTAGCATGCTTCTCTTATACTTGAGATTGGTGTGAAGTCATCTGATACCAACAGTGATAGAACAATGTTTCATTCCATTAGTGCAGTGTTGTATTTATGATAATTTATAATTTCTTTAACTTATTAGCCTATACAATTGTTATTTTTAAAGCTGTTTACCAAAGGCAGACTTGCTTTCTCTTAAAATTAGCGGTTGTACTTCTGCCTAGGTTTGAAAACTTCAAAAACTGTCTGCATGTTTGATGTTGAATTATTCTATTAGCTCACTGTGTGCTTTTATTTCCTATTATGACTTAAAAAACAGAATAAGGCTTTTCTGACAAAGTGTGCACTTTGTGGTTGTGATTCATCTTTTCTTTCATATACCTATCTCAAGCCTCTTCATTCACATAAACTTGTACATTAGCAAAAGCTTTTGAAAGATCGGGAGCATAAATTTATTGCAGTAACAAATCAAAGGACAGTTTAGATAAGGCTTCAAGGTCAGCTGGAACAGTGTTTAGTGGTAACATTTCTGTTTTGGGTTTATTTTGGTGTTCTATATTTTTGTGGTTTTTTTTAAGTATGTGTCTGCATTTGCTATTTCTGCTTTTTTGGCTTGCTGAATTCTGCTAATTCCGTGGACTGTAAAGTTTATTGTCTCTTCCAAAGGACAGTGAGTTTCCGGAGTCGTAAATTACCACCCAATTCAGTGTGGATGGAAGATGCAAAGCTAAAAGGCCTGCAGATTTGCCATCCTGAGGTATTTTGAAAAATATTAATGAATTACAGAAAGTTACTTAAGTAACTTTGAGAGGGAATTTTTACAGGGATACATAGTGACAGAACAAGGGGTAATAGCTTTAAACTGAAAGAGGAGAGGTTTAGAATAGCTATTAGGAAGAAATTTTTTACTGTGATTGTAGTAAGGCTCTGGAACAGATTGCCCAGAGAATTTGTGGATGCCCCATTTCTGGAAATGTTCAGAGCCAGATTGGATGGGGCTCTGAGCAGCCTGGTCTACTGCAAGGTGTCCCTGCTTATGGCAGGGAGGTGGAGCTAAATGTCTGTAAGATCCCTTCCTGTTGTCACAGGCCCCCAGCTAGGTAATAATTAGCATTGACTCCATGATTCTCAGAAGGCTGATCTATCTATTATTATACCACACCTATTAAGAAACCCATTGGCCTTACAGAAAATCACAATCCACACAGGTGGACCCAATCGGTCCTTCAATCCAAACACCATCACCAGTGGCCAATTAAGAAACCACCCTTTGGTAAACAAATCTCCAAAACACATTCCACATGTTCACAACAACGGGTGCAGCAAGTGAAGATAAGAATTGTTTATCATTCTTTTCTCTGATCTTCTCACAGCCTTCCCCAAGACAATGCCTGGGAAATGCCAGCTCTCCTCTCTGTGGAGAGAGAGCTGCTGCCACACATTCCAACCCAAACCATTCTATGACTATGGATTTTTGCCTACAATTAGTCAAACCATTATTTGTTTGGCTTCTGCAGTCCTTGCAATTTAGAGCCTAGTTTCTTTTGCCAGGTTTTTGTCATTTGTATGCATTACCACTGCAAAATGGACAATTTTTAATGACCTTGTTTTCTTACCAGACTGTTCATTCTGTGTAAAGAAATTCCTTTGCAAAGTTTTTCCAAAAGTTTGGCCTTTGGTTGCTGATACAATTTTAGGTTGTTATCTTATGCTATCAAATTAGTTAGATGAGCTCCTATTAAGTAAAGTTGCCTTGGACATTTTGAATTTTACTTATATATTTCATTAGTGCTTTTTATATATTCAGGTGTTGGGACTTCTGTTAAATACTGTGAGCTGAAGTGCAGACTTCAACACAAGGCTTTGAAAATAATTTGGTATTTGTTTCTATGTACAGGAACGGAACATCTTCAATAGGATCTTTGGGGGTTTTCTCATGAGAAAGGCATTTGAACTGGGATGGGCAACTGCTTGCAGCTATGGGTGAGTTGTGGACCTGCAAATTTTATATAATCCAGAGCATTTTGCTCATACACAGAGGTTGGAAACCCAAGCTAACCAACTTAATAGCAATCTGAGCTGAAAAAAAATGTAGATGTCTGGTAGAATTGTGCACTATTAGTGTGCAGTGCTGCTGTATTTTGAGCATCTATCATATTTACAAAGAGATTGGCATCTTGCTCTTTGGAGCTTGGGTTTTAAGCATTACTTGTCAAGACAGAAAATACATCAATTTTCTGTTTTCTTTTATCCTACCAAGCTATTGAGATGGACTTTTTAACCATATAACATATTCATTATATCAAATAATTATTACATCTTTGTATTCAGTACGCAAAAAGAATGGGTTCTAAACTTCTTCTGTTAACAGCTTGAGCTTAGGAAGTGTGATTGAAGTCATGAAGATTGTCTAGAAAGTGTAAGTCATAAGATACAATAATGGTGCAATCCTTAGAAAGTGTGTACTTCATTGGTGTGAGAGATTTCTCCTTACAACTGCTTACAGTTCCTGCAGCCTCTGTTTAAGAAGAGATTTATTCTCTAGTAACCGCCATTAAAATGCTGATAAATAGATATTTAAAATTTTTGCAAACATACCTTTTATTCTTGAGAAGAAATTTCTCTTTTGCTTCCTCAGGGGTTCCAGACCCTTTATCGTATCTGTTGACGATATCATGTTTCAGAAGCCAGTTGAAGTTGGATCCTTACTACTCCTTTCTGGACAGGTAGGAGTTGATTTCCTTTTGAAAAGGAGCAGACCTTGTCTTTGCTGTCACCAGTGTTACTCACTGATAATGAACAATGTGTTATGAGAGTGTGGGACTTTTCTTGTTTAACGGTGTAATGATCTGTTACAGTTTTCAGCACTGGTGATAAATTACAATCTCTGACTCTTGTTTTAACTGTGTAGGTCTGTTACACAGAAAAAAACTACATCCAAATTCGAGTACACAGTGGAGTTTACAATGCAAATACCAGGGAGCACCATACTACCAATATTTTCCATTTTACATTTATATCAGAAAATGAGGTCCCACAAGTTGTACCTAAGACATATGGAGGTAAGTATCCCATTAATATGTTCTTATCATAAGTCTGTAAAAAAAGTTGAATTTGTTTCCCTTGGAACACTGGTCATTTTAATAGATGAACTATTGGCATTTAAATAATTCAACAGGATTTCATGACAAGCCACATAGATTTTATGCTTTGATGATAGTGTGGATTACTTCTTCCTTTTTCCAGTCTGTTAAGTTTTAGTTGCCAAGTATTGATACTAAGGTACTAATGTGGTTCTCTCTTTTCTCCACTTTATTTCAGAGTCCATGTTGTATTTAGATGGGAAGCGACACTTTACTGCAGTCATGAACGAAATCTGACAGGCACTGGGTGCTGCAGCAGCATGCTGTCTTGGCAAGAGCTGTCACTAGAGGTGGCTAATGGACAGGTGCTTGTAATACTCAAAGAAAAACCCAACAACCACACAAAACCAAACCAACCAAACTCAAACTCCACACCAAAATCTGTCTTTTCAGTACTCTTCATGTATTTCCATATATTTGGATTTTTTTATTCTTTAATGCTAGAATTTGCTGAAATCTTTTACATGCCAGTGCTAGGAAAAGAGGCTGAAAAAATGTGATTTGAGGCTTTGGATAGATTTTCTTTGTCTACTTTGAGAGATCTCATTACAGTCTTTGCTGTCTTGTCACCATCTGCTGTCTTTCCTTTAGTAGCTCTCCTTTTTATTTCCCTGATAAGGGATAGAAGTTCTGTCAGAAAAAAGGTGTGCAATAAGTGGATACATACAGGTGAGGCAGTTTGACCTGCATTCTTGTGTAAATTAGGTTAAGGGTCATAATTCTTTTTTGAACAAGGACACATGCATCTAAGTAGCAGCTGAGGCTCAGAAGTTACTAGTGTGTGCACAATGGAAAGCAGGTGTTTCCCATCACTGGGGATTTTGTAAGGTTATTGCAGCTTCTGTTTGGATGGTTTTCAGGCTCCCTTGGGAGGAAACTGATTTTTGCAATGAAAAGAGGTGGCTAGATGGTATTTTCTGGCACTCTGTTTGTGTCCTTGCCAGTCTCTTCTAATTTTTTGTTTGTTTTAATATGTAACTGTGAGTTCCTTAGTGAATTATTTCTCATGGCTTGAAGACTAGAGGTCTGACTGGTGAGACTGGGTGGGACTGGGAAATGGCGTTGTAGAACAGAACACTTTGGTTTGTTAAAGACTGGGAACAAAAAAGGTAAAATGCTGCCCAAATGATAATGGTGATGTTTGGTGCTGCAGTTAGGGCTCCTGAGAATCTGTGTTGAACAGCTCCCCGGTCAGGTTCTGAATGATGGAATCTTTATCCCACTGGTACAGCTAGAGGACAATCTCCTTCTCAGCTGGATTGTTTATCTGTTCCCTTGGTGGTCTGAAATGTAGTATGAGTATTGTACAGCTCTAAAAGTTGTCAAGTTTACCTGTGAAGGACAGAGAACTTCCCCAACACAGAGGGGACACCACGGTGGTCATAACTATGGCAAATAAACAACAGGAAGAGAGTACTTGGTACTGAAGTGCTTCTGATGTAATGGAGAAAGTTTTAATTATCTCCAATTTCTAGCACAAAGCCCAGTTTCTTGAAATCAGGAAGCTGAGTGGATAGGGGGCATCAAAACTGCATCGCTGGTACCTCTCATCGAGATTGATGTCCTAACTTATCAGGACACCCAAAGAACAGTTGGGCTCAGGGGTTAAACAGATGAAATGTGATGTCTTGCAATACAGAAGAATGGATTCTGGCTTTCCTGTGAAGTTTAAAATTTTTTGAAAAGAGGATGTAGCAAATAGTAATTATATCAATCAGCACAGATGCAGGAACCATGTTGATAAAGTAGCATGTTGAGGTTCTATTTCTGAGTAAGAAAGCCTGAGAAAGTCACAGTTAGGAGCAGTTTCCTTTGGTGCTAGGATGGCATGAAGTTCATGACCCCTAGCAGCTCTTTGCTATCCTGTGAGAAATTGCAATTGAGCATTGTAATAATCAGCATGTTACACATCAGCCTCTCCTTAAGATTCAGCTGCTGTATTGGGTAAGTTAGATGGCTTTCCAGAAGAGGTACAGGGTTGTGGTCTGATCCAGAACAGATTCTTGTATTGCTCTGATGGTAAGCTCTTGGTTCCTTCCAGAGAGTTTTCCTCTTCAGCCACACTCCAGTGCTGACTCAGCTCTATGACATTAAAATCTTAATGATTATGATGCTGTGGAGATAAATTGTATTTTCTGGGTTTATCCTTTTTAAAACTGACTCTATCAGACTGACCACACAAATAAAGAACTGAAATTGTATCTCAGTTTCTTCCCCCTTGTTGCAGGGATCAATGTCAACTATTAAAAAATAAATAGGAAGGCAGGAAATGAAAGGATCTATTTCAGAACTATGTTTTACTCCCGAGTACCTGCAGGTTTTTATCACTGACCCAGTGATCCTACCGGGATCACTTTTTTATAACACACATAAGTTAAAATGAATTTGGGATGCCAAATTCATTCTCTACTGACTTTTCTGCTGCATTTAAAGATGAATTTATCTTAATTTCTATGATAATTCAGCCTTTGGGAAGGGGTTGGAGAGAAAAAGAGGTAATAGAGTATGGAGGAAAGTGTGATATCAGAACTCTGGACGCAGTGAAGAAAACAAATACCACAAATGAAGATGCATAGAAGAATTGATGTGTTCTCTAAGTCCATGATAACTTAATCACATACCACAATGACAGTAGTTTCAGAATGTATGTGCAGCCATACAGAATGTGTGTGTATATGCACATATGTAAAAGATACATGCTTTTCAGTTCATTGCTATATATGTAAAAGATAAATGCTTTTCAGTTCATTGCTATATATATGTACTCATGTATTTTTTACTCTGAGATGGTAACTCCAAGCTGTCACCCTCTCTGGTATCTTTGTTCAAAGGTGTGCATGCTGCTTTGTGCCTTTGTGTGTATGTGAGAAAAATGTTCTCAGCTCTCACATTTAGAATTAAAATATTTCAACATAGTAATTCATGTTGGGTTTATGTTGCAACTTATAGCCAGCCTGTCACTACTGTAGGTGACTAATCATTTTCACAGAAGCCTAAAGGAATTGCTAGAAAATCTTTTTATTAATAGTAAGCTTAACTATATAATTGATTGACTGTGGCTCTGTAGCAGGAAGCAGATGTCTGTGCTCATTGTTTTTTGGAATACAGTGAGGAGGAGCAGGATTGCCTCCCCTTACCCTTTCACTTAATAGTGATATAAAAGGATATTTCTGTGGGATTGGGTGAACTCAGTGCCCAAAGGAATGCCTTGTTTCAAATGTTTTTATTTTTCTGTGGTTAAAAAAGTAGTAAAATTACTCAAACTTAATGTAACAGCTTCTGATAGCCCTTTTTCAAATAGGGACCATTCCTTCCTGCAGCCCTGTCAGATTTTGCAGCCATGCCACATTGTACAGCACTCTGGAAAGAAGTTTGCAGGAGCTGGTGCAATGTGGGCCATAGAGCAACAGTTCTACTTCAGAAACCTGCTTGAAACTCACTGCATGCTCAATTAGTTTTACTGCACATCTGGTCCAGCCTTTTTTTGGTGACACTGGTTTGATTGCTGACCCTGCTCTGAATACATTCTTAACTAGACATGGGAAAGGTACATTGGAGGCATTGGCAGGTTGGAAAATACCTGTAAGATTAGAGTTCAATTGTAAACTTAATACCAGTATAGGCTCCCAGCAATGTGGTGTTTATTTTTTGGATATACTTGAGTTTTAATAGGAAGAGATTCCTGTGGGCCAGGAATGGGCATAACCTAGGAAGGCTGCAGAGGGCTACATCAGCTAATAACATCAAAAATCTGTGCCATTATTATTATAATCTGAGTTGCTGCTTCTTCGATACTTCTGGAAGTGACATCCAGGTCTGAGACAAATCAATCCTGCTTGGAGAGGTGACTTTCATTTGCAGACCTCACCACCACCTATAGTTTAACAGCTGAGGGGGCAGTAGAGGGGTGTGGGATGCTTGCCCAAAATATCAGAGGAAGTTGAAGACTGTGTCTCATTATTAGTCATTACTTGCATTGCAGGAGCATTTTTGCTTTCTCTGTAGAACACAGGCTCACAATGGCATCTGCATTTTATGCACTTCCAAGAGAGGCCCCTGAATATATCCTGGGGTTTGGGAATAGAAATAGTTTTCCACTATTTCAAACCTCATTTGGAGTACTGGAAGAATAGGCTGCTTTGTCATTTGTTCATTTCAAATATGTACAATCACATGGCAACTCAAGTCTTTGCTAAGGACTATGTCCCTATTTCCCTAATACTTTGTATCCCCATTGAACTGCATTAAAAAAAAAAACCCTTACCACATGTTTAACGTGTAAATGCTATTTATAAAAGCCTTGAAAGTTTACTCAGCTACACTGCTGTGACTTAAATTTGCAATGGTCAAAGCATGCAGATGGCCTCAGTTTTCTTCAGCTGCTAAGTGTTCTCAGCACAATTCTCAGCACAAGGCCAGAGGTGCCTGCAGCTGGGGGAACATTAGGCATGACTGAGAGCCAGCTGGCTGGAGAGGTGGGCAAGGCCCCTCAGGAGCAGGGCACCAGTTCTAAAGGGGGCACAAACATTGTGTTCATTGTGTGCCTCGGGCTGCTGCTGAATATCCATGTGATAGCTGGGCCCACATTTCTCATGCTGCAGTGCCTTGGAGTTATTTGAACATTTTGTGTGTTGTTCTTGGTGCTTCAGGGTTGATGTAAACAGAATCCAGAGTAAAATTCAAGGTGATTTACATCCTAGTCACGTGAGAAGGCACCTCTCTCTACATGCTGCCCTCTGGTCTTTGCTATCACAGGCTGGAGCAGCACATTAGGAGCCTTTGGGGTTCGGCATTGATCCTGTTCTGCCTCTGTTACCCTCCAGATGGGATGAGGGACTCCTTTCTTCAGACCCCACAGGAACAGTGAGGCTGAGGCTCAGTGAAGCTCTGCTTCCTCTGGCTGTGGTTCCCTCTGCCCGTGGCATGTGTGTGTTATTTGTATCAGAGCTAAGTAAAGGAAGCAGCTGTTCCTGCTCGGTGTCTGCAGTGACTAACATGAGAGCTGCTCATTACTCACAAAGTCCACAAAATCATGTAACTTCACAGGGCAAATTCAAGTCCTGGCCTGGTTCTGCAGAACTGCAATGAAGAGTCTTTGTATAGAGCAGGGAATTGTATGGTTTAGTGAGGGAAGGGGAAGTGAGTTCTCAGGCATGTGGGATCCAACCAAGAGTAATAATGTAGTGGTGCAGATTGGAGACAGAAGGTGGCTGTTGACTTTTTAAGGATGATCCTGGTGAAAAGCTGACACACATTTCAGTTGCTGTTTTTCCAGTTGCACAGACTCTAGAATACCACGTCAAAAACAGGAAGTGGTGGGAAGAAGCAAGATGACCTCCTCAGGAAAGGGTTCTCCAGTGCACACAAAAATGTCTTACATGGAGATGTTTTTCTCACTTCAAAGAAGAAATTCTTGTCCATCAACCACAAGAGTTTATGATGGTCACATGTCAGTACTTATCTTGGGAAAGACTACAACTACTCCCTTAAAACTAGGAGCCACAGTTAGGGAGTGGATTGGCACAGGACACTATCCCCCACATCCATCTGTTAACAGTGTAGGGACAGGGACAAAACTCAAGATAATGTGGAACAGAATTGATCTTATCAGCAAATACACTACAAATTTAAGCATAGAAAAATTTACTGGTTCAGCCCTTGAATCACATGAACTGGTAGAGGTGTGTTTTTTTCAGTGCAGATGAACTGATTTATATAGTGTAGAGTATGTTCTTAGTAGTTGAAAAAATGTTTTCAAGCTTTACACAGACTGGAAATTTAATTCAGCAACTGCAACTTATTCCTGGCTTTTAAGTTAGCTGCTACTGCCACTGGACTACAGACAAATGTACCATAACCAAACAGCTCTTTTCTAGCTATAGTTTCTAGAATGTGACCAAACACACAAGATTTTTGCAGAAATTAAGAAATCTGTTAATAGCAAAAGTGATGAATCTAAGCCCATGATGCTAAGTGGATTTGGGGAAGACTGAGCATTTAAATTAAACCTAAAGAGAAAACATGTATTTCATAAGAATATTCTCTGATAATTAATGAGGTACCTGTGCTTCACACAGGTTAGACTTCTGTTTAAACAATGAGCCCTTTAATATTTTATTACTGTTACATATTAATCAAACTCACAAAAGTACCAAAATTAATGAAATTTTATTGGCAAAAATCAGGCTGAATGTGACCTACGGAATTCAACAGAAGTGAGCCTCAGTTCAGTTTATCAAAATACTTCAGTTTTCCAGCTGGATCTGGAATTATCTGTGCAAGAAAGAAAATGAAAATGTTAGTCAAAAACCAAAGCCAGAAAAACATAGCAAACTACAAAGCTAGAGCAGCACAGTATTTCACAGTAAAATGCTACTGCCAACTCACTTGCAACACTGAAGAGTAATCTACCAGTTGATTTGGTACTAGATTACTGTGCATCCCTAAAGGTGCCTAACAGCAATAGCAGAGAGATTCAAACAATTGAGACATGAGAGAGTGCAGCCTACCAAAGGAAGAATTTTGACAGCTTGCCCCAAAAGCAAGATATTTTGGTAAATTAGTATCTGTAATCTAGAGGCTTAGAATTTACTTACAGTTCTTCCCTTGGCCACCACACTCTCATGGCTTCCTCTGGTTTGATCTAATTAAATCAAACATATTTAGAAGGCATGACTACATTTTTGAGAAAGACTTTTTCTACTACTCTGCTATTGTCTGCATCTTTAGCACAGAGGAGGTGGAGAATGCTTATGTACTGCTTTATATTACTAAATTGTGAGTGTTGGAGCTGTTAGTATCAACATTTTAAGACTGTTTGTTAGAAAATATATCAATGTCATGTTAGCTAGGTGATCCTAGTTATGGAGGGCAGAACTTTTCAGTGCCAAAATATGAATGTTAGGCCAGCCTGCCCTCTTTCATTTTACAGTCTCAATATCCAGCTTCCCCCATTATGATACTCCTCTACTAGCTTGAAAAAATTAGTATTTTTTCAAGTCATCAAGTCATCCTAGGAAACTTTCATATCCAGCAAAGAAATATGGTTTAACATTCCCCTGGTTTTTACTATTAAGTACAATGCTCACTAACTCTGCTTAGAGCGTGCTGGGACCTGGTTTTTGTTGAGCCAGCTCTTTAACAACAGTGCTCTGTCATCACCAGATGGTTCAGGAGGAAGCCACATGCTCAAATAAGTGACAGTGATCTCATCTGAACAAGGCAGCTCAGACCTCTGGTGAAAGTTTCATTATTGTGCTGAGGCTCGCTCTGGGCCAGGGAACACAAACAAGTTCAATGAGTATTTATGTAAACTCTGGCTCCTCTGCCTCCAGTCACATGGAGCCCAGGAGTAGCAAAGAAGAGAGGAAAATTGCACAGCAAAGCAGTGCTCCCTGCTGGAGTGCTGATAGTGGCACTGGCTCTGGCACGTACCACAGCAGCCTGGGAACTCTGGTCTGTCTTTTTTTAGGTAGTGCCCAGGATCTGCAGTAAGAGCCACCAAGAATTTATATGGACAAATAACCAAGAAGATACAAGAAACTCAAGAGTTTTGAACTTTCCCTCATCAGGCGTTAACAGGAAAAAGTTCTTGATCACAAAGTCACTGCTGATCAATTGAATTTTGTTCACACACCAGGAGTTTGAAACAACTGGGAGATGTCTAGTGTGAGGGAAACAATCCCCTAATGAAATCAATAGTAATCCAAATGGTGTAAGTGTAATAATGCAACATTATTCATACCTTCTCACTGAAAGTTGCTGAGATTTTGGATTTGGCTCTAGTAGAAATGGTAACTGAGTGCTTGTTAGTAATACATGCATGTTAATATAAACAGTGACTTACTGTTTCACTGCCAGGTTTCCAACCAGCAGGGCAAACTGAAAAAAAAGGGACAAAGTTAGCTCAAGTATTTTTACACACATGGACTTTTGCATCCTTAATATTCTCTTTCTGACCTTAAAGTAAAACACCATGAAAAGTCACATGTTAATTTCTGAAACTATTAAATGTGCAGTTTTCTTTACACATGGGATGGTGACCTAGCAGTTCATACATGACACCACCCACCACTTCAGTTACCTGAAAACTGTACATCTCTGGATGGATGCCTATGCCTTAGTTTAATTCTTTTACCCTTCTACACGAAGTACTGGCAAAGCATTATCTGAGAATGAACACCCACTCTAGTAAAACAGAAGTTTTGCAATAAAATTCAGGTGACTACACGAAGATCTACCTTTTTTTCTTTAAAACCAAAATTAGAGGCATTTTTTAGCAAAGAGATAAGTTCAAAAGTTCCACAAGAGACTAATTTTACTTGTAACCTTCCTTAGGAACAAAGGGATTGCAGCATGTGCTTAGCACAGTGTGGCTGGGAGCCCTGGGACCACCTGAACAGCTGCATATTCTGGAGTAAAGCTCTCATCTATGCAGAGCTCTCCCTCTGAGGCTTCAGCCCAAGCAGTTATGTCATATTACACTGCTTTAAGACAAGCTGGCAGACAAAACACCTCAAATGCTAGAAGGAATTGTGGAGAACTGTTATTCTGTGCAAAGAAGAATACAGAATAATAGTTCTTCCTGTACAATGAAGGAGAGCTTCTACAGAAGCTCTCGTCAACATTCATGGAAAAGCTGGGGAAAAAAGTGGTATTCTGGAAACATTGCAAATCAACATTCTGTAAGCTGGCTTTGTACTAAATGTGGGTAAATCTCCTTAGTCAGATGTGCATAGCCTAAGTATCAGCATCTATTTTTTCAGGTGTGTACAGCACAGCAGAATAATGATTTGTACCTTCATATAAAGGTACTTTCAAATGATTGGAGACATTGAGTTGAACTGGAAGTTAGGTTGCTAAATGTGTATTCATATCTAAACAAATCTTCCAATTAGTTATTTAAAGAAATGTGAAAAAGTTCACCCCATGCTTAAACTGGAGGAATAAGAATTTTTGATACAAAGTAATAATCTGAAGACAGTAGAATTTCTTTGTTGGGGAAAGATGATCACACAGCACTTATACAAAAAACACAAGTAATGGTGCTATAATTTCCAAAGTATCACCATGTATCTTGCCATGAAACACTCATTACTTCTCACAGGTCCTCACTGAATGACACAGGACAAGGATGGCCTGCATCTCCATTATTTTAGTATGCAAAAATGTACTGAAATATTGGGCCTCATTCTTCACAGCCTCATATTTTGTACAAATTTATGCTTGTGACACATGGTACATCATGCTAAAATTCAGACTACAGGAATGCTTTATGCTCTCATTCTCATGGATGTGAAACAAAATATAAATTACTATTCTAGAAACAACCTGAGGACCTGGGACCATGGAATCAAGCAGGGCAATCAAACCACTTCAGTCACTTTATGAGGCCAGTCCTTAATGTTACTGAACATCCTTCCTCCAAAAAGCTAATACAGCTTCCAGGCTAAGTAAAACAATCTTCAATATGGCAATATTTAAAGAGCACCTTCTCCATGTTTGTCTGTGTACTGGAATGCTTGTACTAAACGAAGTGTTTCATCCACTGATCTCCCAACAGGAAGGTCGTTCATTGTGATCTGTCGAAGGATTCTCTTATTGTCAATAATGAAAAGGCCTCTGTGGGTAAAAAAATTGTGTGTGTGTTAGGAAACAGAATTAATAGTAGTGGTGTTTTCATGCACTATTTTATGTCTGCTGGATGGGAGGAATTTGATCTCTGCAAACATCATGTAATACTCACCACCAGTAACCTACCATTCTTTACCTTGGTATCAGAGGACATGAGCTGAGCTCCAGTTAAGACCAAAAAGTCCTATGTTTTTGCAGAACATAGGACTAAGCTCTCACAGGCCCTGCCAGGGGATGCTGCAGATGCTAGGGCATTACAGGGATCCCAAAAGAAACTACTCAGTTTTAGGCAAATGTATCTCTTCAGGTAACCTTAGTCTTGACTCTACCTGGACTCGGGAGGTCCCTGAGAAATTTCAGTTTTGGGGAATCCTGCTCACTTGTCCCGCTCTAGGTTTCTGCTGATGCCTGCCGTTAAACAGGATATTAACTTTGACCCTTCTTCTGACTAAATTTTTTGTGTTCTTCAATATTTGCTACTTGCCATGAACCCCCAAGTAAAAGCTGCTCTAAAAGAAAAATTTCAAATGCTTCTTTAAATATGAAACAGTATTACGCCAGCGAAAACCCAACTCAACTGCAACCCACTGAAATACCTAAGTGTATGTCCTTGATCTTCCAGATACACTCCGTAATCCTTTGAAATCTGGTGTGTCAGATCAGAAAGAAGGGGAATCTTCATTGGTCCAAGTCCTCCTTGTTTACGAGGAGTATTAATCCTTTGAAGGAAAAGAAATACAGATGTATTTCTCATACAGACTTATATTCCCTACACAAGTCAGAAATCACAAACTACTTCAGTATGGACAGAAGGATCTAGTGCAAGTGACATTTTTTCTATTCTGCACATAAAGGAGATGGAACAGTATTTGTGGTTTGAACAAAATGTTCAGTAGATCTTTTGCAGTTTTGGCCACATCTGTTAATGATGACCCTTTTCTTATCAGTCCCATTTGCTTTATGCCAACATGCTCATGAACTGGGACAAGTGAAACATTTACTGATAGTTTCATTAATATTTTCTAGTAGCATTTTTTGGACTGAGACATGACATATTGCAAGCAATACACATTAAACAAGCTTAAAAAATAAAGGTACTTTCACACACTAGGATTAAAACTTTAAACATTTGTGTCAACAGCATCACACTTTCACACATTATGATATACCTCCACAGGCTAAAAATCTGGGGAGTACTGTTCTTTTGCTAAGTTGGAATAATGAATAAATAATGCTTAGTGAGAGACAAAAGAAAGATACATACCATGCTAAGTGAGTGAATTTTGAGTCCACAGAACATGCTACTACTTCAGTATTTATTGCTCTGAATTCTTCAATTCGGTCACTGAAGGCAATGATCTCAGTTGGACAGACAAATGTACTAGATGATTTAAGACAAGATATAAGTCAAAATTTCATGAGAAAGTAAATTCTATGCCTAACTTAAAATGGTGTATTTATCATAAATTATTTCAGCTTTTGCTTATTTTTATTGCTCCTTCAAGTATTTAACCAAAATGCTGCCTGACAAATCCTCCACCCTCAGACTCCAACTTAGTTACTAATGGATTATTTCTGAAGACTCCAAATCTACGGTTATTTTACAATCTGCATTCAGAGCTTGTACAGTTACTTTCTTTTAGACTTTACAAATGTGGCTGAATTTAAGCACTATAAACCAATTCTTTCAGAGGATCATACTATAATTTGTTGTTACCGTGCAAATCTGCAAGTTTTAACTAATTTGTCTTCGACTTTTTCTATTACAGAAGAACTGAAGTAGTAAAGCTAGTCATGCTATCATATTAAAAGTAGTTATGCATCTGTGTCCTCTTATCTTCATTTTGCGGAAAAGAATGGGATTGTCCTTTAAAAAGCAGAGATGTTTTCACTCAGTCAGTGGAGTTACTGCATTCTAAATAAAGGAGGTTAGTGCTAAGTGCTCACAGGATGTAATGGGGTGAGCTTAAAGGGAAAATGCCACCTCTTGGATATATTGTACACACTCTAGAAAGGATGTTTGCTTCTACTTGCAGCACTGATTTACAGCATGAAACAGAACATAGAGTCTGCCTGACTAGGTTAGGTAGTTGTTTGTTTTGTGTGGAGACACAAATTAGTGGACATGGTTACTAGGACAAAGACTGTGTTGCAATTTTACCAATGCATGATGAGAAAACAAATGCAAATAATATATTTTCTTCTCTCATTCCTTTTTGTCTCCCAAATTCTTACCAAACAAAAAACACAAGACCTCAGAAAAGAGAAGAATTAATGAATTATGGATAGTGTAGCTGCACTCAGTGGTATGCCTACAGTGCTCCTACTTACAAGTCAAGAGGATAGAAGAAGAACACAAGATATTTTCCTTCATAATCTGTTAGCTTCAGCTCTTTAAACTCTCCATTAATGACTGCTGTTCCCTCCCAGTAAGGTGCTGGCTTGGAGACTGAAATGCAAAGAACATTGAATTAAAAGAATATAACACCTGTGTTCAAGCCAAGCTGCCCAAGGACAGCTGTTCTTCCTTTTGCTTGAAAAACAACCTGTAGCACAGTTCCAAGATGAAACTGCTTTCCAGCTCTAAACAGGGAATGATGAAGAAATGAAGGCTTTAGTACACATACAAAGTAAATAATTTGACCAGCTTGTGCTCATACACGAGCCCTGCTGATCACTGACAATCAAGGCCACACAAACCTTATCTGGGCTGACTGAACAAACCCTGTGTGCACTGCCAGCTCAAGGCACCTGCTCGACTGCAGGGGAAAGCTCTTTAATACTTCAGGTACTCTCACTGTTCTGTTAAAAATAGCTGTTGGGAACCAGAAGCACAAAACAGTTCAGATTCACTTTACCTTTTAGCCACGGAAACCTGTCTGGAGAATTCAGGTCCACAAAAGATATATGTCACAACATGGTTAAAGACAAATGCCTAAAAATGCAGCATGTTTATTAAGTTACAACTCCTAAGCAAATTTTAACTTGAAGACAGCTATATTTTTAAAACATATCCAGTTAAAAAGCATGAAATATATTTACTATTCCTATCAGGAGGGATTAACCTTGAATTTAAAATATTAAAAATTAATCTGCCAGGTACAATTTTCATACCACTGTGAATTCTGAGACAAAGGATAGGGTAATCTGGAATTACAAGGTGGTACGAATACACTTGCCATGTCAAGGACATTGACATGTATCTCCAACAAATTAGGGAAAAGCTTCTGAGAAAAATACATGGAATCTTAAATATTATCTGGACACTGCCTGAATTGTTTGGCTCTCCTTTCCTTAGGACAATCCACAGCTGCAGAATATCGTTTACAAGGATGAAATACTGTATCTCTTGACCCCTTTCTAAATTAAGGGAGTTGTTTTTGCTATAAACATCTGCCTGTAACAACTTATATTGCAAAGGGAGAAAAACCCAAACACTATCGGCTACAAATATCTTGGCTGCTTTTTTTTTTTGGTAGCATCTGCTTGCAAACGTTTAAAACGGAATGTATGCCCTGGCTCCGTAAAGGAAAAGGATTTTAAATTCTCACAGGGAAGATAATATCTGTGTGATCTCTCTGTACTCTCCGTCCTGCAGGACAGGACTTTGAGCAAGCCCTGCACATCTCACAGCGATGCGATTTGCGGTGTTTGTCCGCAGGTCTGTGATGTCTGTGATGTAAAGCATTTAAACCGAATCAGACAGAGTTCCGGCACGAAAGCAGCGCCAAACCCAGCGCGGTGGCGGCGGGCTCCGAGAGGCGCCGTCCATTGTTTGTGATCGCAGTGTGAGCACAGAACATTCCCGCGGATCCCTCAAGCGCTCCCCCGAACTCGTTCGCCATTTCTGGAACCACGGACCTCGCTGGAGCCCGTGAGCCGGCGGCGGTGACCACGACGGACGTGCAGCTCTGGCAGGAGCCGGTCCGCCCTCCCCCGCTCCCCTCCGGCCCGCCTGCCGAGGCCGGCCCGAGGCCGCAGCAGAGCCGGCGTGGGCACGGAAGGGCTCGGGAGCCCCGCGCTCCGCCTGACGTGGCGCCGCCGCCGCCGCGCTGCGCAGCCCCGAGGCGCACTGCGGGGCATCCCCGCCCCGGCCCCGCGCTCCCGCAGCCCCGGCCGCGCCCGGCACCTACTCTTGGCCTGGCTGAGGTGCAGCGAGTGGTCGGAGACGGGCAGCCGGGCCGCCTCCCCGGGGTACACCTGCCCGCCCGCGTAGTAATGGCACTGCTCGTCCCCGCGCTGCCGCGCCGGGCGCGGCTCCTCCGCTTCGCCGCCCAGCGCCGCCGCCAGCAGGAGCAGCAGCAGCGCGGAGCGCCGCGCCCCGGCCCCGCCGCCCGCCTCCATGGCCCGCCGAGCGACTGCGCGGCCCCGCGGCGCGGCGAGGGGCGGCGGCGCCGGGGAGGAGCTTGGTCCGCACACCCGCCCGCCGCATGGCCGGGCTGGCTCGGGGTGGGCTCTGTCCTGGCCCCGGGCCCTGCACAGCCAGCCCGGGTCCGATATAGGAACCCCAGCCCGGGTCCGGCACAGCCTGCCCGGGTCCGGTAGAGGAACCTCAGCCCGGGCCCTGCACAGCCAGCCCGGGTCCGGTATAGGAACCCCAGCCCAGGTCTGGTACAGGAACCCCAGCCCGTGTCCGGTACAGGAACCCGAGCTCGGGTCCAGTACAGGAACCCCAGCCCGGGTCCGGCCCGGGAACCCCAGCCCGGGTCCGGTATAGGAACCCCAGCCCGGGTCCGGCACGGGAACCCCAGCCCGGGTCCGGTATAGGAACCCCAGCCCAGGTCCGGTACAGGAACCCCAGCCCGGGTCCGGCCGTGGGCTGGGCGCTGGGCGCGGGCAGTGCCGCGGGGCTGCGGGCTCGGTCTCCAGCCTCGGAGGGAACGGGAGTGACGGATTGTGCAGAGAAAGGGGGAAAGAGCTCGTGTGTGTGGAGAGAGCACACGTATCCTGATTGCAGAAGGAAACTATGATGGCGAGAGGCTCCCATCCGCTATCACCTCTCATCTGTGGCAGCGTGGGTTCTGTGGGCACGGCATCACTCGCGGCCATACCCAGCTATGCCAAATGCAGATTGTGCAGTCTGGCCTCACAAATAGAGGAAATGCAGAAAAGGGGTACTGCCTCAAGCCCAAAACCTTGAATTTTTGCCAGCTGGGCAGCAACTCATGAATGGGCAGCATGTAGTGCACGTGGTGACTGTCTAAGAGTGTGGTTAGACAGAAATTAAATACTAAGTGCCTTAATTCACAGAATCACAAAATGGTTTGGGTTGGAAGGGACCTTTAAAGATAATCTATTTTAATATGCCTCCAATGGCAGGGTCATTTTCAGCTAGATCAGGTTGCTCAGAGCCCTGTCCAGCCTGACCTTGAATGTTTCCAGGGTTGGGGCATCCACCTCTGCTCAACCTGTGCTAGTATTTTGCCACCCTCATTGTAAAAAATGTCTTTATATGTGGTGTTAAGCACTATATGGCTTTGTAATTCGAAACCATTACTCCTTATCCTATCACAACAGGCTCTGCTAAAAAG
This sequence comes from Taeniopygia guttata, assembly GCF_048771995.1. Lineage (NCBI taxonomy): Eukaryota > Metazoa > Chordata > Aves > Passeriformes > Estrildidae > Taeniopygia > Taeniopygia guttata. Next base: position 102,324,108 of record NC_133024.1, on the reverse strand, counting down.
TCTGTCCCCATCTTCCTTACAAGCCCCCTTTAGGTACTGGAAGGCTGCTCTAAGGTCTCTCTGGAGCCTTCTCTTCTCCAGGCTGAACAACCTCAACATTTGCAGAAGAGATGCTCCAGCACTGTGATCATTTCTGTGACCCAGATGCCTTGGTTCAAGTTTGCCCAGTGAGAGGTAATTTTTCTCAGCGCTGAGTAGATTGTGGTTCATATCACAAAACAGTTACATATAAGCATATAAGATAAGCATAGATTGAATGTAATTCCACAGTGCATTTAATAACAAGATTTTGAAGACAGTAAGTAGGCTTTGACTAGCAGTTGGTAAGGTTTTGCAGCACAATTTCTGGTTGAATAGGCATACCTATTGGACAGGGACAGGGTCAGGTCATCTGTCAAGTGTATCAATTAAATTGTACCCATGATCCTTAAAAACAAGGGTGTGAAAGAGCTGGAGCTGTCCCTTATCAAAAGTGTTGACCTTTTGTGCTCTGAGCACTGTGGATGCCATCCTCTGGGAAAACTGGTGGTCCAGTAAAAGCTGTCCAGACTGATGTTTCAGGAACGTCTGCATTGCAGCCTGTCTCTGCAGATGATGTGTGATAAATGCTTCAGGATGCTGTGGTACCTGTGCCAGAATGGACAGTACAGTTTCTCTTCTTTTTTTTTTTTTTTCTTTTTGCCTGAAATGATACAGAACAGGCATGTAAAGAGCAGAGGCAAAAGAATATGCTGAGGGCCATTTTCAAAGAATAAAGGCTCTGTAAAAGAAGAAAAGGAAGGTACCTGATTATACATTGTGTCTTGAAAAAAATCCTAATATTTTTGTGGTGTTCTGTAACAGATTTCACTCTTTATGAAGATACTTCACAAAATTAAATTCACAGGAGTGGGAGAATCAAGATTTCACAGGTATGCTTGGACTTCTTAACTTATGATTTAAATCTTCCTTTCTCCCAAAACTTGGACTTCTCTCCAGAAGGGTCTCCTTTTCTTTCCCAACTCTTGTGGTATTTGCCTTTAAATTCCAGTCTAGGTTCTACAAGTTAGGGTCATGCCACTCATATCCTTACTGCCATGGTAATAATCTTCCTTGGGCACATTTGCCCACCTGAAGGAAGGGATTGAAGATTACTGAGGGCCAGAAGTGTAAGGCTCTGGAAGAGCCTTCTCATGAGTACAGGAGCAAAACACCTGCATATTTACCAAGCTTGATCAGCATGTGTGGAATTATAAAAAAATTGTATCAAATGTCTGCCTAAAGAGGAAATTAACTTGATGGCACATGAGGTTCCCTTGTCCTGTTTTCTTCACAGAGAGTTGGTGGTGGCCATTCTCTGTTCATACCTCCCCAAGCGTTGAAAGCAGGATAAAACCTGTTCTTTTCAGTGCTGCTGTTTGAGTTTGACACCCCACCCCTATTGAGGTCATGTCATTAAAAGGAGGATGAAGAAAACTCGTTTGCTCATGTTAAGCACTCTGGTTGTAGTGGAAAAAAGCACTTAAACCATCTGTGTATTCCCACTGATTTCAGAATCAGACAAGCTTTACATTTAAGCATGCTAAAATGTGTTGATAGATTACTGTCTTGCATGATCTAACTTTAGTAGCACTGACTTTAATATGAAGTTTTCCTCAATCTCAGTGCTCATAAGAAAAGTGACAATCTTGGCCTCTGTGAGTTCACAGAGAAAGTTATTTTGGTTGACCCTGTTCTTTTCTTTGTGCTGGTGTTTTGAGCTGTAGGATATGGCAATGATTTGAAAGGTAGACATACAGTAAGGTTGAAAGAAAAAAGATCAGTTGCAAGGTATGGACTTTGCATAATATTAAAACCTTGCAGTTGAAAGATATTCCTATGTATTTCTAAGTGTGAGAGAAAACCAGTAAAATCAATGCAGTAAAACAGAAAAAAGGCAGACCTCTGGTGAGTGGAGAAAATGCTGAAGGACGAAAAAAGGTTTTATCTGCAGAATATAATGTTAGTTTAATAGCACTAATTTGAGGTTCATATGTGATTAAGTATATATAGAACATATGGTATATATAGGTATGGATTAAGTATATATATGGATTAAGCATGGAACATGCCTATATATATATGATAGAGTTCAAAAGAGCAACAAGAAAGACTTTCTGGCTGATGTTATACTCTCAAGACTTCTGCAAGTAATTAAAAGATGAAAACAATTCATAAATGGAATCCATGATGAAACCCAAACACTCTTCAGAGTCTAAATGGAGAAGATGGGCAGCAATATTTATTTTCCCAGTGATTAAATACTTGACTGCATGCTGATTGTTGTGTTTGAATTGGTGATATTAAGTGATGCTGTTAAAATGTGATAAGAGAAACACTGCTACATTCATCCTGTTACACAGCTCTTCTGAAGCTGGGAAGGCTCAGCACATATAAGGGGAAATCTCCTAAATCCTTCCTTTCCCCCACTGCACCCAGGCAGCATTGCTCCTGTCATGCCCTATCCAACCCCATGAGGAAGGTTCAGTTTTGGCAAAGGGCTTGATAGTGGCAGGATGTCATTGCCACAGTGGCGCTGAAGTTATGTAAGCAGGGAGTGATTTAGGTTACTGAAGCAGTTTAGAAGTGGTTATGGAGGTTCTGTGTGGTAATAAAATACCTCACTGCAATTTAAATGACCAAACATAAAAATATCTTGGAAAAATTAGTGTAATATATTGTAGCAAGATACCCGTCACCATTTCCTGGAACAGATGGAGCAGATGTTCAATATTGTGCTGGTGAATCTAGCAGTTGGTTTTATCCTCTTCATGGGCAAGTGAAGATAAGAATTGTTCATCATTCTTTTCTCTGCTCTTCTCACAGTCTTCCCCAGGACAATACCTGGAAAGTTGGGCCTGCTGCTCTCTGTGGAGAGAGCTGTGGCAACACATCCTGACTTCTGCTTGTGTTGTCAGCTAGTGGAAGCAGTATGAACTGAGTAAACATAGACTTTGTAAAACCTGCCCCTTTATTCTATAGAAGCATCATAGATATATTTATTCCTGCAGCGTGTCTTTGGAGAATGCATTAATGTTTAGAGATGAATTTATGTGTTTCCTCTGCATACACACCTGCCATAGAAAAGTTCTGCTTCTTTTCTTTCTCCTCCAGCCAGCTCTGCTTCCTATGTCATTTGTGTCAGAAACCCTGCAGGGCCTGTGGGACAGGAGCAGGGCAGAGCAGGTTACTGATGTGTTTGAGCATGGCAGCAAAGGGTGGCTGGTACTGCTAGTCACAGGGTGAGGGCAGAGTATGGTTTCTAAAGCACCGCTGTTCCAAGCTTTCTTCTGCCTCTGTAAGGGCTGACAGAATCTGCACATTTGTGAATAAAAACAAACATTGTGAAACTACCTTCTTGAGTTGACAAATCATGTAGTCTTTGCAGGACCTCATCAGTTTTTCTTTGGCAGTCATCTGGGAGTGGGTCACAAGTGTGTTTATGGTCTATCTCATTTTTATTTCCTTTAACAAGTCTGTATGCAAAGAAAGCGCCCAAAACACCTATGTACCCTATCACAACTTTTGGCCATCTGTACTGATGAGGACAGGGAAAGTCAGTGCTGCACAGCACCTGTTAGACATATGCTGTTCTCTGCAAGTCAGTGGACTGTGAAGGGCAGTTGAGGAATTGCACTGGAAAGCCAATGCTGAATGTCTGGACCTGCTGCTGGCAGCATGCTGCTGCTGTGCCCTGAGGCCATCACAGCCAGGAGCTTGCTTGCCAAAATCAGCTTGCTGGCTTTGTCTGATGGTGCTGACCAAGGCAGACCTTCACCCACAGAGCAGCAACCCCACAGTGTCAGCTGCAGTGATCTCCATCAGTGACAGTCACAGGCTGCTGCCCTCGGGGTCCCACCCTTGGTTCTGCCTTCTCAGATCTGAACTGAGCCTAGGGCACTCTGGTCCAAGCCTTGAGCTCAGTCAGCCTTTGGGAAAAGGTGGAAAATTTGTCACCTCTCTGCTCAGACAAAGCAAAGCTGTGTCTTGTCCTCACAGCCTCGTGGATGAAAAGAAGCCCTGTGGCAACCTAATTTCCTATTCTCTTAAACCAGAATGGGAACAGATGTTGCTGATGTTTATTGGTGGCACCCGGGGGACGCCTCTTCTGTGGGTAGCCACTAAAGCTTTGCTCAAGCTTATGCCTTGCATTTGGGCACTGAAGGAAAATGGAATATTTAGCTATTGTCAAAAAATTGACCCTACTGCCTGAAGCATGGGTGACCCCTTGATCTGTGTAGGAGAGAAGGCTGCATTCCCAGGATGGTGGGATGACATGGTCATAAAGAACCCCTAACTCCTCTTGTTATGCTGGCCTGCCTATCCTCTTCACTTTTATCTTGCAAAGATTTTTATATTATCAATTTTCTAGCTGTGTTCCATACACTTCCAAATTTACTTTTCTTTTCTATTTGTAGTTATGAGAAACGGCTTGTAATGAGAAATATTTATGCACTTTGGTGTGTCAGTTGCTTTTACATTGCTCACTAGATGGCAGTACGATGCTTGTTATACCCATGGAAAGAACTGAAGTCATCTAGTCTCCAAGAGTCTGAAATTCCCTTAAATCTGGGATCTGGTATTTTTTTTCTCTTAAATACAAGGTTCACAGGTGTAGGAAATGTAAGTTTAAATCTATATTCAGTCCTCACAAACAGCCCCAGTTCCTGTGAACTTGTTACAACAGTCAAGCTTATATAATTTTCCAGTAAAAATTTACTCTATTGAATAAACTCTGAGAGTGAAGATGCTGGTGGTACTACAGTAGTCTCCTAAAAGGAAGAAAAAAAAAACCCCAAAAAACCATAAAAGTTCTGGTGAAAGAGGTGAAGATATGTAACAGAAAATGAGTTTTAACCTGGTCACTATGGAGTACTGAAATCAATACTGGATTTTTTTTGTCTGCTTCCTTTTTTGCTAGCTATGCACAGTTTCTGGGAGAAGCAGTCCAGAAAGCTGTTATCTCTACTTTAATTGGAGTGGAGTGCACAGGCCCTGGTTCTTCTCTGCTCTTTTAGAAATCTCTGTGCTCCATCTAGAATTGCTGTAAATAAATGAAGACTTTACCTTTTTTATGGTAACATCCTCACCTATCCCAGTTCAATTTTGCAAATATTTCAGAGGTTCAACTATTTCAGCTTGCCTGCTTGGTCTAATGCAAAGACCTAAAGATTTCCTTACAAAGCAAAATTTCTTAGTAATTGGAAGTGAAATAGACCCAATATTTGTGTTCCTTGGACCATAGGTATATGGCATAAGTCTCCTTCAGATAAATCCAATAGTCTAATATAGCATATAAGTTGTGTAGTAAACTGTAAATTACTTTGAGTTAATACTAAAACAACTGTTAGACTCAAAGCTCTTTCTCTGCTTTGATTTGTCAACTTTCCTAGTAGCCTTGGAAAGCCATGCCTCTGTGCAAGAGTAAATATTTGATCAACCACAACTAAACTTGAAATCTAGTGCTGTTTTTTTACCACGATTAAAGGGAAAAAAGACCGTGGTACATAGATATGAGTATTATTTATTATTACATGTTTACTTATTTTTAAGAAAGGCATCATTCTTAGAAGTTTGGAGAAGTTTGCAAGTTTACAAATTCTTAAGTGAAAGCATAGGGATTTCAAGATACTATAGGTACTATAGGTAGTACATTTGAAGTTACTACCTGTGTGCAGAGCATTTATATGTTTAAACCCTACAATCATATTTACCATTATAGAATCAAAATATAGACAAAAATGTTTAGAAGATACTGATACTTGCTACAGTTGGGTGCAGCTGCTTTTCTTTTTCCTGCTGCTCTTGAAGCCCAAAATAAAGCATAGTGTGCAACTTGCACACTTAAATCATAAGACAAGAATGATAACCAGTATATTCTACCTGTTTTCCTCAGTATGGCGTCTAAAGTGATGAAAAGGGGAATGGGTTGGTTCACACCATTGTGTAATCAGAAAATAAAATAACACTTCTGCATGAGTACAGTTAATGCTCCCTGTGCCACTCCAGGCATGACCCAAAGCCTATCCCTGGACACAGGGATGGGTATATCTGAACCACTCTACAACTGCAGCTGTCTTGTCAAAATTTGTGTCATCTCTGTCATTCACTGTGTGGGAGGTGCTGCCGAATAATCCCTCTATTTTAAAAAAGATTTTAAAACTTTCTAAGAGTTTGAAGATGGTAAATGTTGCTGAAATATATAAAATGATATGTTGACCTTCTGCACAAATAGCTGTTGCAAGGGATTATTCCTCAAGCCTACGCTTTGAAATAGTTGCTGTGAGCAACTATTGAGTGAACTGAAGTTGCCAGTTAAGAAGGCTGATAACACAGAATAGTTCATGCAGCAGAGTTCCTCTCTTAGACCTGGGTGTTGATTTCTAAGATAAGTTTTCTGCCAGATGGTATTTTTAATGGAAATGAAACAAGCAGCATTAAAAGAAAAAACAACCAAAGAAGTCAGATTCTGTATCTCCTGATCATCCTGTAGGAAAGCAGTCTTCAAGGTCATTTGCAACACTTGCTGCCATTTCTCAGTGGCTTGACATGATGACTTTTGTCCTGTTAAGTCTGCAGCCACATTACCAACAGACTGGAGCCTCTTAGTGTTTAGCAAGAAATAATTAATTAATTTTAAAAATGCCTCATTAAAAATACCTGACATAATATCTTTGTTAATTTCACTTTTATTACCCATTTTTTCAGTTTTCTTACTAGAAAGCCATCTAGAAACTGTTGTGGCAAGTTGGCATTGATGCTGAAAGGCTGGGCTGGGCCATGAGCTTTGTGCTGTGCTCCTCCCCAGGCAGCAGCAGTACAGCTCGAGAGTCACCTGCTTGCTGTGCCTGCTGCCTGGATGTACTTGAGTAGGTCACCCCAGCAAATTTATATTATATATTTATTTTATATTATTTATTTATATTATAAATTATATTTACCAAATGGTTTGTTAAGGGTCAGTAGTTCATTGTAATCCCAAGCTACTCTGTGCTTCAGTGCATTCCCGTTCCCATCTCGCTGCTCCTGGGTGCTTCTGCTGAAGGCAGGAGAGCTGCTGCAGGGTTGTTATTGTGGAGGAGTGTCGCTGTCGAGGCAGGACGGGAATGAGAGGACTCACTCAGAAGGCTGCTGAGAGTAAAACTCTGATTTATTTAAAATATACTGCTCTTTTATATAGAGCTTTGCAAAGGCCAAATCCATTGGTTCTGAAGTGAAAACAACCTATACCATTGGTGCAGAGTGCTTGACGCACAGTGATAGAACTTAACTATAAACAATGTGAGAACAAGAGAAATAAAGAATTATTTACATTTTCTCCAGCTTTTTTTCCAGGCGTCTGCCTGGCTAGAAACTCTCAGTTTCTTTTCTTTGACTGAATCTGAGTCCCACAGAGGAGGGATAGGCTGTCACCAGTATGCCCTGCCTCACAGAGGGGTTTCTTTGAAAAGCTGCAAATAAAGAGCAGGCAGAAGGCTCCAGATGACAGAATGTATAGCCTGGTCAGTAAATGTACTAAATCCTTCTGCACCCATTCATAGAAAACAGAAGTCTGTCCTGTCTGCAGCTACAGGGGCTGTCTGTTTTTCAGAAGCTGTGAAGGTTTTGCTTTTTGCCTGAGCACTCGTGGTGTGAAGGCTGCAGTTGGTGGCAGCAGTGCTTCCACAACTGGAGAGCGTGAGCTCTGCTGGGCAGCAGTGATTGCTCCCAGCACACCAGCCAAAGGCTCCCTCCTTCCTCACTCCCACAGTGAGCCAGATAACAGCCCCAGGCCTGGAAGGCAGAAATGGTGAGTCCTGTGCTTTTGTGCAGTGTTGCTAAACCCAGATGCTGAGAGGTTGGAAGATGGAAAGCAGTAGCAGTAAGAGGCTCGGAGATCTTTGGACCAGTCAGGTTCCTGGTGTGCATGAGGGATACACGTCTGGGTTTCCATGGAGGCCCAAGATGGGCATTGTTTTAAATGAAAGATGAGCTTCCTTGTAATTATGAGATGTTTGAAGAAAAGACTTTGGAGAAACAAGCAAATACTGTGATGTTCCTGAACAACTGTGCCCAGCCTTTGGGTGGCTGAAAGCAGAAGAGTGAGGAGGAGCCTTTTGCCATGATTTGGTTGTTGTTCTTACACGAGGTTTGTGTCAGGGCAGATGACACATACCCTGCTATGCCTGCAGGCTTCTTCTGCTGTGGGCTGGCTGAGAGAGAAGCCAGCAGCTCCTTTCACCCTCCCTTCCCCAGCAGAAACCTGCTGCTGAGACATGCAGCAGGGTCAGGGCTGTTTTCAGAGGCTGGTTGGAGAAGAGTTTACAGGCATCACCAGGAGAAATCTGGCCTTACCCTGCTGTCACTCAGCCCACAGGATGCTGCTGCCCTGGTTAAATATCTCTAAACAGCTGGACCAGGCTTGGGTTTGGATGAACATCATCTCTGAAAGGTTGACTCAGAAATTAGTGTGGAATAAAGACTTGGGAAACTGAACTGAATCTGAGCATCAGCAATGCATCAAGAGACACAAATATTGCTAAAATATATGAAATGAAAGTCAGTGGAAAAACTTAAACATTTAATGAAGCATGCAGAGCTGGAAACATTGCTATGGTTATTAGGTTTTAATTAGTTGGAAACTGTTCATTCAAGCTCAATTTCTGTGCAGTGATTGTCCTCATGTGCTTGGGCTTGGGATCTATAGTTTCCGAATTTTCCTTTCTTTATGAGTTCTAAGTCCTGAAATATTAATTGTGCATGTGTCCTTCTGGCTTCTGGGCTGCTGTGGAGGGAGATTTTTTGTACACAAATTTTGCAGTAAATTATACCATTTAATACTTAGTGGTACCTACTGTGGCCTCAGGGACTTAAGTGGTCCAGCTCAAAAGACATTTCATGTGAAAGGAAACATTTGAGGGTGTATCACAACAGGAAAGTAGTGCCACTTTAGCTGCTTCACCTTTCAATATTAAAAAGACTGAGAAATTCAGGGCCTGTGTTTTTACAATGCTCCATGAGTTCACATGGTCTCTGTATGTACATATGTGCACACAGACACCTAGGTCTGCCAAATTAAGTAGTTTTCTTCCACTGAAAAGTTTCACCTCCTCAGTTGAGAATACTCCATTACTATTAACATACTTCATAATAACTGTTGGGACAGGAACATTTCAAATCCCTGCTCTGGCTTCACATGAGTGAATACAGATCTACCTTTTAACTGGAGCATTGGTACCTGGAATTAAAAAGGCATATTTTGGGCATCACTGTGTGTGTCTGTTTTCCAATTCCTTATTTGGAAGTCTTTATCTTTGCTATCTTATCTGATGCCTTCTGGAAACAATTTTCCCCTAACACCACTTCATAAATTTCAACATACACTAGACTGAAGGTTCTGGGCCATTTCTCACATTTTGTAATGAATTTTCTGATTGAATTCTTTTACAGATAGCACCTCATACATGCAAAGCAGTGCCTAAGATCCTGGTGGATTTTTTACTGATTTTATGTATACATCTCTAAGAACCTGTGATATATTCTGAAAAGCTAAGTTGTCATTGAAATGTGCATGCTTATATTTTTCAAGGCATTAAATAAAAAATCTGAAAAGGGATAAGAATAGGATAAGAATAAGCCTATTAACATAAAACCAGGTAAAATTAGAAACCAAGTGTGTTTGCATAGTAAAATTTTATTTGGAATAACCACAACAATTTAAAATAACTACCAGATATGTTGTCAAATAGCTGAATGTTATTAGGCAAACTGTCACTTACATTAATTTAATTAATGCCTCAGGCTTTACATGAGCAGCCATAACACTAAGATGATTAATCTCTGATTGTAAAAGGAAGCATCAGTATAGTTCTCTGGCTTCAAAATTTTCCTCATTGGGCAACCCACATGAATTTTAATTCAGAGTTTAGTTAAAAGATAGTTCTATCATGTCATGTTCTTCAGGGATGGCTGAAGGTGGGGGAGAAAGGCAGGGGCCTCTCCCCTGCGAGAGCAGCTCCCAGCCCCTCCGTGAGCTCCAGAAAGGTCTGAGTCCACAAGGAAGGTGCAGCCTGGCTGCAGGAGAGGTTTGGCTGCTGAGGGAAAGATTCTTCTGAGAGGGTGTTCTAGGCACTGAAGGTGTGGAAGTAATTCACAGAACCAAGCAGCTGCAGAAAAAAGCAGGAGTGTTGGTGGAGAGTCATGGTGAGAGGGATTCTGTGAAGCAGTGTTGAAGGCACTAAAGGGGAATCCCTGGAGAAGAAACAGTGCTTGGCATCATTCAGAAGGGCAAGCAGAGCCTTGTTTGCATGGTTAGGGCTGGAGGGACTTTTGGTCATTGCAGCCACTGCACACTCAGATTCAGCCAACTTTTAGTAGCGGAACAGGAACTCCTGCACCTCTGCCCCACACATCTACTGTACCCCAGAAAGGGAAAATTGCAATTTGTCACCTCTGTTTAAAAAGGACTTTGGAAACATGTCAATGTGGCTTTTGTCAAGAGAAACCGTGTCTGAGAGAAATCCACTGCTCTTTGTCTGAAGCACTGACATGAGTGTGGATTAGGGTGATTTGGTTGGTACAGTGTGCTCAGATTTTCCTAAAGCTTTTGATAAGCTCCTCAGTTGGAAGATCCTAAAGAAGCAAAACAGTAGCAGGATGAAAGGAAAGTTCCCTGCTGGAAATGATGTGAGGAGTAGGAATAAACAGTCAGGTATTTCAGTGGGAGATAACAAGTGGAATCCCACAGGGATCTGCACTGAGTTCTGTGATGTCTGGCATATTCATAAGTGGTCTGGAAAATATCCTAAATAGAAGCTGGTTGCTTCTTTGACAGAGTTATTCAGGGAAGGGGAAATAAAAATCTACTTTAAAAACGTGGTGAGTAGAATTGCTGTAAAATGGCAGCCTGCATTTGGTGCCAATAACCACAAGATAACGCACACGGGAAAAAATAAACCTGACTGCACGATGCTGAAATGGGCTTTAAACTGTCTATTGTGACTCAGGGAACAGAGCTCAAATTAGCTGTCAGTAATTCTAAGAAATGTTGGCTGAGGGCAGAGCAATGCTCAAAAGCAAATGGATTGTCAGAAATTGCTAGGGAAGACACAGCAAACAAAATAATTATTTTGCTGTCTATTCACCTCTTGATTACTGTGCGCTGCTCTGGTCTCCACATCTAAGAAATGGTATGCCAGTGTTCAAAGGGGACAGAGAAACCTGACAAGTTTTTTCACAAAGAAATAACAGCTTGTGAATTGAGATTGATTAGATAGACTCTTTAGATGGGGAAGGGGAAGGTGGAAAGGCATGCGATAGCGGTGTTTAAAATCATGAGTGGCATGGAGAAAATAAGTAGCAAATGATTGTTTGCGCTTCTCCCAGAACAAGAACAAGGGACATCAGGTGGAATTACTGGGTAGTGGCTTAAGCAAACAACAGAAAACTTGGTCCTTGTGGTGTGTGATTAAATTGAACCCAGTCTTACACTATCTGCTGGGTGTCAAGAGGTTAGATGTGCTCAAAACCAATGAGGCGAATTAACAGAAAAAGAAAATCTATCAGGGACTAATAAGCGATAAGATGACATTTGTGCCTGAGGAGCTGCCTGCGTGGCAGGCTCTGGATGTGGGGAGGAGAGAGTAGAGAAAAAGACTGCGTGGTTACCCCTTTTAAAATTGTTTGCCTTAGTGTCTGCTGCTGGTTCCTATTAGTGGTGTAATACTGGACTAAGTGGACCTTTGATCTGATCCAGTAGAATTCTTCTGTGTAATGTTTCTGTTTAATGTTTTTTATAGCTCAGAGACATACAGGATCTCAAGGTCTGATCCCTACTTAAACAATTTAGGCCCAGCCTGGATGTCCACTTGGAGTTGTGAAAGAGATGTGTTTGGAAGGTCTCATTGATCCAGCCATCTGAGAAGGGGTCTGTGGTAATGAACCAGAGGCACCTGTGCTTCTGGGTATGGAATTTGGTTCCTTGTGGGATAAGTACATAAAATAAATACCAATGCTCATTGGGTTTTCCTTCATCCTGTAATTCAATGATTTGTAGTTGTCTGAAGAGTGCCTTTTGCATTGTACAGTTTATTGTTCTGCTGTGCAGGAGGAAGCCAACGTATTGTCATTGGTTAGAGAATGCCCCTTTAAAGCAGTGACAAAATTACACCGTAGCTAGAAGTGTGACCATGAGAACTGCATTTTGATACCAGGAGAATGTCGAACTAGAGTTAAATTGAATGTCTGTTTCTTCAAGGAGGGTAAATTTAATCAGCTGCTCAAAATCAAATTAAGGGGGAAATCAGTTTGGAAAAACACAAGAATTACAATATAGCTAATGACCTGAGGTAATACTGGCAAGAAATTTGCTTTCACATTATAAAATGAAAAATTGTTTCTCTAAGAGGGAACTGCTTGTAGCTCTGATTGCCTGTGGTAGTTCAGAGCCTGGTGTTTCCTTGTGAGAACAATTAAAATGTGCCGCCCTTCCACCATTCACTTCCCCTCTATTATAGTAGTAACACCAACAGTTATTATACTGTGATCAAGCCTGTCAGTGTTTCTATCATTGTATTATTTTCTAACTGGGATGTTAAACTGGAAATGTTTTCCCAGCCCAGTCTGAAACAGCTTCTTGCAGATGATGGTCTATGAGTGATCCTCAAGAGTCGTATCTTTTGCAGAAACACAGGCTGTCCTACAGCATCAGTCCTTACAGGAACCATCTCTACAGCTGGGAATAGAAAGTGGAATCCTGCATTTGACTGCATCTTACTGCAGAGAGGGATTTGGATTTTAACGTACAGATTATTTTGATTAACATGGGTGTTGTAAATGCAGGCAAACCCAATGGGAAGAAATGAGGATGCCTGACTCAATACAGAAAGCTGAATGATTTCTTTATTATAACTATGCTAAAATACATTAATATACTATATAAAGGAAGATACTAAAACGACATACTACTTTCTCTGACTCTATCGCTAACACAACTTGTGACCCTCTCTCTTGAGTCCAGACACAGGTGGATTGGATTGGCCATCAGGCTCAAACAATCCTCATCAGAATCTAATCAAGTACTCACTCCAGGTAAACAATTCTCCAAACACATTCCACATGAGAAAAACAAGGAGCAGAAATATAAATTGTTTTCTCTTTCATTTCTCTCTGTGCACCCCTATGAAAAATCCTGAGAGAGGGAGAAATGTGCTGCTACACATGGGTGAGTAGAGGGTCTTTATTTGGAGTTGAAAGGGGGAATGTCTTCCCCTGCTGATTTATTTCCAGTATAAAGGGAAGACACTGAAGGAGCTGTGGCTCAAAGGTACTGCTGCTGTTTTCTCATCCCTGAAGGTGATCTCTTCGGGCATAAATTTGTCTCTCTTATTGACAGAGAATTTGGAGATGGTGGCCAGAGGCTGCAGCCATGACTCAGTAAGAAGGGGAAAAGTGATGCTCTGATATTACCTAGAATTGCATTTAACTTGAACCAGCACAGTGCCTTGCTCTTCTGTGACCTTTACCCATCAGGAGTTATTAGCTAATTGAATTCAGAAGGTAACTCCCTAACTGTTTTCAAACTAAATTAACTTGCTTCAAGGGACCAAGTTGTGTTTGTATTTCCACAGAGATAATGAGTTTAGGCTTCAACTGAAACCTTGCCAGATAATGAGGGAAAAATAAATCAATGACCTCACTCTTATCTGGTCTTAACAGGCAGGCTTTCCTTTGCTAAAAGTGACCCTGAAATGGTCTGGATTGATTCACACAAATACGGAACCTTGCATCCTGCTAAGCAGAGCTGTCCTGGGGAACACTTTGCTCCATGAGGAGATCTAATCTGAACATCAGCAAAGCTGCAAGGATTTGAATCACAGCTTTTCTTAGAGTCAAAATGAATGCTTCTGAGAAATTCAAATGAGCATTAAGATGAAGAGCTGAGGAAGAATTTAGCTTCAATATTTATTAGAATAAAAAACCCCACATTTTAACACTTGTGCCTGGGACTTAAAAGTCTTCATAGGCATATACTTTTCTGATTCTCCATAGACATATGCTTCTCTGATTATTTAATTAGCTGGTATTGTTAAATAAGAAATGCTTTGCAGCCATTAAAGGGGAGATTGTTGCCTGCTGAGAGCTGGTGTAGCTGTATTGTTGGAGATCCTTCCTTTGGTGCCTTGATTAATGGAAGAAGTATGCAGCTCAGAAATGTTCCTCTCTAAAAGCACCTCCTTACTCTCTATATGGATCTCTCAAATGAAGGCTTAAATCTTCAGGTAATAAATGTGATTAATAATAGTTTTAGAGACTATTGAGGCAATCTGTTCAAATACACAGAAGTAAGAGGCAGGAGATTTTAATTACTTGTAAAGAATCTGTAAAACCTACTCTTAATGTCCAAAAAAGAAAATTGAAATTTTATAGTAGCAATAGGAGCAGTAGTAGAAAAGACCATTCTGGTCTAATAAGAGAGGTGATGATTTAGGGAGAGATGATTGCTTTTATCAAATTTGTTGGTACAGGTTGTATAGTGCACCAATTCTTCTATTGTTGGACATCAAGGAAGAAGTGCCCCAAGGCAAAATCCCTTGGAGATGTTCAAAATCTGACTGGACACAGCCCTGAGCAACTGTCTTTTTTTGACCCTGTGATGGATGATCTGCCTTTCAAACTCAACCAGTCTGTTACTTTGTGAACCTAGAATGCATTTTTAATGAGTGGCTAGGACCTTCTCATGGCAACTGGTGCAGAGAACAGAGCCCAGGTCCCCAGTAGGGGAAGAAGTTTTCTGGAAAGGTTCATGAGGTTTTTAATTCATGAGCTTTCTCTCTCATGAATCAAACTGGGCTCCTTGTGTTGCTTTGCTTTTTGTCCTTTTGCAAAACCAAAGTCCCATGCAACTTTCAAACAACTTATCTCCTGGGAAGTGTATGTGATTCCAGATTTATCAGCCTGCAAACTCTGAGAAGTTGGCCTTTGGACATAAGTGAGATCTACTCAGAGCAGTCTTCATTTGTGACTGGCTTGGGTGTGCTTACTTCAGTGCTGCATCCAAAAGGATAAATGAACTTATTAGGGAGGTGGTTTCATCTGGAAATAAATTAAATTCAATCTAAAAGCATCATAGGATAAAACAAAATGAACAGAACACTCCCATAAAATAAATCAGATATGGAAATAAAATGTCAGAAGCTGAAATCATTCTATGGAATGAATGATTTGCATTGTAAATAATTTGCAGTGAAAATGTTTCTTTTAAATGGTTACATTTGGAAAATCCTTTGATTAAAGAAATTAAATTAAAATATCCTCTGCCTTATTTAAAATATTTCAATGTTTTTATATGTTGTTTCTGTGATTATTAAGATTAAAAGAATATAAGACAAAAAAAGTAGATGTTTGACAAATGACTTTAGGTCATTGTCTTCAAGAAATTGCCATAGTTCCTTAGTGACAACTTGAAGATTATTATATAGTCAAAGTGCTGTAGGGATGAGAATTAAGGCTTGAACTTTAGGAAAATTAGGACGTTTTCTGCCAAGAAAAGGGAAGGCCTGAGTCCTTGCACTTGGTGGGGATCCAGAGACCACACAGAATACAACATGCTAACTTATCTATACAAAAAGCTCATACTAACAGTGAAAAAGTTGGCTGCTATTTGATTGTAAATGTGATTAAATAGATAATTTTATCAAAGAGCCAAAGCTGATTTGTTCAGCTGGATA
Organism: Taeniopygia guttata; assembly: GCF_048771995.1. Lineage (NCBI taxonomy): Eukaryota > Metazoa > Chordata > Aves > Passeriformes > Estrildidae > Taeniopygia > Taeniopygia guttata. Next base: position 102,308,383 of record NC_133024.1, on the reverse strand, counting down.
CATCTTCACATGAACCACAGCTTTGATTATAAAGCTTTCACTCTAGTTTTAAGTTGTTTTGTGGTAACCACACACTTCTTTTCCTTTCTTGTCAGTTGTTGTCCTGCCTGTCCACTGCTCCCAGGGCTCCATCAATTTTATCAATGGTCACCTATTATCAGCAATTACAAATGGCAATTCCCCAGTCTCAGGGCAGTTAAAAATGCATGAAAGCTTCATGTTATTTGAGGACTGTTTCCTTCCTGCATGAAGCTTATGTGGGCTCACAGATGTGCTCACTTAGACTCCAAGCACAAATACACCTCGTCCCCTTCTCTTTTCATGTCCTGAAACTAAAATAGATTGGATTAACCCTGATGGTAAGACTGAATGTCTAAACATATGAAGAAGGAAAGTTTGTGCTTGATTCTGTAGTTTTGATCTTTTTGTTTGGGTCCTCTGCATGCCTCAAACTTTCCCCACAATTGGGGTTATCATAACCACTTGCTTTCTGTCCCTTGTGTGCAATCTCGTTTCTACAGAGGTGGGAGTTTGTTCACTGTCCTTTTTCCCCACAGGCAGCATTAATGAGCTCTTTCTCTTCCACCCACATGCTATTTTCAGGAAATGTGTAGGAACTTAATGACTGTAAGACTTCTGACATGTCTTATTAGATCTAAATTGTCCAATGGGTTCACAAAAGGTTAGGGAAGAGACACAACAAAAGACAAACAGTCCTGGATGCAGACATGAAGAGCCTTGTTTCCTTAAGAAATGTTAGTATTTTAGCTTTCACTCAGAGCTAACTAGAGGAACATCAGGAAAGAAACAGTGCTTTTCTGCTCAGATGGTTTTTCAGACCTAGGACTTTCAGGACAGGGCAGTGGCTGAAGGAGCCTGGCTGATTGCTTCTCCCATGCTTGATCAGTCTGGACAAGTCTGAGCATCCCTGTCCCTGCTGACCCACAGCAGGGCTTCGTGGGTTTCCTCTCACATGTGCAATCTTTGTATTTCTTGGTTTTAATGTTTGCCAGTGTATCCACTCTGAGCTGAAGAAGGTCATCATAATGTGACAATGTGGAAAACTGTTCTACTAATTCAGTCCTTTAACAAATTATTCACTTTTGCTTTCCTCAGCAGGTTGCTTGCAATGATCCTTCTTCCTCTGCCTTCCCTCTCCTAAGTATCAAAAACCTGGTAAGGTGAAACCATTTTGAAAGAGCTGGTGTCCAAACAGGTGAGAAAGACTTCCAGAATTGCCACTGGCATCAACCTTCTCTTGGAAGCTTTAAACTGGGCCACTCATTATTCTTCCTCTTCCAGCTGCTGAGTTTCCAAGCTCAGATTTTCTGTGCCAGCAGCAACTCACTGCCTGCAGCACTACAAGTGCTTTCTGCTTGCCGAGATGAGTTCTGGATACTCTTTCAGTCACAGCAGTATCTTATCTCTGGTGCCTGATGAGTCCTTTCCAGGTACCCTCAACACTTAAGCACTCACTCATCTCCCTCTTGTTCTTACCCCAGGGCCTTGCCCAACTGCTGGGGCTGACAAGAGGAAAAGGTCTGAGACACTCCCAGCCAACGTGGCAGGCACAAAGTCAGAGCAGTCTTGTGTCTCAGTAGGGATTCTCTTTTTATGTAACCATATGCATAAAGTAGCAGTAGCTTGAATTTTTATCATAGGATATAGGGGGTGTGTGTTTTGGAAAGAGCTGTGTTCATGCAGGTTGTTGCTGTAGTGTAGGAAGTCTCAGACGTTGGGCTCCAAGTTTTCATTTTGCTTAAAAAGAATTGAACTGAAATGAAACAGTCCATCCTGCTTAAAATATTTCCCCTCTCTCTATTTGTTTTTGGTGGGGAAACTTAAAAAGTATGTTTTAAATTCTAATCAAGGAAGGATGTTTCCTTTTAGAATTACCTGAAGATGTGATTTGAGGTTTATTTTGTCACAAAGTCAAGATTTCCTGGCTGGCAATTCCTACTAGTTGTGTATGCTATGTAAAGCAGAGTCAGCTAGCTCAAAGGCAGCAGGTGGTTACAGATGCTGTGATACTTTCAGTGAGACTATTGAAAGAAAAGCAGAGATGGACTTATATGTTGTTAAAGTTTAGGTGGTTTAGTGTACTATCAAAAAGACATCACAACAGCTACCTACAACTTTCCTTAGTGAAGATGGAAAACACCAATTTAATGTGGAGTTGGTATGCATAATTATGTTCAAATTCTGCTGTAATAATGTTGTCCATATTTGCGATACTGTAAATGTGAAAATGAATTTCTGTCTGAAAGAGTGCCAGTGTGAAGCAGCATATAATTTTGTTTTTGTTTGTGCTGTACTCTGCATAATTACTGTAATTATGCATATTAGGCTGTTCTGTGTAATGGCACCAGAAGGTAGATAATTTTGCCAATGGAGCAGCTTATATACATTTTGTACCATCTACAGAAGTGCTTTGAAGATCACTTAATACTGCTGATTTGCCCATAATAGGTCAGAAATTATTGCTGCTGCTTCCAGAATGTCTATCTGGAAGAGATGTCTTCCATAAAATTCAGGTGCTACTAAAAAAATCAGAACTTTGTGTCTGAGAAAACAGAGAAAATAAAAAGTATAAAAGTATTTAATTAGCTTTTAGGGCCTCTATCAGTATGATGTGACAGGAAGATGCAGCACAGATTATACTTCCACAAGAAATTGCAAATATAGAGCCACAGTACCCTAGAATGGCCTGGGTTGGAATGGACCAGCTAAATATAATTTATTTATTTTTCAACAGAACAAACTTAAATCAAGATATTTAATAAAGAACTAACATAAAAACTTAATTTAAAAATTATTCTAAGCAGAAGCACATTGATGGTAGAGAAAACAAAAGGGGGAGGGAATGGAGATGAGAAAAGTGGAGTCAGGCAGGGTGAGGTGGGCATGAGTGAGACGCTGTGTGGGTGAACTCAGAGTTTCAAAGGAAAGGTGACATTTAGGAGGTGGTTCTTTCAAATGTTCAGGAAAGATGTGTACAAGTAATCTTTTTTGCTGTATGAGGTAGTTGTTAGTAATGGTATTAGGGTAACTGGAGACCTCAGCCATTCTCCAGGAGCCTTTTGTGTGCAGCAGTGGGGCTGCAACACTGGGACCAGCTCTCCTGCAGATCTGGCTCTGTCTGGCACTCAGTTGCAGTGGCCAAGCTTTTCTCAGCATGGAAAAACCTGACATGGGGGGTCCTGGGGGTTTCTAGGTGGTGGTCTGCAGATGCTATGGCCCGGGAGAGCCTGGCACATGGATTTGTACACTGCTCCCTTGCTCTCTGTGAGCAGCACACTGTTGGGAATAGCCTTTTTCAGTTGTTGCTGCTATCCCTCAGAGTGATGGATATTGCACAAGGTTGTTTTTTTTTTGTGGTTTTTTTTTTTTTTTTTTTTTTTTCTTTTTTTCTGCCAAAAGGCTCATGGGTAGATAGGTAATGACTCATTTGTCAGAAAAGTTTGGGAACTAGTCACTGAAAGCAAAAGCAGAGTTGTTTGGGGAGATGAGCAGGGCACAGGGTCTAAAGCTGCTGTGATTTGCTTTTGTGTTATGCTCTGCATACTCATCAAATTAAGGCTCTGTTCTGTGGGAAGGGATGCATGAGTGACCCTGCTGGGCAGATGCATTAAAAGTGTCCTCAGCCCTGGTAAAGCAGGAATACTGCTGCTAGATAAGAGCAGATTCTCTGAGAGGATTTTTATGTCTCTCCATGCTGAATGGATTCACTCTGAAGTAAAAGCCACATGAAAGCCTTCAATGTCATTTTTAGCTCTCTTTCAGAAGGCATAGTTTGGGAGCACAGATTTAAGATAGGCTGTGTGGGGCACACTGTTATTTATCTTGTATTGATTTGGCAATCATAACCTGAGCTTTCCTGAGATGTCATGCCCATGGCTCCCTTCTTGTTTGGTAAAACTGACCTGCCACTTGCCATTCATTGGAAAGGCAGCAGCACACCTTGCCATGGATTTGAGCTGGCACATTCACCCTGCACCGTTTTCTTTTTTCACCCAAATCAGGGTTGCCCCCATCCAGCTCTGGCAGGGGCTGGCTGTGGCTGTATCCTCTACTTGGTCTCTGTTTGAGGGGACTCTGCACTCACATGGCATGTGAGAGTCTGGGTTTTGACATCGTGCCAGAAGTCAGAAAATAATAATGATTTGGCTATGGTAGGCCTGACAAAAGGCCATTTATTCCTCTCTGAAATTTGGTTGAATTAATTTTGACTCATGAAAGCAGGCACAGATAAATGTATTTTTCCCTGAGTGATTTGAAATGATGATTGTTTCTTTATTGACTGATGTGCATTTCAGTCAACCCACTCTTCTTTTGTTGACAACTTTGTAGAATATTTGAGGTAATAAAAAGCTGTTTTCTCTTTGTTGGTCACCTCAAATGTATTTGTATTCTTCAGACAAAATTGTTATTGCTTTGGTTAGTATCTAAAAGAAAAAATGGTTATGGAAGTTGCAGAGCCTTGTTTATCAGCACACAGTCTCAGGGAAGGGTGCTGTCATAATATAAAACTTAAGTCAAACTTTCTCCTTAATAAGGAAGGTGAGAAAAACCAGTCAGATCACAGGAAAAAAGAATTTATATTAATACTCAGAATGAAATCAGATGGTGAGATTTAACTGTAGAGTAGTCAGCTGAGTGAGGCTTTTAGTTTGGTATTGGGAAGGAAGCTGTAGTTCTCAGTGACCTGGAGTCACTGACATGGCTGGGGATGGTTTTGCTCTGATGTGAACAAGGTCTGAACAAATTTTTCAGCCACTGCTAACTTTATTTCCCCAGGAAGTTTTTTAGCTGGAGTGTCTTTGTACTGCTTTTTTTCTGCTGGCACAGTAAACTTTAACTACTTCTGTGCTACTAACACCCTTGTTCTGAGAACATCTTGGATTTGTTTTTTAGTCTTTACTTTCATTCCTGAGATAATATTTATCATTCATATAAAAGGGTATAGCAAAGTGGAGGCCATAGTCTCACTCTGTGCTGCACTTCCCTGGGTGATACAAGTAGTTCCCCTACAAGGTCAAGCAATCCAAGTGTACTTGAAGAGTTTGGACAGTTTCACTCTGTTTTTCAGGAGATATCAAATGAAAATCTGTCTTGTTTTGATGCATGAATCTTTAGCAGTACTGCTTGCCTAAACTAAATTCTCCAGCATAAAATCAATCGGATATTCAAACTTGTATAGTGGAAAGTCTAAATGTCATTCATTTACTTGCAGGGACATGACAGTATTCATTGATTTCTTAAAACCAGTGAGTTATTCCTTGGAATATCAAAAAGAAAACAGAAAATAGGAATGAGGAAAACTTATGTCACATTCTTTTTTTGAATTCTGGATATCAGATTTTGGCCAGTAATTCCTAATGAACGTCAGCAAAGAAATACCATTTCAGACCAGTTTGGGATTTGTGGCTTAGGGTCTCCCTCACTGCAAATCTACCAAAATCTGTGAGCAAGTTTCATACCCCCAGGCCAAAAGTCTGGACTTGTTGCAGAAAGAACCCTAATGGTTGAACTTAAGGACCTTAGAGGTGTCCAATCTAATTGAGTCTATGGTTCTGAGCTGAGAGGAGCGCTCCAGTGTGTTGCAGGTGATCCTGGAGATCTCTCTGGCCCACAGGAGGGAAGGTCCCTCCAGTTTTGTGAGAAATGCTGGGCTTGGCCAGTTTGGAGGAGCAATTGGAGCTGCAGGGCAAAGGAGACCAGAGTTTAAATGTCATGAGCCACACTGCAGATGAGTTGTTGGTCTGGTCACCAATAGTTCTGTCAAGTTAATAACGCCATATGACTATAGCAAAGTTGTATAAAAATAACTTTATCCTTGTATAAGAAGTACAGGATAGACTTGCAAAAGTTTTTAAAAAGAGTTGTGACTCTCAAACTAAATTAGGATTTTTTGGGTGCAAGCCCAGTGATGCTCAATAAATACATAATTGGCAATAAAATTGGCTAAAGTAGATAATTAGCAATGTTTAAGTGAATTTACTTCAAGTAAATGATAATATATGAAGTAGGTTATATGCTGAGAGATCACAGACAGTTACTTTTCTTTTAATTAGATTTGCCTGTGTGTTCCCAAAGATGGGCATTTTAGTTTGTGAGAGAAAAGCAGTTTGGTCTGTTTTTCAATGAGTTACTCATTTTTTTGCTTTCTGCAGCTTTGCTTGCAGAGGATGATAATCAGCTGAAAAATGGACAAAGTACTATGAATATTTTTATTGTCAGTCGTATGGATTATAGCTCTGACTTAATGAAGAAAGTCAATGTTCCCACAATTTCAATATGTGAAAACAATTGGCCTTAAAACCCAATGTGCTCCCAAGTATTACTTAAAGCAAGAAGTTTGGACAATTTTTCAGGAAAAGCACTAGGTCTCCTCCATGTATTCTTCTTGCTAATTTGATTTCTTTTTGTTCCATGTTATGTATATGTATAGCAGTAATGTATTATGAGTTGCTTAATTATTCTTCACCTTGCCTCTTTTGCCTTCAGCTACTACATCAGCAGGTTGTGGCTAACATCTAAGTGATTTTGAATGTAAGACCAGTGATTGCATTCTGCTGCTAGTTTGTGGTCATGGTGATGGAAACTGAAAGTTAAGAAGTTATTATTTTTTTGCCTTTAATTATCTGTTTTCATTTTCCAATATTTTATTAAAACTCAAGTTAATTTTAGACTGACAGAGATTTCCAGGTAGACACTGACACGTGTACATGATTACATCAAGCTTACTGAACCAGTCCAGCTACTACACAGCTATATTTCATTAAAATATTTAATATTTCCATAAAATATTTTCAGATCTTAGCCTTTAGTGCTGGGAGCTTTTACATGTTTTGAAAACTTTACGTATACTTTTGTGTAGAGAGCTGGTGCAGCTGAGACATCTGTCATGGAAAGCTATCAGAGGCTATATTGTCACTAAATCTCCACATGAGGAGTGAATTGACAGTAGCAATTCTCCACTCCACTTGTCCTATTCCAACAGGGTTGGAACAATGTTGTTGCAATGACAACATCCCTTGGGAGATTTCTGAAGTAATTTACCACCAGAATATGCAGCAGTATTATTATTGGGAGTCATTAATAACATATTTATATTATTTATATATCAACATAAATGCACACATGTGTATCCAAACAATGTAAAAAAGTTTGAATTCTCATATGCAATTATGCACAAGGGATAATTTTCTGTGTCTATGCACAGCATTATAAAAAGGATTTCCTCACTTCTATTTAATGAATGTCCAAGTTATAGACTGTTTTTTCAGACAGGGAACACATCAGAGATTATGTTCAAATGGGAAGGCACTCTGCTCACACTGAGACACAGGGTGTTTTGAGTGCTAACCCTTTTGTAGGCATAAATCTTGTTTCATAAGTTTTTAAGCTTTTATCATTTTTAAAGAGTAATCATTACTATCCCTTCCTAGCTTCTGCCAGATAAAAATTGAAATTACATTTAGGAGCAATAAAAAAGTGTATGTATAGCAAAGGAATATTTTACTTTCTGGATTTTATTTTTTTTACTTTAGGTGGTTACACTCAAGGTTGAAAATAGCAACATGTACTGATGTAAAGGATTTACCAGTTCCTTAACAGATTGTGTTGAGAAGAAAACAACAAATCCAACAAGGAGAAAAATCAGGAAGGGAGTAGATACAAATTTTACAGGCTTATAAGTGAAAACACATAATTCATGTTGTGCTCTTACAAGAATTCATATTAGAAAAGTTCAGGCAATAAGTAAGTACAAGTGCTTTAGAACAATGTAAGTGAGCTCCTTCTTTTGAGGCTCTGTTGAGAGAAAATTAGGCCTAATGTAAGAGTACTATATTATAATTAAAATAGCTTCATAAAATAATTTCATTTATATAGCAGAGGGCAAAAGTTGTGGGGAGGGACCTGCAGATTTACCAGGGTCCATTTCATTGTGTACAGTAGAGATAACAACTCCAGTTTTTGTTCTCAAAGCAGCACAGATGGTCAGATAAGGGAACAGAGAAAGAAAGAAAAAAGTCTAGACATTTTTAACAGACACTAGCAGTGCTTTTATTTTTTGATTTTTACTTAATTTTGAAATTTCTAGAATAAATGCATGGGATGGCCTGCCACTAACAGGGTTTTCCTGTCTATTAGTTAGAAAAGGATCCTAAAGTTTGTGAACAGCACCAGAACTGGTTTTAAGGAGGAGACCCAGACCCATGAGGGAGCAGGACCCAGGACAGCAGTAGGCAAAGACTTAGACTTGTCCCAGCTGTTGTGTGTGCCAGCTGCAGGTTTGGTTCTGCTGAGAGCTTGGAGGCTCTCCTGGTCCTGTCCTGTTGTGGCTCTAGATGGAGATGAAGAAGAGCAGTGTCCCTGAAAACCTGCTCCTTCAGTCCCTCACTGCAAGACTCAAGTGCCCTGGAGACAGTCTGTACATCTCCTCCTGTTTTGTGTGAGCTGTTGTCAGGCAGAGGGAAGTCTGAGGTCTTGACCTGATTGGAGGCATGAGTTACAAATGTCCCACACAGAATCAAACCTCCCACTCCAAGATGTGCATGAGATGCATGGAAACCAAAGCAAAATCTCAGCTCTCAGATGATGTCTTCCTCAGGCTGGAAAAGTAGGGCAACAATTTTGACTTTGATAACTTTTTTTTCTGTGAAGAGGATGGGATGAAATGCACTGAAATTATGGATGAGTTGGGGCTAGAGAGTCTTTGGTGTAGCACGAGGCAGTGCCAGTACAATCATCGCTGGTGCCAGTGCAGGCTCCGAGCTGACAAATGCTGACTTCTACAGAGAACTCTGTAGACTGCAGAGAGAATTGAAGTTCTGCACAACCATAAATATTTAATTCCTATTATTGCATGCTGAGAATTGCAAGACCATCTGCAAAACACTGTAAAACATAGCATAAAAATATATCAGAAATGCAAATATGCTGTAAATATTGGAGGGAAAGCAGAAGCATAAAATTAAGTCTAAAGCTTATTTATAACTATAGCCCTCAGGATTCTCTTGTGCCTTGTGGTGATATTTTGTAATTATACCAGCAGGTAAAAATGACCAATTCTCTCCTGGCATAAAGTATGTTATGATTTAATTAAAGCAGGAAGCTAATTTAAGTGGAATTGAGAAAGACTAAATCAATTATGAAGAATGCTATTATTAGATTTGAAAGTCTAGCAAAATTAGTCAAGTACTATAGCACCACATTTTCTCCTTTTTAATGTAAGAAAAAATATTAGTCCATCATTGCCTCCAATGGTTCAAGGAAGGTAATTCACAAAAATTGAGAGGTAACGTTTTCAATCAATTAAGACATAATAAAATAATCACTTGAATTTCAATAGCATTTTGGCAGAAATAGGTGTTTTTCATTGAAAACAGAGGTAGTACAGCCAAGTGCCTTTGGTTTGGAGGTGCTATTCCAAATCCTTTGTAAAGCTCCCATTTGTTTTCCTCATGCCCCCATTTTGCCCTGTAAACCAGGCTCCCCAGAAGAAAAGGGGGAATTATATCTTCATGCAGGACAGGATGCACAACTGGACTACAGAGCTTGGCCTACATAAAGAGCAACATAAGTCAATCAACAGTTATTAGTCCTTCTTTCCCAGTGTTTTTGGTGAAAATATAGTCTTTTTTTTTTTTTTTTAATTTGAGATGTTACTTTTCCATAGCAAAAGTCAGAAATAGTAACTTGCTTTTCAACTCTTTTTTTTTCAATGAAATTTCTTGTTCAGCCATTTTAAAGAGTTCTTCTCCATTGCCCTTATCCTGAGCCTTACAAGCTGTGTCTGGACTAGTGGTTACTTTTCAAAAACATCAGTATGTTAAATCTTTATTAAACATTGATCAAGTAAGTAGTGGAAGTGCTAGAGGTGCAATTAATATTCCTGAATATTATGATGTGCCAGTCTTCCCACATTGCCAGAGGAGAACATTGTGTCTTCTCAATACACATCCTTCTGCTCTTCTCTGCCCACTCAATGGCTTGCATACAGAAAGCTAATGAATGCATAACTGAAATAAGGACATTATTGATTTTTCTAGGTGAGAAAAGCTCCCCAGGGAATAGTTTAACAGGCTGGAACTGCTTACACAAGCTGTACCAGTGCAGCTTCAAAAACACCCTATATATGGCCAGGGAGCTGAGGTCTGGAAAGGTCAGAGGGGCAGGATCAAATCTTTGCTCTTCTGTGATTTGGGAGCTGATATTTCTGCCTATTGATAAGAGGGATGGAGGAATGGTCAGAAATTGTGACAGAACAATGCAAGTGGAGCCATAGGATGTATCTTCTTTGTGGCCATAGGCTACTCTAGAACATGTCTAGTGTAGTGGAATAGCTGCACAGCCCAGCCCTCCCATGAGATCAGCAGGCACATGCAAGACCTTGTGCAAGACCTTGAAGTGGTTCAGAAGGTTTTCAGTGCAGAAGCTGTGACTGCTTGGTTTGCTCTCAGACAGAAAGTTGTTTGTTGCAGAATGGTGTGGTGATTTCTACCTCACTATTAGTGCTATCTCAAACCAACTGAGTTGAAATAATTCAAGCCACTGCCCTTTGACTAAACTGAACTGAGGAGATGTGAAAAACCATTCACTACATCTCAGATAACCTCTAGATGAGCAGTATGTTAATTTCTCACAGTTGCCTAAAGCAGTTGGAGACTTTATAAGCTTCTAACAGCAAAAAGTTACACTTGACATTGTTATTTATACCAGGTATATCATAAAACAAGGAATAAAACAAATGAGGTTAGCTAAAGTGATTTTCCAACAGAAATATGTCTACACTGGCAAGTCTAAAAATGTCCTATGATCTCATTTTTCCTCTCCCTTGTTTCCTTCATCTCTCCCCTCTTTGCTCCCTTCTTCCTTAGGTATACATAGAAGATGATTATATTGGCAAATATTCCAAGAGCAGACCTTGCCTGGGATGAAGTGACAATAAAAGCTCACTGCAGGGGAAGACAGCTCCAATAGGTATTCCCACAAGGCAGCTTAACTCAAATGTCTGTATGCTTTCACTTTTTGCAATAAGCCTGTGTCAGTCTGACTGAACACTTAAATTCTGAATGTTCTTGCTTCTGATGGGCAGGCTTACCTACCAACACTATTCACCAGTTTTGCCATTCAAGAGTTTATTTCCTCTATAAAAACAAACAAAAAAAAACTCCCAAAGTTTTTGAAGTACTGTATGATGATTGATCACATGAGTTCATAAATTAATTTTTAAAAAAGTGCTTGGAAGTTGATAGATCTTCATTGGCCATTTATCAGTCCAAGCTCAAGAGGATTCTCAATATCTTTTATCAGCAAAAAACCCCTTTTCAGTACAAACTGCTTTGCAGCACTCAAGCACAAAACCAGCCACAATAAAGTAAAATCTCACAATGCTTTAGAAATTAATTTTAGAAAAGAAGTGGCAGTAATAAATGTTCTCCCAAAACCCAAAAATCTTTCTCATAACTTTATGTACCTTGCTGAGAAGTTATTTTTTCTAGGCATGTATGAAATCAGCTAATGGTGTTCTGTCAAGGCTTGGATTTCACTTCAGAAATGGTTTATATTAATTTTTTACAAATTTACTATGAACTGTCTTAATCTAAACTGAGATGAAATGCTCTTAATTGAAATATTACTTTCTACAAATGGTTGTGCAATACTGGCTATGAAATTGATTTAATTTAATTGGTGCAACCAGTCCTTCATGGCCCTCACTACAGGAGACAGCAAGATGCATTTCCTTCCCATAACACCCTCTGCTTCCATTACCCAAGACTCATTTGCTGCATTTATTTGGCAGGAGGAGGAGGTTTCTCAGTTCAACTCCTGCTCTCCAGCCACTAATCCTTCTGGACTGGTCTGCAATTTCTGCTGCAAAACACCATCCCAGTACCCAGGCCAAATGAGCTGGTTCAGCTGGCTGAGCCCTTGCAGGATCCAGCTTCAGGTGGTGATCCCACATCTGAGATGCAGCTTTAGTGTGATGGAGGCAGATTTAGTGTGATGGAGGCAGCACGTCTGTGTTGGAATCCCTGCTCCTAAACCACAGCAGGAGCTTGGTAAGAGGGACCACTCCAAAAATGTCCCATTATAAGTAGGTGTATGAATGCATAATGAAGCTGGTATTTAGTTTCTTTTCTTTACTATAAAAAAGCCTACAGTGGTCAGCATTCTTCTAAAGTCCTAAGATGCCTGTTAAATATTAATTTGTCAGCAGGTTCTGAATCTACACTCCAGGTAAGAATTTATACATCTGACATTACAGTCTAAACTGGTGATTGTTTCAAGTCACTTGTAGAGGGTAGATTTTCCTCTGTCTTCAGTTTACTTTACCACATGAAAAACAGTGAAATACTGTCCAGTGCTAAAGACCAGACATATTTTAATGTAATTCTAAAAGTACCCTCCAGGCTCTCCAAGGTTGCCTCTTGGGAGACTCCTTGTTACTGGTGATGACAAAGTTATATTACACAGTTAGTCTCAGAAATTAGGGGAATATATCCACTGTCTGCCCAGAGCTGGCCTTGCTTTAGGCCCTGCCAGGGTAAGAGCTATGGAAAGTTCTTTTGGGCTGATGTGAAATCATTAGTAACAAAATTTATAAGGATGAAAATGATCTATTCAGATGTGTTTATGGTTGGTCCATTAGTTAGTGCCAAGCATTGCTCAGGCTGGGGCTGGCTCATGGTCTCCCTGCCTGGATGCTGCTCTGTGCTGGTGCCAGTCTGGCTGCTGGTCTGTGCCTACAGCTCTGGACATGGCAGAGCTGTACTCTTGGTTTTTCTTCACCCTGAAGTACATGAGGGGGCACCTTGTGTTCACACCTTCCTCTCCCTGGGAATGTGTCTGGATTTCAGGTCCTTACAATTTGGGCTGTGCCTCAGGTGCACATCTAGAGCTGAGGAAGAGGATTGTGTTCCTGGTTTGCAGAAGAGATGTCTCTGCTCAGATCTTCTAGTCTTCATGTCTTTGACCCTTTTGCTTCTTTGGACTCTCTTCCTGCTGGTAGCAACGCTTCTAAAAGCCTGAGATGATCTTGTTCTCCTGTACACTATCTCTGTGTCCCTTTCGACTCAGAAAATTCTGTGATTCTGTATCATTGTTTGGTTTATCATCCTTTAGTTCCTGTGCCAACATCCTGCCAGCCCATTATAACTTGCAAAACTTACAGGTGAAAGTCCACTGGAAAATATCAAAGCAGCTAATGTTAAGTTTCTTCCCTGAAAAACATTTCCTCCCTGCTTTGTTTTGAAATATTTTGAATGCTTTTCAGGGAGGAAACTTAACATGAGCTGCTTAATGGCCATGCAGCCCCTAAATGTTTCCAGGACTAACTGAACCATTTCAGGATTGCTCTTTTTTCCAGTACTCAAATCCTAATTTGAGGGCTGATATCTAAAATAGGAAGACTGGCATCTCTCAGTTCGCTGATATTAGTGCTTTCAGAGAGTTTCCTGGCAGCACCCAGTCTTTACCCAGATGTGTGGAGCAACCAGACCTATGGGTATGTATTTGAGGGACTCCCTTTTGCTGTTTTATTCTGTCACTGCCTGTTATTGCTGTTTTTTCTCTGACATTTTTTTCCTTTTTGTTATCCCTGCCTGTTTCTCTTCTGTTTTCATCTGCTTCTCTTTAAATTTCCCCTTCTCAAGGGGTTTCACTGACTACTCACACCCTTTTCTTGCAGTGTTCAACCCCAGATGGCTGGTGCTGACATTACAGCATTATAACTAAACCTGGTTGTGCTAAAACCAAATAAGCAAAATTAAATGTACATTAGCTCACCATTTCAGGATGCCTCTGGACTACGGTTAACATCTCCAAATCCATTAGTGCTCAGCCAGCAGTAAAACACTCTTCATCATATCCCTGAGAGCTGGAAATGCATATTAAAAACCATGTGGTTAAAGCCCCTGATGATCCAAATGCTTCCTCCAAGCCTTGTAAATATGTAAAGTTGTCACGTATTTCATGCTTGTAATTTCTCGTGGATGTGAACTGCCAGTTTTTGCTTATGCCACTTTATTTCAAAGTCACAAAAGAGGATGGGAAGAATGGGAAAAACACCGAGTGGAGGATGATTTGTGCTAACCCCAGTGACATTTATCAGCTGTTGGGCTGATTTCTTTCACCAGCTGTGCTGCCATAGCGAAACACCTCAGGGCTGTGGCAGTGGTTGTGTGGTGTCTGCTGTGTTTTGGGGTGCCCTGAGGACCCAGCTGAACAATTCCAGCACTTACAAAGGATCTGCCATCGCTTGAGGTGGAAGATGTAGAGCACCAGGAAGCAAATGGTAATGTAAGCTCACCTGGGAGTTAACTTGACCTAAGGTTTCATCCAGCTCTGTATAACGAACTTGAGAGAGTGGGGCTTGATAGATCTTATTAAGAACTGGAAATCGAAACTGATATTGCTAAGCAGCAAATACAGTTACAACAGAGAGGATTAGAGGAGTAGACACAGTTCAGAACCGAAATATCAATCTAATTATTTCCAATTCCAATTATGCCCAATGCATGTACTAAATGTTCAGCAGCACCTGGAGTGTTTGCTACCCACTGAGCTTCCAGCAGCAATAGTTTTCACAAATTTGAGAGGTTGTTTTTAAAGGAGATCCTAAACTCTGTGGTGAAGCTGCCTTTGCTATAACTCCAGGGACAGAAGAAAAAACCCCAAAGTGTCAAATATTTCCCATGATGTTCATGGCAGGTGAAACAATATGATTTCCAGCTAAACATAAAAACCACAAAACCAAAACTGAAACATTTGTGAATAGGTACTAACAAAAACCCAGTTACAGCAAAATAATAATATTCTTGATAAAGATTCAATTGAAAAATACTAAGAAAGTATTGCATCTTCCTGGAAGCTGTACTGGTGCAAAAATGGCAATCAAATCTTCAGTGTTTTGCATTTCTGTTGGGGTTTTATGCAGTTCAGCCTTTAAAACCCATATGCACATGAACTAGTTTTGAGCATTCTATGTTTTGCACTAGAGATTTTTTGCAACTATGTTTTGAATGTACGCACACTTGTACTTTGTGGGATACTTTCCAAAGGTGACATAGAGGACCCAGTATAAGAAAAATGTATTTTATTGTGTGAGCAATTAAAGAAGTGATGGACCAAGCATTATGTAAATGTGGATTTTAGAGATTTGCATGTGATTAAGCAAGTTTAAATATCCTGTAGAAGAGCATTGTTTCATTTATTCATAACTTTTAAAATGAATTTGTGGGGTTTTTTTTTGTTGTTCTTGTTTTTAATTCAGTAAAGACAGATTCAGTGTTAACTAATGAAAACATAATTGCTATAGATATGATTCATCCTTGCAAAGAGGGTGTGGATAAGGGAATAGATGTTTTGATCCCTGCAGAACAGAGCAGATGTATGTGCTTCACATTATCCACTGACTGTGTCACTCTGACTTTCATGTATAGTGTGCTGTGTGCTTTGCTGGAGCACCACCTCATTCCCAGGAAATGATGAATCACAAAATCACACAGAATGGGTGAAAGGGATCACCAGAGGTCATCTGGTCCAACCTCCCTACTCAGGAATGTGTTGAAACAATGTGAGTATCTCCAGAGAAGGAGACTCCACAACCTCTCTGGGCAGCCTGTTCTGTGCTCAGAATGAACATGAAGCTTCACTTTCTAGACCTCTGGATTCTTGACAGCTTTTGTGACTGCAGAGGTGATAACAGTTGTTACAGATTGTTTTCTTTCTGGGTTTTTTTATCTTTTTGGTATCCCCAAGGCAGCGAGTGTGAAGAATACAAGATGGATACACACTCCTTGCTGTTCAAGGCAACATTAGGTTGAAAGCTGGGGCTTGCAAAGCCAGTGTCAGACCCCAGTGTTGGCAGTGAGTTTGCCCTCCCTGCTGGAAGTGCTGACAGTGGCACTCTGCTGTACCCTTGTGCAGGTGTGGAGCTGCATGGTGTCCTTGTGGTGTGTGTGTCACACTCAGAATGGCACCTTCTCTGCCCTGGTTGGCAGGGATTGCTTAGCCTTACTCAGGCTGTTAAAGATCTTGGGGGTCAATGCTGAACAGCTGAGGAGAGTAAAATATGCCCAAGGGATTTGCTTTGTCCTTTTCTGTTTTACTAACTCAGTACAAAGGAAAATACTTCCCAGTAGAAGCCCATGGGAGAAACTTTCATCTCATCTGGGTTTCTGCTTGAGACCAGATGAACCAAGAAGAGTTTCTGCAAGAGCAGCCCCTTGCTCATGGAAACAGAGACTCTAGTGGCAGGTTTCACTGTGCCAGTTTGTGCATCAGAGAACTGGATGGGGGAAGAATGTCTACAGGCAGGGACTGCCTAATGCTTTTTTAGATTCAGTCATGCCCCTGGTCCCAGAGTGTGCTGTGGGTGGCACAACCCATTTATAAATTTTTAATGTTGGAATTAAGTTTAAAAAGAGAACAGGTTGAAATCTTATGCCTCTCTATGCCAGTGAAAGCACTCTAAGTTCAAATAGCCTAGTATTTATTCTCCCCTTCACGCTCCAAGGTTTAAAAAGAAATGATAATCTTTTTTTTCCCCTGAACTGTTATCTTGCAGAATAATTTCCAGATTCTGTAGCTGAGATGTAAATATGATGGATGTGATAGAATTACTGAGTTGACTACCAAGAGCACATTAAGTAGTCATAATGAAATTTGGATTAATTGCTTGGGTAAACTTGTTTTTTCTAAGTTTTTAACTTATGAATCCTACCCACACATAATCTGTGTGCTTCATTGATCTTATTCTCCCTTGCTTCTATGGAGAACCTCTGTCCCTGTTCCCTTGAAATAAGTGCTCAGTCATACATTCAGCTGGACCTGTTCTGTGAAGGCTGCTGCTCATAGAGTGAGCAAAGAGAATGGGAGAAAACAACCTGCAAACCAGCGGTTGAAGACAGAAAGAGCAATTCCCATAAATTACATGTATTTGAGGAATATGTCTGTTCTGGGAAATAAAGGTAAGCAAGTTGAAGATGGTTCCATGCTGTGTTATTTCAGCCCATATTCAGTACATTCTAACAGCTCATTTTGAGGACCCATTTCCTTCGTGATTCAGGTTCAACACGTTCTCCAAATGCCAGGCAAACTGTGAGTTATATGGAAACACTGAGCTGCTGTATCTGAGGCTGGACCCAGAGACAGACGAGAGTGGTTGTCAACATACAAAAATGCAGACATACTGTGTGTAATATTTTTTGCAATGGTTCAAAATTCTGTGACATAGAAATCAATAGTGTTAATAATTCTAATGAGAAAAAAATAAAGATTGCTGATTTTAATGTGTAGGAGAAGCTGAAGGCTTTGATTCTACTATTTTTTCCCCACATATTTTAGAGAACTGGCTGCTGCTTTGCACACACATATAGCATACTAATAAGATATTATTTTCTACCTCTCAGATCTCTTTTGAGTTCAAATATACCTATTAGCACCTTTACAACTCAGCTTATGCATATCCCAAGCCTATGTGATTAACTATTTCTACTGTACCATTTGGTGGGTGGCATTGCAAATTACAGAATAACACAGGGAATCAGAGTTTTCTGCTGTGGGTCTGAACACTGTGTATGGAAAATGCAGAGAGGAAAGAAAAAAAGAGATTTAAAGTCATTTGGATGTGCATTATTTAAGCTGGCAGGGATCCAGGGCTTGTAATTTTAAGGCTGTGTATGGGTCAGGATGGTGACTGGTTGAAGGGAAGCCTTGATAAGGGTTTTGAAGGCTGTTTCAGGAGTAGAGGTCAGTACCAGTACAAGTCTGATGGGGGAAATGTGTCTGGCTGAGAACCGCTCCCCAAAGGAAGGTGCAGAGCGAGAGCTGGCTCAGGACAGTCAGCAGGGTGACCATTGCATTTTCTGACTCTGGGCTGAGGTATTTGGCTGTTCCTGCTATAGCAAGATGATGGTAGAAGATGGAGACAAACTTTGCATGGGGAACTGAGGGAGGAAGAACAAGGGAAAACAAGGGGAAAAAAAGAGCTTGTTTTGTTGTGACTGTGAAATGTCACAGTGGTGAGGCACACCTGCCTGCACATCCCAGTGCCACCTTTGGGAGCACCCACTTGTCTGGCTTTTGAGGGCTCTTGATGTGGGTGAAAAAGGCAGTGAACTCACTCTGCTACTCCTGGTAAACAGTTTCTCCATGAGCTTTTTGGAAGCCTGAGGCTGTCCTCACCTGGCTTCTGAGCAGCTTCAATACCTGAACAGTCTTATCATGTTTTATGTTTCCAGGCAACTTTGAAGGCTGCACTCCACTCCCAGGAGGGCATCAAGAGTCTTTCTGCTGAAGACAATAAAGAGTGAGTCAGGTATACAGGCTGCATCAATCTAGGGCTTTTTTTCATCTTACGTACAATTTTTTTTTCCAGGAGACAAAAGTAAAATGTTGGCTGTTCTGAAAAATGCGGTTGGTGGGATGATCCACCTCTGGCAGTAGACTTGGGTTATGGCAATATTGGCTATCACCTGCTGCACTGCTCTCAGAGTCCTGGTGACTCTCCAACTAGTGTTAAAAATAGCTTAAAAGAGAGCTCTCTTGATGCTTTCCTGCTCAGGAACTTTGGCATTGTGGCTGAAGAGGAGAGGGTGAGTCTGTCAGCTGGTGCTGCTGGTTACATTTGAGGTATGGGCCTGCACCATTTACTGCAAAGGTAAAAAACTGGATTGTTTTCTTACCTCTCCTTGAATTTAGCACCAGTTCTACACTGACTGGAGGGATGACCTGCTCTGCTTCTCATTTCTGAGGGCTGGTTTGGACAAGAATCTTTCTGACCCTGATCTCCAAGCATTGCTTTTATTTACAGTCCAGATAGGGCAGGCACTATGTGCTCATCTATGCTTACTTCCAAAGACTCTCCAGACTTCAAAGCAGTGTTCACTATGGTTTCTAGCTACCTGAATGGAACAGATATTTAAAATTATTTCAATCCTATCATTAAATTTTTTGGCCTTTTTTGAAGATATTACTATTTTTTTTCCCCTTAAAATCCTTGTTGTTAATGAAGTTGCTTGCTAGGGACATTTTGTAGAGTACTGTTGTCTTTTGTTCTGCAACCTGCTGGCTTGCTGTCATCATGGGCCATAGCCATAGCAAAATGCCTGCCTTTGCCTTTACAGTAGTGATGCTTAATGGATTTGGCAATCAAGTGGAGTTGCAACATGAACAACTCCTGAAGTTAGGTAAGTCTGAGAGCCCAATTCTTATCCCTAATCTCCATGAGCTGAGTTTAACTTGGACACTCTTTAGTCACCTTCTGGTACAAGACTGAAGCCAGTGTCAACATTTTAAAGTAAATCCAATTCCTGACTTGTCACATTATAAGAATAGCCCCATTATGCTCAGCCAAAGGCCCATTAAGCTCAGTATCCTGTTTCTGACAGTAGCTGATAATTAAGGAAAGGGTGTAACTGCAGGGAAAGTATTGAGTGATATTTCCCCAATATGTTCTCCCACCCCTCAGCAGCTTATTGCTTAAAGATTTTCTGATCTCTGTGTTTAATAAGTCCTTGTGGCCTTATCTTTTGTTGGTTTGTCAGATTCTACTTTTGCTTTCAGCATCTGCAGTACTTTTGGCTATGAGTTTAGCAATTTAATGATCTACTCTGTCAGAAAGCCCTCACTTTTGTTTGTTTTAAAGCCCTGGCTGAAGATTTCATGCGATGCACCTCTATTTCTTGTATTTTGAGGAACAAAACTTTTTATTCATCTCTTTCATGCCACTCATGATTTTATAGAGCTCTAATGAGAACCTAAACTAAATTACTTTTAGTATGATTTAAGGCTCTGTATTATGTCTTATGTTTTCTGGCTGTTTGTATTCCATTTGCTTTTACTTTATGTTTATTTCATCTTTATTTCACAAATTTAATCATTTGGAGGAGGTTATTTTGTCTAATTAAGGTAGAATTAATCCAGGGGCAGTGATAATTTGAGAGCCAGGATTTGAAGGTGGTGTATTTAATCTATGTGTCTTCAAATCCTTTGGATTCAATTTGCCCAGCTTTCATACTGATGGATGCTGTATTAAATTATTTAAATAGATGAATTAAATTTGGAGCAAACAGAGGCTAATGCATTTCACCCTCAAATAACATGCCTCTGTAGCCAGGGAGCTTTTCTAGGAGAACTGAGGAGACAGCAGTGAGCTGGAAGCACTGTATGCAAAACAGGGGGTAAAGGCCACAGAAAAACCCCTTTGATTTATCCTCTAGAACTAATTTGTCGATTCCTTGTGGTCAGATTAGGAGACTGGAGCCAAGAAAGAAACCTCACAGAGATTGACCATGTGAGCTGAAATAATAAGCAGCTGTTGCTCAAGAGAAAGCTCAGACCAGACTTGCAGAAATGTAATTAGCATCATGCTGGCTGAGCTGTTTGCATGCCTAGAGCCTGCATAATGCCCTTCTGGGGGGCAGTGGGAATTTTTAGTCTGTCTTTTGGAGAGAGCATCTTTCTCACTAAGAATCAGGATGACTGGAAAGGGATAAAAGAGATGGAAAAGAGCAGAATATACTCTGCAGTACTCAGGGACACTAGATGGGGATATTTGCTCACTTTGTGGCTCTTGGTATCCCTCCCAGCTTTGGTGGTGATGTTACCGAGGTGCAGGGAGGGCTGGTGACGTGCAGAGGAAGGGATTGATCCGAGAGGGTTGCATGGGACTTGTGGGGCAATCTACGCCCTTGTTGCCATGTCTCACCCTACGGTTTCCATCTCAAACACAGCTGGTCTGTCCAGCTCAGGACACGCTGCGATCTCACTGCTGGCTGTGAAACACAGCTCAGCATCATGTGGGACAGGATGGTCATGGTTCTTCCTCTGCACTGGGAGGAAGAAGGGCCAAATCTTTCCTATGGGAGAGGGAGAACCACAGCCATGGTGATGTTACCTGTGTGTGCCCGAAGCACTGCTGCTGGAGGTGTCATTGGTGTGTTTGTGAGGCCAAGAGAGGGACGTGAAGCTACTCTTTGTATTCCTTTCCTTTACACACCTTTGGCTTGCCAAAGCAGTGTTGTTTAAAGCAGGAGGCTCCTTGCCTGTGTCGAAGACCACCCTTGGTCGCGGGCTGGCTTCGTGTGGTGAAAAAACTTCTCCTCCAACCCGTGCTTCCAAAGAAAGGCTCAGCAGTCTCTTGTTGTTTGGTCTCAAGGCAGTTTATTGCTAGTTATCTAAAAGATTTTCTTCTCAGGCTGCTGCAGTTTGCTCAGCAGCTCAGGCAGAGGCACACACACCCCTGACACCCTCTCTGTCTGCTGACTTCTCTCCCCCGCCCAGGGCTGCTGCTATCTTTTATATGATCTATTACGTGTTACATGTTCACAGTTTTCCCCCAATACCTGCCTTAGCGCTCTCTTGTCCCCCCTTTTGTCCCAGCTAGCTCCATACCTACTACCTATATTAAATGGTGCTCTTCTATTCTAAACCAATCCATAAGTGCCAACATCACCAAAAACATGGAGGTAAGGAAGAAGAAAGAGAGAGGACAGGACAGGCCCAAATCCCTCCATCTTAAAACCTCTGACCCCCATGTACAAAACTAAAACCCTCCTGTACAGCACTAAAAAATTCTTCCCTCTACTTTGTAATTACTTCTACTATAATATCTGAACTTTTGTGACTTCTTGTTCTTCCTGCAAAGTTGGTAAATCATTCCATGGCTCAAACTCAAAATCACAGCTGTTTCCAGATGCCTGCCAGGGTCTCAAATGCTTCTGACCGGGGCCTGGAACCTCCAAAAATGTCTGAGGGACATTTTGAGTTCCAACAGCGTGTCTCAGGAGTGCTGGCTGGCCGTGGTGTGTGAGGCAGGCTGAAGATGGGCTGTGGGACAGGGACATGGCTGCTGCCTGTGCAGGGCCCTGCGCTCCAGGGGGCTTTGGGCAGCCCCAGAGAAGGGCACACCCACAATCACAGGGATTCACCTGTCACTGGTACTTGTGTCAGGAAAATGAATCCACAAACATCAGAGCTTTATGTCCAAAAAGGAGACAGAGAAGTCCTTTTACTTTATTCAAATAAAGGGAGAGGCCATGGGGCATTCCCCTGGGGTCTCTCAAATTTTTGGAGCACGCAGCCTCCTTTTTATTCTAATTTTCCAGCCACATTTCCCTTCTCTCTTTTCCCACTGACTGAGGTATTGAGAGGTGCAGACTTTTGATACACCTGATACCAAAGATTTCCCTCTAATGTATAACCCTCCCTTTTAATTTTTAATTCTTATAGAATTTAGGGGTTTCTCCCATTATTTCTTTCATCTTTCAATGTCTAATTTCATTTATCAGCAAACCTAAAGCTTATTTGTAAAAGAAAATATCTTTTTCCATTCATCAATCAGGGGAATCTTTCCCATTGGTTTTTTTATCTCTCAGTGCTAGTTTTATCTACCAGCAGACCCACAGCTTCTTTGTAAAGACAAATCCACTATTCTTCTCACTTGGGACACATTTCAAAGGTGTCCGTGGGATGCAAGATAGAGCTGATGTGTTCTGGCTCCGTGGGATGCTGGTGGCAGTGTTGGTAAATGCTGCTTCATATATTCTGTGCATGGTCAGGCTGAAAAAAAGGACTCTAAAGAAAATAAGAAAGCCTTGAATTCTCTTGTTAGGCTGGTGAGTAGAAAATGAGGAAAAAAGGTGTGTTGTTGACAGTCTTTGAAATCTGTAAAGGATAGACCATATCTCTTACTAACAATTGTGGGACAGATGTGATAAAAACAACTCACTTGGATCAAATATCTATATTTAGTGTATTAGTAAGAAGCTATTTTGATTTTTTTGTTTGTTTTGTTTTGTTTTACTTTGTTTTGTTTGTTTGTGCCCATATACACTCAGAGGCAGAGGCTCTGGGTAACAACCATTTGTCAGTATCTGCTGACACCAGAATTTTTTCAGCCTTGAAAATGCTTTAGAGTGGTCAGTGAAGCCAAAGGATAGAGAGGAAGCTGCTGAGTCACAGATGGACCCCCATGATTGCTTGTGTTCTAATGACTTTAACCACTCTGACATTAAACACTCCCAGTGTCCTCTCTCACCATCTCCGATTGCTGTTATTCCCAGCAAGTAAGTTGTTAAGTCATAGATTCTAGATGATTGTTAAAGTTTCTTCCAATCCAAACCATTCTATGATTCTGCTTCCCAAAGATCGTTTGAGGTAAAGAAAACTGAGATTTTCTCCAAGTCCCCTTTTGTATTGTAGAAATTTTAGAAAGTTTAGGCTTTAGTGTAGTAAAAGGTAAAGTTGATTTTTAGAAACAACCAATATCCTTTTTTTCCCTATATAGGTTCATAACTTTGTTGTACTTCTCTTAGGCTTGCCTATTGCAGGTTTTATATACAGCCTAGCATTCAGCACACAAACACCTTCTGTGTAAAATTAACAGCTGATGGAAATATTTGGCTGAGCTAGTGGAAGTTTTTGCATTTCCCTTTTCTCAGGATCAGAAGGCTTCCTGAGCTAGATTATTTTCTTGGTTTAGTTTCTGACTCTAATTTTTTTCTCTTTTGCTTTGACAGTATATGTTTAGATGAAAAAAAAAGGGGTGGAGGAGCTCTGTGAGTGACTCCTTTGATGAAACATTAATTGGTATCTACACATGCAGAGGTAGCAAACTGCTATTCTTGAAATAAGATCTCTACCCTTTTTGTGTAAGGGCTTGCATTTCTGAAAGGGATGAATTTCTTCAGCTTATTGCTTTGGATTTTTTTTTTTCAAGTGGAAACAGAGTTTTCTCTTCAACCAACTCCAGTCTCCAATCCCTGACTTTGAGCTTGCTACATTTGGAAATGTACCAAAAGAACTATTCCAGAATAAGATCCCAGGAGGATATTTTAGAACTAGATTAAATTAAATTGGAAATAAGAACTCTTATTTTGGAATAAGAGTGTCCGCTTTGGGATTTATATTGAAATAAACCATCTCAGAATAATTGTAGCTATTTTGGTATATTTCCAAGTGCAGACAAGAGCTGAGCAATGTTCTGAAATAATTATATTAATATCTCATGGATGGATAATGGAGAAAAATGTCAATACTGAATTAGAACAATTTGGAGTGAATGTGTCTGAGGGTGTCATACACTTGTTCAGTGGGGTTTTTTGAGTTTAAGCAAAAGACCTTATCCTTCAGGCTATGTGTATAATTTGTTATTAATATTTTAGTAGCAATACTACTGTGCTAGGAACAGTCTTACAGACACAGGTCCCACCTCTGCACAACCTGCAGTCTAGAAATAATCCATCTGCTTTGTAGTGCTATAGATGTCATCATGTCTGTTTTGCAGATAAAATAGGAGTTCTCAACTCTTTATAACACTCCTTCTTTATAACACTTGTTTATAACACTCCTTGTTTGTAACACTTATTTATAGCACTCTTTGTTCAGGCAAAACTGCTACTTAGGTTTGGTTTATTTTCTTGAAGGAAAACAGAAAAGGCTAGTTACAAGAAGATGGAAATGATAAAAAACCACGCATTTGTTCTGTATTTGTAGTTACTGTGCCACCCCTCTCTGCTTATTTTACTGTAGGTGGCACGTGAGTCATTATTGGTAAGGCAGAGTAATTATTGGTAAGGCAAAAGCTTCATCACATCCTGTGGCAGGGAACCAGTTCAGATGTGAAATGAATGTATCACCTCTATTTACATACACACAGGATGTATGCAGTGCTAGTTTAAAGTTTCTAGTTTCTCATTCAATAAGGCATGCTCACGGCTGAGAAAGTTCTGTTATCTTCCTGGGTAAGATTTTTTCTTCTCCCTTTAGGCTCTTTCATTTGTGCCTTGACTCCTAATGAGTGGAGGTCTCAGGGATTTTCTCTGTGGCAAGAAAAGGTCAACTCTGTATTTACTCATATTCTAATCTTCCATGTACTTTCAATACTATTTGGGTTCCATACTGGAGGTCTAAAAAAAGATGTGGAAATTCAATGGCACAATTTCAAGGTTATCCCACAGGCCAGCAAATCCATAATGTGATTTTTTCTCCCCTTTACGATACGTCATAATAAAAGAAGTTGATATAGTACGAAAGTGAAAGGCAGTTTCTCCCTATCAAATTATCATATCTAGCATCAAGCCCGTGCTTGAAGGTAATTCTAGCTAATCCTTTGTAGCAATAAATATCTATTACATTTATCACATTGAATTTGTTTCCCCTTCATTTCATCCAATTACCTTTTCTACAACTGGAAAATACATCAGAGCTGTCTCAACACATTTTTTATGGATGTTAACTTACTATTCTCTTCTTGATCTTCTGTTAAGATGTGCTTTAATTAAAATGTTCATGTAACTTGTTCAAGTTTATCCTTCACTCCTTCAATATCCTGATAATTGATGGGTTTACTTTTAAAAGTGGAATAGAGCAGTCCCAAGAACTGGACTAGGACTGAAATTCTGTAGGTGTAGAAACTTCTAAGCAGGTTGCTATAATTCCAGAGTTTAGGATGCTATAGTCAGAGGTCAGCATTACTATTATAGATATCTTTATCTAGTGTTTTGCTATTAAAATTCCCATAGGAAATACAGATATAAATGGCCTCAATCCGCCAACCTTTTTTCAAATTAAAAAGACATATGGTTTCATGGTGTGAAAAGGCAGTTGGTGCTGCTCACTCGTGCAGTAGCTCTGTGACAGTGACACTGTACCAGCTCCTAGAAGACAGCAGGTTTTCCCACTGCTTTCTTATAGAGCCTGAGCTGTGGGTTCCCTGCACGATGGCACCTCAGGGATTTCTTTTCCAATGGGTGAAGTTTGTGTGCACAGTACAGGGATAGTGCTGCTGTCTTATCAATTGCATCTCATATTTCCTTCAGCTCCTTACCCCCATGTGCAGATCATGGTGTTAGGCAAGATGTGTGGGTTGCTTATATGTGTTGTTCATATTTAATACAGGTTTTTTTAGCTGGGGTGATGTGAGGCCAGAAGATGGATTAAGACAGAATGAACAGAGTGATTCAGAAATCTGTGATTGGTGAAGGGTTGTCATTAAATGGGGGAGTTTTAATTGAACTCTGCAGCCTTGGCTGCTTTCCTCCAAACTACTCACCAATCCTGACAGTAACAAATAAGATAAAAATCTTTGTGATAGGTATCTTGTAGACTTCATGGTGGCTTCCCCATGCCAGTGATGAGCAGTGGACTGCTGGGTGAGCTATCCAAACTGCTTGGCTGTACATGTTGCTTTGCCAGTACACAAAGCTGTTGTGAGAGTTGGAATAAGGAAAGAAAACCCTGGGGGCTGTTTCAGCCAAGTGACCTTGAGAGAAACACCTACAACACTTTATACAAGTGGACAAAACCAGCTCCTCCTTAACAGAGGGAGAAGAGTAGATGTCCAAAGGCTCAACCATAGGAGCCTTTCCAGCTCTCAGGGTGAAACTTCTCTCCTGTCTAGGGCCAGCCTGAGGAAACAAGAAAAGGTATATGGAAAAGGATTAACTTTTTCCAATGTCTTTGTTGCCTCCTTTTCAGCATATGTCCTTTAAGGGAGGTGATACAAGGAGACTAATTACTGAGGTTAATGTTCTGAAATCCTTCCTTACTCAAGGCTATTTACGTGATTGAGGAGATGTTAATACCTGCAATCAGTCATAGATTCACAAGGGAAGGTACTGACCTTTTGAGGAGTATGGGGCTTAGGCCCCTGAATTCAACAGTTGTTGCCTGAAATCCTCTCTTTTTATTACAACCACAACAGAAATCCCAAAAGGGTGGGCTGCAACAAAACCTTTGCAATATGACTGCAAGAAAATGTAAATCCTGACTTAAAAAGGGATGCATCTCCCCATCTGTTCTGATGCCTGTTTAGAAACTTTCAGGTTTTAGGGAGATATTGGCAGCTTCTCTCATCAGGGAGGGTTCCAGGTGGTTACTGCTCTGCCCTGAGTTCCTTCAGAGGAAGGCTCAGAGGAGGAACTCTGCTGCTCTGGGATGATGTGCTGCTGGAGAAGAAAAAAAACTGCCCTAAGGCAGGCTCACAATGCAACAGCCTAAAGGAAGATCTGGCAGGTGTCCAAAATGCCAGAGTAACACTGGCACTCCTCTCTGCTCTCCTGATGCTTCACCAGTCGTATCACCTGTGTGTCATGATTGTCAGCATGGAGAAAAATATTTGGAGTATTTTGGTTTCTTCTTACACCGGAAGGGTGGTTTGTTGCTGGAAAAAAAAAAAAAAAAAAAAAGAAGTGCCTTTTTATAGATAGTAGTTCCTTAAATCAGGAATATCCACCTGGGAAGAGAGCCCACAGAAACAAACCCACTGTAGTAAAAGTCTGTGAAGCTCTGCAATTTATACTTTTTACAGGAAGATGGATATGGATATGTTAATCCACATTAACATATGTATGGTTACATCAGTTAGACAGAAAGGTGAACCACATTCAGAACAACCAGTTTTTCATACATGCAGACATGCTCTGGGCGCCAGGTGAGTCTTCTTTGGAGCTGTGGAAGCTCCTGACTCCAGAGAGTCAGCAGAACTCTCATGGCTCTGGTTGCCAATGACTGCCCCTCAAACAAGACACAGAACCTGAATTCTTCATAGGAAAAGCCAGCAAAACCCAAAAAAGCCAGACTCCCAGCTCTTGGTGGGTTGGATGTCTCTAACCCACCAAGAAGCAGAAGATAAGGGTACAAGGACCATTTCTTTTCTTTCCTCACAGGCCACCTTTGAACATTGATAGAGGCAGCAGAAGAGGAAAAGCGCTTAAAGCAGTTAAGAGCAAGGTAGGGAAGCACCTTGTCTCCTTAAACCACCTCACCTCTAGGGCATCACACCAACAGAGCCTCAAGTGTCTGAGTCAAAAGGGCAGCTATGTCAGCATTGGCATCCCTCACCTTAGAGCTACTGAACCTTGCACCTTCACATGAGTCTGTTTCTTTTCTCGGGGAGGTCTATGCCACACACTTAATTTCATGTTAAAATATTTGACCACTTTTCCCTGCTACATAAATAAACAGATTTGAGCTGAATTATATGGAAAAAGACTATTTTCATATTTCCAAATTTTTCATAAAGTATTATTAGATAAGCCACCACTTGGACTGAGGGCAAGTGTAGCACACCAATAATTTTGAAACATTTTAAATATCAGAAATGTGTAAAATGAAGATTGCATTCAAAGTTTTTTCCTACCCTTTTAGCCATCCTCAAAGCCTTGAGCAAGGGAATAAGTGTAGCTTCACATGGGAACTTTAGTAGCATTCAATTTTAAATTCAGCAGTTGCTAATGTTATTATACCCTTTCTGTGGTAAAGCTCAAATGCCTGGCTCTCCGTGATTCCCTGGCTGTAGGCAGCATTCACCATGTACTTTTCCAGAGATTAGGGGTACTCTCATAATGCTGATTTTGGTGGTGCATCTTCCTTGTTCCTTTCTTACTTGAGGGCAAAACCAGATCTTGTTCTGAGGATCTCTGACAATGGCTATCCCATGTCTGGCAGTCACTACAATCTAATTCTGCTGGACGTAATTACCATAATTTATTCCCTGTAGGTGGTTTCCAAAAATAGAAGTAGGTATGATCCTTGCCCTACAAGGCTCACACAAAAGACAGAGAATTAAAAAGACTGGCAGATAGGGGAGAAAAAGTAAAAGAGGCAACAGCTATGGCAAGAATGCAGAGAGAGATAAATCCAAATTAGTCCTCTGGTGTGATAGTGAGACTGAATAAGCAAGTTTATTAAAGGGAAAAAATATAATTCAACTAAAAGAGAGATGCATGAATGGCTCTGAGAATAACACACAGAACAGCAGCATCCTAATGGTATAAATGCTACACTAAAATTGAAAAAGCCTTTCCTTCAGTTCAAATCACTTTTCTCTGGTGTCACCCTGTCAGTGTGATCCAGTAAGTAGCTTTGTCCTTCCTTGTGAACCCCATCTCTCTCCTATAACTGGAGAAATGCATCATTATCTTATTTCCTTGTCACATTCCAAATTGTTTTTAGAGTCTGTTGGGCTCTCTACAGGTGATGGAAAGGCTGTGAGCACAGTCCTTGGTGTCCAGACTCCTCAACAGACCTTGTATCACACTTCACCTTACAGGCTGGATGCTCTTGGTGCACAAGGATTTCCTGAAGGTAAGGAAAATCTTTTATAAGGCAGGGATGGGGATGCTGTAAACCCCAGACCTGCTTCTTCTCTCAGGGTTTTTCATCTCTGTTACTACCTGCTCCTGCAGTCTCATATGTGCTCCCGTGTATTTGTCTTCACCCAGTGATGTGTGGCTCTGCTGCTGTTCTTTCCTGACAGATGACTGAAAAACTTGCTTGAGGTTTGCAGAGGAAACCTGCATGGAACAGGCTTGAGCCTGGCTCTTGTGTGGTCTCATGTGGAGGGGAGGTCATGCCTGGCTGAAGGAGCCACACAGAAGAAGGGGATATCCCAGGCATGAACTCCTGTGGTCACCTAGAAGCCCTTTCAACTCTGGGTGCAATGGCCTAGGCTTTGCTGGTTGCTCTTGTGTTTTGCATTTCTATATCTTGAGTATTTCCTGTTATTTATGGGATTTCAGGCTTTACTCATCTTGTTGCTTCCTGCAAGTCTCTGTGGATGTGTCCTTCACGGACACGTGTGCTCGTGTTTATGTGTAGCACATTTTACCTGGTGGGACACACAGGGAGTCCTTCTGCTTTCCTTGGCCTTTGGAACAGCTGCTTTTGGGGAAAAGTCTATGTCATAAGAGAGTCTCCATGGATGGGGAAAAGATATCAATAAAACAATTTATTGCTCCAATTCTGAAATCCCCTGCAACCTTTACCCTAATATATCACTCTGCTTACAAGTATGTCAGTGGTTGACTTGTCCTATAAAGCCATAGAATTTTCTCATTTCATCTGTGTGCAGGAATTTCTGGATAATCTGGGGGTAGGAAAAGGGATGGTGCCGATTTTGCTGTTACATCAAATCACTTGTAAGCAATCACATTTAGGGCTGTCTTTTGTGTGTTGATTTCAGGATGGATCTCCAGGCTTCCATACTGAAAAGCTGCTCCCAATGTTGTTTCACTGTTTGTTGCTTCCCGTCTTCCAGGACAGTGAAACATCTGGCCCAAAGGTACAAGCTGCAGTGAGCACACAGTGAGCACAGAGTGCTGGCCAGATGGAAATGTGCCACCTTCCTGTGTCACCCTGCACACTCAGGGAATGGCACGGGAATTGCAGCTGTGGTGTAATTCCTGCCTGTAATTCCTACCTGTAATTCCTACCTGTGATTCCTGCCTGGCTGTAATTTCTGCCCGTAGCAGTGGGGCAGGAGCTGATGTGTTTGGGAAGGGAGCTGAGCCTGTGGCAGCTGCCTGGCAGCGGGAGCAGTGGGAAATGGGGCACTCAGCCCATGCTTGCTTTCCCTGCCCTGGCTGAGCAGGTCTGTAGGTGTCTCAGACTTGTTAATAAAGCTGAGGGTATGAATAAAACTTAACTGCTATTGCATGGTGCTCCTGCCACTGCAGTTCATTGGTAGCAGGAGTTGGGTGAGAGAGGGATTACTGTGGATGCACAAAACCTTAATGTTCCTGCCATCTTTACCTTCTGATTCCATTTCACTGGGAATCAAACAAATTTTTAGTGTTTTAACTGGAGAATATTTTGATTGAAGTTCCTCTTTAGAAGGACAAATAAAGCTTGATCTTGTGATTAAGAAGGTATAATTAAGGAATTAAAAAATAAAATGTTTGCTTATGGGATGGGTTCTACAGATGGCATATCAATTCAATATATGTTTAAGACTATGTCTTTCCCAACGTGGCACATATTTTCTTACAGTTTTTTTTTCTATGCAAGAAGACTGCTCTTTTATTTGCCTTTTAGATAAATAGATAAAAATTTAGATAAATTTAAAAATAAAGAATACTTACATTTGTAGTTTATTATTGTGAGTTTGTCACGATAGAAAGCTATAAAACACTGTTCTGGGGAAGAGAGTGACCAAAAAATATCTTTTGAGAAAAAGTAAATAGTGAGGGAAAAGGATGCACTAATCTAAGACCTCACCAAAAGAACAAAGCACCACGGAGATGTGTCTGGCTACAAGTACAACGCAAAACCACAAAGCACTCTGATTAGTCAACTAGTCTGCATCTTACGTTTATTAAACATGACAAGAAATTTAATAGAGAAATCAAGGTATTGTAAAACACTAAAGGTGAAACAGCTTGCTGTTTACAACCAGTGATTTTTATCTTGTATTTCATAAGCACTGCCTGACTCTGTCCAAAACAGAACCAAAAAAAGAATAAAATAAATAAGAAATGGTGCATTGTGATCACAATCGTAGGCTGTTTATATGTATGCTTCAAATTAAGGGTTTGGTGTCATGGAAACAGCTTCTTCATTTGGAAAGCTCTGCGGCAGTGCGAGGAGGAAAAGACTGGAGAGGGCGAGAGGCAGAGGGAGCACGGCCGCGCATCTTCCCGGCACCAGCGGCTCCCTCCCCTCCCCGGGGACACGGGGCACAGGGCAGGGCTCCCGCTCCTGCCTCACCTGCCTCCGGAACAACGCAAATCATTCCCCCTCTGCCATCGGCAACACTCCATGGGCCTTGTTTTGTAGTTAATGCACAGCGTAGTTCTAAACACTTTTTAAGGGAATTTTCTGTACTGAAGGGATGCTTGCATGTGTGTGTGTGTGTGTATATATATATATATGTGTGTGTGTATATATATATATATATATATATATATATATACATATAAATAGATGTGTCATGTATTTTTGTAAATGGACTTTACCTAAATACAGTATTTATCCACCAAAGCAAATGAGTCCAGAATTTCTATAAATACTGTTCGTCCAGTTCTGCTTGTGTACATATATTCATAGTATGTTTTGGGTAATTTTAGTGCTAAAAAGACATTCCCTGTTGCTCTACAACAAAGGAATGCAGTCATCTGTATAAAGAGCTTCTAAAATTTACCAGGAGAGAAACCCCTCCAATGAATACTGCATTACAATAGATGGTTGGGAATTAACACCACCACTTGCATTGTCCTAGCTTTGATGCCAATTTATGCTCATTTTGTGGGCACAGTTCAGATTACTCAATAATTGATTGCATTAAGCAGTAACAGGAGAGCTTTACAGGGACTAAATTAAGGGCTATATTTCTGCCGTGTTGCTGTCATGAACATCACCAAGGAACAGAAACAGACCAATCCTATAAAACTGATATTTTTTTATAAAGGATAGTAAAGTTAGATCTAAGATCCTGAAGTAGGATCATGTGAAGGCGGTGGAGATGTTTCCCACTCTTTCACAAAGCCCAGGTTGGCATCACAAAACGATCTGGTCACAGGGCAGCGCGAATCCTTTGCTGCTTTCACAGTGGGGCCAAACATGTCCCTTTCTTGGGCTCCCAGATGAAAATGCTGCTCTGCTCTCCACCTAACTTCCTAACCCAGCTAGGTGTGAATATTTTGGTGATTTGGGCACCTTCTGGTGGTGCCTGGATCTTTGAAGACCTGGTAGACAAGTGGTTTTGTTTCAAACCCAGGAGACAAGCTTGTCCCCAGCCCAGGGGGAAAGAGCTGCCCACACAAAAGCAGGGGCTGAGGCTGGGGCCACAGTGTCTTTGAGCCACTGAGGAGCTGCTGGCTGCCCATGGAAGTGGGCAGTCCAGGGGAATGGGTGCAGCTGCAGGGCATCCACGGTTTGGTCTGGTCTATAAGCAGCTTTCACTGCACTTGTTTCCTGCCCTGTGCTCACCCCCAGAGGTGTCTGCTTGTGGTTTGGCTTTCCTGGCTGGGAGGAGTTTCTGTACCCACTGCCTGTTCTCCAGTCTGGGCATGTGGAAGGGCAGGAGAGAAGTTTCAGGAAAAAAAAAATCACATATGTTTGTCAGAAAAGATCACATTGGTTTAAAGCTGCAATTTACCTTCCCAACACCTGAAAGAAATGGTGTTTTGCTTAGCACCAGAACTGAAAAAGGAGTAGTCAGATTTTTTTTTGTGTATTTATTTTTAAAAAAAATACAATTGTTGTTCCCCCCTCACACAGCCCCCCTGAATGATCAGGCTAGCTCAGAGATCAGAGGCTGTGAGCGGAGGAATATCAGGAGATGGCAAAGATTTCTAAAAGAGGCTCTTACCCCGAGATTGTTGATTCAGCTCTCTTTATTCTGTGATGTCCATGTGGAGAGAGGGGCAAAAGAGAACAAACAGGAAATGTCAGGGGTCTATATAGACTTTGGACAGGGTGGGCTTCCCTGGCTCTCCGCCAACCCCGTTGGGGCAGGAAGGAGGATCCAGGGTTATCTTGATCAGAGTCACAGGGTCCGGGGAAGGGGAAACAGAATGCCCATGAGCTCACTGTAATATATAATTATTTTAAATATAGTAATTATTTAAAAACTAATTTCCTGCTTAAGAAATATGCTAAAAAAAAAAGCAGTTGCCCTCACAAACAACCTGGGGGAAAGAGAGAGGCTGCAATTCTGCCTACTTTTGTTGAAACAGTTCCTGCACTGGCACAGAGGTATTCCTGTCAATACTGCAGGAAGAATGTTTCTGGTGCAGCAATGAAATCTGCTGAGTGGAATTCTGGTGCAGCAAAATCAACATGCAGCTTTGGCGCTGAAGGTTCAGAAGGAAGAGTTTGGTGTTGCTGTGAGAGGTGCTCAGCACTGCAGTGGCAGCATCTCACTGGGAAGACACTACCTAACAGAACCAGCTCATTCTTGTCTGCTGTGCAGAAACAGGTGTGTTAAAGAAACTGGAGGGGGAGTGGTAATTGTGACAAAAGTGGCAAATTCTCAGATGGAAAAAAATCATTAGTGCACAGCAAGAAAATCCCAACAAACCTTTAAAATTATAGAAATCTTTCTGTCTTAGAATAGCATAATAGGTAAGGTAGAAAAGCTTGAAATGTCTTTATTTAGATCCAAGCAATGGAGTGAAGTTTAGTTGAATTGTTCTGCTTCAGACTTTCATTCCCTTTATTATCAAAGCAACATGAAAGGCATAGAAGCTTGGGCAAAAGAGAAATGACTGTGCAATCTTACTTCTCCTTGAGTTGTGCCTTTTGTGCATTAATTATTTCAGTGTTTTCAAAGGTATTGAGGAACGGGATGAAGAAGTGTGCATTTACATGTATGGTTTTTTTCAGATCTGAAATGCATTTTGAAACAGCTCTTCCAGTTGCTTGCACTAAGGTCACTTTGTTTGTGGTACTGAGTACCTCAGAACTCGTGAACTCAGCTCCTCCTGGATGGAGACCAGTGCCCCCATCGGTAATCCAGCACATCAGATCAGACTAGACCATGCCTGAATACATCCCCACTCTCCACCCTCCCTGTTTCTTTTTTAATAATGTGCCATTAGGTCCTCAGCACTAGGTGTTTATCTCCACATAAATCTTTTAATTGCAATACACATACAGCCTTAGGCAATGGAAATGGTTTCAGTTGCTACCCCTCTACTCCCCATCTACATCTTTGGAAGATCTTTGGCATTCCCTTATTTAGAGGGTTGATAGTAGGTTCCCAGTAAAGCTTTTTTTTTTTTTTTTTTTTTTTTTTCAGGAGAAAACGCTATTTAAGTAGCAATTATTATTGGTAAGCATTCATGGTGCAATCTTTTGCCTTCTCTCTCCTGAATATTCAACGCACAAAATCCCCCAGGGAGGCAGGGTTGTTAAGGAGCTATCTAGATACATATGCTTTTGCAAGTTTTTCATCTAACTCAAAGGTGGTAAATTCTGAAACTTGGGGACATCCCGTGGCTTTGTGACATTCTCTAGGAGAGAAGTGCTCATTGAGATGAATAGCTCTCACTCATTCATATTCCTCATTTACTCATGTAACATTTATAATAGGGGTAATGCTCCTCATTTTATAACAGCTCAGGGTAAGTTACAGATAGAGTTACACTTCCTTGTACTTAATTCTTTCAGATGAGGCTTTGCAGAGCTGTGCAAGGGGCAGAGCAAAGGCTGCTCTGTTGCAGTGGGAGGCTAGGGAATACTGTGCTGCAGGCAGATGTGAGCACTGGATTTCCTTCAGTGTGCACACAGAGGTAGCACAGGAGGTGGGGACTCAGGCCTCTCTGATCTCCCTCGATGCTTTGGGTTGCTCTGGGAGCCAAACTTCCTCACGGTCCTGCCTCCCACCTCTTCTATCCCTTTCCTGGGTCCTGCCTTTTGGGTTGGGAGCCAGCAGAAACTGCTGTGGTGATGCAGGGAGGCCATATTAAAGGAATACTTGTCCTGTGGTCTTCTTGCTCCTACTTCACATGAGTCTGGCTACACATTATTCTTCACATGCAGAGATACATGGTTTGCAAAGTCACGGCATGTGACAGCTTAATATTTTTGATGCAAGAGGACACAAAGAGCTGTTGTATCTCAAAGGACACCTCTCCTGTGCCATACAGCTGGATGTTGGACTCAGTGATCTTACAGATCTTTTCCAGCCTTAATGATTATATGATGATTCTACACTTCAAACAAAGGGTTCAGGCGCTGTCCTGTTTCTCTCTCAAGCTCTGCACCACCATCCTTCATCTCACTAGAGATGTACATTTTTACATCAATGTCTACAACAAACATTCTAGTAGACACCCTAGTTATGCAGCCCTTGAGTTTATTTTTTATTGAGATGTGAACTCTGCTTCAGGGTAGTATTTTCTGTATTATGATTTTTGTTTTCTTTTTCCTCAAAATGGCTTTTTTTGTCTGTATGGTTTTGGAGGAAGATCATGGCTATTTCATGGAATCAAAGCCTGTGAAAAGATTTCTTAGCTAGTCTTTTTGGATGTAACATTTTCAATAAATAATTTTCACAGACATTTTGAGACTCTTGCTTGCCTCAGTAGCTATAGCACAAAGACTTGAATAAGTATTTGAATAAATGGAAGTCATTAAAATCGTTTTTTTAAACCATAGAACAAGAACTTTCATAAATTACAGTGTGATGTCAGGGGTGAAAATGGTTGGTACTGGTGACAGAGACAACAAGAGAGGAAAGGAAAAACAAAGCACCAGCAATAAAATCAAGCAAGTTTATTTAAGAACAGCTGCTCAGTCCTTACAGTAGATTTTTCAGTTCATCTCTAGGACTACAAATATTGTGTATGTAAAAAAATCCACCTCGTTCTTCTCAAGACAAAAACTAATTACTTGTCTGGCTTCATTGCCAGTATAAATTGGGCAGTAAACTGAAAAACCATGAACAAGACATTGAACAATTGTCCCAGTTCAGGGAGGAGTGAGGAGGAGCTTGGGATGGGACTGGTGTGGTGCTGTTGCTTGGGAAAAAGGCTTTTGTTTCCATCTCTATCTCACATGTGGGAAATGCTTCTGACATGATGGAATCTAGTGGTTTGATGTCCTGCACTGGCTTTTGTCTTAGCAGAAATACAATAATGTTTCCTAATCTGAAATAAAGAAATAAAATCCATCTTTCTTTCCATCTACTTGAATAGGAGTTAGATTGGACCCTAAGTATTTTGAATGGCTTTGTGTTCAATTTCAGCATGAGCTTGGTCAAAATTAAAACATAACTTGGAAACAGAAATGAAGGCATGGGTGAGGGGACAAATGACAGCTGGGGGAAAAAGACCATTCAACAAGTTATTAGTTTTATCTTCCCTTTCAGTTTTCATTGCATATGACCTGATACCTAGGAGGGATCAGTTTGCTGTTGATAGCTGTAGGCACCTCCTCAAAACAAAGAACAATAACTGTGAAATGCAGAAACCCTCTAGCACTTGAGTTCAAGATCTTGTGTAGCCATGGTGTTTTTTTATAAGTGCCTTGGATGGTGGCACTGCTGTCAAATGCAGAATCTCAAGGTCTGTAGATTACAGTAAATGGAGAAGGAGGATACAAACAATGGTAGACTCTTAGATAATCTATGTTTTACCAATTTACATAAAAAAATTCAAGGAAGACATTTCAGAAAAAAAAATCCCGCAAAAAGCAGCATGATATGACAAAACATATTGTTCAAAGAGCATAAGTCAATATTTTAAAAGATGAGCTATTATTTTAGGCTAAAGAAGCACTGACTAGCCTGCCATACAGGGAGTTACTAAGGAGTTACTCTCCGAGTTACTAAGGAAAGCTAACGTTGTTCTCCCAGAATAATTAAAGCATATCTGGAAAGTTTTAAGAATCTCTTAATCTAAGGAAATGAAATGTTTTACTCAATTCCAATTTCAGTTGCTCCATTTCAAATGTAAAAAAGCAACTTAAGTCAATAAATGTGTTTGAAAAAGGGAGGAAGCAGTTCAGAATACCTATGTCAGAAAAAATCAGATTCCACTTGATTATAAAAAAAATATTGAGAGAAGGGCTTAATATGTACTTTTATCAGATTAAAATGGAAAGATAGGAAAATAATGAAAGAATTTTACAGTACCATAGTAGATATTTCTAAAAATTTGCACAGTTTTTCTTTTTTTTGTTTAAATCTATGTTATAATTTTGGGGATGCTTTGTCAGACTGTGTATGCATACAAATAACAGAGAAAAGAAACTTCAAGTGCTAGAACTGGCAAGCTTAATTTAGGTTTTTTAAAACAATCAATGCTTGTGGGGATGGTAGTAGTTCTCTTTCTATGTACTCTTTCTAACATGACTCATTTGTTTGTGATTAAAAATTTAAAAAGCCACTTCAGGCATCCTGTGAGGATTTTCTGCAAATCCCTGTATTTGTGTCAATGGGCCCATATGCAATTTTAGCTCAAAAAAATGCCTTTGTAAATCTGCCTTCTGGCACCTAGGATGTTAATAAAAGCTGAGGTCATGGACAAAATTTGCTTCTTCTATCATTGCTGCTGTAAATGGGAGATGAGCTTGTACTTTCAGAGCAGAGTTTGGCCTTTAATTGGTGTTGGCACATCCTGTGTGATCGTGAAACACTGTAGTAACACATGGGGTTTTTATTGTAATTCCTTTGCAAGGGATATTCTTATTTTTTTTTCCTTCTCTCTGGATTGCTGTTTATCAGCTCTGCCCAAAGGAGAATGCCATTTATTCTGTAATGATAATTTGTTCTCTAGCCCAATGTATGTGATGCATCAAGATTTGCCCGTTCATGTTTATCTCAGCTATTGGAAGCAATTTTGCTAAACCCAGCCTCTATATCCATGTGTTTCTTTGGCTTTATTCCTGGGGCAATCTTTTTTGTCTGTATTACAAAGGTGTTCATTACAACTTTTCCTCATCTTGTAACCCAAATCTGCCAGTTCTCAGCCAAAGCATCAGAACCGTGCTCTTAACTTTTGAAGGATGTGGAGATCTGAAAAGGTGATTTTAGTCAGCTGCTTATTTTGTCTGAAGGTTTTTTGTGGGGCTCCACAAAGGGTTTTTATGGTATGCATTTCCAACTACTGAGAGGGTTAGAAGGGGACTTGTGTATTGGCAATATAGAGTAGGAGAAATTTATACCTTAGGAAGGCTGAAGAAAAAGTTGGGAAGTCAAAAGGGATAAGGAGAAATTTTGATAAACACTTTTGTCTGCTTCTCATCTGTGGTTATATGGGCCATCTTGTACTCAATTATGCATCTGGTTCTGGTTTTGGAGTCTGAGGTAAAAAGGCTGTTCTATACTGGAAGTATTTTAGATTTAATTCCTCCAAATTTTTTATTTTGTTCGTTGCACAATGGTGTTTTGTGTTATTTTAAGATGAAGACTGTGCTAGCATGACTATGCTGAATTTTCTCAAGGGTAAACTGCTGCATATACCTGAAGCCACACTGAAAATCAAGGTAGAAATCCAAGTCAGGACAAGGCAATTTGTTTTATGAGCAGGGTGATTCACCAGAAGCAAATGAAAGATCCAAGAGAATCAGTCTGATGGCAGCAGAAGATTAGTAACACATGAGGATTTCTCATAAAAATCCAGTTCTGACTAAATGTTTTTGTTGTAAACAACTGCTGCTGAAATGATACACAAGAAGAAATACCCTACTTCATTACAATGCTTGGAGTCTTTCTCTTTCACAATATAAATGCACCAATTTTCTTTGGCTTTTATAGCTCTGGCAGATAAAGTGTAGAGGGCTGCTTGAAGGATCACCTAGTTTAACCTTTATTAGCACATGAATGCATGAAACAGTATTAAATAGAAAATAGAAATGCCTGAAGATAATATCAAGTGCTCTGTTTGTATTTACAGGTTGGACTGTAATTTGTGAAGATACTGGATGACAGGTCTTTGTCTGCCTGGCTGTTAAAAAGAAGAGGTTGACATTCTAGAGGTAATAAAGCAAGAAAAATCCTCTCTTTCATTGTTTTGAATGCTTTACTTTTTTTCCCTTTAATATATTTAACAGTTTCTCTCTCTCCTGGAATAAAAATTGTAAATTCTAAGTGTGTAATTTGGCTTTCATGACTTTTTATTCAGTGTCAGAATGTGACAATGCTCATTTGTTTCTATCTTTTGACATGATAAATATGGAAGTATGAAGTATAAATCTTTTTCTGGAGATGCTGTTGAATTAAAAACCTATTGTAATATTCCTTTAAATGGAAAGTTTAATTGTGAGCTGAACACTGTGAAAACATGCAGCAAATACACAGGTTTTTTTTTTTCCATTTGTATATTGTGTACTGGGCTCTTGAAATCAACCTGTTGAGTTGAATAAGTTCTTTATAGTGAGATATGACTGGTGTGAGTAGGTTCTCTAGTGAGGGGATTCACACACACAAACTGAAGTTATTTTCTAAAATTCACTACTAAGCTCCTTCCTTCCTCTTGGAACTCAAAAAGACAGATGTAAAAGAGCAGAAGAAGCTCCCTTATAAGCCAAAGCACATCAGTTTGCAACTCATGCATGATCCAGAGGTGTTGAACAAAAGATTCCTGAGCTAGATACCAGGAACTCATTTTCTATGGGATGTAAGGAGGCATTTTCCTGTTCAAATTCCATTTGCTGCAAGTAATTTAGTTTTGTGCACTTCCTAATTGTGCATGAACAAAAATGAAAGGGTAGCCTATAAATAAACCTTACGAGAAGCTGCAAGCAGGTTGGCCAAACGTAGCTTTGCAGGGACAACAGACGTGGCAGACTTTCAGTGCCGAGCCAGGTTCAACTGCTTCTAACCCCTATTCTGCTGCAATTTAATATCCATGTCCTCCTGCTCCTTCAAAGTCACTCCAGTCTTTGTCCCTGCTTTTCCTGCTGGTGCTGCAGGGCTGCGGGCAGTGAGCTGTGCAGCCTCCTGCTGTCGCTGCTTCCATCGCAGGGCGCAGAACGCTCTGCGTGGCAGTGGGGAGGAGTGGGGGATTCCCGTGTGGGGAGGGGTAAAGGAGGCCCACAGAGCAGAGCTGGGAGAGGGATGGGGTCTACTGGAGTGCCTGAGGGGTCCCCTCTGGGAACACAAGTCTTGTTTGAAAGGATTGTGGCACCTTGTCCTTGCCCCGTGCCACAATTTCCCAAGTGTGTGCATCTAATCATAGCTGTCACTCAGATAGATGGAAAAGATTTGAGATTTTTTTTCCCTCCAACTCCAATTTTCCTCACAGAGCCACATAGCTCTGAGTAGAGCTTTCTGTTTTGTGTAAAAAAAAAAAGGGGTCTTTTGCTTTGTTAGAGCCTGTCCTGCTCTCTGAGGTTTCTGTCAGGGTGGCATGGGTGAGGCTGTGTTTTGGTGGGTTTGCTGTACATTGTGGCAGGAGGGGAGGCAGCCCGGGGGGTGGGTATGGGCACTGGGGCCAGGGGGCTGGGGCTGGATCCCTGGTGGCAGGCAGAGCTCAAGCTGACAGGGTCACCTTTGGGGCTTCACCTTCAGCATGCTGAGCTCTCTGACCTCTCAGCATTGCCCAGATGAAAAATGCTCTAGTGGGAACTTGACCTTTTCCTTCCTGGTCACCAGAAGTCTGGGGGAAACAATAAACTTTTATCAAAATTGATATTTTCTTGAGAAAAGGTCACTATTGTTTAAAAAAGAGGAATTTTTTGTTTGTTTTTACTGGCTGGTTTTGTTGTTTAGCTTTTTTGTGAGGGGAGTGCAAAAAATCTATCTGTTTCAAGGAATGGATCCGTTTGCTATAAATCAAAGGGAAGTGGAAATGGGCTGGGCACTCCATGAGAATCATAAGCTTTGGCTGAGGAACAGATTTCTTTGTTTCCATTAAAGTTAGCCAGTTCAGGACTTCCACCTTGTCTTAACAAATCATTAGTGAATGCCCTCCTCTCCCCCTATAATTTTTTATATTAAAGAAGAAAGCCCAGCAGAGGTTATTTCTGTCTCCTTGGTGGAGGCTGAGAGAAAGGGTCCTGTGTGAATAGGTCCCAACATACTTACCACTTGAACTGATTAAGATGGCTTTTAATACAGCACTGAAAAATTGGAGGAACTCAGAAATTTTATGTTAGTTGACTGCTGAAAGTCTGAATTTTGAGAGTAAAATAAAGCCAGAGACACTGAGAAATAATGAAATGTTCCCTGTGTTTTCTCTTTCTCTGTTTTGACCTTGTCAATGTAGAAAATATTCAATAAATCACTGAACTCAAAACATGAGCTTTTGGGGAGTAATTCTTAATTACTTAGTGCTTAGAGGCAAAATTATTGTCTTTCTTGAAAAATCTCAAAAATGTCAAGTTTTTAAAAGGAGAGTGCATGGTAAACATTTGAGGGTGATGCCACATGTTTTGGATGTTAAACAACATGATAAAACATAATGCAGCTTAACTGTGGCACAGCAACAGGTCTTCCAGAAATAACTGTGCTAGATGCAAATGAGTCTCACCATTTTGTTCCAAACTGGGTGCTGGGGCACCAAAGTATTTTAACCAAAGTCTAGAGAAGAATACAACCCTTGGATGAATTAGCAATATACAAGAAAAATACAGAATGAAAGGAGAGGTTGGGGGTTTTTTTTGAGTTTTTCAGAATATTTCTTCTTTCAATCTATTAAGAACAGTGTGATTGGTTAGATGCAGACTTAATAATCTCAGAGGT
Source organism: Taeniopygia guttata (assembly GCF_048771995.1). Classification (NCBI taxonomy): domain Eukaryota; kingdom Metazoa; phylum Chordata; class Aves; order Passeriformes; family Estrildidae; genus Taeniopygia; species Taeniopygia guttata. The sequence goes on along the minus strand of NC_133024.1, from coordinate 102,266,457 downwards.
CTTTTCTAGCCTTAATGATTGTATGATTGTATGATTCTGTGACTTGGTCTTGTCAGAGGCGTCCCTGTCACGAATGCCATTTCATAAGCAGTGCCAAACAGCTGCAGAGCACTGTCATTATTCAAACATCCATAAAAACAACCTGGTTTTAGAAGTGAATATAAAGAATCCTGGCGATGAAAAATGAATTGGAGAGTGACTAAGCAAATTCAAAGTCAAATGGATCTTTTTGGTGCAGAACCAGCTTACCTTGTTAATGTTTCTTGTTTAGATAAAATCTTCTATACCTGTGGATCAATGCTGTGTGGTTGTAGGGCTGCAATAGCAATGGTGCTTCCATGGGGGTGAGCAGCACAGGCAGCCCCAAGCATTTCATGGCATCAGTGTTTCCTATAAATTAAGTGTGCTGCATTATATTTTATTGACAGGAAATAGCTAATTTGTCTCAAGGCATCTGGCTCTTGATTTTATTAATCTGCTGGATGCCTAAACAAAGAAGCCAGTATATAACATTATGTCAAAAGGATAATTATTTCTGGAAGGGTATTGCTTACATATGAGACACACTGGTGTTTCATTTAACAAGCAGTAGAATAATTGTCAAGGCTGTACATAATCAGAAAGTATCTCAGAAGGGGCTAAAGAGTCAATAACTTTTCATTGGCTTCTTGAGAAAAAACATTATGCATATATACATACATACATATATATATGTATAATTGTTACATATCTATACATGTGCACTTCATCCTATCTTTAGTTATTTCTGTGCATGTAATAATAGTATTTCATCTTCTGTTAAATTCCATCCAAGCAGTTAACAGACATTAATTGAGATCCATGGTCTCACGCCTGTCACTTTGATGAGAGATGGTGGAGTGGAAATGGAAGAAAAATGAAGGGTCTGATAGCCAGAGAGGAGGGTGTCCCTGGGAAAGCAGTGTGCTGAGAGTCTGCCTGTGATCCCTTCCTGGTGCTGCCAGCTCTGAGAGCTCTACTGCAGCTTTTGGAGATTTCCTTGAAGGTTCCCTGTCTGAAGTCACTAAACTGCATTATGAGGAGGCTTCCATTGCCAAAGAGACCAGCCTGGATAAGGGTAGTCCAAAGGCTCAGAAAACAGAGTGTAAAAGAATATTTAAAATATAATGAAGGATATTTCATAGATTTCATAGAATCACAGAAAGTCTTGGGCTGGAAGGGACCTTAAAGATAATCTAATCCCATTCCCAGTGACTTTGGCAAGAGCAGGGCTGTTGGGATGTTTCCCTGAGCCAAACAGGCAGTCATGAACCTTGGGAGAGCACCAGCAATTTTCCCCTGAATCCAGGAACAGGCTCCAGACCCCACATTTTCTTTCCCAAGACTTTCAGTCCAAGCCTGTGGTTCTTGGCTGGATGGGAACGCCTTCCAGCTCTGTTGGATCAGTTCTGCTGGTGACACACAGGGAGTTTGGCATTGGTCCTTTAAATCTGTGCCTCTGGTGCTGGGGCACTGAGTGCCAGTGGGAAGCAGTCCAGGGCACTGGCACTGGTGCTAGAAAGAGCTCAGAGCTGTTTAACAAGTTTGAGCTCCTTCAGCAGAGGTTGTGGCACCCAGCTGAGTGAGAGTGAGCTCCTTGCTGACACAGCAGCTTCTTAAGCTTCCTGCACATTACTTTGCAAATGAACATATGCCCTGTTTGAACTGTGTTCCAAAGTTCCCCTTGTCCTCATGGGAGCAACCTGAAGCCACAGGTAGGAGGGGTCCAGCCAGAACACTGTGGCCTTAAGCCAGGTGCTTGCTGATGAGTTTGTCACAGCGGTGAGGTTCATTGGGAGCCTTGTCAGGCTGGCTTCTCATCCCAGACCTCAGGGTTAGGCCTAGATGGCAAGATAGACATGTCATGGAAAGCCAGGCCTGTCTGTGTTTGAAAGGTGATGCTGCAACCCACACTGAACTGTGAGCAGGCACTATGACCACCCAGCATCTTGTATCCAGCTGCAGTGAAGAGTCACTTGGAGTCACTATAACATCCTTTCTTTGTCTGACAGATTTGAGAAAACTCCTTCTAAAATACACACAGCACACTCACATGAGCCTCCTCCCCTGCTAAGGCTATCTATATCTCTGTAGCCAGTATATATGGCAGATGACTTCAGAAAGCCTATAGCTGTCCCAAATTTCTATTTACACCTAAAGATGTAGTTGGGCTAACAGATTATAAATTCATCATCTAAACCAACCAACCAACCAACCAACCAACCATTATGTAATTTATCATTGCATTATATTATTCTAGTATATTATTTATTAATTATAATAATAAATAAATACACACCTATAAAACAGATTATATAAATGAATAATATACAGCTGGGCTAATGTTACAAGAGTAATGCTTGCTAGTCAGACAAAACCATTTTTAGGTGTGGATAGCAGGTATGATGTTTACAGAGCAGATGCTGCTTTTGTTGAGTGAAGCTGTCTCCAAGTGCCTCTACAGTACAGATGGGCACAATCATCTGATTCAGTTGGGATTAGGACTGTGTAATTTAGTACTGTAGAGAGATCAAAAGATTTTTAAGAGGATGCTGCCTGTTAGTGGAAGGGATAAATGGGAAGTGCTGCTAAAAAGCTTTGGGTTTTGCTTTCAGATATAGAGAAATGATGCTATAGAAAGAATTCTTAATCTCTGAGTAGAAGAGAATTGGCCACCTGACAGAGAGAATTAAACTGAGTACTGTGGTCATTTAGTTACTGTTTTGTCAGCTGAGGTTGTCTGATTATCCAGATATCACATGCATATTCTTTCTTTTTGTAAAAGCTTTCCTTAAATAATGCAGCCTCATAATCAAGCCTCATTCCAGGATACAAAAATATTTATAATTGTTTTTCTATGTTTCATAACTTTGCTAAAATTTAAGCGTTTATATTTAAAACTTTCACTGCCAAAACATGCGCACAATTTCTATTCTCTGAAACAAATTGCCTGTTTGCAAGAAAGAGGGGACAGCCTTGCTCAGGTAGAGCTTTAGGGCAGGGCTGGAAAGCTGGGTGAGGAGCAGGGCTGGTGTCAGGATCTGTCTCTTACTCCCTCTGTGAAAATACCCCTGAAAGACTGAAGTTTCTGCTGACTGATTTCATTCTGTGTGCAGAATGGTCATTGTGTGTGTGTGTGTGTGTGTGTGTCTGTGGTGGAGAGGGACATGGGAATGGGAAGGTTGGGGATGAGGAAGGGGGGCAGGATGGAGCCCTGTGGGATGAGGGTGGGGCTCAGGTGGCACTGAGCCCGAGGCATTGAGAGTCACAAGGTGTCAGGAGGGCTGAACCTGGTCTGAGGAACAGAGCAGCTCAGGGTGCAAGGGCAAAAATTCACTTACTGCCATTGTGGAGTGTAGTTCCTTTTGCTAAGGAACCAAGAGTGGCCATTTGCTATTGTCATCTTTGTGACATCTGTGCAGAGGATTATTCCTGCCTCAGGGTCGCTTCAGGGCTGCAAGCATGAAACCTGGAACTTCCTAGCCCCTTCTGCACTTGTCCTAAGGGTTTTCTTACAGCACCAGAAGAAGGTATGGAACTAGAAAAAAAAATACCAGTTTTCAACTTGCCTGTGCAAAGCTGACTTTACAATCCTGAATGGTAACAAGTGCAGTTTTGGGTTACTTGCTCACCCTTCACACTACACACAGGGTTTTCCACAGTGCTATAAATACAGGGTACAATGGGCTGGGGGATGTGTCACAGCTATGGGGAGAAACTGTCACCTCCAGGACCTCTGCATTTGCTGTGGGAACTGGGAATCTGTGCAATGAATAAGATGGAACAAGAGGAAGTCTTCTGGGATGGGTTGTTAAATACAGCCCTGGAGAACTTTCTTTCCTTCCTGATGTGCCAGAATTCCACTGGGATTTTAATCACATCACTTCACTGATATTTCTCACAGGTGATGCCTGTGTGTTCTTCAATTTCTGGATTTCTTATCTGAGCCCTTCAGTCTGACTTGTTGAAATGAAATGAGTCATGCTTGGAGTTTCCAATGGAAACTGCATTGCTGTGGAAAAACGTAGTGCAATAAAATGCCTGGTTCCCTAAGAAAGTCAAACCATAAACTTTTAAAGTGAGTTAGCCCTGTTGACATTAATATCTCTGTGCTTCAAGCCTCTATTTGTAAAATGGATCTAAGGAAGTTTCTTCATTTCACAGGACATTTGGGAGAACAAAGTCATTGTTCTTGAGAAAATGCTCATATGCTGAGAAATGGTAGGGAAGTGGATAATTCTGTTTTACAATGGAATTTGAGTGACTTGGAATAAGGGTGGCATTGGTGGAGAACTGAACAAAGATGGAAACAATACAGGGACTTAACAATGTACTTTGTCATTCCCCAGTGGGGAATATCAGGCGAGCAGTGCTGCCCTGTCTGTTCTGTGTAGAAAGGACAGGAGCATGCTAGAGAGGATGATTAATGGAGTTAAAAGGTACCACAACACAGGTGATGGACCCAAGCCAGGTTTACAGGAGCACAGCCCTGCCTCAGCAGCTCCAGGCTTGGCACTGTCCCTGGGCTGTGGATGTGCTGCACAGCATAGCACCCACTAAAAGGCACCAAAACGAAGTGCAAAAAGGGTGACAACAAAACCTCGTGTAGCAAAGCCAAGTGTCCTAACCCTCGGTGCTCTCTGCACAGAAATGCTTCTGCCCAAAGGTGCTCCTGCACTCAGAGCCTGTGGCTGGGGGAGCTCAGGTACCAGTGGAGACACACACATGCGGCAGGGCTGAGGTGGAGAATTAATTTGCAATTCAAATGTAGTTACTGAGGTAGATAAATTTAATTATTTAGAGACATTCAAGCCAGATTTCTGAGTGCCACGCTCATGTGTATTTGTCAAAAACGATCATTTGCTTCATTTACTCTGCAATGATTTTCATATTTTGAATTGTCACCTCAGCTCTTAAAGTTGTGATGTATGGCTGGCACTGCAACATCTGAGGAACTCCAGACAAAGAGTAAATGCTTGGGAACGTGGCCGAGGCTGCTCTTGCTCCAGTGTGATGATGAGAGGCTGCATTGCTGAGTGCTTGCTGTCAGAGCTAGTACTCACCACCATCTGCCAGGTGTACACGGGGGGAAAGCCAGATCACCAGCATGCCTAGGTGTGGAGGAGGCCAGGAACAAAAGCCATACATTACAGAAAATGAAGCCTCAGCAGATGAATTCCCTGTGAGGTAGTGGGAAAATCTTGCTTGCCTTATTTACCTCGGTGATTTCATCAAGGTGAACTTTCATAAGAAAGGCAGGAGGAAGCTCTGTTGGTCTGATGAAAGACACAGAAGAAGCATGCTTAAGACACAGATGGAAATTGCCACCCTTTGGTACGGCAGAAATGGGAAGAAATTTGGAGTAGATGCGCAGCAAGTTTTCTGCGAGCGTATATTTAATTTACTCTTTTCAGATGCATCATTGTGAGCAGTACAGTTTCAGCCCAGGCAGATCTGGCACTGGCATATTTTAGAGGCTTTTCAAGTGTAGTGGTACACTGCAGCTTCAGGCCCTCTGCTCCTCATGTTTAATGCATCCTGCTTTCTGTGTACGAGGAACCTCGAGCTGCACAGGTACATCACAGGCACATAAACGGGAAGAATTCAGAAAGGATTTTTCTCACAACCCTGCTGGATGAAAAATACAGAAAATTTTCCTTCTTTTCACATGACCTCATATCTTTGGTGAACTTCATTTGTCCCAAATTAAGAAACCTGCTTGTTTTGCATTTTGATGGATGATTCTGCTTTACAACATGACATTTTACAACAAATAGAGATTATTTCTGGAAAGGGTCTTATTGTGCAAATCAAAGATATGCTTTTGCATCACAACCAAAAATATTGTGGGACACTGTCATTAAAAATAATATTTATTCAATATATTCATTTTATCAAATTTGTTTTCTACCTGCTGTACGTCATTGGGACACATTCTTTTGTTTAAAGACCTCTAGATGGAAATACTAAGTTTTCTTTCCTTCTATATTATGTGCTTCGATATCTTGACTTTTAAGAGGGACACAAAGCCTCTCTCTGTTTTAGGGCCTAGATATAGATATTTTTGATTATATAGGCACTCATATACGTGAATTTGTTCTGTTGCTTAGGTGTACAAAGCACACAGTACCTGAAACTGTAAGTCACTCCCTCTGGCTAATCAGCCTGATTGTATATTATCTGTCTTACCATCCATGTGAGACATAGAGAGGAGCCTACAAACCTGATGGCTCCCTCTGGATCATCATGGCTGTGGCACCTAGACTGGTGTCCAAATGAAGAATCATTAGGCTTTTGCACTGGCAAAATGGTTTTGAAGAGCGGAGCCCGTTAGTTTTTAGGATGTGCTTTTCAGTATTCGTGTTTCTGACTCAGGCTGACTCAGGCAGTCGTGTGCTCCTGCCCATGTCCCAGCAGGCAGGCAGGGATACTGGCAGCTGCTGGGAGCTGTGCCTGCAATGTCCCTGCTGTCCCCTGCTCCATGTGCAGTACCTGAGCTCACATGGAAATCACCAGTCTGGGAAGAAGGGGGGCTCCCCTCAGGCAGCTGCACCACTGGGGTGGGACAGGGCAAGGAGAGCCTGGCAGCCCACCCACCTCCAGCAGAGGGCATGGATTGGGCTCCCGAGGGAGCAGGGCTGGGTCTGGTGCTGTGCTGTGCCCCTGTTACAGACCAAACTCCCACCAGAGATAAAGTAACTGGGAGATCTTGCATTGGCATCTATGAGATCGATGGAACGGTAGGAAACAGGCATCTCCACAAGCTCCAGAGACCCTCTGACCACCTGCCACCCCCTCTGGATTGTCCTGGCTCCCACTGGCTCCCTGCCCCTCCTGGTGACACTGTGTCCCCCTGGGTTCATCCACAGCCCTCCACCACCATGACCACCTGAGCTCCAGGTCTGAAACGAGACCTACTCACTCATTTGCTCCTGTGCTTACAAAACTCAGGATTTGCCTAAACTGCCAAGAAATCTTTGAACTTCTTCCACTAGTGAAGCATTTATCTAACTCTTATGTGACACTATTACTTCTTTGTCTGGCCCCTGTTTGCAGGTGTCTCATCAGACCCATCAGGTGGATGGATGGAAACATCACTGGTCCAAGAAACGTGGCCTCAGTGTGATGATTCAAGCATTTGAGTACTCACTTTATGTGATACATTGTTAGTCTGAGATATTGAAATGATTGAGGAAGTTTGTGCTGCTCATAAATTTTTCATTGTCCTTTGCAAAGGATGGGGGAGAAGCCAGGCAGACCTGAGTTGCAGTTGAAGGAAACAGAAAATAACACTATTAATAGGTAGTGGAGAGGTGCTGGTTTACCAATTTATTTGGTTTTCCTGTACCTCCAGTTTGCATTAGGTCCAATAAATTCATGAAATTTGAATGAGTTTAAAATATATTTAAGATAAGACCACTCCTTGCGCAGAGAAAAAAAGAAATGTAAGATGTATTCAATGATGCAAGAATAGGGAGAAAGTCCAGAGCAGCTGACTCAAGGTAAATAGACTGAGTGTTGGACAATGCTGTGGTGCCACCAATCTATCCTTTAATGATTATTTATTAAGAACAGACAATATGTGAGCCCTCCCTCACTGGCTTCTCTTCAGCTGGATGCCATCAATCAGGAAGGCTAACAACAGTGGCTTTGGGATAGCTATAAGTGTGTTAGAGGCTACAAAAAGATGGAGAAATGGTGCAGGTATGGAAAGAATATTGTATTTACCTTTTCTACAATGAAAACAGCATGGATTTGAATGCTACTTTGCTATTGATTCTTGCTGACTTCATTGAGAGATACATGCAGTCAGGGACGTGGAGTTTGATTTTATGTGGCTAAACATTTAAGCAAAGCTGTCAGTGGCTTTTCAAGGCAAAAATTCAATTACTGGGATTTTGACATCACTATCTATTTTCTCAAAATTATTTTAAGATCTGGTATAATCCCTGCCTTTTCCCAATATCCTTGTTTTCCTTCACTATTTCTTCCTTTCTACTGATGGCATCTCTATATTTTGCCTTCTTTTTCTGCCTTTTTCTCATTTCACTTATTTCTTTGACTTTTCCCCCCTTTTCTTTTAATATCTTTTTTCTCCCTGCATGCTTTCTGTTCTTTCCTTTGCCCCCTTTTATCTCGTCCATGCATGCTCTGTCACTTTTACATTAATAGACTAGCCACAAGCAGTCAGCAGTTTAAGCTGGCTTTTTATGTCAGTAAAGAAAATGAGCCTTTCCATTTGTAAATAAAAATATTCTTGATAACTTTGGATGACTTCTTCTAGCAGTCTAAGATGGTGAAAGAGGAAGTCTGAGGTGAGCTTCTGAGAAAGACAATTCTGCAAAAGCAAGTGCAATCTGCATTCTGAAAAAGTTAAAGAAGGAATTTGAAGGAGCTGGACACCCTGAACTTCTAATACAGTGTGTCTCCTTGTCAAGTGCCTCTAGCAATACAAATATTTCATTGTGTTCAATTATCAAACCAGTAAGATGGTGAAGGAACTGTCTGCACTGAAGTCACAAGAAAATTTATACAACTACCTCTATATACTGTGATTATCAAAAGATCTGACTGCATCTGGGAAAAAAAACCTGCAATTCAAGCTTTCCTTCCTATTCAAAATTTTCTTGCTGAAGAACCTTGCCAGTCCTCGGTCATCATTTGGCATTCTCAGTGTTTTACACGACAGGAACAATGCCTGTTGTGTTAGCTGGGCTGTCTGGCATCCCTAAGCTTCATGACAAAGGTGAATTGAGAGTTCTCCACACAAGGAGAACTTAATTTAATTCTCTGTTTCAAGGAGCAGAAGGAGCTCCATGAACTGTATCCAAAATGGTGGAGACTTCAAGTATGGTGGCAATTTCCTTGGCGTAGGAACTATTAAAATGAGAGTGAAAACTGAGGTCACAATCCTTTGCCTACCTCTTGTGTGGAAATCAAATGCAAGTATGCATCTTATGCACAGTTGGAGTGAATGACCCTATAGGTATTTTCCAACCTAAAGCATTCCATGATTTTATGATAATGTTGACTAAGAATAGCCAATGGAAGAGATAGGGAATATTAATGGCAGAAATGGGATGCCTTGAGGAGTGCTGCTTTTCTTTCCCTGGATAATCTTGCTTCTCTTCAGCCAGTTAATTTGGAAAGTGGGAACTCAAGAGGATCCTTAATTTAGCACTGGCAGTAATTCCCACTGGCCAGCCTAATCCAGATGCCCACATCAGATCCAGCTGTTCAGATTAGGAAGTTAGCCCCCTCCATGGCACCAGTGAAGAGAGAGATATCCTGCAGAGCCTGGTGAAAGTGGCACCTCAACTCATCTTGAAGGAATCTTTGCCTTGAGGACAAGAGGAATTTGGTGGGACCCTTGCCACATGTAAGTGGTATGAAAACTGAATTGTGGAGCAAAGCAACTGCAGTGAAAACACACTCGCCGAAGGCTGTATTAATATAATTTTGAATAATGAATATGTGAGAGGAAACCAAATTGCTTCTAGATATCCCACAAACAGAAAAAATATCAGATAAATTATTCATTGTGAATTATTTGCATAGACCGATAGGAACTCATTAAACTCATTAAACACCAAAAGACTGATTTGCAAGAAAGAAATGGAGAAAGTATTTAATCTGGTATTTCTTGTCTCCTAAGCTTCCAATAATTGTCTGTTGAGCAAATTAATTTGTCTCTTTCTTCTGCTGTTATTCTGTACTTCATGGACCCTTCTAACTGAGTGTTTTACAGCAGAGATTTTCCGTGAGCTAAAGAGCTTGAATTTCACAGATACATATTAAAGTGCATCAGGAAACAGTAGAAGACATCACATTTTTTCCACTTATTTTGGCTGAATTGTTACAAATTTTAAATTGCCGTGCTTAAAAGTATTAGTTACAGACACATAAATCTCCCATTTTTTTTGAACACATCCCAGCCTCTACAGGCCAGGAATCCAGCTTTTATGCTAAGTAACATGACAAGTAATTCAAGGTGCCTCTGTTTATGAATACATAATCTAAGCCAATTTAAAAGGACATAGCTTGGGGCAACCTAAATTGCTATACCATACTTGAGCTGGAAAACACTGGATTTTTGTTTAAAAAGGGGCTTAATCAGTATCTAGCTTGTTTCAAACAGTTTTTTGTGAAACCTCTTCTTTAAACCCTGCAAAACATGGTCCCACAGCCAGCCTAGGCATATTCCCAGTGCATGCCTATTCTTGGAATTAGGATATACAAATTGACTTATATTTGCTGCAAATTAAAATGATTGTGTCTTGTCCCGCCTTCAGGGGACACAAACATTTGATACCAGTTCTTATATATCCTTTTCATACAGAAGATTGTTATTGCGTTTCTCAAATTAATCTCTCATAGAATAAGCAGGCTTTCCTGAAGAAAGGGCATTTTTCTGACTCCTCATTCTCATTTAATTCCATACTCTTTCCAAGGGTCATGCCCACAGTGTTCAGTTGAAGATTCATCTCCTCTAAGGAGAACGAGAACAGAAAAAAAATGTATCCCATGTCTTTTGTATGTGATTCTTTTAATAAACTGGATAAGGATTAGTTGTGGTGGATTTGTAGCATTGCCACAGTTTTTACTCACTATGAAGCAGTGACCAAGTGCAATCTCTGATACTCTTTTGCAAAACTGCTGTTTAATCAGTTTTTCCATACTTCGTGTTTGCACCACTGATTTCTCCTTCCCCCACGGACTTGGCTTTCTGAATTTCTTACAGTTGATTTCACATCATTCTTTATTTCAATGGTCTGAGTGTGTTTTGACTCTGTTCTCAGCCTTCAGAATTCTGCAGTTTTTCCCAAATTAGGCAGATACTAATGCTTTATTAATATATTCTTTTGTGCACTATCCGTGCTGGTAGTAGTGATAACACTGAATGGAGCTGGCCCTGAACAGTCATGTGGGATCTCCCCCTCGTGTGTCTGCCAAGAGTACCACTGAGTACACCAAAGGTGAGCATGCACACACATGCAAATGTAGAGATGGATTTGAAATGCGCCCTGATAATTCCTATTGTACCACAATTACTCTGGGATTTGAACACAATTAAATTTCAGAAACACTTATCTTTTTTCAAAATAGTGCCATTTCACATTGTAATTGCTTTGTATTCAAAGCACAGACCAAAACTGCTACCACAAAACAATGATTCTGTAACCAGTTGTAAAAAATAATGATATGCCTTCTTAACTCATTGTACTTACACTAAACTCACAGTACCTATTTTGTAAAAATTAGTAGCATGCTTGTCTCATTCCCTCTGCAGTATTTTGGATATTCGTCATTAGATCATCTTTCTCTGTTTCTTGTGATGTATTGAGGAAAGGAGAAAAATGATAATTTTGCCAAAATTGTGGATTGCTTTCCTTTGCCAATGGAAGTCGTGTTGACTTAGGCCACAGAGGAATGGACTGAGATCAGGCTTTTGCATAGGAATCTCTTATGTGGGTGTCTGTGAGATAAATGAGGATGAGAACAAGCAAGGAGAGAGAAGGAGGGAGGCATTGCAGGAGGGCAAGGTGCCAGAGAATCTTCCTCTGAAGAAAGAGATCTTGAAATGTGCATTGTCACTCCCAGAGGAGAGGGGGAGAGGAGAGACCTCCTACTGGAAGTCTGCAAAGCAGAACCTTTGTGTGTCACAGAGACTTTTTGGGATAAACCATGGGTCCTTGGGCAAACTGGCAGGACCTGACTCCCTGCGAGCTGTGTCACCTCCCTGTTTTCAGGGCATACCAGAGATTTATCAGCTCTCCAACTGTAAGTGGAAGACCTTTTTCCCCCTTTCCTTTTCCCCCCAGACTTTGTAGCCGAGGGAGGAGCCCAATTAGAAACCCTTTGGTGTTTCATTACTGGCACATTGCTGGAAACATGAAGTCCTTTAGGCAGTGACCTAGTTAAGGCTCCTACTTCTGTAGAAATTTGGTGTTCCCACCCAGGCAGCTCCTAGCAAATGGCTGGTGAGCCATTCCTTTTCTCTCCCACACTCTCTAGAAGGTTGTCTCCCCCTCTTTGCAGGTACAATTCAATTCAAACAAGAGCTGCATATTCCTTGCTAGTCATTGTCTACCTCCCCAGGCACTGACCGAGTCACTGCCTCCCCATCAGCCTCAACAGGAAGTTTCATAATGCTGCAGAGACACAATGGAGAAAGGGATATTTTTAAATGTGTGCTTTATTTTAATTTTTTTAAACCTGTATAAATAAATACAAAATGACCAAGAGGTTCATGTTTACTAAACATTGCATTTGATTGTATGACATTACACAGTGTGTGTTACAATAGTTCACTTTGTAATTGTGTCCTTTTAGCTGTTGGTGCATAATTCTATAACTCATAGGATACAATTAGTCCTGAAGCTGCATCCGGCCACCCCTTTAGTGGAACCCCTGAGTACTTACAATAGCAAGAGTGCATTAGGGGAGCGCTTGAGTCAACTGGCCAAAACTGGGGAATTTCATAAGAGAGGTCTGGCATAGCAAAAGGAGAAGGCAATGGCAGGTGTAGGATACATTCTTGAGAAAAGAAAAAGCAACAAACGTTTGGAGGATTTTTATTTCTGTCTTTTGTCTTCTTAGTGGTAAACAGAAACATACTGGAATTAACCAAAGTCAGCAGAAACCATAGGCTCGTTTAGGAATATGATTTTTTTCATGCTCACTGAGAGCAGGCAAATGGACAAACCTTGCATGATCAGTTTTTACCTGATGAGCTGGTTCATATTTGAAAAGGGTAAAAATATACTCAACCACTTGATGAAATGCTGATTCTCCAAATCACTTACCATCCTCACCCATTGAAGGTCAACTGCCAAGGTTTTATAGACATTCTCTGGTCATGATTCGCTTGCTTGCTTCTTTAAATTGCACTCCATGTGCATTTTCACATTCATTCTCTCATTCATTCTCTTCAAAAGGCTTGAATAGAGCTACTTTACCTTCACATTTTGAGCTTATAAAGGTATTTGCTGCAAACAATTTTTCAATTCTGTTTGGCCTGTTTAAAACAATTTTTTTCCAGGTAGGTTAGAATTTTGTATAGATTTTTCCAATTCTGTGAAATACATACACTTGATATGTATTTTAGGAGTGGGGGTAGCTGTTAAGGATGACCTTTGACTACTTGAGAACTATGTCTGGCCACCTGAGTATGGTTTATATTTGGTCAATGGCTGAATGTATATTAATGATAACTATGTCTAAAGAAACAGTTACAGATTTGAACAGAGTATGAAAGCCACAGATCTGGTGACCTTAGAAATAAGCCAGAACAAGAAGTTAAAAACCATAGAAAGTTTTTTTGACAATCTTTCCCTGACTTTATTTTTCCTGCATTAGGAGATTTTTGGTAACATTCAGCCAATTATGCATTCAAATCTGTGTTTCCATAGAAGTGCAATGTTTGCTATTGTTTGCATTTGCTACTGCCTTGATATCTCTTCTCAGCTCACGTCTGGCCCCTCCTCTCCTGAATGGAAGGTTTTGTGTATGATTTTATGTGCTTTGAGTTTGTCAGACTTAAAGACTTCTCCTTTCAAAACAAAGGTAAAAATGTGAGCTTCTTTATAAAAAGAAAAACCAATCTTTTCTGCTGAAAATTTCAAACCCAGCAACTCTATTCACCTCTTCTTCCCTTCCCAGTGCTTTATTTCCACTGGGCAACATGGTTTCAATACAGCAGTTATATTCTGCTTGGAATATTCTGAAAATCCACAGTTCTTGGATTGGGAGTGGAATAGTGAGCACCTTTTAAAAGTTTGGTACTGGAAAATGAGGCTCACAAAATTTCTGGTAATTGAGCCTCACAAAACTAGCTGCCACTTAATTAAATGATGGGATTTTTGCTTGCTATCCAGTTCTCTCCTTCCCACTGTGGCCACCCTAATTTCCAGATGTACTAACAGAGAATAGGGATGGCAGGTGTGGGAACCTTCTGGGGCAAATAGAAGAGTTCATATTTAACTGAATGAAGTCCTTTTCACCAAAAAGGTATCTCAATGAAACTTGCAATACGAGTATCAGAGGGACTGTGTGGCATGAAGCCAAAGGCTGAGGGCTACTAAAATTTGGGAAAGCACAAGTGTAAGGATGCCTGGACAGCATCCATAGCACATCTACTGCTTAGGAAAACCACAGTGTACCACAGAGGCCAATTTTTCTTATGAGCTTTTAAAGTACATTGGGAATTGGAATGCTCTCTTTTGCACAGCTGTCTGATGAAGGAGGAACAATGCTTTGCCTTGCCATGGCTCAGGTATGGGTTTCCTGTGCTGGTCTGTGCTTGCCTCTGTGTCTCAGGTCCTATGTCACTCAGACACTGTCACAGGGATCATCTGCCTTGAAAGGCAGACTGACAAAATGAAACTCAGCCTTTGGCTTCCAGGGGAAGGGGAGAACACTTGTCTGGAATGTGCTGGATGGTGCTTTAAACAAATGCTATTAGCTGTAATTCCTGAGAAGTCTGTGGAGAGGTGCTGATGAACACAAAGAGTAAGTAATTCAGTATTTTCCTCATAATTTTTCAATTTCTCCCCTACCCAAGTTCCACACTTTAAAGCTCTGTTGGTTGTAGTTGTCAATAATTTAAAACTCTTACCTTATTTTTGATCTGGTGCTGGAACAACCACCTGAAGAACTCTCCAGGGCTGTGAGTACATTTAGGAGGTTTTCTGTTCAGGCTTTTATGGAGTTCTCTACAATAAATCTAGGTATTTCTCATCTGAGTTGATGTTTTTTGTCTCCTTTGACTTTACAGTTTCCAATATCTATTTGTCAATTCTACCTGTGAAATATTCTCCATGAATTTATCATTTGCTTCTCACTTCAAATACTTTATATTCTGAGATTCTGGCTTTGAAGCATATGCTGGGGAAAAAAAAAAAAAAAAAAACAAACAAAAAAACCCCTCACTGATGTTAGCAATCTTATCCATAATTCTGAAGTCACATATCACAGCTCCACATTTTCCCATTCTGAACCAAATTCTTTTAATCTTTTTCTGTAAATTAGATTCTTAAGGTTTGGTATCACCACTGACTGTGAGGCAAGAACTCTTCCTTTGATGGAGAGGTTTGGAAAGTGCTGAACGAGCAGTTTAATTGATATTCTCTCTCTCTCCTCTCCCCATTTCTGCAAATTCCGTATAATAAATCTGCTGTATAAACATCCTCACAGATGGTGATATTACATATAATATGATGTCCTGACAGTGAGCTTTGGATGCTTCTCCTTGCTAGATCTAATACTGCTATGTCCCTTGTGTATATCAGAGGCATGGCAGGTCAGCAAACTGTTGTTGGTTGTCCTGTGACAGCCACTGTAGCCACCCTTCCAGTAAGATCCAAGATAGTGACAGAAAAGCTCCCATGAGAGGGGCTAATGAGCAGGAATAATCCTGAAATTATAACGTGGCCACTGCCTCTGGAGCCAGCACCAGATGCTTGGCAGAACCCCACCTCTCCTGCAAAGAGGGGTACGATGCACTGATTGGTCAAACTGTCAATAGACAGGCTTGGAACTGCCTGCAATAGTATGCAGAGAGGAGAGAAAAGAGAAATACAACTGCAGATGGATGTCCTTGAATCAGGAATCACCTTAAGAGAGGAGTTTCCCACTTCTTGCTGCGGGTTATGTACCTGAGGGCTCACTTTGTCCGGAGAGAAAACTGATCGTCTCTTCAAAAGAAAAGAAAAGAAATCCTTCCAACACACAAGTATTTTGTCAAGAATGCATGACTGTTTCAGAACATTAAAGTCAGCTGCTCTTCTCTAAGTAAGAGCTGCAGTAAAATAGTGAGGGTCAATTTGTCATTTTTAAGTAAGTTATGAGCCAGAATCCATGACCCATCTCTTTTTCTGTATGATACTGTTTATAGATCATGTTAAATTCTTCAACTCTGGGCCCCAGATTAGATTATGAATCATATTCTCCTTTTATTCCAAAACAATGAGGTATTGAATCTCTATTTGAATTCATATAATTAGGCAGCTGTGATTTTTTATTTTCCTTCTATAGACAGATCCTGTCTTTTATTAAACAGCCTTAATAAACATTACAGCTGCTAGTTTATACATGTTCATATGATTTTTCTCAGTCCCATACTATCTTAGACCTTCCTTCCCTTTGCAACTCAGAGGGTTTTATATGATTTATTTCTCATCCTCCTGACACAATAAAACCTGAGTTTTATTGACAGCTCTGCATTTCTGTAGCCAGTTTCTTTGTTCCTAAACTCCTTACCAAACTTCTCTGTTGCTTCTCCCCTGCTGATCCATTACTAATCTCAGTACAGATAAACTATTCTTCCTACCAGCTTTCAACTACATTTCTAGGTTGGCTTTTCCTCCTCTTTATACGGAGCCAACTTGTGTTGGGCGTATAATACATAATTGATATGGGGGTGTGTGCACTATATATACACATTAGTGGGGCATCTCATTTTCCTGAATACAGCTGACAAATACAAAATCAGTTTTTTACTTGTAGCATCAGGGAACAGATTGCTTATTATGAAATATAATCAGTATGTGAAGGCACACTTTTTACAAATTGTGTTTTCTGTATCAGTTTGTTTGTATACATTTAAAATTTTGTTTCCAGCAAACTTCACCTGTGCAAATTGATAATTTCTAAGAAGATAAATATCAGTTTAGCTCAAAATTATGCCTCCTCACAGAACTGAGCATATTTCAGAGGATTCAATGTGGCCAAAAAGAATCAGAATGGAATATTCTGCATTATATATAACATATGCTATGTATAGACTGGATACCCAGCTAAGGCCTTTAACATGATTCTCACATTTCTCATACATATAAATTTTCAAGGGGACTTTCTTCTTTGCTGATGAACTCTTGGTTCTTTCTAGCTAGCACTTGGCATATATTTAGTTATATTCTGCCATTAAACTGAAGTCAGAAAAAAAAAAAAATCCCATTCTTCTCAATGAGTTCTATATTGCCATTAACCTTTAAAAGTTTAAGTTATATTTACAGGATGAATGTAAACATGAGCACACTTCACTGTTTTGGGTCCACAATACTGCCTAGTTTCTGTGTGCAAATTAGTTGTATAAATAAGGGAATGTGGTATTTGGGAGTGAAAATATTCTGACTTGTATGCAGCAGTGAAGGAATTGCATGTGGAATTCAGACATGCTGCTCACGAACCTTTGTTGGGCTGAACTGTATTCCTTGATAAGCTAAAAATCAGATTTAACATGCCTTTATTTTGAAGGTATATGCACAGATGAACTTTCAGAATAAAACACGCTGATTAGACATTTGCAAAGCCTGAATTTTGTAAATTAGATCGGTGGAGATTTGCAGGAAGGAGCTCTTACTAACACAAATGAAGAACACCAGCCTGGTACCAGGGGTTATGAGCTCCTATGTGATGCTTAGACATAGCCTCTCTTACATTACACTAGTAATTGGAATAATTTGTATCGTTTGAGTTTCAGTTTCAGGCAGAATTTTTGGCAACAGTGCTTCTGGATTCTCAATTTAAGGCAAAGAGAGAAAGAATGACTGAAAGGGACAAGGCCAGGAGCCATAACAGGTGACAGGAATCAACTTTAAATTGCAGACCCAAACTTC
Organism: Taeniopygia guttata; assembly: GCF_048771995.1. Lineage (NCBI taxonomy): Eukaryota > Metazoa > Chordata > Aves > Passeriformes > Estrildidae > Taeniopygia > Taeniopygia guttata. Next base: position 102,248,821 of record NC_133024.1, on the reverse strand, counting down.
CCATTAAACTAAAGTGTCTGAAAGCCCTTGGTAGCCAAAAACCCCTAACCCCTGCTATTTGTTGCAGTGACTTGGGATTGTATCTGGCTCACCTACTTTTTACAGTAAAGTGATGGATATCTCATTTCTGCAGTCACTTGTGACAGAGCACCATAGCTGTCACCCTCATCCCCTGCTGGAGTGGTTTGCTTCTGCTTTGAAGCAGTAGGTCCATATGGGCCTGGAGGGATGCTCCCCTTCTCCAAAACATTAGGAAAGAAGTGTAAATGGGCTATCTGCTTGGGCATGGGAAGAAGATAATTGAGCACAGTCATCAGAAGATCCTGGAGCAACAGCTGTGGTTCTGCTGGTGAGAGAGGTGGGTCTCTCAGTGATGCTGGGACTTCTAAGTTTGTGAATGGTAAGGTATTGGTTAGAAAAATTTTAATAGTAATAAGTCTGTTCAATTGCAATACTTCTGTTCAACAGTAATACTGCAGGTCTACCTACCTACCAGATCTCAGAAGGTGTGGGTCTTGTTTGAGGAAATAACCTGTAGGTTTTGATCAAATCAGTTTCAGATTTTTGCCTTAGCTGTTGGTTTGCCAGCCGAGGCTGGATTTATGCTGTTAGATTATCTGAACACCCCCGAAAAGCACCTAGATCCCAATAACATGGAAATTAATATATGTGGTTTTCCCTGTGCTTGCAGTGTGCAGCCTGGAACAAGAGGGGCTCCTGCAGAAGCAGCATGCCCATCATCTTGGGGACATTGCTGGCTCTGTGCTGGCTCAGGTGCCCCTAAACTACTCCACCACCCGCTCTGTGGGGACTTGGAGAACATGCTCATATTGATTATTTGGGTTAGGCCAGGAAAACCAGATTGTTGCATTGGCGATGGCATGGGATTTCTGTAGCAGTTTGGGAGCACAGGAAGCAAAGAGAGAGATAGCCATTTTATTTTAGGCTTATGCTATACATTGAGATTCATTATACAATTTTTCCCCTAAATTAATACAAAAATAGTAAAAATAGGTTAAAAAAAGCCTAAACGAAAACCCCTGACATCTTGCAAGCCATTTATTTGATGCACAGATTAAGACTTATTGGAGCTTAAATAATCTAGAATTGTTTCTGATGACCTTTTTTGTTTTGTTATTCCCAAAAATTAAAAAAAAAGGTAATGACTTGCAGAATGCCAACGACATCAGAACAATTTGTGCCTGAGAAGCGGCTGCCCCAGGCAGGCGCATGTGATGCTGAGGTGCCCTCTCTCCAGGCAGGAAGCTGTGCCAGGACAGCAGGGCAAGGGGTGGCATGTCAGGGCATGCCATTCTGCTCCAACCCACACACCATGGACAGGAATTTGTGTTCAAATGCCCTCCTGGGATACTTTTGCCATCTCTTTCTCAAAAAAACCCAACCAAACAAGAAGTTCGCCACTGCGCTTTCCTGGCAGTGGATGCGTTTCACAAGAGCTTCCTGGGGGACCACACCCCCAGTTTGGAGTTAAAGCTTCTCCCTGTTCTCTAATAAGATTGGGAAGGGGGGATAAGGTTGCCCTCCCCACTGCACTGAGATGGGGTTACTGGGGGTGCCCTGCAACAATGGTGTAGTGCCTGGCCATGGGTGGAAGATGCTTCCTACCTTTGGGAAAGGGAAGGAGCTGTCCCCTCTCCCCACCTCCTTCTCATCAGACTTGTGTGTACCCCAGAAAGGCGTACTTATTTCACAATGTTCATAAGAAAATAAATGACAGGTACTTTTAGTGACAAATGTAGGGATAAAGCCATGGAAGAAATACTTTGTCCCTACATAGCTAAATTGTACAATCTGATTTTTATTGATTAGGAGTTTAACATGTGCACAGGCAGGGGAGGAAAAGGCTCTGGATAATTCTTTCTAACCAAGAGCTTCCAGAAAATGGTTTCCTACAGGGCTGGTGCCTTACCATGAAAGCACTGGCCCATCAAAACCAGCCAGCAGTGCTGCCACAGTGTGAGAATCATGAGGAACTGTTCCTGCACGGCAGCTGATGCTCTCTGCAGGCTGCACACCCCAGGAACCCGGGGCAGGACTGTGGGATGGGGACAAGTGAAATGGCACCATCACAGCCCCTGGTGTGGCATCCCCAACACCCACACAGCAGTACCAGCACCGCCCCTCCCACATTCCCATCTGCTGACAGCTCCCAGCCATGCCAGAGGAGCTACTGTACCTGGAGTGCACAGCAAATCCAGAGCTGACTCCGACCAACTCAGCTTCCTTTCCCCGTGTCTCCCTGAACGTGCTGTTTGCTTTCCGAGTTAATGAAATAGGAAAAACCACCTCTTTGCTAAGTTTTGAAATCATCAGATCTTCTCCCACAACCCACTTGCTTTGCTGGCTCTCTCTGTTTTTCAGAGAAGACAGTCTTCTTTCTGGACTCCCCTGATCTCTGCCCAGTCGTGCCACCACTTAGTTTTGTTTTCCCTTTGAATAAAAATAAAAGTGTTGGCTGATGTGGTATTTCATGGCTCACAGGAGGACAGTCAGCCTAGAAAAAAACATTTAGAAGTACACCTTTCAATTTACAGTACATGTTTTACCTGAATTCAGTGCTGGCTCAGAAGGCTTCTGAGAGCAGATGTGAATCCTCTCGTGACCCAGCATAACCTCAGGCCACTTTGGTACTGTATTCCCTCCAGGTTCATGCAGTTGACCATAAAAGTGTATTTGCTTGTCTTTGGAAAAGAAGCTCTTTTTCTTTGACAGACAGGTTTTTCTCAACAAGTCCAACTCTAATTTTAATCTAACTAGAATACTTCCACATTTCTGCTTTGGGCAGAAAATTCCGTCTTCATCAATTATTGTTTCTTTATTTTTTTCCTCTAGTTAGAGTAATTGTAAATTGAAAGTGGACTTGTGCTAACACAATATCAGAAGTCATATTACAAGGAAACTGGATTGATCTTGAGGGCCATATGCACGTAGGTTGGCTCTTTTTCCCCATGCTTACCCTGTAGTAAAAATATACTGTACACCATACCTTACTGTATGGGAATTTTCATGTTTGTAGAAGACATACGTGCTCAGTGAGCCATAGTCCTACATAGTCTTGTTAGCCTTAACTAAAATTTTCACTGTTAGATTTTAGTCAGTGCCTGACAGTGTATAATACTTTCTTCTACTCACTGCATTTATAAAAAAATTGGATCATCTATATTGCAAACAAAACCACAGTGATACCTGGGCTAAAAAGCACTTAAGAGTATGACAAAAAACTGCTTAAGCCTAGGTAGTCTTCCAAACTGGAGGTTCACCAGTAAGGGTAAAATCTCATGCACAGTTAGCCACTGGGAGTGGCTGAGAACTGGGAACAGAGTGCTGCATCTGCACCTACTAATCAATCAGTGCAGGAAGGTCCATTGACTTTGGTGAAGATAATTGCTCCAGAGAAAAAAGTTGAAGGGAAGGCCAAAGTGGCTTAGCATAGTCTGAAACCTTGAGAACGTGGTTCATGTTGAGGTATTCAAGCTACCTGCAGAGAAGGAGCATTTGGTGCATCCCTCAGACACATCAGGGTTCAGGCCGAAGTCTCACGGACCTGGGCTGAGTGCACCTTGGACACTTCCATGGCTGTACCTTGCCAATGCTGGAGTGGGGAACAGAATGACAGCTTGATGGGAAACACAGTGAAAAATATATGTAAGTTGGTTTTGGCTCTGTTCTGGGTTTTCACTCTTTTGGGGATGCTCCAGTCTCCTGCCTGTCCTATACCTGTTAGCGAGGGGCACGGCTCCTCTTCTCTATCCCAGTCTTGGGTGGCTAGCAGGAGTTACTGGAGAGGGTAACATGGCATTGAGGGGGGACTACTGGGAGAGGAATCTGCCCTTAAAAAGACTCTTAGGAATGGGCTGGACAAACATCCTTCAGAAATTATTTAAATGTTGTTGGCTCTGCCCTGGGAGCAAGGGCGTGGACTTCATGACTTCTCACCCTGCCTTCTGTGGACACGCAAGCTTCTTCTGCAGCACTTTGTCACAGGAATGCCTCCACATCCTTTTTCTGACAGGTTTGGAGATAGAGAAGTAATTTTATCCCTGGTTTTATCACTTTTCTTTAAGATCTCTGAAGGCCTCACATGGTGAGATTTAATAAGAGATCTGTGAAACTGCAAGTTTGTCTTTGGACATCGCTTTAAAGATGCTCCTGCTCTATGCACTTCAATTAGATGTGAGGAGGTTTATGGTAACTATCTTGGAGTCTGGTGTTTGCAAGTGAATAGCATGAGGGATAGCAGAGGTGTAAAATCAGGGTTTGCCATTCATTCCTCTCGGCAGTGTACAAACAACCTCTTTGACACGTCCCATTTCCAAGCATTGCACAAGTCAGTAGATTACTGCAGAGGAATTGCAATTCCTCTGTAACTCTCAGCTAATTTGCTAATGCCCTCAGAAGTTTAAAAGCCACTGCAGCTGCCTGTTGAACAGCCAGGGGACAGGGTGACTGGTATTTAAACAACATACTGACGATCACACAAAATCTAGTGAAGTATATTTAAGGAATATTTTTTGGCTGGAAAACATAGCCCCAAGCCTGAGTCTAAAAAAACAGGGGAAACATCTTTTTCCTAGCCTTACATTCATCTGGCTGTCTTCAAGGTGTCCGCCTGTGTTCTGCCAAGGCTGAAGTTGTTGTTACAGCTTCCCAGCTGCTACCGGAGCAACTGTTGTTTATTTAAGCAAAGAGCCTGTGCATTCCTGGGCACAGCTTCCTTTCTTCTGGTCAGGGAAAGGACTTATCCAGGGGAAAGTAAATGCTGCCAGCTGCTCTGCTGATTTGTTTTGCTAGTGAGAATGTAATATTTTGCTTCAGGGCAAAATATCTGGTTATCTTATTTTCTGCTAGGAAGGATGCTTCAGAAATATCTCTTTGCTTGAAAATTAATATTCAGTAGGTGGCATTACAGGTTTTTACAGGGCATTTGGGGGTCACTGGGATTTGGATGCTAAAGAGACGTTTCATGCAATGAACCACATCCTGGGTTTGTGACCAGAGACATCCTAGTGACTGTGCAGGTACCACAGGCAGCCTCCCGAGCCACGGTGCTCCCAGTGCTCCAAGCCCCGTGGTTCTTGCAATACCCCTCCCGCCCAGATACTCTCACTGAAGCAAACTTTGTGCCAAATGCTGAAAACTTTTCAAGTACTCTTAGTTTCCAGATGAGCTGCAAAAGGGAGTCTGGTTGGAATACATTCATGGTGCACCACAAAGCAACAGTCCATACGAAACCACCCAGCACACCAGCCAGCTTCCTGCTACTGAGTTTCCACAGGCAATGTATGGTCAGAATACTCTCAGCAAAACCTACAGAATTGGCTTACATACCCCCATTAGGGTTCAACCACATGATAAGTCCTTACTGTAATGAGCCTGTTGCTCTTAAGGGTGGAGGGGGTGGAGGAGGGAAGAGATGCTGCTTTATCTGTTTTACTCCACATCACAGATGCTGACAGAATTATTGATTTAGAACTCATGGCTCCAAAAAGACTCAGTAATGTAATATTTTAAGTTGTTGTTTTTGGTGGGTTTTTTTGGGTTGTTTTTTTTCCCTCTCACACATAATGTTTTCAATAGGCCCCTTAGATATGGGCTCTTTGGGGATGTTGATGAACTTGCTGCTGCTAAGCCACAGCCCCAAGCTTCAGTTTGTTCCACACAACTCTTACTGCCTACTGTCTCCTGGAAGAGCCCATAACTACAAGGTCTATTGCTTTACAGGTACTCTAGGAAGATTGAGGGATTAAGGTATACATTATGTAAAACTACCCACTAATCCTCTTAGTGTGCATTACCAGTGAATGGCCTGAAATAGGCTCTCACTAAAAGAGCCCCAACATTCACTTTCTTGATGACATTTTAGTATTTGAGGTTTGTATCATGGATTTTGGTGCTGAAATATTCAGTACACCATCTTCTGTCTGCTGCTAGATCCACTCACGTATCTTAGTAGAGTGCTAACAAAATTACAGTTGGTAAAGCAGATTACATGTTTAACTAGTAGCGAGACATGTATAAAATAGAATTATATATTTTCTAGAGTGACAGAGTCACATGGATTTTTTGTTCCTTTTTTTTGTTCTTTTTTGTTTTTATAAGAAAAAGAAACAGTTATAAAACCATGATTAAAAATGTTACAAGGGATGATTTAAATTTTAAAATAACGATACTTTTAGAAAAAAAAAAAAAGTGATTCATAACATAAAGGTGTTTGGAAAGCATTTGGTTGCTGTGTACTGCCTTCTTTCCCAGTACAGTTTGCTATCTTTTATATAGTCTTGCATAAATGTTTAGATTAGGGGAGAAAAGAAATATTAAATGTGATGGCAAAGACTTATAAGAGCTGACTCACTGACTTGAGTTATTGCTGTGCAGAAAGTTTGTAAAGCCTTTACATCCAGCGAACATTTAGTGCTACTTCAGCCTTGACAGTTGACCTTTCAACATGATTTGGTTTAGCCACAATAATTGCAGCATCTGCAGTACAGATGATGCAGACGACTGCTTAAGAATCCAACTTCTTCCATTAGATCTTACTTCACGCATCTAAAATTTAACCTCTCTTTGCATGGGTGTGCAAATTCTCCCATATTACCTGTTATAGGAACTGAGCAAGGTACAATACCCCGGCTCTTTTGATTTATTTTTTTAAATTTATTTTTAATTTCTCCCATAATTTTGAATATTCCTGGATTTAGTTTAAAGGAAGGAGGGGAAAATCTCCAATCTTCCTGTCCCCACACATTTAGTCAGTACTGGTTTCTTTTTTTTTTTTTTTTTTTTCTCAGTAAGACCTAGTGTAAAAAAGCAACCAACAAATCAAGTTAGACTGTTGTAATTTGGTCAACCACTCGGGTGCTATCCATATCCACCATTTCAACACACTCTATTTCCTCACGGTTTTCAGGATTCTTCTTCTCTTTCCTCTTCTTCTTGGAGGGTGGCAGGAAAGTCAGTATCACAGGTAAAATGGCAAAGCAGTGAAAGAAGGTGACTAATGCTATTAAAAACAAGCACCTGAACAGTGTACGGGTCAGATTTGAAGGCACAGCTGCAAGAGGAATCAGACCAACAATATAGCAGAGGTAGCTCTGCAAAATAGCTACCCCATGCACTTCCAGGGCATTTTTCACCCATTTAGTTCTTGTGAACTCTTTGCCCAGGACAAAGGTTGATAACAGTGGAGCACAGTTGTCAATTGTATAATTAATTCCGTAAATTAAGCACAACACAGAAATACAATCTAGTTCCACTTTCCACAAGGTCATAAAACCTATAACTCCAAATTCAACTGAGGCAACAGTTAGAGTGAGCCAGACATTGATCAGAGAGTCTGCCACCAGGAATGCAGAGAAGAAGAGCAGAAATAAAGCACTAATGCAGGAGTTTTGTAAGGGGGCTCCCACTGAAGAGGCATAACGATCCATGTACACAAATGATGGATTGAAAACGATGAATTTCACCTTGGAGGTGAGAGAGAGCTTCCTCAGGGTCTCCAGGAGGTCATAAAGTTCTTCCCTCTTGGTTTCCATTGTCTTGGCCACCAAGAACATCCTGGAGGCCACAACATCAACTTCATTATTGTATTTCTTGGAAAATATGATATCCTCTGAAAAATGGGCAAACTGAGGGGTCTTCAGGAAGGAGTTCCTCAACATATCAGTGAAATTCTTTTTCGGCAATCCAGTAGATATGTTGAGTTTCCTAAGGTAATTTAAGTAGCTTTCGAACCAAGATATCCTCACAAAGCCCTTGGTATACTCCAGCACGTCCTCCTGGACACTGGTGTTCCAGTACTCGATTGACTCGTAGATGTAGAACCCAATGACCGGGCTGTAGTTACTGAAATACTTCTGCTGGGCAGTCGTGTACTCGATGGTCCGAGTCGCAGTCGCTACGATGTTGCTCAGGTCTGACCCCTCACTGACCTGCAGGTAGCCCATTAAGGCAAAGGAAATATAAACAAGGTAAAAGAGAACTACAAAAGGCTTGACGTAAGTGTTTGTTATCCAGTCACAATAATAGCGTTTCAGGAACCACACCAAAAGATGACTCTCATAAGTGTTCGTTTCCTCTGAATCATCCGTGTCCTCACTGAATCTGGCTGTCAGAAGAAACCTATACCATGCAGGCTTCTCTTGCAATACCTCTGGCTTTGGTACCTTTCTGCAGAAGATACTATGCTGGTAGTTGTTTTCTATGTAGCCAGTAAACACCAGGCTGGAACCATAAAAGGAGAGTACATAGAGGTAGTTGAAGAAAATTGCAATACAGGAATTGCAGCAGAAAATCCTGGCTGCTTCAATGTTAGTGAAGGGACTGGCACCTATTCCAAAAGTGACCAGGTACATGGCAGTGGTGAGAGAAAACGAGAGCATGGAGTCTGCAAATACAGCTGCAGTCCTCTCTTTAACATGTTGGTCTTCTCTAGTTTTTCTCCAGGAGGACAACATTTCAAAAGTCCCATACAACCCATGACCTACAATAGAGAACAAAGGCAGTGTTTAATGTATTCAAATCCTGAATTACACAGAAGAAAGTAATGTTGACACACTAAAAGGCTCAAAGGAGACACAGCTGGATGCTACCAGTGCTTGAAGGAAATGTCCTGCAGAAGAGAGAAATGATTAGGGAGGTGTAAACCACAGGAGCGTGTTTGCTACCTGCCTAGCACACCTTACTGCCAGAGCTTGAGGAGAGTTCTGCACTGGTGGCACAGGATTCATGGGTTAAAGAAACAGGATTTTTTTACACTGCTTGGCTGTTTAGTTTCATTATTTCCAAGTACCTGTGGTGGAAGATGCTTTCAAATTAGTGTTTCCTGGTGATAGTAACTGACCTGTGGTGAAAACAAAGAAATACGACCTTGAAGTGCCTATGCTGGAAGCAGAGCATTAGCTGGCTGCATTGTAGAAAATCTGTAAAAAATGAAAATTCCACATAAACTGAAAATGATCAATTAAATCAGTTACTGATTTCTCCACTCCTTGTGCAAATTTTCCATCGGGAAAAAGAAATCCTAGAAATGAAACAAACAAATAAAAGAACAAATAAATTTTAGAGGGGAGTGGTAAAACTGATATGGAGCTGCTTAAGGCATTGGTCTTCTTTATATATCTGAGAGCTTAAAAAACCAAATACAGCCCTATATTTCTTGGCAATGCCTACATTTTGTAATGTATTTAATTGACTCTTAAAATGGATATACCATTCACAAAAGGAATGACTTAAAATCCTGTGTTTAACCCCCAAGTGCAGGTAAATCAGGAAAAGTGTATGCTTTTATTTTAATCCATGGTTGATCATCTTCCTCTTACAGTTTCTATGTTGTGAAGATGCATTTGGAGGACGCAGATCTCTGCTCTCCCTGAGCTGGGAATGCAGCCACTGACCATCTACCAGGTAAGAGGAGCTAAAGTCAATGTAGTTTGATGATTTACAGAGATAAACAGAATATAGTCTTTGTATCACACCTAAAATGCGAGATGGTAATATTTTCTCATAATAATTCATTATAATGTTCATCTTTACTTAAGAGCTCTTTTCCATATAATCCCAGCCTCTTTGCTGCCTTTTAATTCCTCCTCCTCCTTATTCTTTTGCTGATTTTGCTGTCACTTTTCTGCTTCTCTGGTCTGCACTTGGATTATCTCCAGAAATTCCCAAAAGTCAGTCCACTGTGTTGTGCTCTTACCCATCTTCTCTGATAGTATTAGATAAAGTGATCAGTGCTAAATTAGTTGCTGATAATACTGAAGTGCAATCGCTGAACTTTGGAAGCTGATGTCCAAGTCAGGAAGGTCAAGGTAATTCACAGATATCTCTTAGAATTTCAGGCTGTCTGCAGAGTACCAAAATTGCTGTATCAGCTCTGTTCTCTCCACCTGTAGACAATTATCACTTTTGCTACAAGGGCTATAAATACCAGTCCATAAAACCCAAGCAAATGAGGTATTTTGAAGAACTGGAATACCACAGGATATATTAGGGATGTTGGAACTCGATGATCTTGAAGGTTCCTTCCAGCCCAAACCAACCTGTGATGCTGTGAGTCTATAACCATGTTAATTCTTAAATGCCTCATACAGGCTAAATATTTAATTAACTTGACAAAATAACCCTTTTGAGGTCAGCACCTTTTACTGTAGGGGCAGTTGCTGCTGACTCCACCCTTCTTGCAATCTGTATTTTGACAGATGGCAGATCTGGTCACTCTGTTATGCTGAAAAGAATAGGTGTGGAGTATTTTATAAAGAAGTCACAGCACAGAGCTCATAAGATGAGATAATAGGGCACCTGGTGTATCTCCTTATCACCTGGTGTTTAGTGTAACAAAGTTCACACTCATGTATATCAGATATTTTACCTATTTTGTTATTTAGAGTCGTGGCATGGGCCTCAAATGTCCAATTTGTAGCAGTATTACAGACCTGGCTTTGGCATTCATCTTAATTTTCCCCAACAGTGTTTTACAGCTGCCTTCAGAGGCCAGGTCAAGACTGTCAATTTGATAACTAGCACTGTGCCCCCTCTTAAAGCTAACAGGGAATACTGGAACTCCCCAGACATAAAATCAAGCAAAAAGCACAATCAGTGACTGGCACCCCACTGCTAATTATGCTTCAAATAGTTATGTTCTAGGCTCAGTAGGGAAAGCTATTAAGCTTGCTTTTAGTGTGTTCTTTGTAAAGACAGACTGACCTTTATTTAAATGTAACTGATCACTTGCCAAAGTAGGGAGTGAGAGGTTTAATCCATTTATGGCTCCCATGAGTCCTGCAGACAGGCTTGTCTGTGAATTTCACATGGCATCATACACATTAGCATTGAGTGAGCAAAACAGAATAAAATGAGGTCATTGAATATTACAAATTACTTCCATCATGAGCTTTAGCTATAGCATGTTTTTGCAAAAAAAAAAAAAAAAAAAAATCAGCATTAATAGGCTCTTGCCTAAAAATACTCAAATAGCCATATTAATATGGGGAACATTTGACTGTATAAGAGAGAAGGAAATTAGAGCTAGTTAAATATGATGCTGAACACGACATTTTAACAGGTATAAGGCTTTGGATAATGCTTGATAACATGACTTCTGATACCACATTCCTTCTTTAAGCAGAAAAGATAAAACCACAATTTGCTCTTACATAATCTTCAAGACTACCCTAAAATGGAATCTGATTTAGAGAACTGCTTAAGTAAATGCATGAAGAGGTGTCACCAAATGTGCTCCACAAAGTCAAGAGAAAAATATTTGGATACTTTCCTATTTTAGGATGGGTTCCTTTTGTTGCCTTTTGTTGTTTGCTACACAAACAATCTAAGAGCTGGTATTTTCCTTCAATTGTACAGTTGGTGATTTCTCTGTCCATGTGTCCAATAGCTACAGAATTATCATTTACATTGAGGAGGACATGCCTAAAGCTGCAGAATTTTGCACCAGTGACACTCCTGACCTGATCCAGTTTCCTCAGAAAAAAATCAGGCCCAAACTCAAGCACAAATTAGGCTTGGCAGTCAAAAAATTAGCTGTATTTAGCTAGGATGGGATTTACCTAACCTAATTTGCCTCTAAATACTGACTGTAAACACAATCTGGGTAAAAATCTCCAACACTCTAACTCGCTGATGTTCATGTAAGTCTAGCCCACAGAGACTAGGGTGATATCTCCACGGAAGTATTTTGAGAGAATTTCTCTTACTTCTCTGTCATTTCAGAGTTTTCATTTTTTTGCATCCCTAATCAATTTGCACCAATTACCTCTATTTCTCTCACTGTTGCTACATCTACTCCATGTAATATTAATGAGATGAAAGGAATTTTTTCCTTGTAAATAAATTCTGTAATTGCTTCAACTGATTTTCCCTTTTTAATAGAGATTTAGCCACAAATCTGTAATCATTTAAAGCAACTTGTTCATTATTCACGGTCATTCAGTAAATAATAAATATGAACTCAAACAGCTAATGGGCTACTGGAGATCTTTTCCTGCTGACATTTACTGTTATGATTCACCGGTCGTGCCCTACAGTCAGGCTGTACAATCATGAGCTAACAAGAAGAACACAGTAAGATGGGAGTTTTTTAAGAAAAAGAGGTTCAGGGTCAAAGGAAAATGTTAAAGGGATAGGAGAAAGGTATTGGACAAAATGGGAATCAAACTTTTTTTCCTTATTCTCTTTTTCTGCTGCTTTGCATTTAGGAGATACTCCTACCATATCTTGGAGGATGGAAAGCAGACATTCTGACTTATATAGTCAAAGAAAATGAATAAGAAAATTATTGTTAATGCTGAGGATATCCACAGGTTTTTCAGCCTGAGATGGGCTATCTTTAATTTTAGAACATGATAATAATAGTAATACTATCAATAAACCAAATAAATTAGGCCTAGCTTAAATACAGCACTTTTATGAGTAGCCTGAAAATGCTATAAAAAGTTTCATTTGCCTCCTTCAGAAACAAGTCTTGCAATTACACATGCTCTGCAAAATCAATGCAAAGCATACATCAGAAAAAAAGCACTTGTAGGAAGTTGTGAAAATGAAAGCAAAATTTTATCTTCCTTAAGATTATCAAATCATTAACCTCATTTTAAAATACTACTTATGTGCAGGCACTGAAACAGTTCTTTCTAGTACCATTTTCAAACCTCAAGAAAGAAATGCATCCTTTCCCTTGCTAAGTGGTTGTTCAAGCAAGGGGCCTTCATGAATTGGCACGGGCAGCCCAGGCTTAGTGTTGGCTCTGCTCCTGCCTGCAAATAGCAGGACCAAAGCAGAGGGAGGGAGGAGAAGAGTTTTAGGCAGCCCTAGAGCCTGTGAGAGGGCAGCAAAGTGACCTTCTGGTCACTGCAGTCACAAACCAGTTCTCTATTTGCTTGGCTTAATTGCTTACCTGAAGCAAGGGCTCCTGCATGCTTTTGTAAAACAAGTGAGGGATATGTTCCATTTTGCGCTAAAATCATGTGAATTTTTGATCTTATTGTGGTAATACGAGGCTTGGATATCCAAATAGACTTCTTCCATCAGAGAAATAAAGGGGAATGACTAAAAAAGAATTTTTTGGTTCTCTTTTTTGCACTTTTACCCATCTATGAAAGTAGAAAATAATAGTACACTGTGGGTCTCATCTTTTTTGCCCTTATTGTTTTGAAGGTTGTATGTTTCAATATGTGTTTGATACTTGAGTAAAACCTCTCCGAGTAAAATGCCACTTACAGGTTGTGAAGTTCCAAACTTCTATGAGGAAGGTAGCATTTTGGGGCTAATAGATTTTATTAATCCCACTTTAATGCAGAGGTACAAAACACTAATAACAACAGATCTGCCCCTCAGGGAGGCTGAGTACTGCACCAGGATGTATGGTGCCCATTAACTGCCACAATTAACACCAATAAAGCATCAAACTGTCTTCCAGAGGGACCAGACTTCACTAGTGGCAAAGCTGGGCTATGGGTGTTTCTCCCTTCTCAGGCATTACTTCTCCTCTCCTACTGTATTAGTATTAATAGCCACATGGTTACTAATTCACCTGTTTTAGTCTACACTGGACTAAAGGAATGGTGGGGGGATCAGAAAGTAGCCTTTTTTCTTTTTTCTTTTTTTTTTTTTAAGTTTATTTTGAAACAAAAAGTAACCTTTTCGTGATGTGGATGGCACAAAAGACTGTCTGAAATGGGTAATGACTCATGGTAGGATATATGGGAGCCTTATAAACTGGGTGGCTGAAAATTTGAAATGGAAGCATGCTCTGATGGCATTTTGGAGCCTAAGTGAGGATTTTGATTTAAGGTTTTTGCTTGCACTGTAATGGCTGCATCCCTGTAACACTATCAGTTCAGCTGGACCAGTGTTGTCCCACTCAGGTTGATTTAAGTCTGAAATCACCCCACTGAATTGGAGCACTTGTCTGCAAGAGGAATTTAGTGTCCTGTGAAAAAGGATGTGAATGTACAAAGGACAAACTATGTTGCACCAGCTTTCTTTGTGGGTATCTGTGAAGCACAGCTTGATTCACATTCAAAGTGGAGTGAAATATCATCTGCAGAGACAAACACCAGATGAATTAACATGAAATAACTAGGATGCTGTAAATTCATATCCCAGCTTGCTGCCAATGCAGGCAAGGTCTCAAGAACTGCTCTTGTGTGCAAAAATAGTACATAGGAGATCAGAATCATATCGCAGGAATTGCCCTTTCCAAATCGGTACCTGCAATAACATATGATATAATGAAGGTGCAATGAATTTTCCTAGCTGACAGTATTAAAAATAACAATGTACACTGCTCAACTCTAGAACTGCTTTCTACAGTAATGTCAACAAAGAGGGTGAGATAATTTCCCCCTGCTGACTTATTTTTTTCCAGCTAGATCAGTGATCTCATCTCCCATCTTCTGACAAGCCAAGTGAAACCACTAATCCAGACTCCCTTTGTCACAGGAGCTGCAATCAACCAGTTGTTGCCTAAATACCTGGCCTGCCTCATGTGGCCTCTCCCAGCAGGCTCGATTTCAGCCTGGACCATATAGCAGGCTCAAACTGCTACTGGATGTGACAGGCAGAGCAAGAATGTTTGCATCCAGCTGAAGCAAACATCTGGCTCCATACCCTGTTCTCACTAAAACAATAAAATACTACAGCTAAACGAGATCCTTCAGCATGCAGACAGAATCAGCACTAGCCTAATTTATACAACACTTTTCGCTGAGTGGATAACAATTGACTGGCAAGGGTTGAGCTGACCAGCTATACCATCATTAGCACACTGTTGTAACAAACCCTAAGCAATGTCCAACTTAGTGGTCCATAAATGGTGCAACACATGAATGTAAAACATAAATGGTTTTGCTGCATGAATGTCAGACGTGAAGGAGGGTGTGGATTGCTGAACATCCCACAGTGCAGACTTGTCTGTCCCAAACATTTGTGCAGAGCTGAGAAATGCACTGTGAATCCTACTTGCTTTTCCTACACTTGCCTGTTTGTGGGAGCCCAGTTCACAGTGTAGAGTAAAATCCTGGAGGATACTAACATCCTGTAAGGTAGTCATCTAAACAACTGTGTTTCCAGGCAGCAGTGTTTGTCTCAGGGAAATTGTGACTATGGGACTGCAGGCTCTGGACAGTTGAGTGGTGTTAAATGCATCCCTTTTGGCAAAGTGATTGAAGTCCCAGCCACACAACTGCAGCCTGACCTCATTTCATACCTCTAAGAACAGGTTCAAAGGCCAAGTAAGCCTGAATGCTATGTGCAGGCATGGAACATGGATTCAGGACACATGAAGAGCAACATGGGGTAGGATGCACTGGTATAAGTATGGGCTATATGTATTGCAGTGCTTTATTCACCTCCTGTCCCACAGACTCTACATGTCAGTATTGTAACTGCATTACAGGTATGACATCACACTTCAAACACATGGTAATGGTACTGTTGGGTAGACTGAGTATTTGCAATTATTGCTTTAAAGGGTACTAAATTTTACACATATTATCACCTAAGAAGTACTATGGCTGCAGGTGCTAACATCTGACTTGGGATCTTCCCGAAGGAGAAACATACTGAAATTAGGTAGGTGAGCCTGTTAGGTATCTAGGCATGAAACTGTTTGATCAGTCTCTGGTTTTGCTTTATATTTGATTAGTAGCCATTCACCCTCAAGTGTCAGGCTGATCTGTCCAACAGATTTACAACAGCACTGGCCATCCCAGTCAGAAAGCCCCATGCATGCCCAAGTATTCCTCAACTTACTACCAGCATCAAAAACACAGGATCTTGGTGCATGCACACCAGATAAAAATCTGCCTCAGTCTCTGGAGAGAGAGCTGTGTTTTGCACTGTATCTACTTGGCAACAAAGTAAGAGAAACCAAAATGTTTAATAATATTCTCTCAGAATCTGCTGTGTTTCACAGCTGTGGGCGGCTGTGCCCACAGAAATGCACTGTGAAGAGAAAGTGTCCCCGTGCAGCACACACTGGCTTGGTTGGTGTGTGCAGAGAAGACATCTTCAGCTGGTGCTCAGTGCTTCACACTGGAGACCACAATGATATTTTCAGTCGTAGATCCTGCTGAAAGGCTCTCTGGGCCATTAAGCCTGCGCTCAAATTGCTGAATGCACAGTCAGGAAAATGGAGTGTGTCTGCAAATCCAGCCCAAGGCTGAGGCCTCATTCAGGTCTTGTGCAGCCCAGTCCCCCAGTCAAAAAAGGGGAGTAGGTTCCTCAAAAGACTCGTATGGATCTGCTGCACCAGAGTAATTTAGGTCCTAATCTTCTGGCAATGAATGTCTGCCATAATATCCTACATTCTTAAACTGAGCTTTTGGAAATGGAGCACCCAGTCAACTGTTTGCTGTCCTGTGAAACTGTTTTGGTCAGGTGTAGCCCTTTCTGACCTGTACTAAAAAGCATACATCTGCACAACGCAGGCACAGACAAAATGAAATCATCCCCTTGGTCTCACCCTGAACTGTGGGGACACAGTCAGCAATGCTTGGGATACGTGGTGCACACCAACTATAAACTCCCCAGTATGATTTTTTTATCATGGAAAACAAACAACAAGGAGCCAATATTTTCACAACCTAATTTTAAAACTATGATCACATATTACACATACACACACACTCATACACACACAGATATATATATATATAAACCATGATGACATGTAAGTATTGAAATGAAAATCATTCTACACATAAATCTCTGTCTTTGAAGAAATAAATGCACATACACAAGAAACACATAGACATTCTATAATTTTTCTACCTATTTAAGGCGAAAATAAACAAAGAGAATGAGAAGTATTTTAATTAAGTAGAATTAAACAATGCCTTGGTATTCATAATCCTAGACTTCACCACAATCCCTAATCAACAATGGTGGTAACATGGTTCACTACTTTTTATTTTTGGAGTATTTTAGAGCTATTTACTAATAAAAAAAACCCTTACTATTTAATATTGCATTTTCAAATTATTTTTTTAAAGTATACCAAATTCTGTTTACATTAACAGCCTCCTACTGTAATGATTATACATGCAATTCAGCACTTACATGGTCAATCCTGAACAGACCCATTGATTTCAATTAAATAAAGTTATTGTTTTAGGTTTTGGGAGAATTATGGATGTTTTTATTGTATCACCCTTTTTTACTTTTGAAACAATGTAATATTTGAGGTTTTTTTGTTACAGTGATAGCAAGAATGTCATATAAACACATTTTTAAAAAGAGATACATTTGAGAGAAAGTTTGAGTGGCTCTTGTATTTTGATAAGCAAACTATGTTATAGTTCAAAATCTACTTTTATATATAAAGAGAACATTTATTCCACCTAAAAAAAAATCAGTAAAGGGTTGTTTTGGCATTTAAATAGCAGGCTGACAACTCTATTTAAATGTGTCACTTGCTTTCCTATGTTCCTATGTTTCCAAAAGACCTGGCAAAAGTTAAAAGTCATATTTCTTTCAGTGCAACAGAAGGAGCTGTGCTTTAGCAAAATTTGGTTTTAGCTGCTGGAATATTTATGTCTGCATGGTTTGCTCATCTACTGACTCCCCAGACCTGTTTCAGATCTGAACCAAAAGCATTTAAGCCACACCTGTGCCACACGTGCCAGTCTGTGCTTCTGGAACAAACACCAGGGAGCACCTGGCTCTGTCTGGCCTCCAAAGAGCCCCAAAGCCCTCCCAGGAACCCCTATTCATCCTCTTGAGCTCAGAAACACCAGAAAATCTCCCAGGAAGCAGAGAGCCCTGCCTAAGCTGTGTTTTGAAGAGAGGAGAAGGCCACAAGGAGGATGACAAGAGGAGGAGGGCAGGGGTCTCTTCACCACGGCTGCTGGCATGGGGTGCAGACCCCAGGGTGTGTGGGGAGCCAGGACCACCCTGTGCACCAGGGGAGCTGCACAGGATGGGAGAATGCCATGCCAGGACAGTAAAGGAATGAAGGTATGGCTGGCAAGATAAGTTTCCCTGTGGTGCATGTAACTCAAGCCTCACTGGCTGAGGAGGTGGTCACAGGTGGAGTTAGTCTGTTAAGAAACCTGGGTTCGTCTCACTCATGACATGCTATGACTCATATCAGCAGACAAAATTGAAAACTGATTTTCATCACAAAGTGATTTTTGGACAGATTTTATGTATGCTGTGGAAAGGAAACACTTAAAAGTGAGAGCCTCCTGGAATCACCCATGCTAGGTTAATATTTACCATGTTACAGAACAGCCAAAGGACATTCAGCAAACCTCCTGAAGATGGAGTAAGACATTTGGGTACATGGAGTAAGACATTTGGGTACATTTGGGGCAAACATGTTTTAAATCTGCTTTAAATTTCTAGGCTAAAATATCATTTGCTTCTAGGATTGCTGTCCCAGTGGAACATGAATTTGTTTACCACTCTTCAAGTTTCTCTTTTTCTGGTGAGAAAGCTACAACTGCAACATCCCAGGCATACACTTAAATTCTCCTGTTTTAGTGATGTTTGTCACTACTCTTACTCATAACATATAGATCAACCATATGTGAAACACAATGTTCAGAAAATTGCAAAAATTCAGTTAAAGCACATCCAACCTATTATTTTTACTGATTAAAAAAGAAAAAAAAAAAAACAAACAAAAAACCCAGCTTTGGTACTCAACTTCGGCTTTTCACAAAGCATCCAGACTTACTCCAATTTATTTAATCCACCTCTGGATTCTCTGCCAGAGGTTTCATGACCTGAAAATGACTGGTCCCCTCTCTGCATACCTCTAGGCTGTTGCATATTTGAGGGATATAATTTATTTGAAGCTCACAACCTTCACCTTCTCTCTCACAGACAGACCTAAAATGAAGTCATATCAGTTCCTTCTGACATTCCCCAGGTCTTCATTGACCATCTAGGCCCAGTAAATAAAGTGTACCACAAACATACATACATTCTACATGTAGATATAGACATAGAGAAAAGGTTCCTTTCTTTAACCTCTGAATAACCTCTGAACTTCCAGTATATTCTCATATATGTGAAAGTTTCTCTTGAGGGACTTCACTACTTGAAGAAAATCAGGATGTCAGTGCCAAACTCTTGGTACCTGTGATTGTTTGGGACACCTCTGACAAAGCCGTCCATTGAGCCCTTGCATGCATTGAGTTCCCCACAGTTAAAAGAATGCAGACAGTAAAAGTGCAACAGCTTTCTGTTACTCTTTGCATAAATGAATGTTCATTGAACACGCTGCATCACCTGTAAGGTACTTTTCACAAGTGTATATTGGAGCACCAAAAATGAAGAGGAAATGGCTGTACAGCACTTGGTTTCAATATTAAGATGTTCTCTGGACTGACTTCCTATGGATACAGCTCCTCTCTTCCAAAAAACATTGTAAATTATCTGAGTCATCAGCAGTCTTCTGAAGCCAAGAAGCACGTATGTGTGCAGGGATTTCACTGGGCTTTGTGGTGGTGAAGGGGGAACTTGGACACCATGTTTGCTCTATGTCATGTGGCTCATGTCATATATCATGTCAGCTCTACCTGCTGCTTTTGACTTGCTCAGGAAAGGGCTAGAGTCTAAAACAGTCTGCCACCATTGGTTTTTCAAGTATATTTCTTTTTCACACAATAATGGCTCCTGTGTTTGGGCTCCTTAAAGGGTTTGAGACATCATCCCTCAGGAGGAAAGCTGGAGTGAGGAAGACCAGCAGGTGGAGGAGGTGATTTATCAGCTCCACTTTGGGTGGAAAGTGTTGACTTTGGTGAGAGGACTAATTGGTACACTGAGTGAGGAGGGGTGGCCTGGGAACCTACTTCTGCTCTTATTCCCTCTTCCACACGAGGAACAGAAATGCCAGGTGATGCTTGAAGGACTGCAGAAGATGCATGGCTGCTTAGAGATGTCATAAAAGACTGAGGAACTGAGAACAGAAAAGGGAGAAGAAAAAAGCATGATGAGGAAAATGACATGCCTGGGGTTCTGTCTGTTCAGTGTAGATAGAACCAGATAATTTTATTCATTTCTTAGAAGAGGGATGAAAGGAACAAACCACAAAATGCTTTAGAACTGTAACTGAGCTGTGCAGGGTTGAACTGGGAAAGCTGAGCAGATGGAGTGACAAAAAAACCAAGTGTACTTCCAGGGCACTCTTGGAGTGCTTTGGCAGTATGAAAAAGGAAAGGATGAATGGTGGGAATCACAAGCAGCTGAGATACAACTGCAGGGCATAGTGGGGACCTATCTGAGTGCCAAGGAAGTTGTTGAGGAATATAGGGAAAATGGTGGGAGCAATGGGCCCAGCTGTGGCTGAGGAGAGGGGAGGATGAGAGAGGAGAAATTTAAAGAAAACCCAACCAAAATGGCAGAAAGGACACACTGACAGGAATGTGAAAAGCAGCAGAAAAGATGAAGAAGGAAGCTTAGGGAGACCAAAAGATGCTGAGAGTTGTGCAGGCATTAGGAAGGAGATGCCACGGCCTGGAGGAGGAACATGGGTGAGACCTGCTGGAGAAGGCTGCCAGATATTGCAAAAGGGATGGATGAGATGGGAGAAAGGGACATGGGGGCAGCCAGCTGAGCCAGCTGAAGGAGGTCATGCTTTTTCACAGCATGAAAAGACAGCAGAGGGACAATTGCACAGGTAGAGTGAGAAAGCTTAGCTGGGGAATTAAAAAAACAGACTCAGTAAGCTTCACATTTTTATTAACTGGCAGCAGGGAAATTGGTGGAAAAATACAAAGTCAAACATTTGGGGGTGTGTGTTACTTCTGTATGCAGACTGAAAGGCACTGGGGAGACCTTTGGAGGGGCTGTTTCTCTCTTTGAAACTCTCTATATGGAACCAGTGTTGACTCTTCAGTTTTATGGAACATAGCAAACACTTGGATGCTTGATAGGGAAGATAATGGATGCTTTTTGGGTGTATAAATTTGGCATATGTTGCAACTCCCTACCAGCATGTTCTTCCAGAGAACTAAGCACCAGCCAGGCCAGGTGCCTTACAGGCACTGAGGCACAGCACCAGTGAGCCCCATGTACTGGTGTGTGCTGGCCTGAACGCCCTCAGGTTTTTGTGCTGGTTGTCAGCTGTCCTGCTTGGTTTAGTTGCCTGTTGCCTTGGGGTCTCTAACCTTCAGCAGTCCTCTCATTTGCTCTCCTGTTCTTTTCACTCCTATCATCAAACACATTGACCTCCCCTCTTCTTCTTTTGTCTTTTTCCTTCCAGCTTTCTTTCCCAACTGTCTCTGACCTCAGATCTCATCTATGGTGCTCCAACTTTTTCATCTGTCAAGCCCCCATACAGGTATCAGTTCACTTCTCCATGAGCACAGTTCTCCCCCAGGCAAGCCACATGGACAGTGTGCAGTCAACAAATTTGTGTTTCTAAGAAGTGACTGGAACTGCTCTGCATCTATAAGGTGCCACTATGAGCCATGGTTCCTCCAGGTGCTCCAAAGTGCTCCACACCTCACCTGCTCCTGTGACCCCTCCTGCCAGATGCAGCCCTGTAAGGCTGTCCTTCTCCCCCTGACTTTCCTCCACTTGAGACTGAACCTCAGGAGAACCCTGCCTGGGTCCTACCTGACATTTCCACCTGCTCCTTCCCACTCATCCCTCCCTGGCTCTCTCTGTTGACTGCTTTTCCCTTCTCTCATCTGAGAAAGGGCATGCTGCAGGGCGGGACGCGATGGAGGTTTTAAGAAGGGGTTTTCATTTGTCCCTGTTTTCGCTGAGTTTCGCACACGGCCGGCTACCATTTCCTTTTACAGTGTGCTACAAGCTCAAGCCACTCTCATATCTTCTACCTGGTTTTCCTCTGCCAGCACTAGAGGCTAAATATAAGCTCTGGGAGCTGGCCCCGAGTCCCTGCCCATATCTGGCAGCGCCCGGCGTTCCACCGCGGTTTCACACAGCCGATGCTTTTCACGAACTTGGCAGCTGCAGAGAGCCACTTCTCCCCGAGTAAGCTGCATTCATTTCTGAAGGAACAGCAAACACATTACTAGTTTGCAGTGCAAAGGGCTATGTTGCAATTTTCTTTTGAGTGCCTAGGTTCCACTCTGCCTCTGGGAAGGAAAAAAATTCACGCCAAAAACTTGTTCAGACAGCGCTGGTTGTTGTCCAATGATTTGTGTGGTAACATTGTGATTTTTTGAGGAAAACATTATTTTTAAAGGTTTGGCAGTTTTTAAACAGCATTTAATGTGTAAGGGAAACTTATGATGGATATATTAGCATCTGTGCCAGACCAAACATCTGTAGTTTTTAATGAAGAAGGCAATAGGAAATCAGAATTTTAATTCTGTTTTTCAGCTCACACTATAAATCAGCTATTTTAAACCCAACCTAATTGTAGGATTTTTTTTTTTTTGTTCCTATGGTCAAAAATGAACATCCCTAATTCAGCAAAGTATTCACAAGATCTAGACATGTCAGCAAACTTGTCCTTAAATTACTTTTTTGCACACTGGTAGATGTGGATGGCAGTTTGAAAAAACCACAGAGACATACGCTAATTCATAAGATGTCCTGATGAATGGTGGGAGCCTGCTAGTTTTCCCAGGTTTTAGGCTTCACTTTCAGGTTAGAAGTACCTGTGTTAACCTATAACTGGAGAAGAGCAGTTCCCAGTTTGACTTGACAAAGAAAAGAGTGGCTGCAGCCAGCCTGCACTCTGCTGCCTCACCCCACAGCCCCTCAGTGGGGTTCAGGCCTGCCCCAGCCACAACCTCTTGCAGCTGGACCTCCAGGCACAAAAGGGAACCTTCACTCTTTTAGTATCTACTGAGGAAGGGAGTGTTTGGCAACATTTCTCCTGGCTTCAGTTTTTGCCATCGAGTTAGAAATCAGGGATGGCAAAAAAGAAACATGCCTCACCATAAAAATCGTCACAGTAGTGACATATTCAGACTATGTAGAGTCATCTTTTGTAAGATGGGGTACAGTAATGTGCTTTAATTAAAAAGTAAAATAAATTAGAATAAGCTACCACGATTAAAACCAAAATATGAAGTATTTAAACTGTCATGTCATATTTAACAGGTGGAGTAGGCAAAAGATATTCCTGCCTACACTTACACAGCCTGAGTTTAAGACTGTAATTTGGTAAGTCATGGTAATTTAGTAACTTTTAAAATTCCCTGTTGATGCAAAAGCTGAGGATTCAACATCTCCAGAGGCTGGTACCCTTCACCGTAGCTTGTTTGTTCTTGGAAATGGCTGATGAATAAGGGATGTCAAAGAAAACAGGATAAATGAAAGAAGTATTACAGAGCACTTTGATCAGACTATTTTCCAGACATACTGCCTATATTTTTAGAATGGGCTTGTGACTGGACAACCTATTCAGAAAGTAATTCTTGAAAATATGAAAAGGTTGATAATTGCAAAACACTGCTGACCAGCTAATACATCTTGGAGACAGTGATGGTCTCCAGATAAACTTATTGAGGAGAAATGGTGTGAGATAAACAACCTATAATTCAGCAAGGACAAGGGCAAACTTCAACATGTTGTTTGGAATAAATGACTGTGAAAACAGGGTAGAAAATGACATGAAGGATCTGTGAATTACCATGTACCACCAACCAAATGCCAACCATTTCATACCGCTGAGAAAAAAATGAATGACATATGGCGATGTATGAACAGCAGTGCCATATGCAAGATGTGAAAAAACATCCTCCTACTCTACGTGCTGCTGAAAGCCTCAGTCTGAATCCTGTGCCTGAATTTAGGCACCACACTCCCTGGAAGATGTGGAATGGACAAAAGTAAGAAGATTGCTGGAAGTCTGGTAAACATAGTCTGAGGAAAGCTGGGATGAAAAGGAAGAAGACTGGGCAAGTGAGAGTAGTACCAAATACGCAAAGAAAATGAAAATAAATTGTTTTCTAGATGCAATGGATAAATAAGGAGGACAGCTAAGTTGCAAAAGGGGAACTCAGGTTAGACATGATGCAAATGCTGTAGTGGTTGTGCAGTGAAACACAGGAGGAAGTGGTCCAAGGAGGAGACAAAGTGCATGATGAAAACTATTTGCTATGAAAGATGTAATCTCATCCTGTGTCAAATGATGTCTGGAGAGTGTCCCCCCGCCTCCGCAACGCTGATGAAAAGTTTAAAATCCTCAGCTGCTATAAACCAGGGAAACTTCATTAATGATGTATACCAGTAAAGGGGCTGTGCCTGAAATGTGTCCGGTGTAATCATTTTTTCTATCTCATTTCTGCTTTTAGCCATGAGATTATGAGTAATAGACACAGAGCTACATCGTTAGCCAGAAATCCTTTAGCTTTCTAAAGGTCAGTTAATCTATGATCTAATCTGACGGTCACTGAAATTAAGTGGAAGCAGTTCAGCAGGCTATAATGGAGGGTTCTTGGTGTCTGCAGCCTTCAGTTGCTTTGACTTAAAACATCCTTTATAAGCAAAACAACATGTAGGTATGAAATGCATTTCAAAACGCATGCTGAATCTTTTCGTCGTACTTCAGGAAGAGAAAAAAATGGCCAACCTGCCTTTCTAGCTATCTGCCAGTTTAAACGGTTCTTATTAAAAACTCCATAATGCTGTCAGTGCCTTCTGTTCACCTGTTGATATTCCCATCCCTTGGGATGTTCTATGCAGCTGGGGAAGCAGGCAAGATTTACACAAACTTGGCTACTTTATCTTGACTTGTTCACAGTGGGAGCTGAGCTGCCTTTTTTAGAGTTGAATACTTAAACCAAGCAAGACCAAAAAAAAAAAAAATCAGGAAAAAGAAAAAAAAAAAAGAAAAGCAGAGTTGACTATACAGCTTGGCACTTAATGGAGCACTAAAATAGACACGTGAAACTTTTCATAGTTATCTGTAAGTCTTCAAGGATTTCAAGTCTCAGCATTGTCACTACTAGTAAATTAAAGATCTGAAAGGTTGTCCCAGTGAGCAGATATTTCATCCCTAAATGAAGTTAAGATTTCATATTTTTGAGTCAGTTTCCCCACGTACTTTCACTTCATATGTCTGGACTTTAGATTGCTTTTCTGCCACTCTTGTAACACGTCTGAAAATCCCCTCCTATCTAAAGTTACACTTAATATATACTACTTAGTTTGAGGAATTGAATTTTATAATACATAAACAGGCATAAAAACCCACCAAAGAAACCAGAGACTCAGGTCAGAAAGATACCCTTCTTTTGACTCTGACTTTCTTGCACTGCATTTCCTCTAGATTACCATGTAGTTTAATTTTCACAGATGTCATCTGAAAATGACAGCCGATGTAATGTAGCTGAATTCTGTTTGTCACCAAATATATTCTGTATGTTAACTGGTAGTGTGATGCACTGAAGCATAGTCTTTAATTAAAGTGCAACAATACCACAGTGCAGCAGCACTACGGTACCGGCACGGCACAGGAACCTGGTGCTGGATATAAAAATAGCTGTGCTCAAAACGTGTCATATCACTACATGATGAGACTAAGCCAGTGGAGACACTCTTACACTTGAAACCTGAAGTATTACTGAACACTGATTTTCAGCTGGGGAAACTGTGATCAAATCAATGCATGTATTATTCTCCACAAATGAATAATGGCGTGAACAAGGACATATTAAACACCTACAGTGCACAAAGCTTTTCACACTGGTTATGAACCAAAAACAAACAAAGAGACTGTGAACTCTCCAGAGCTCTCGTTTTGTCTCCTGTGAAGTCCTCCTGCCTCTCTGGGTACAATATGCAGAATTCCCACAAACGCCCTGGTGCCAGCAGGAGAGGGCTCTGACTCTGGGTTGGGAGCAAAATGACCAGACTTCTGTCCTCCCCTTTCCTACCATTGACAAAAACAAAACAAAACAAACTGAAACCACTCCATACTCCACAGTGAGTGAAGGTGGTACAAAACCCAGGGAGATAAAGGATCTCTGCTGGCACAGGAGCCAGCGAGCAGCCAGTGCCACTTTCCTCCGTAACCCTGTGCTGTGGGATGTGCTGAGGCTGAGCTTGCAGGTCCATCCCTGACCAGGGGTGCCAATGTTCTCTCCCCCAGGGCTGTGAAACTCTCCCTACACTTGCTCAGCCAATACAGGGACTTCTGGAGAAATGCAACCCGGAACCAACCGCTGCTTTTATCCCACAGGCAGGCACCTGCCAAATCAGGACAGCATTGCTCTGGTCTCCAAAGGAGCCACTCCCTATATGCCCAACATGGGCAGCCCTTTGACTTGCCAGCACAGCTGATGCTATCAGTGTTGCATGGGGACCACTGCAAAGGTCTCCCTCCAAAACCAGAATCAAACATCCACAAACATGCCCAAGCAGCAGCTGGGCTCCCTCCCTGCAAAAGGCATGGCATTTGCACATCCTTGTTCCTTGCTACTGCACAGGAACACATCCACAACCCTCGGCTCCACATCCCACGGCATTGTGCTATGCCATACTGGAGCCCCAGGCATAATTTTAACATCCAGGCACCATAAAAACAGTTTAGGAAAAGAGGCAGTGTGGATGTGGCATGGGGCAGCGCTGCAGGAATGAGACAACAGGAACCATGCAGTGATGCTTGTCTGCTTGCTGGGAAATGCATCAAGGAGGCACAAACACACAAAAGAGAGAGAGGAGATAGTTACCTAACATGACGAAGGGGATTCCCAGGAAGGTGGAATTGTATTTCCCACCAGTGAGATTGATGATCCCAGCAGCAGTCAGGGTGGCAAGGGTCACTGTCAGCAATCCCAGCAGGCCAAGCCAGGGTTTGCTGCGAACACAATCCTGCATGGAGCAGCAGAGAATGGCCAAGGTGACCACAAGGACCAAGCTTGTGATCAGGTAGCGTTCTGACACCCTGCTTGTCTTCTGGAAATCCTCCTTCAGCGAAGAGGAAGTGAAAGGATACATTTTGACTTTCCTGTTGGATTTCTGGAAAAGTTCAACAGTGTCACAAAAAATGGATTCCCACTTCTCTGCCACCATGTCATTCAAGGAGTTGATTGCCTGCAAGTAGTAGGTGAGCTGAATGGCTTCTGCAGACTTCACCCGGTCCTTGCTGTGCACAGTAACCCCACCGAGCTGATGCCCATTATACACTTCCCTGCCATCCTTTAAGTGAGTAATCGGATAAGTGATTGCAAAATTAGTTCGATTAGAAGAACGAGCAGCCTTTAATTCCTCCAGTACATGCACTATGTCGTCCACTATGCATGTCTTGTCATTGTTCAGGATACATATATGGGCAAACGTGTAATTGAAACCAGGTCTTTGAACTTGGATCCTGGTCACTGCAGAGTGCAACTACAAGGGAAAAAGAAATCACACACGTTATTCATCAGTTCATCTTGCACAGTAGCAGCCAGAACGACAGCAGCTCCTCAGCACCGTCCCTTGTCTGTTTGATCTAAGCAACAACAACAAAAGTTCCGGTCACTGCAGTATTAATAGCACACTCATTGCAAAAAAAAAAAAAAAAAAGAAAAACACCAAAAAAACAAAACAAAACAAAACAAAAAAAAAACCAAAAAAAAAAAGGAAAAAGAAAAAAGGAAACATGCATCAAACTAGCAGTATTATTCCCCTGCTGTGTCCTTTGCTGCTAACTCTGGCATAATGTGATGTGTGTATGTGCCACATGCAGCTGCTGTTTGGCCTCTCTAAATAAGTAAAGTCAACAGGTCCAGCTAAAGTGTCCAGGGACACTGTTGTGCTCAGGATTGCCAATTATTCTCTCAAGAAATCAACTTGAGGTGTAGAAGGCAGAAGAACATCGTGACCAGGTGTGCCACCTGCGCAGGATGCACTGGCAGGCTGGCAGTGCAGGGCACCAGCACAGGCCACAGCTGCATGTCCTGCGTATAGAGACGGCTGGCACAGCAGGGAACAGAGATCTGGCAATAACTAATTTGCCCTCTTTTCTCCTCCCTCTTTCCCCCATCAAATCCTCAGTAGTCTGAGAGCAGGAAGCAATGGCAGAGACAGACACTGGTTTTCTCTTGCTCTCTCTGAGAGGTTCTGTTTATGAGTGAGGGTCCCCTAACTTTAGGGTTTGTAGGTTATTTTTTGGGTCTAGCAGCTCTTAGTACACCTTCCTTTTTGTTTCTCATCCTTCTGAAATTTTCCATGCCTGAGCTCTGACCCAAAAATATTCAGTTATTTCTGAGCATCTGAAAGGCAGAAAAAAATTAACAATCTCTTGTTGAAAAAATATAGAAAACACTTGCAACTTTTTCTGAATCCATTTTAGTCAACATAGAAGAAAAAAGAAATTTAAAATATGGCAAAAGTTACAATGTTTTTCAAAAAATAAAATATTGAGTTTGCTAATGTATATCATTCTGTCTGATGAGAAACAATTTAAAAAATACAAGATAATGTACAGGAGAGTAGTAGAGCTTGTACACTCTTCTGAGGACAAAGGAAAAAATGTCTAATAATCCTGGCTAACCTCCTGTGTCTGTTGAAAGCTAAATAGTCATAGTGACTTTTGTATGGTATTTGAGAAATTTGCAGCACCCCACCGAGCCACCCTCCCCCTTCCTAATTTATATGGTACTATCAATATGATTGTTTTGTGATTACATTGCACACTCTGTCATGGGTAGAAATTTAGTTATGTTGCCTCCATTCCTCAGGATAATGTGACATCATATAGACAAAGATTACAGCATTCCTATATTCTCATCTTGTTCCTCTAGCAGTTTGAGGGTGCATTTTTCCACCTTTGAGTAGTTTTAATTTTTTTGACAGAAATAACAGTTCAATACTGACATTAGGAAGATAAGTTTGAGATAAGTTTAGGAAGATTAGAGTTTAGGAAGACATTAGGAAGATAAGGTTGAACTGAACTAACAATTTTTTTTACAGTACTGTGAGAACATGATACCTGGCCATGGTGAGAAGCAAAATTTTCTATTGTGGTGGGAGAAAAAATGTAACTGTCTGTGCAACAGATTAGGGTCTTTTGCACAATTTTCTTCTAAAACAAAACAAAATAAAATATTTGCAGGAACATGACAATGAACCTCTATGGGGAATGCTTCCCATCTTTTCAGATTGGAGTTGCAAAGTTCCACTGTTTTGGGGCACAAATTCTATTGTATGTGACTACGGTTGGGAAAAAAATGCCCTGATTTACCAGATCAAAGACAGAGATCTGATTTTAATTTTTTTACAATGGGAGCTACTGAATGGTTTTCATTGACAACAGCTATAAAACCAGACGTCACATAAAGAAGTGCAGCTGAGAGAAACCAGGAGGAATAGAAGGAATTTCCTGCCTTAATTAGATTCACAATACAACTCCTTCAGAGAGGATCTGTGGAGTGACACGGTGCAGAAGAAACTAAACTGACACGCAACTTTTATCAAACAGTGTGTGTTGCTATTTACCCACCCAGCCTCACTGTAGAATTTGCTTCCTTCCACATCTGAAGCACTTTCTTTTAATATTTAGTTTATAAAATAACCTCATCTATTACAGCTATTACTTCATCTTTAGTGAATGGCTAGAAGCTAAATGTCATACCTAAAATACTCCTTTCCTCTTGGAAATGATCCTTTCAGGCTAAGGAGTTTGTTCTGCAGCAGTGGCCTGGTGCTTCTGAGATCGTGCTGGGCTGGACAGGGCAGGACCTGCCCATCCCACTGCTCAGCAATGGGGCTTTGGGGAAGAGAGGGAAGCAGGCAGACAGCTCTGTGTCCTGGCACATCCTGGCAGCCGAGCAGTCCCCGGAGCTGGCTGCAAGCTTGTGCACTTTAGAGCAGCTATGAGATAAATTCCGAGCTTTGCCAGTGGCCACAGTGCTTGGTCTCAAATTGGCGGCAAACAGCCAAAGAAGAGGAAAACTTGCCATTCCCTCCATCCCAACAAAGCGTGCTGAGAACTGCACCAGCATGCCCAAGGATTCAGCACTGGGAATTCAGACCCAGACCTTCCTTCTCAAGACAAACACAACATTTTATCTGCACTTTTTTCAGACTTGATGCTAGGAAAGCCCTCTGCTGCCTCAGTGCAGGGCAGGGGTGTGCTGCAGCATGGCTGCAGGCTCTCTCCCTTTCTCCCTTTGCTTGCCTGTGGCAGCCTGTGAGCCACAGGATGCTGCCTCCTCCCTGATGAGAGCTGCAGTCCCATGGCACTCTCCTTTCTGCTGCCATGCTGGGAATTCAGCTGCGGCCACACAGATTGTTCCACCCATCCAGAGGCCACAGTCATAACCCAGGGTGACTGGTTTCCACAGAAAACAGAAGCTCCAAGAGCTTACAAGGGCACATCCTGTGAGTCCAAAGGATTGCACAGTCTGCAATTTGGCTTGCCTATGGTACACCAGGAGGTCCCCCAGGAAACTTCAGTCTGATGGTAAAGGCTGTTGTGTGATGGGGACAACATCAGCAATATGCTAATGCATAATGCATATTGCACTCCTCAGTGCAGAGGATTCTAATAGCAAGTAACCATACCCAGAATAAACCTGGCACCTAGTCCTGGGACAAATCAAATGACTGACTAAATGATCCTCATTTATCCAGCCGTTCTTATCTTTACCGATCCTATTAGGATAAAGGGAAATTTAAAGGAATAACAAAACTTGAATGAATGTTTTTTCTTGAAGGGAGACATGCACTGCTTGCTCACCCCTCCCAGTTTTTTCAGCTAGCTAACAGTGCAAGGAACCAAAAAGCAGTTCACTGCTGAGATGCCAGAGCACTGCAGCATGAGAACTGCACAGCACCGCCTAAGCTCTCTCACCATGGTGGCACACGGTCCCTGAGAGTGATCTGATATGAAATAATAAAATCCACTTCTTCCTTTTGCCATTGTTTAAACAGTGACCATTCCTTGGACTTCCCCTCTCCCTTCTGAAAATGGTATTTATGTGTCCTGCACCACCACAGAGATTTCTAGAACAGTGTTTTCCTTTAGTCATTTGCATTTGGTAACATCTTGGTTTTGGTCTTTGCTTACTTTAAGTCCCATGCTCACTCGGTTATTTATTTTAGACAGGGAAGAATGATGGCTTCAACAAAGAGACAAATCTCTTTCAGCCAGTATCTCCAGGTGAGGGCTGTACTGGTCTCACACCTCCCCACCAAGCCATGTTTAAGCCTGTGTCACAGCTGACAGATGAGAGGTGGTGAAATTGCACTTTCCTGCCTGTGAATACCACAGGTATGCCAGCTGGTTCTGTCCACAGGCCAGGAGGGGACGCCAGGAAACAAAAATACTTCCACTTATCCTGGACTATGCCGTTTGCACCAGGGCCTCAGAGAGCCACGGCTGGAAGTTCTTCAAACTGTTTTATTTTTGCTGGTCCTCCTACCTCTGCCACCAGCAGAGGAAGAGAGGTGCTGGGAAGCAGAGCCCCTCAGTAGGGTCAGTTTGGGTGCCCTGGGATGGCCAAGCCCCACACTGGGCTCTGTGAGCTGGCTCTCCACTGTACAGAGCTTGGCACAACTTTCAGCAGTGCCATCAAAGCTGAGCCTGAGGGCAAAAGGGTTGTACTTGAAGATGTATGGTCATGACAGAAAGGAAAGCTTGTTTTTATTCTTAAGTCCTTGCAAAAAATTCAGGAAGCTACAAGAAGGGGTGAGAAAAACCTGTACCCCTTTGCTTTGTGGAGAAATCCTTGAATTCAAAAGTGAGAAGGTATTACCAGAATTTTGTTAATTTAATCAGGTAACAAAGAAGCCTGCAGCCTCCCTGTGAAGGAAACAGATCCCTTCCCAGCAGGGATGGGTTAGAAACTGCTGATTCATTTGCAAAATGGTCCAATCCCAGAAATCCTTTAAGCTCACATTACATAATTTCCTACCTCAATCAAATCTATGGGCAAAGGGGATGAGGACAGAACCACCAGTGTCCCACTTGGATCTCACCTCGCTGGTGGCACAGCTTTGCTCCCAGGGAAACTCCACAGTGACAGTGACAGCAAAATGCAATGGGACCATTCAGTTTTCAACAAGTTGCCATGCCCAGCTCATGAAAACACATCCTGACTCTCTTGGAAGCAGGGTCAGTCACAGACACCATTTTTAATCATAAGGATGTGTACAACTACCTCCTGCTTATCATGTATACCTCAAAAATATGTTTGGTTTTGCTGCCGAGCAGTGATATGTGGTGTTTATAGAGGACATCACTCATTGTAAGGACTCGACTATACTTTGTACTTGACATACAGTCAATGAATGGCCAATGAGACAAAACTAGTTGGATATATGGATGTCTTCCTGCACTGCAAATGATCTGGCACGCAGACATGTTTTACTCTCAGGAGCATCATCTTTGCAAAGCTGTATTACTTTGTTGTTGCTGCTATTATTTGACTTATTTAGTCTTGCAGTCTCCATCTGATGGTTCAAATCCAATATTAGCTTCGGTTTTCAGTGTTGCCACTCTTAGAATATTTTCGCTGTAATTTTCACCAAGTCTGTTTTTATTGTGAGTCCTGGAGCCTGAAGTATTGTGAAATTTTTTTTTTTTAATCTCAGCTTTCATAAAAAAAAAAGAAAAAACTAGACTGATCTCGTGGTTATGGAGGAAAGACTGAGAAGGCTCTGAACTCATTACCTATTACTGCTTAAAATTTTATCACTGTTTTGGATTCAAGACTTAAAAACTAGAAAGCAGGATGAAGACAATAATTTTAAATATACACTTCATTTTTATGAGAAGCTGGTTTACTCTTTTAGTAATTTTCACAGGTAACTTGTGCCAAGGAAAATGAAGAGGAGCAAATGCCTTTAATGGATAGCTATAAATTTCGCCACTTTTTCTATGATCTCAGTAATCTCTGGCATTTCATACCTTTGCAGTGTACTTTTTTATTCACGTCAAGAGGTGGCCTCAGTCAAAACGTAAAAAGGTTTTGAGAAGGAAAAGACTTGCACAGCTTCCAGCTTAATTTACAAAAAAAATCCCCACTGTGAGTTCTGCAGATATGGGCAGAATTAAACTTTCAAGAGTGCATTTTCATCAGAAGGTGCAGAGAGGGAGGGCAAGGAGCCCCTGGCCAGGGTTGTACCCTGCTGTCAGTCCGAGACTGTGGGTCCAGGGCAGAGGTTCAAAGAGGGTGGTGGGCAGTGGCTCCTGACCACGCCAGCCTACAAGGGATGAAGGGTGTGCAAACAGCTGACAGAAGAAGCCAACAGATCCTAATGGCTTGGGAGAAACATTAGAAGTCACAGCTGGAGAGCAAGCAGCACGGATCGCTCTGAGTAGTTTGGCTCTTTTTCTCAGCTCTACAATCAGGTTTCCTGAAGAGACACTAAGATACTAATTATGCACGGGATTTAATTTTGCAACTGATTTTTTCAGCTTGTCCAAAACACAATGATTTATCTTTTCTCCGAACATTTTTCAGAAAAATAAAATCTAAAAATTGTTCAAACTACAAGTCATCAACTGAGGGACAACTATTAGTGCTCGAAGCGGCAGATGTGCGTACATTTACATTTCCATCTGTCTTCTTGGTAGCTACAGAAAATCGCTAGGTATGATTTTTCTTTTCTAATCGGAAGCGAAGAAGCTTTTCTAATCAATACTATCTTAATTCTGACACCTTGTAAATCTGCCTGAATTTGTTCCACCAAGAGAAGCCCACTCTGTTTTTTTGGGCTGACTGCTGCTGGATGACAGGACACCTGGGCAGCAGAAACCTCCCTGCACAGCCTGGTGTGCGGCAACAAGATCAATTTTTCATGATGGGGAAAAAAGAATAAAACTTCGCTCTTGTGTCTGATCTTACATCAGTTCCACCATGGGTGACTTTCTCCATGCCCTTCAGATGTCTCCATGAACACCCTTCCATCTTTACACTGCTTCTTGGGGGGCTTTTGCCAAGCAGAAGCCTGAGGAACATCCCCTTCTGCACCGCAGGGAAACCTTAACAGCTGCGGGTCCACAGCCCACGGTGTTATTAACAACTCCGCTCCTCCTTCTGTCTCCCAATAGGAGAGAGGGGGTTCTCCTGCTGTAAACCCCAACTTAAAGGCAGGGCCTTGTCACAGCTTTTAGGAAGTACAAACGTGGTCAATGGGGAGGCCTGGCAGCTCTCCCTCAGCCCTGTGACACCGCCTGGGGGTGGCCTGGTCTCGGTGGCTGTGACACACAGATGTCCCTGGCTTCTGATGCCGGCCCTGCCCGCTCGTGTGCTCTCCCTGAGGGGTGATGCCCCCAGCACACACAAGACATCCAGCCACCTACTGAAAACACCTGTCCTTCATGTGTTCTGCTTGCTAGAGAGGGAGCAAAGTCTGACCTTCCAAGGCAGGAAAGGCAAGGCAGTGGGATGCTGGGCATTCTGAGCACGGGCGGCTCGGCTGGCAGCAGCGCAGGGTGGTAGGGAGCATCACACCACGAGTGAAGCAGGAGGGAGAGCGGAGGGGCCCTGTCCTGACTGGTGCTACTGGAGCAGGGCCGGGGGGTGGTGGGCACCAGGGGGATGTGATCTTCCTCCCAGGCAACTTTAGGACTCCTGCTCCAAGCACTGACCAGTGCCTGCGGGAGAGACTAAACCCTCTTGCCTGCAGAAATCACTGTGAGGAGCTGCTGCTGCTGACACCGGGAGCTCAGGGGGGTTTCTGCACACACTTCCACACTATCCTTGCAACGTGCTATTTACCTTCCCTCTTCCTTGGCTGTGCCCAGATCTTACCTGCATATCTTAATTCTCATCTGTTTTCGCATAAGATACATTTTAGCCCTGCAGCATTGTGCTGCTATGACAACAGGCTTGCACTTCTGCTGCTTTCACACCCTTGTTTTTCTCGTATTAGGACTCTTCCCCTCATCTTACAGCCTTGCTCTAAAGACATGACTTCATCCTTTATTTTGTTTGCAGCAGAATGCACTGTATGTTCTATTGACTGTTTCCCAAGAAGTGTTTTTAGTGCCCGAGCTACCTTGAGAATGTGTAGACCTACTACATCCATTGCTAGATCCACAGCTGACTGGCTGTGTCCAGGCATTCAGGAGTAGCCAAAAGTTTCTAAAAAGGGGTACCTTGTGTTACTCAGGATCGCAACAGACCCAGCTTTCTGCTCTGCTGAACAACCACAACCCACTTCCACTGACTTTGGAAGTAATGATTTAAGTGTGCCATGTTTGTACAGCAAAGCAATTGGGAATACCACAGACAAGGGAATGTGGTTATTTCTAAACACGGTTGTTTCCTCCACGAATTTCCTCACACGTACAAAGTGAGTGAGGAAATCCGTGAGGACCGTAGACAGAGCGTGCCAACACACACGTTAACAGGAACAGAATAATTAAGGAGCAGAGAGAGGAAATAAAACCCCAACAAGTATCAAGTCTGCAAGATTTTGAAGCGAAACTGTTTTGTTCTGCAGCTATTAGAAGCTATGAAGTTCTTAAATAAATGTGTCCTTAAACAGAAATACCTGACTTTACTTCATTTTTGTGTACAAATACATATTTAGTTACCTAGAGCAAATAACGGCCAGTTTATGAGAGAAGCAATCTATAAGCACTACAAATCTGTAGTTAGTAAAGGTTTCTTTAAGAAAAAAAACCCTCTCATCTACAGATTTTTATAGAAGGAAACTGCAAATACAATCCCCTTCAGTAAGGTGTGTTACATTTCAATCCCTTTTCATCTTTATGTCTTGATATCTTAAGTGGAGTTTTCACAAAAAAAAATATTAGTACTGTGTTATTGTTATAAACACAGTAATGGAAATGGAAGAGAGATTATTTTTCTGCAACAAAAAGGTAAATCTTTAATTTAAAAAAGTCTTTAGTATGGTGCAGTTAACTCACTGTTAGCATAGAGGAATAAACAGAATCAGAAGGATCAGTGTCTCAAATTCTGTCTAAGTTAGAATGTATTTTCTGAGGTTCAAAAATCTGTCTAGGTCTGTATTCCCAAGAGTTTGTATAACTTTAACCTAACAAGTCTCTCACTGCAAGTGAAAATATCACTGTGAAATGATAGGGGGGCTGTTCTTACACTATTTTGAGGGGGGATTCTAGGTTTTCTTAGACAATTTCTACAGACTTTATATAATCATCTGAACCTCTGCATGATGGTCCACACCAAGTATCCCAATTATTTTTGCTTTACTAATCACTCATTGGAAATACAGGGGTAAAAACACACTTTCTTCAATTAGATGTTTTTACCTCCTACCTCTCTCTCTCAAAAGACAAATCTTGAGGAAGAAACGTCCTGCACACCAACAGCACAGGATGCCAGTTCCCTATGCTCAGCTATAGAGCAGGTACTGCAGCAAGTAAAATTTCATTATTGTCCTCCCACGATATCTCAGTCTCAGGATGCATCTCTTCCATATCTGAGATTCTACCAAGGCTTTTTATTGGAACACCTATTCAAGATCAGAGACTGAGGATATGTTTAGATTTCTCCCTTCTGCAGATGACTATGGCAGCTGGAAATGCAATGTTGGGATGGCAGGCCTAGAATGGTGTAAGCACAGGGAGCTATGAGAACGATGGATAGAGATTTACACAAAAATAAGAAATAGAAGAGTACCTGGCATCGTCTCAAAAGCAAAACTGTTCTATAAGGGAGCCACACACCCTTCTGCTAATGAGGAGAGACCCTGTGTGGAGCAGCTTGTGTGTCCAGCAGGACCTGGGGCTGTCCTGGGAGCAGCCAGCGTGGCACTGGCAGATGTGCGCTGACAGCAGGAGCCCTTCAGCATCCCCTGCTCTGGGAGCGCTGCCTGGCCCTGGGCTGAGGCTGTTCTGAGGCTGAGCCCTGCCCAGAATCCCTGCCCAGCCAGCACAAGGTACCTGCAGCACTGGCAATGGTGACTTTCTCAGCCTGGTAATGAGCCCACCAGGTACTGCACTAAGCTAACCAGAGTGCTTTAGAGATGTACCACAAGAGTCATTTCATTCAATAATGAACTGACTTGGATGTTAGACTGATTAACTTTTGACAGGTCTATGTTTCAGTTTCAATTGCTCAGAGCCCAAAACTTTGTATCCCTTTGCTAAGGAACAGTAACAGAAGCTGACTTCTTCCTCTGCCTAGATCCGGGAAAATCTTTCCTTGGCACAAGACTAGGGAAGCTGTAGCTGCTCATTCTTTTCTCTCTTTGGCAGGTGAGGTGGGATATGGCAGGTAAGGAAACCGACAAGATGTGCTGCAAGAGCATTCAGCATCTGCCTGGGGCAACCATCCTCCTGTGCCTCCCATCCTCCTGCTTGTGGGTGGAGATGCAGCAACAGCCATGTGGGAGGAGCCAGCGCCCAACCTGACATTTATTCTAAAGCAAAACCTCTCCCTCGGGGAGGTCATCCTCCAGAAAAGGAAAGATAAGCAAAAGCTGCCGTGTAGGTTCTCTGCCTTGCCTGTGCTTACATGGCAGCTTTAGATACGTGAGTGGGATTTACTCTGTGGTTTCACCCAGGACACTGATTTACAAGCACAGTCCTTGGAGCTGGTTGGCTCTGGACTGCAGCTGGGGCTGCCTTTGCTCCCTTCTCCCTTTCATGCAACCGAATGTGCATAGGAAAGCCTTGATGGCCACCTTTTCCTCTCCCCTTCCCTTGTGGGCCCTGTTAGCACAAGATGATGTAGGCCTGCATCACCACAGATGTAACAATATTGGGAGCTAGGAGCCCTCATCCTGCCCTCCTGTTTTGCTGTTCTGTGGCCCATGGGACGGGTCACCCAGAGGGTTGGACAGGCAGTTGCCTGAGCCTGCCTCTGCCTTCAAACAGAAGCATAATCAGGACAAGGAACTTAATCCATTCTACACAAAGCATATTAGAATTAACTAGATAAGTAAAGAGTTGGAAATAATGCATCAGACACGCCTGACAATGTCTAAACAATCAAATGGCAATGGTGTTCATTATCTCACTAAAAGAAAATAATAATTTTTAGTGAATTCTGCCTATTAAAAATGAGGCTGTGTTAAATACTGACAGAACTTTTAAAGTTTTAGCTCTTTTGCTGACATGATAAATCTTATGCAGAAGTTTGCCTGCAGAAAGATTCTGAGTACCATTTATTTGTGTGTCACTCTGCTATTGATAAAACTACAGATCTCCAGAGAAAGCGGTACAGAGAAAAAAATCCATTATCATTATTATCCTATGACTGAGTAAATGTGCACATACTGGATGCAAATGCAATTCACAGTGCAAGAAAATGAAGGAATGAAAATCATTTCTCTAGAGTTTTCTCATTCGCCAGTAACATTGCTGTTACTGTACTTAGTGAGTCGACACTCATTAAATGTTTGCTCATTACTGTTGGGTAATACGTCAAAATGAAAACAGAAAACACTGTGTAGCTCTGTACCACAGTTCTGTATGTGCCTACAGTGGAAATGAAATATAAATATATTCACTGTAACACTTATTTCATTGTTTAGTAAAGAGAGAGGTCTCCCTGAAGTCTCTTACAATAGGTGTTTGCATCTGTTTTTTCATTTCAGAAGAGACACTCCTTGAAGCGATAAAGAAGAATTAAGATTGGCTTTTATATGGGCTGACAGTTTGACATTCAGGGGAAAAAAACCACAACAAAACAATGCTGAAATCTTCTGGGTTTCCATAAGGCAACAGCAAAAATGTGCAGGATTGAGCTAGCCACACCTCTGCTTATTTCCAAATGTTCCTTGCCTTTTTCTTGAGTGAACTTGACCCTCCTAACACTCAAGTTTTTGCATCTATCATCCCTGTTTTTCTTTCCAGGATTGTTCAAGACTACTGGGGCATAAACTAGAGTACCAGCTTCAAGAAGCGCAGGTTTCTGACATGTTATGATATACAGTACAGTGAGATGTCCTGTCAGATTGTGACTCGCACACTCTGTGCTGCTCAAGTGGGAAGATACTGCCCGCTCTAACTTGAACAGGCAGCACAGGCTGCACCATGCCTGCAGTCTGTAGCTGGGCTGGGTTTTCTCTTCATCTATGAAACCGGTGGTGGTGGGCTGGGAGCGGAGGGGAAAAAAGCACTACTCACTAAAA
Source organism: Taeniopygia guttata (assembly GCF_048771995.1). NCBI lineage: Eukaryota > Metazoa > Chordata > Aves > Passeriformes > Estrildidae > Taeniopygia > Taeniopygia guttata. The sequence goes on along the minus strand of NC_133024.1, from coordinate 102,209,857 downwards.
ATAAGCTGCTGAGTTATATCATTTGCCTTGATGAGCAGTGAGAAGAAGGTTTTGTGCTGCCCCTCTCCATGCAGAAGTGCAGTCCAGACACAGCAGCAGCCCCCCAAACCATTCTCGGCAGCCTGATAGACTGGTACCTAACTGTTTTTGAAGTTTGAGTTTATGAAAGCCCGAGACGCCCTAACTCGGGAGCACAACTGCCACGCGAGTAGAGAGACACCGAAAAAATTATTTAAGCCAGCCAGACTGCCCTTCTCGCTCACCCAAAGCACACAAAAGCAAAACGGGGAAAACAGAAAAAGATGGGGGGGGGGGGGGGTAGAAAATAAAAAAAGGAGGGAGAGAGCGGAGCCCGCGGCGCTGGCGGGGAGCGCGGTGCCGGCTCCCCGCGGCGGGCTGGCGTCCCAACTGTTGCAGGGAGGTGACCGGGGAGCTGCGGTGGCAGCGGCCGTGCCTGGCGGGCAGAGCGCGGCATGCGCGGGTGGCTCCGCGCCGGTCGGCAGGTGCGGGGAGCGGGGCGGGATGCGGAGCGCCGGGAGCCAGGCGGGGTAGCGATGCTCGGGGCCGGGGGACCCGCCGGGGTTACCTTGAGGATGAGATCAGTGTGGTGCTGGTCCAGCATGTTGGCCTTGCGGAAGGAGGTGATGATCACCCGGCCGTACCTCCCAGGCGTCTGCAGGTCGGAGTAGAGCCGGTGCTTGGAGCGGTTCACCGGGAAGAGGCTGTCCACCAGGTTCCTCTCGATCTTGGCCAGGCTGTGCGTGGGGGCCAGGAGGTGCTCCACGCTCTCCTCCACCTGGTAGCGGCTGAAGCTGGCGCCGAGCAGGATGGAGATGAGCACGGGTGCCGAGGCGAAGAACACCGGGTGGCTGGCGACGAAGTGGCCGAGCCGGGAGAAGGACGTCCCCAGCCCCCTGTGCAAGACCTGCCGCAACATCCTAGTGCGGAGGGCGCGCAGGAGAGCGAGCGCCGCGCCGGGGCCCCCGCAGCTCCCCCACGGCCCCCTCAAGACCATGGGGCAGCCCCGCCGGGCGCCGCCTCCCCGCCGGCCGCGGCTGCGGGGGGCCGGGGGCCGCCGCCGCGCGTGTGCGTGTGTGTGCGGTGTGTGTGCGCGCCCGCCCGCCCGTGTGCGTGCGCGGGGCGGCTCGGGCGCTCGTCCTCCCGCAACGCCGCCGTGCCCGAGAGGAGTTTCCCAGCCCCTCGGTGCCCGACTTCCCAACCCGCCGCCCCTCGCCGCGGAGCGGCGGCGCGGACCGCCGGGGGGGTGTGTGTAGGGGGGCAGCCCCGCCGCCGCCCCGCCGCGGGAAGGGGAAGGGGCAAGCGCCGCTCCCCGCCCCCGCCGCGGAGTTTGCGCGGGAGCGGGGCTGCCCGCAGACTGCTGACTAATCCCCCGGCCGCGGCGGGCGAGGCGAGGCGGGGCGGGCGCGCAAAGCCCTCCGCGGCGCCCCCGCCGCCGCCGCCCTCCGCCCAGGGGCGCGGGGCCACGCCGGGCGGCGCCGAGCACGGGGCGGCGGGCGCAGCGCCGCGCCTCCCGCCGGGGCCGCCCGCCCGCCGGCCGCGCTCGGGACGCCGCGGCGCGCCCCGCCCCGCCCGGCCCCGCCCGCCGCCGCCGGCACCGCCGCCCCCGGGACGGCGGGGCAGCGCAGGCTGTCCCCGGCCCCGACGGGCGGGCCGTGGAACGGCCGCCCCCCGTGGAGTGGGGAGGTGGGTGTGTTTCGTGGGGGGTTTTGTTGCGGGGACCCGCCGCCAGAAACGTCCGGGCGCTTCCCCCGGCGGCGGGGGCGGGTCGCGTCCCGGGGTGCCCGACGGCGCGCCCCGCGGTCCCGCCGCACGGCTACCGCGGCGGCGCCGGCAGCGCGGCGCGGCACAGCCCGCCGGCCCCGCGCGGCCGAGTGGGCATGTGCGAGAGCCGCACATGCCCATTAGGGAAAGCGGGTGCCGGCGGCGAGGCTGTCCCTGCCCGGCTCACGGTCCCGGCCACCCGGCACCGTCTGCGGAGCCGCCCCGGGCTGCCCCGGCAGTGGCCCGCGGGGGTAGCCCCGGCACCTGCCGGCACCGCGCCGCGCCCAGGGAGCGCTGCCGCTCCCCTCAGCGCGAACCGGCCGCCCCGGCGGCGTGCCCACCTGTGTGTAGGTATGACCGGACAGGATTCGGGGGCACGGCCTCGTTTTTAAACACAAGTTGTATCTAAATAGCAGGAACGAGCACAAGAGCTCTGGCTGTTGGCATATTTGGGCACGTTGCTTCCTGGCGCTGTTATCTGGCCCAGGCTGCTACTTCCCAATCCAAAGGTGTTGGTAATGAAAGTGCAGTTACTACCCAGGCTGGTGGTTTTACAAATCTGAGAATAGGACGTTTCTGTTCGACAGCTGTTACATGTATTGCTGCATAAAACAGCAGTGGCTCCCTGTTCTGGTTGTTGGTAGGCTGACAGTCATTCTCCCTTTTACATTTCGGTAGTGTCTGACCTAAGCTGATGTTTTGTCATGGGCGCTTCATGCACAAACCCTTGACATCATTCCCGTCTCCTCACTGCTAGGTCACACAGCTTGAATGCTAAACTCTTTCCATGTTTCACTTGGAACATGGCGAGCGAGTGGCTTGATTGAGCATGGCCAAGGTCAGAACCAGCATCTCGTGATTCTTCTGGGTTTCCTGCCCAAGATCAGGAATCACTCCATGAGTGATCTGCCTGTGAGGGCAGTGCAGCTGCATCTACAGTGCCCAGTCCAGGGATGCCAGGGTTTGTAACACAATCATGCCCCTGCTTGGTTCCACTACCACAGACGTGGGTCCCTACTGCTTGTATCAGTCCTACATAAGGTTAAGAAAGAGAATCTAATTTGAATATATTGTAAAGAGCATTTTAAAGGTGGACACAGAATCAGAAGGACAGACGTGGGAGAGGACTAGACCTGAGTTTAGGTGACCATGCACTATTAGTTCAGGCTCAGAACCCAGGTCTCTTGGCTCCCAGTCCAGCACTTTTCCCCTCACTGCCATGGCTGTACACAGATCTGAACACAGGCTTACTCACCTCTGTGTGTGTCGAGGGAACGTCGGGATGTGCCTAGTGCTCTACATCGTTAGCAACAAGTAAAGAACTTTTGTCATTGCTGCAGGCAGTATCAGCTGTGCTGGTTTTTTTGGGTCTCCATTAAAGATATTTTATCATTATTAAAAAGGAAGGGAGATTATTAATTGTTTCAGTAACCATCCAGTGGCCAATTCACAGTTCTCCAGGGTATCTCAGGAAAACTAGTTTGAGGAATTGACATCTAGCCCAGTTCTCAGCACATTAACTTTGGGAAAGCTATAGGTGACCCCAGGAAGACTCAAAGAATCATTTGACATAATTGAACCCAACCATTAACGATATATATGCATTTTTGCAGGAGCATAGAGGAAAAAACTGATGCATCAGCAATTCTGCTGCATGTTCCTCTGTCTTCCCAGAGCAGTCTCAGTTTTACTGCCTGTTGTAACCAGCATCAGGCTGCACTGTTAGCTGCACTGGAAATTATGTCTTTCCAAGAAGAGCCATAGGATTTCACTCCACAAAATTCTTACTCTCTTTGGCCCAAGGAATTGCCCTTCCTTTGACTGTGGGGTTGTCTGTAGGGGAATGAATATAAGGGGGATGTTGACATATGCTACTGGACGTGTCAGAGATCAGCTGTGTGTTCTGGAACTGCACTGAGTACATTGCAATGCTGCAAGCACCCTGTGGATGTTCCCAAACCAGCAGGGAAACCTGCATACTGCTGACTTTGCAGGTGGTGAAATCACCTTGTTCCTGAGCGTGCCAGGAATTGCCATCAAAATGCGTTCTGTGGGAGCGTGGTTGTCAGGAGTGGAACAGCAGGACGCCTCCCACAGCACTCTGTGAAGACCAAAGCCTGGTGAGCTCTGGCCTCTGTTGCAGGGGAAAGCTGGCAGCACGTGCTGCCACTGAGCGCTGAGCGTTACCCTGCTCTGCATTTCTCTTGGAGCAAAATGGAAGGGTAGGATTTCTGTCACGTATGTGTGCCACTCTGCTACGGCTCTGAATGGCGCTTTACAAAATAGATAATGATGTCTCATTGCTCCAGAGAGTTTCCAAACTAAATTAAGAGAGAATGACGGGAAGAGATGACCGTACAATGAGGTGCAGATGCTGGGAATAGGGATAATGAGGGGGGAACAATATGATTATGTCCTTTCAAAGCAAACGCCTCAGGGTAGCTGCTTTTGGGGACAGAGTATAAAAGGGAGATGGGGAAGATGTGACTTGAAGGCAGCATCTGCACAGGGTTCGGGTCTGCTCTCAAGAGCAGATTTGTCTGCTGGGGAGCATTTGTTGACTCTCAGATCCTTGCAGAAAGACTGCCTTGACCCACACTCAGAAGCTCTCAAGGTCAAACAGATCATGTGGATTAGCATGAGGCCATGGTGTCATTCCCAGGGCCTGAAGGCCTTGGTGGGTTCAAACAACCCTCAGCCCAGGCCAGAGGGCTTGAACATCCAGAAATGAGCATATCTTTATGCATCTGCTCAAATCTTGTTACAATGTGAAGTTTTAAAACTAATGTGAGAGAAAGAAGTTGTCAAGGTTTTATTTAAAATAACTTTCTCCTAACTCCCCAAAAGTGGTCCAATGAAAGAAAAAACTGAGAGAAGTGATGGAGGAGGGCATTCCTGATGAGTAGCTTCAGATGAGTGAAGAGGGCCTAGGGGAAAGAAAAGGTGTCATGAGCAGCTGGGATGGCTGTGGGAGGTATGCAGAGAATCAGGATTCTGCATTGTTTAGTTAGGCATGAGGAACCACAGAAGGTATTTTAGGAGCATGTGCAGGGGATTTAGTGCTGCGAATGGGGAGTGTTTTTTGCAACAGGGCACTGAGAAAAGTGTAATGCAGGTTCCAGCTGGAGCTTGGAGAGAAGGAGGTTACCCACAGTGAGGAGATGGGTAGCAAAGACTTTTTTTTAAAGGGAACTAAAAAGAAAAATTTCAAGGAGAGTTTAATAATTATCGTTAGACTCTTAAGGTTTGCAAAACCTTTCTTGTTGACATTGGTTATGTTATGCTCATTTATACTGGCTGAAAGTCTTGCTGGTGAGATGGAAAGACCCTGTGCTTTGTGCCAAAGGATCAAGACAACATGTAGCCAGTCCAGGATGGCTGGGGAGAGGAGCAGCTCTCATTGCATCACCCGACCAAACTCTGCTCTATATTTCTTGGCCTCAGGTCTGAGACCTGGGCCAATGCCAATTAAATTGGTGAGGGCACAGATGAGGTTAATGATAAAGTTAATCTCTCATTGCTGATTGGTGAGGGATCCTCTCAACTTGCAACTTTTGTCCATTTGCAGTTATCAGAAATGTGAAGCAGAAGGAGGCACCCACCTTGTTTCCAGCCTGGCTTCCATCACAGTAGGGATATTATACAAAAGTATCACTCTTTTTGCTCTTATGTGCTGCATTTCTCCCAGAAGGATGGCAATTTTCTTATACTAAAAAGGGCTTTCTAGAAGTAACCTTGGAAAATTGAAAGCTGGTCTCAGTGCAGTTAGTTTATATTTAATCAGTGAAAATTCACTTGCCTCTTTTTCTCTCCTCAGTCCCACCTTCTTTTGGCTGGGACTGAGGAGTGGGGCATCATGGGTTCAAACAGCAGGATTAGAGCTTAAGAACCCCAAAACTAAAGTGACTTTTTAAACTGTGCAACCAGAGAAAGAAGAAATTAAATAGAGGAACAAAGCAGCATCACAGCCTGTGTATTCCCTCTCTACACAAGTCCTTTGGGTCATGAAGGATGGGGCTGTCTCAAGAAGAGCTGCCTTTTTAACCCAGCGTAGGAACCAGGAAGCAGTACCCTGCCAAGGGATGGCCTCACTTTTTGCAAACTGCATCCACAGATTTCATTGCTGGAATTTAAGATGGCTGATTTCTTAACTCCCTGAAACAGGCTACTGACAAAATCAGTCATGTTGGAAGTTTTTCTTCAGTGTGTGTAAGCCCCAAATGTTCACCAAATGGGAGGGAAGAGAGGGACAAAGATGAGGAGGAGCTATGGCTGGGCTTGCCCTTTGACATTTCACTCCCAGTGCCCTGACGTGCACTGGGCATGAGCACACACACACTCCACACATTGGACTTGCTAATGCAGATCTTGGGAGAAATCACAGGAACTGAAATATCTTTTTGCATCTGCTGAAAGGAAAGAAATCTTCCCTCCTGCTCCTGCATGACAACATCTCTTCTTTGCAGTCTGTCCTGTAAAATGCAAACATGTAAATGCTCCTCTCTGGCCTGTTCCTCCAAGTGGAAAGAGAGATATACGTAAATGATGTAAATCACCAAGAAATACTTTGACAGCTGGCACCTGATTCTCTCCCAAGTGCCCTGGTGGTCACTCTTCGGCAGCTCTTTGTTGATTCATGAGGACTGCTAAGAGAAAGCATGTGTGACATCTTCTACAGAGTGCAATAAAAGGAGGAAAGTGCCCTGTGTGGCTGGAACTGTAGTCTGTCTCTGAGATGCTCCATTAGGCTGCTCCTGGCAGTGATGATACAGAAACAGGAAATCCCCAATTGTACCATTAATATGAATAGATTAGAAAAAAACCCTGGAATTTAACAGGGAGGCAATGAGCCTGTGCTTTTTTTTTTTTCTTTTCTTTTTGCCTTTCCCCCCCTTTTTTTTTTTCCACTCCTCTGCTTGAATGAAAGCTCAATAGAGGGGAAGGATGAATCTGTTCCCTTCCATATTGGCATAGGCTGCACAAAACCACAGCTCTGCTTTTGTTTGAGTTCCCCTAAATTTTGTTAGATCCAGATTTGCTTCTTAAGCTGAAACCTTTGGGTCTCTGGCTGTGTTTTTGACTCGACTGTCTGATATTTGTGATTGACCAGACTATTATTCATGGCCTCTCCCCTGTTTATTTTAAAAGAATGTCTGCTGACACTTCTGCCAGACCTAGGGGAAGGTCCTTCCTTCATCATAAATAATAATGGCCTGATAAAAAAGAGTCCTTCCTTGCAGAAAGATAGATTAAGTTCTTGTTTTGAAATGCGGTCTGAATGGTCCTGATGTCCTGAAATGTTACAGCTAATGTAAGCAGACGAGTCAATTTACAGCTTTCATACTAGATTTTAAGAAACAAAACAAGCAGACGACAACACAATAAATCTGCTTGGTGTCTTTGTCTGGTTGATGTTAACTGAATGCAGTTGTATTAGATAACTGGACGATGCAGCTTTCTAAAGAAATAGAAAATGCACAAATTTTGTCAAGAACATAAATTTGTCTAAAGAAGAGGACAGACTTAAACAATATATTATTTGGGAAAAATGTCTGTGAGCCAACGAAGAGCATTGATGTATGTGTTACCCTGGGTGTTCAATTCTAAGTTCTTGTTGGAATAACCCTGATTATTCTGATATTGGAATACTGCTAGAAAAGGAATTATAATATTCACAGTTCAAGGGACCAAAATGGAAAAGAAGTTTCATTTGTGGATAAATTATTTTTGAAAAATAGGTATTTTTAGTTTAACTATCACAGTTAAGTGTATAAAATCTCTATTTTAAAGGTAAAGCACTGCTTTAAGAGACAAGGTTTAGTATAAAACAAAACATTAACTTGGAGTTTAGTAAATATGTCTGGAGATCCTGGGATTTTTGGCAGAGTGTAACTCCTAGAATAGTGTGAGTGTTTCTTTTTTGTTTATATGCCTTCATACAAAAATGGGCAAAAGAAGTAGGTTGCAAGTGAAAGCAGAAGAAAACACATGGAGCTATCAAAATAGGTTAGCATCTGATTTCAGATTTAGGAATGAATACATGCATATGCACACATAAATGCACATGTATATGTGAAGGCACACACATACACTATGTATATGGAATATATGTAAATGCTTATTTATATATATATATATTTTATATATATTTACATAGGCTTAAATAAAAGCCAGAGACGTTTGAGTTGGATATTAAAAATGCTTTTTGATGGTGACACTTTTCTAATAGTAGTGTGGAGCAGGAGGGTCACTTGAGAAGGTGCAGAATTTCCTGTACTGGTGGGGTTAAGCTGTATAAAAGTAAAAGGTGTGACATAAATGGGATTGCTAATGCCACTTTGGTGTAGAAGAATGGACTAGGAATCTTTGAGGACTCTGTCAGACGGCATTATTTTCTGTGACTCTAAGATATGGGCAAAGAATAGGTTAGATGTCACACTTCCACCTCTGATGAAATATAAGAAAAATAGCCTGTGATTTGTGATGTAAAGAGTCTCATTACTGAGCACATGAACAGCTCCTACTTAGCTCATCTACTTTCTCTTTCAAGAGAAAATGTGGGTTTGATGGAAGTCCCTGGCAGAGCAGCCAAGTTGTGTAGACAGGCCTGATCAACCCTTTTCTCCCCTGCTTTACTTCTTTATATTCTAACTTACATCCCCTTTACAGCCTTTGGCTAGGCTTTGTGTCTCTAAAGCTATTAGTAAAAACAATTATCTAAATATATATTACAGATGTACAGCTTTGGGACAGCACACTGACTCAGAATTGTCTTCATACTGCTCTGTCACATTATTCCACCTGCATCTAGATTGCATATTGAGTCATATTGACAGTGTTGTTGGCTATAAAGTAAGAGACCTTCAGTAAAGGACATTTTAAAAAACCCTGTAATTTTTCTCCAGTCTTTCAGAATGTCTTTATGGACTGGTATCAAATTGAGTGGATTTTAGACAATATCACAGGGGTTTTGCATCATTTATAGGATGCAGCATAGATGACAGGCCAAGGACTGAAAGCTGCTGGAATCAGGTTCTACAACTGCTGTGTTGCTGTAGGCAACTCACTGTTATTCTCTCCTTGCCTCAGTTTGCCCATCTTTAAAACTGGGTTGATAAAGGTTGTGTGCCTCTTACAGGGACTGGAATGACCATAATCAGCAATTGAACAGCATTTAGGTAATATAGTATGATAAACCAGTGCAGAGTTTTATTCAGAACCCTTACTGTAAGATCATTCTTAACATTACACTTTGTTATGTTTTATCAACTGTTTTAAAATTTTGTCATGAGCCAAGTAATAGAATGAATTGTAAAGAGAAAGTTGTTGACACCGCAGAAAGTGAGTTTTACCTATTCTTTAACCAGCCCATTTTTAACTTCCGACAAACATGGATCCCAAATTGCCATTGTTACAGCCTTGCACCAGTGCTTTCTCAACAAACACCAGAAAAACGCACCAGGGATGTGTTTGTCAGCAGTTTGGAAGTACCTCTGTGCTGCTGTACCTCTGTGCTGCTGTCCTTTCTATCTGTCACAAACACATCCTTCCCCTGCATTGCTGTAAGTACCTGTGGATGAAGCCAGGGACTGGCTATAATCAGGAGAAAAATAGAAGAGGAGCTTCTTAGGACCTTTAGGAAGCAGAGCAACAGACAAAACAGAGTAGCTACATTATCATAATGCAAGGGATTTGACATTCTAACACCCCTTATGTTAACACATGTTCACTAAATACATACCACAACGATATTAAAATGACTCCTAAAATGTCCCATTACTTGCTTACCCCACACTGCCATGTGAAGAATATGCAGGACAGTAGAAGGTTTCTCAGAGTACTGTATTTAGGGTAAGACAACAGTCTGCCTGTTTTTATTTTTAAGCACTAAAAGTCTCTCATGACAAAGCATGGATTGTACAGTGCTGTATCAGTAAGTCACAGGTGTACCTTTATTGAGCAGGTGAAATGCATACAGTCTTTGAGAGAGGTCAGTTATCCCTAAGGCATGCATTTTCAGTTCAAAACCATCAGATAATTAAGCAGATGTGTATTGAAAATAAGAAAACATCGTATTCCTTTGTCTCTTACATACTTTTCATAGGACTGGCTTGATTTTCCAATTGTTCCTGATGTTTCTGGGATAAAAAGAGAAGCAGAGAATTATCCTCCTGTATGATGCATGTTTGATCTTTATAGGGTTTTCTGGCTTGCTTTCTATGAAAGCTGCATTCCAAGCAGCTCTTTCTGCTCATGAATATAGAATTACACTACTGTAAATGTTACATATTGCTTTACATTCTAATTGAGGAGCTGGTGTTCTACCTGGGTAAGTGCCCATCAGCATTAGATGACACACAATTACAGAAGAGTGTCTAAACCTAATTTTCTAAGGCAAATGTTTAAAATCACATCTGTGCCTATTTTTGGATCAAAACCCCTTATCAAGCTGTACACTGGCTTTCCTTGCAAATCCGAATGTGCAGACCATGGCAGTATGAATCATCAGCCTGCCTCTGATCAGCATTCAGGGTATATTCTGGTTTGTGTATAATACTAATTGAGTTTGGCTTTGCACCTGAAAGCACACACTTTATTTTGACTGCATGGGAGTATCATACAAGGAAAGACTGTTCTATATTTCAATGAAATTTACTGTACATTTGAGGAAATCATTAAGAGTAATTTTTTTTTCCCTCAGGGCTGCTGCAAGCTTACATTTTGGTTAATGGGAGATGAATTCTATTCCTAAAACTAAAATCAATGTTTCATTATTCTGTAATACTTATGTCACAGTAGTACTTAGAGCCTTCTCTTGCTGTTCCTGTAAAATTCTTCCAAATTTCGGTAAATCATAATAATCTCCAAAGTCACTATTTGCACATGCTAAGCAGATGGTTCCTAAGAGATGGCTGCTTAAACCACACTGTATTTAGCATGCTCAGTCTGGGGCTTTGCAATTGCTTTTTTTGGAAGCCAGGGGCTGCTCTGGTCCCTGGCAATTCTGTGAAGTTGAGGGAGATTGTTTTCCTGGGTTTCTTTTTCTTTTTCTTTTAATGCATCCTTCTCTGATATGATGGAAGGTGAATTAGCCTGACTGAAATGGAGAGGAAGAGAGGTGCATGAAAATACAGAAATCTTAGGCAGTTAATGGAGAATAATGGTGCAGAGGGGAACTGGGACCAGCAGGTGGGATAAAACAGTGAGAGGATGAATCCTGGTCTTGAGGAACACATTACTTACAGGCATGGAAAATGAACAGGGAGAAATGTCTTTCCCCATCACCACACATCACCCTCTTTGTGTTTCTGTGTCTCTTCTGTTGCCACAGAAGACTAGTGACAATCACAATAAAGGGAGTGTTTTATTCTTCCTTGAAAAGTTTCCTTCTCAGCTTGTGAGGTCAAAGCCTGTATATTAGGTCTTCAGATCTCTCAATGAGTCCTGTGATAATAATGCATTCAGGGACTCATGTTGGGGGTGGGAAGCCATTTGTTTTAGAGACATTTGCCCCCACCCCCAGCCCTATTCAGAATTTATATGCAGCTATGTATTAAAGAGCATTCCTATTGCAGAGTCAGGCACTGAAATGTTCTGTTTGGGACCTAAATTCAGGTCCCAAAATGACATTAATTTGGCCTTAGTGTAAATATACATTTTACTTGCATGCTGACGCATCAGCTTTTTTTTTAGAATTAAGCCATTCATTTTTAGGTGTCCAGGGTCAATTAAAGAAGGAATCAGAGCTGCATGTGGAATGAGTCTGTTCCCTGGAGGCCAGACCCTGTGTCTTTTGCTGTAGGTGCTGGAATGTTGTTGTGACTGGAATGAGAGGAAAGATGATTTAAAGAACAGACTCGAGAGTTACATAGCTGTACACCCTCTTGCACATCAGACTTTGTCCTTGCCTCTCACTGCTATGTCTGGCTGCCTGAAGACTCATATTTGAGAGCTGAGAAGCAGAGTTTTGTCTGGGTAAAAGTATGGGAGGAAAGGGCTTGAGTGGAGAACAGCTGCAGTAAGGTGGGTGAACTCAGCTTTGGCTTCTGAAATTTGTTATCTGTCTTCTTGTCAGGGCTGGAAGATCCTCTGAGTGAAAGAGAAAATCAAGGTAAGTGACACTAATCCCTGGGTCACTGATCTGTAGCCAGAGGTCCAGGTGGCATGGCATGGCCTGGACAAAGGTGAAACTGGCTGCAGCTTGACAGAGGAAAGGGAGTAGGATACAAAGAATGGCTAGGCTTTGGCACAATCAAACTCACAGGTGTGAGAAAAAAGGTAATGAAAAAGGGAAACCTTCAGTAAGGTGTTGTTCAGGGTCGAGAGTTGCTGCTAAGCTCCAGTGTCTCTTGGTAAAGCTTTGTAATTTCTTCCCATTTGCCACTGCTGAGTCTCTGCTGCTTTCAGTGTTCTTTGGGGATGCCACCAGCCCGCTGATGCATCAGCCACAGACTGTAAACAGGATTACCTGAAAAAAAAAAAAAAAAAAAAAAGAAAAAAAAAAAAAGAGTAGATTAGTTCTTATAAGGAAAAGAGTGCCTTCCATTTACACTGACTGTGATGTTGTGGGGGTCCCTTTGCCTCCAGTTCTTGGAAAGAGCCTCGCTGGTCCAAATGACGGGGCCGTATCCCCACCTCTGCCGGGCAGCTGCACAAGGTGCAGTTGCGTCCTGCGTCCCTGTCAGATCCCGAGTATTCCTCTCTTTGTTGCTCTGTCCTGTTTCACTTTTCCCCTCGCCTCAGACCCGCTGTAGGCTCCCACCGCTCCTCTGCCGCCTTCCCCGCGGCCCCGCGCGTTCGCCCGCGGGAGGAGAGGGGAAGGCGGGACGGGCAGCGGGAAGGGAGGCGCGGGCGGCTGCCGGCGCTCCGGGCGCTCCGGGCTCCCCGGGGCACTCCAGGCACCTCCGGGCTCCCGTGGCACTCCGGGTCCTCCGGGCTCCCGGGCGCTCCGAGCGGCTCCCGGCGCTCCGGGCAGCCCGGGAGGCGGCGGGGCCGCGGGGCGGCGGTGTCGGGCAGCGCTGCCGGGCGCTCCCGCCTCGCCCCGCCGGGACGCGGCACCGCGCAGGAGCTGCCGCCGGACACGGGCAGCCACCTAGAGCACTGGTGTGGCACTTTGGGAAAACCGGCCAAAAATCCCTGAAAAAGCAGCTGGTGGTGCTGGCGCCAGGCTGGGTTAAGCATATGGGTGTTACCCTGCCAGCATAGCGAGCATGAAGTAATAGAGTATTTCTGCCCCAAAGAAATGGTCCGGTTCTGCGCTTTGGGGTTTTGTTCACCTTCCACAGATGGAAAAGCAAGGCAGAAGGTGCCAGCAGCCGGGGAGGGCCCAGGTGCGGCTCTGGAGTGCGGGAGTCAGAGGATTCCCGAGCAGCAGCGGCAGCAGCAGAGTGTCTCTGAGCAAGTGTCAGAGTGTCTTGGCAACAGTACAAGATGTCTGCAACTTTCCTTCACTTATGCAGAAAACACGTCGTGTAGGCAGTGCAGTGGTGCGTGAACACAGCAGTGTAGGCTTGGGTTTGAAATATTTGCGTTGAAAGCAAAGGCTTGTTTGGTCGGTGTAGGGAAACTGAAAATTTTGTGACAGAGGCTATGGCATTTCTCTCCCTGGCCATTAATTGGTTGTTACAAATCTGCAGTGCAGTAATTCTCTCTCTCTCTTTTTTCCCCCCTTTCCCTCTCCTTTCCTCTCCTTCCAATTATTTGTTCTGATAGTAATATTAGTTTTCAGTGGTGTAGAACATGAACTAGTTTCTTTGGTAACCAAGTCAGTTACACACCCACACAAAGTTAGAATCTGCTAGGTGCAGACATTTTCTCTTTCAGAAAAGATGTGGGTTTTGAAAAGCACAGCAGTAGGGCAGCAATATATGTCTCAGGGAGTTGTTTCAGAAGTCCCATATACCATATGCAGATTTATATGTAAGTCCCGCTCTTTTGTTTACACACACATGTGGAACTTGAATATACTACCTATACTATACTATTCTCCAGTGATTTCAGGATTATTTACTTCTTGTCCCAATATTTCATTCTTCCCACTTTCTCCCTAACTCCTACCCACTTGTAGAGAATAGGTGGCTGTGAAAAAGCATGCAGTAGGGGTACAGCACAGGTAAATAAGCCTGCAAATACACGCTGCATTTCTTCTTAATTTACTTGGTGCAAGTGAAAATTTGCCCCATTTCTTAATCTGCTCCCTGAAATTAAAGAGACAAAATTCAGCAGCTTTTGTAGATAACTTCTTTTTAGGGATTTAAGTAAAATATTGACCTTTCTGTTTTGGATTTTGAAAGCAAATAGTTTCATGCAGGATTAAAACCAATTTGTGAGTATGAATTGTAACAATTAATGTGACTAATAATCCCTGTCATATTGTGTTGATCATGATCAGTAGTTTGGTCTATAGGAGAAGCAAAAACTTGTAGACTTTTATTGCATTTTTTCTGGTGACACGTCAAATCCTGACAAAATTAAAACATGTAAATTTTTAAACATCCTTCTTGTTCTTGTGTATGAGGCAAGAAGGCACTAGTACCTGAGAACTGAAAGGTAGCTATAAACAGAGACTGAGCCTGGCAAGGCCATTTCATTGCTCTTGTCTGAATGAAGTGTTAAAAAGGAAACAATAAATAGGTAAGAGTGAATTAGAAGTCTTACTTCTTTCCTTTCCTGTTCTGAATCATCAGTTATAATAGCAGTTATGTTTTTAGTTAAATATGGTTTTTATGCTAATATAATGCTTTTTAACTGCAGTTCTTCCAAAGAGGGAAAAGCCTGACACAAATACAGAGAGCACCTGAAAGTACTCTTATGCAGTACTTGTTATTTCAAAATAACCCTTCCTGTGCCACAGCAAAGTACATAACATGCAGTGCAGTTCTGCACTAGAAAGCTGGAAAGGTTACATTTCACAGTTTTCAGGAGCCTGATGGAGATTGAGCTGGGTGGTGTGCAGTAAGCACTTTTTACAGTACTGCGTGGTTAAAATTTAATCCATTATAAATAAAAAGTAATGAAAATATTAATGGTAAGGAAAACCTGACTTGAAGCAAGCTGACACTTATTGCTATTTTCCTTTGGGTCCTTTGTTGTCATCCCGTGGCCACATCACTTTCCTAAGCCTGCAGGGAATGTTTCCCTCTGGTCTCCTGCACATTCTGCTGTCTCCTCCTGGTGCCAGACAGTCCTTTCTGCAGCATCTTTCCCAGGCTCTTCCTGTCTCTCATTGCCATAGAGACAGTGTGTGCCTGTTAGAGTCACTGCAGAGATGTGCTCATCCAAGCCCAGGGATGGCTGGAGAAGGCAGGCCATGGGCAGTCCTGGAGGCTTAGGGTGCCATGGAGAGAATTTTCTGCCCAGGTCCTGATCTGTGTGGCTGTTTCAGTACAGAAGGGCAACAGACTTCAGAAATGCTCCACAACTGAAATGAGCTCGTGGGGTCCAGCCAAAAGGCATAAGGAACTCATTCCCAATGCCCTGGGTCATCTGAGGAATTTCTGTTAAAGATGACGCACAACTTTAGTTGATATTCTCAGTAGTAACCAAAAGGATGCTTAGAGCAGGAGAGCTGGGATTGTAATACAAGAAGTAAGGACTCAAGGCAGCTTTGATTCCTGTCTCTGGCCTGCAATTCTGTGTGGTTCTGACCAAATTGTTTCCCTTATTTTCTTCTCTTCAGATTGATGATGTTGTTTTGCTTTCTCCCTTTGTAGGGTGAGAGCCTAAAGTCATCATCTGACGTAATCTCCATGCACATCCACATTTGCTCCAGAATCAGGCAGTTGCAGCCCCTGAGCAATTCCACAAGCTTGAGCACCTTTGGTGCTTTGTCATGCGTGTGTAGCCTCCTACATCCTATGTGGAGAGGCAGGTTCAGAACAAGATACCTCAAGGAGTGGTCCACCACCAGGTTTCCTCAGTTCTGCTTGTAGTAAGTAACTTTGGCACTTCGGGCCTGAAGTGCAGTTGGAGCAGCAGGAGTGGAGGTGCCAAATACTTGGTGACAGTGTTTCCTGAGAATAAGCATCAGCTTAGTGCCAAAGCTGAAGTTGCACTGCTGTCCCAGAAGTGTATATGGTTACTGCTATGGTGGGCAGCAGCTGTAGGGCAGAATGCTGTTTCTGCTGAACTGGCGCAGGCCCTCTGCAATGTTTGCATGTGGGAGAAGTAGTGGGAAAGAAATGGGGAGCAGGGTGAATCATGCCCCCACTTTCCCCACATGCCCATGGCACTGGAGATACTGGGGCAGAACACTGCACCAGGGACAGACCCAGAACATGTGGCGTGTCTGTGTGCAGGCATCTGTGCAGAGACCCTTGTCCTGTGCTGGCCAAGTGTTGTCCCTGATGGTGAGACAAGGTTAACAAACATGCACTCAGGCTAATAAAGCTTGACTCTCAGTGGGGCTAATTAGCTTCTCTACAGCAACATGGCAAAATGAGTGGCAGCTCTGCAGCTAAATCACTGGGCTCAGTCCCATGCAGAGCTGCTCTGCCTTCCTTGTCTGCTTAGAGAGCATCTCCTATTCATGCAGCAGTGGCAAAGTCGTGAGGACAAGTTGCCTTTGAGAAGTTGAGGTGCAAAGGTGGTATCCATCATTATTGCTCTTTCTGAAATGGTAGCTAAAAATAGCAAGGCCATAATTTACAGATACATTTTTGTATGGATATTCTAACACTTTAATCCCTGTTTAGCTCAATTTTCCCGCTCTCTCTTATTTTCTCTATCTCTTCATAAAACATGTCTTAGTCCACAACAGCCCTTAAAAATGTATAAGGGCTGTAAAAATGTATAAAATGCTAGCATGTGGGCTGCAGTAAGCACTGCTGTTACTGGTGGTGAAGAGAAACCAACTTGGAAGAAAACTTAGGTAGGTACACAAAGAAGATGGAGAGAACCTGTGCCTACAAGGTGGATGTGCCAAGGGATGTCTAGGGAGGAAATAAGTGATCAAAAAAAGGAAGGGATAGGGCTCAGTTCCCCAGTTTTTATGCTCCCAGCCTTCTCTTGTGAATTAGCACATGAAATTTGTTGTACAGCCCTAATATAGAAAAGCTCCAATGTGAGCCTTTATTACTTTTACGTTTGTGTCTACATGCTTATGTCTGCTTATTTACTGAAGCCAAAACTGCTGCCTTCACCCTGAGGGTATGGGATGGTAGATGTGGCTCACTTACCCTCAGTGTGTGGAATCCATGTGTACATCTGGTCCCTGGGTCAGGCATGGATTTCCTTTGGTTTGGAGCCTCTCATTGTTTAGGGTTGCCAAACAGCACCTGCTCTGAAGTGCCTAATGTCACCAAGGCCTTTTAAGAGCTTTACAGTGCTTTCGTCAAAAGTTGGATTAAGCTCATAATAATATCCTCTATGTGCTGCAAGTACATTAACAGACTTCTCTGAAACAGAGCCTGCTTCCATTACTCTGGTTCCTGTGGCACACAGGAATTATTGCCTCCCAGAGAAGTGTTAAGTGAAATGTCGCCAGGGGATTATCACCTCCCTTTCCTGCATGTTTTGCTAAACTGAGCAGGAGAAAAGGAGCTCCCACTGCCCTGCTAGGAAGCCTTGAGGAGGAATTGTGGTTTGTAGTTTCTTTTCAATAAGAGAGTGAGAAACATTGTTTTGCTGTATGTTTTTCTGGTAAGAAGGGCTGTTCCACAGCTCACTTCCAACACTTCTAGCTGCCTTTGTGAAAAACAAAGCCTGGCCCAGGAAGATTCACCTAATGTGAAGCTTTCCCTCTCCCCATTTCCTCATATGCTTCAAACATGTCTCCAGTGGAGTTTTACATACATTGTAAGCAATCATATATTGCTTACAAGAACTGATGGTAAATTTAGTCGCTTGTACCTTTTGGGTTCATTGTATTTCTCCTCTGCCAGCCTCTGCTACCAGCACATGCAAGATCTTTGATCTTGGAGTTTTTTTCTCACCCTGGTTGCTCTAATCTTCCCTAAGACGAATGTGCTGTACAGTGAATTCTAGTTATTATTCACTGGGATTATTGCCTAACTGTGATTTATGCAAAACAGTGTTACCTCAGACAAGGAGTGTGTACTCCCTAGCTTGTGTACACAGGCCATTGACAATATGATGAAAATAGTTGACTATGGTATTTAATGATAATTAATAAATTAATTAATCCTAGAATGTATTTCAGATACATATGAATTTCAGATGTGAATGTATTAAAGCTGTGGTGGCAGGTCATCATAAGATGTTTTCTACAGCAAATAATACTTGGAATGAAGTTTCATGGATTTAGGCAGTGATATATTAAAAACTAATTGTGGTGCAATGCTGATGCCATTTAAAAAGGTTAAGCATTGAAAACTGCATTTGAGCCAAGTTGAAGGACTTGCTTCCTCTTTGGCTTGCATTTTTCCATGTGCTCCCGAACACACAAGGCATCTGATGTGCAGGAGCAGAGGCACAGCCCCTGCCTGGGCAGGGCACAGGGGAGCAGCCCTGGCCTGGGCCGGGGGGAGAGGGCTGTGAGCTCCTGCACCGCTCGCTCCTGCCACATACGGTTCCTCCTGCCCCAAGAAAGGATTACTGAATCTTTGTGAGACAGATACGGATCATAGGCAGGGGAGTAGATGTGAGGGAGGAGAGGATGGGAGGTGGGGAAAGCAAGGATAACACCATTTCTCACTGCAGCATGAATGTATCTCGAGGTCCATTTAATTTCTTTTCCTCCCTGTCTTCACCCTCCCACGCCCTCTCCAGACAACTCAGGAGCTGGAGTGAGGGGATGGAGATGCTTTGGGAGGGAGCTGGATGCTAAGGAGCATGTGGAGCAAAACACGACAGCTTGGGAAGAAGCAGCAGGAGCGAGGACACAACAGTCGGGTGTCTTAGGGTAGGTCTGCAGCTGAGGGTGGCTTTCAAGCAGAACACATAAAATCTGCCATCTAGACCTTTCTAGAATTGTGTCCAGGCATACTTTGTAGTGGGAAAATTAAGGATATTTAGGTTGGAGGTGTTGACAAGGCAGAGGTGATGGGGGCTGCAGAAAAATTCCATGTCACAGAGGGGATGGAGGGTGTGTGAGACCCGCACTGCCGAAGGTACAGCTGGGGATTTTGAACTGGCACCCACAGGGTGGAGGAAATTGCCTGCTTGTTGAGTTGCAGAACCAACACACCTAGAAAACTTTGGCTTCTTATAAAACCTCCTGTGAGAGACTTTATATTCTGTGACTCAGCTCCCATAACTGCTAAGGAGAACAGCAGTGTATTTGTCAATGTCAGGGGAGTTAGCGCATCAGTGCTGGAAAATTGCTGTGAGGTCTTTCGATGGACAGTACCACAAAAAGCACTTTAGTCAAAGAATCACTGTAAAAACACTTAGCCTGGTATCTTACCATTTGTGTTTTGAAACAGATTTTTTAATATCATATTCAGCAGAACAAGCCAGTGTTGCTGTTAATTTAAAAATTACTTGCAGCGTCTTTTCTGGTTTTGTAATTTAAAAAAAATGCCTGCTTTGTTTTGCTTGTTGGTGGGGTTTTTTAAAAAGGAATATTTTTTCTTTCTTTTTTGATTTAATTTTTGGGAGACATAAGGTTAGACCTTGATGAAAATATTAGGATTTTTTTTCCTGTTAAGAAAAAAAAAAAAAAAAAAAAAAAAAGACAAATTATCAACATTAAAAAAAA